>NC_064648.1:83205614-84405614 GCF_023864345.2 Schistocerca serialis cubense
GTGCAATATCTGTGTTTCATCCTCAATGTGAAGGTTCAAGGGATACAGTAAACCTGCAGTGGTACATCGGAATCTAATACTGTTCTCCCAGGAAAGACTAAGAGCACAAGATCTTAGAAGAGTTACTCTTCTTGTATATAAGACAGCATTGTGCCTTTTGTATTCAATCCCGATCTGTGTTTCTTCCTGGGACAGCTGTGTTAGATTCAGATGCACCACTGCAGGTTTACTGTCTCCTTTGGACCTTCCCATTAACGATGAAACACAGAAATTGGATCGGGATTGAATACAAAAGGCACAATGCCGACTTATATACAAGAGGAGTAATACTTCTAAGAGTTTGTGCTTTGAGCATGTCCTGGGAAGGCAGTATTAAATTCCAATGCAACAATGCAAGTTGACTGTATCCCTTGGACCTGCACATTGACGATGAAACACAGAAATTGCATCGATGTTGAATACATAAGTCACAATGCCGACTTATATACACGGGGAGTAACTCTTCTAATAGTTTGTGCTTTGAGCCTTTCCTGGGAGAGCAGTATTAGATTCCGATGCACCACTGCAGCTTTACTGTACCTCTTGGACCTTCACACTGACGATGAAACACAGATATTGCATGGGGAGTGAATTCAAAATGTTCAGTGCTGACTTATTTACAAGATGAGCAACTTTTCTAAGAGTTTGTGCTTTGATCCTTTCCTGGGAGAGCAGTATTTGATTCCGATGCACCACGGCAGGTTTACTGTATTCCTTGGACCTTCATATTGACGATGAAACACGGAAATTGCACCGGGATTGAATACAAAAGGCCCAATGTCGACTTATATACAAGAGGAGTAACTCTTCTATCACTTTGTGCTTTCAGCCTTTCCTGGGATAGCAGTATTAGATTCTGATGCACCACTGCAGGTTTACTGTTTCCCTTGGACCTTCACATTGACGATGAAACACAGAAATTGCCACGGGAGTGAATACAAAAGGCACAATACCGACTTATATACAAGAGGAGTAACTCTTCTAAGAGTTTGTGCTTTGAGCCCTTCCTGGGACAGCAGTATTAGATTCCGATGCACCACTGCAGTTAAATGATCAGATAGCTTTGTAATTTATGTGTTAGGGAAATATGGTACTGATGTGTAAAGTTGTATAAGCAAATAGCATATTAGCTAGGGCTCCTTGTGCTTGCCAAACACATGGTACACAAAGTAGGCGTGTACCACCCTGAAGATTAATGTAATTATACCCTCAGGTGTTACAGATTACAACAATGGGATGAAATGTATCACGGAAAACATTCTTTGTTAATCAAAAATCTTGAAATATAAATGGTTTAAGTACAAAATTAATCATTCAAATGCGTGTCCTGTAGCGCTAAATGTGAGTCTTGCTGTAAGATAATTCTGTGGAGGTGTCGTAGTTATCGCCCTATTAAGCAAAGTTCTGCTTAAGTCAATGTACTTATCTCATCATAAACGAAAGTGAAATGCTTTGCGAATAGATATCGTGGTTATTACGTACCTTACTGTGATCAAGAAAGTACTATAATGTGACGTATTGTTGTGCTACGAAAAAGGCTGTCTCATTGTAGCTATACCACAAAAGTTACTACTAAAACATGTTTTACTATCCAGAATAATGCAGAAAAACTGTGCAGATATAAAACAGATACACCGCAAAAGCAACAATGTAAATTGTGTCACATATTAACAGCGTTGTTATATAATCGTGTAGCTATCAAAGAAACCAAATGCTAAGTCATCTTTAATCTCACTGAATGTACTTCAAATAAAGAGTATCTTTTCAAGTAAACCAAAATGTTGCATTAAAATCTCATTAGCAGTATAAGTTCTAAGTATGTAAGCTTGATAGTCGTTACGTAATCGTGCAACTTGTTTAAAGAATGTACAACACTGTGTCGTCTGTTCACTATAACAATGCATTCGTAATTATTGTCTAAATAAGTTGCCCAGGTTCTTTACTGGATATTTAACTTCAAACATTGTTGCATGGTAACAGTTTCTTAAGTCTGACAAAGCATACTAGTAACGTGAAGTGAAAAGTTTTATGCCAAAGACAAAGTTAAAAAGCAGATTATCTTTCAATAAACGGTTTACATGTGAAATGTGGTGCAATCTTTTACCCTTTGTAGTGCACTGAGTTTCATCTTCACGCAAGTATCATGTTGTATATGTCGGTAAGGAATACTGGAATTTTTCTCAAGGTTAGCATCTGTTATTTTTCTCCTAGCCAGCCGGCGCACGTGGCTGCCTGCGGTGCGAGTCATTGTCTGTCTCTTTGTTGACGCGCTGCGTTATTGGGATTAGGAGACCTAACTTCTACAAATTCACCTTGTCGAGAAGGCCCTGCCTTGTTTGAATCTAGCCAGTTCTGATGAAATTCAGGCCTGTCGTTATGATTATATTGTCTGTCGTCATGTCGGTATTTCCTGTACTTTCTTTCTTGTCGGTTAAGTGGTGGAGAATTTCTCCCAGAATTATCACTGCACAGTGGACTGTTGCGTTTGAAGTTATTCTGTCTCCCGTGATAGTAATAGTTCTGGTTGCCATATTGTCTGTTTCTATGATTGTCTCTGTCATATTCATTACTACGGAAATGCGATCTCTCTCTGTAACTATTATCCTGCCAGTGGTTGTCATACGGGTGGTGTCTATTTTGGTCACGATTTACGTTGTAAGAATAGCCTTGTTGTGTCCAGTTATTATTTCTGTCATCGCGGAATTGTGACGGATGTGACCTGTAATTGTTGTGCTCCTGTTTTCGTGTTCCGCAATTGTCAGTGTAAATTTCCAATTCTTGTAACAGTCCCTGAAAAGCTTCAATGTCGTCTTTGCAACGTCTTGCCAAAATAATATGTCGCAAATGTTCAGGTAATTTGATTAAGCAAATGCGGATTAGTTCTGAGGGGCTGTATGGGCTTGAAAGGTCCGGATTCTTGTGCAACATGTCTTCGAAATATTTGACAAGAATAGAAAATTCCGATTGTTCGAAATGTTTCATCATTATGATGCCATGTTTTACTCGGTCTTGTGTAGCTTGAGACCAATATGCTGAGAGGAAGGCATGATAAAATTCTCCTTCACTGTGGCAATCGTGAATGACCGATCGCATTCTTACAGCTGGTTCATTCTCTAAATAGCCACACATAAATTCTAATCTGTGCTCTAATGACCAGTTGGGAGGAAAACAATGAGAGAATTGATGGAGCCATGCTTGTGGATTAATGTCGTTGCCAGAATTCTGAAATGTTTTGAATTTACGTGTAGTAATGGACAGCTTATAGTCAAAATCATCATGTCGGCGAGTCGCATGTCGGTCATTGTTACGTCGTCGTTTCGGCGGTTCCATCTCAAAATTCGGTGTACCTTTCCAATTTCTTTCATAATTTCCCAAGTGCCCTGAGTTATTATTTTGTGGCTGTTCCGTATTTCTATGTCCCTCTTCCCGTATTGGAGCGCGAGTGGCTTCTAAAATATGTAATTCCTGTACTACCTGTGTCAACTGATCTTGTTCTTCCTGGATTTCTCTTTGGTGTTGAGTATTAATTTGATTCTGATTTTGTTTGAATTTCCTAATTTTTTCACACTCTTCTGTGTCATTAAAGACTACCAGTTTTGTGTCATTCAGATTATCATCTACCTTCGTAGACAAATTATTTAGCTGATCCGAAAGTTCAACTACTTTCTCTGATAATGAACTAAATTCCTCCATGTGTCTTTCTGAACTAATTTTCAGAGTATCTACTGTGTCCTTTAAGTTTTCCTGAGTTTTTGCAAGTTGTGTAACCGAATCGGTAGATGCAACTGAGTCAATTTTAGCTTGCAAGGTGTCGTGATTTTCATGAACTATAGTGTGCAGTTCCTTAATGGCTGCTTGGTGATTCTGTAATGCATTTTCATGACGCGAAAAAATAGGTTGGATATGCTCACAAATTTGTGTTTTTACGTCATTACAGACTTTTTGACATTTCGATTCGATCAGTAGTTCAGTCTTCACGTGTTTGTTCAAGTGTGGTGTCTAACTTTTGAAGATTTTGTTCCATTGCATCTAAATGTTGCTGTGTTTGTCTCTGGTGTTGTTCCATTGTGTCTAACTTTTGAAGATTTTGTTCCATTGTGTCTAACTTTTGAAGATTTTGTCCCATTTGTTTCTGATTTTGTTCAAGCGTTGCGTCTAACTTTTGAAGATTTTGTTCCATTGTGTCTAACTTTTGTAGCCTTTCTCCCATTTGTTGCATTAACTGTAATAACAATGCACTGGTGTCTGAAACATGTTCCTCAGTGCTTTTCGGCAGTGAAGTTGCACCGGCAACATTCACATTTTGACAAGCAGAAAATGTGTCGTGACTTATTTGAGAAAACGGTGAGGACCCAAAACCTGAATCTGCAGTATTTGCAAAATTGTGTCCTATCATTCCCGATTCCTGAGGCGGGCTGTTGCCGACCGATCGATCGATAATGCTTCCCTGTTCGCTAATTGTTTCACTGCCTACACCATTGTCTACCGTCCGCTCCATTTCCCTATGCACAATTACCAAATTACTACTTTGAACATTAGTTAATTCATTACACGGTGGCGCCAACACACTGCTTTCGTCTTCACTGTCATTTCTCAGTTTATTTTTGGAGCCTAGTATTACGTTTTTCACACGTCATTATTGTCACAATATTTCACACGACAACACAGAAAAGCACAATTTGAAGAGAAAAATATGAAAAAACATTAACATAGCATTGAAAATGATATCTCGTTAATTGCAAGCGCAGCTGCGAAATACTTGGTGCAAATCTACATGCATGCCACATTTGTTTTACTGTACAAGAATGAAAAACTACAACTACAAAGGAAATTCTCTCTACACTTACGCGCTAGCAATAAACAAAAGCTACACTAATTACACAAACTGCCGGCCGAAGTGGCCGTGCGGTTAAAGGCGCTGCAGTCTGGAACCGCAAGACCGCTACGGTCGCAGGTTCGAATCCTGCCTTGGGCATGGATGTTTGTGATGTCCTTAGGTTAGTTAGGTTTAATTAGTTCTAAGTTCTAGGGGACTAATGACCTCAGCAGTTGAGTCCCATAGTGCTCAGAGCCATTTGAACCAATTACACAAACTACAAGAAAAAATCAGAAGATTACAGTGAGGTATCCTCGGCTAAGGGTCGACATATGAAACGTCCCCTTAGAAAAATTACTGACACACAATATTTTTTGGCGCAACGCAATATGACTTTCAAAGAGCCCTACAAAAGAATGGCCCTGACTAACATTAACCTATACGTTTCACAAATCACTTACCTCACAAAAATCTTGGTTACTCGAACTACTGCAATACAGCAAGCGCCACTACTGCCAGCTAAATAAAATATTCAAACTATGGAAGGCACTAACTACTGATAGGCATAGTTAGCAAATGAAAGATTTTAATAGAGAACAAACAATGTATTTACCTTAATAGTCATCAAAAGTCATAATATATATATATAGCAGTTCATGACATCCAGTCTTACAAAATTTCAAAATGTCGCCATTTATCTCCCCACATCCACCACAGCTGGCGGCTCACCACCAACTGCGCAACGCTACGCGCTGTTCACATCCAGCTGCCCAACACTACAATGGCAGGCAACAACGCAAACTAGCCACAGACTGCACACAGCACAGCCAGTGATTTTCATACAGAGCGCTACGTGGCGTTACCAATATAAAAACTTAAACAGCCTACTTACAATTGTAAACTGAGCATTTTTCATCACCGTATATGTTGTCCGAAAACGTATATTTTCCGAGAAAACAAGAAGGGAGGAATCAGTCAGTGGTGCAATGAGTATCCTCTGCCACACACCATCAGGTGACTTGCGGAGTATCAAAGCAAATTGTAAGATGTATCTGTTTTCTGACTGATTTTTTTGGTAGTGAAGCATACTGAGTGGAACATAAGCACTGTGTCAAGCAGAGGAGTTGAAGGCGTTTAAGTTCGTGCGTTGTAGAACAGGAATTGCTGCTAAATCAAAATATTTTTGCAGTTTCTGGCGAACAACTGAACTACAACTGACGTTTCAATCAGAGATAATAGGCCTATAATTAGTCAGTCCGAACAATCAAAATTCGTTGTTCTGGTAGGTGGTAAGCTGACATAGACAGCGCACGTTCAGTATTTTGTTCAAAAACTTAACAGCGCTGTATGTATCACTGGAAGAGTATCTGAAATAAGTGATAGCCCAACACGAGAATTAGTCTGCTTTGCTTGTGCTAATTAGCTTATGATTTGCGATGTTATATTCTGCTGTTGCTTTCCTCATTCTCAAAGGCTCTTCTTGGCTCAGAAAACGGCAGATAGAGGAAAATGTGGTGAAAGTTCACGAAACTGTTGTCGACCCCTGTGCAGGAGTCTGGGAGTTCTGGCGTGGGCCTCTAAATGTATATTTCAACTTCGTTTGTTGTTAACAATGCGTGGTTTTCTCCGATAATTAGCAGCCTTCACTCAGTTAATACTAGGGAGAAATCAACCCAGCATTTCGATCGCACCTCCTTGACTCGGACATGCAGTATTCTCCATTTACATTAAATTACCACGAGAATTAACAAATCTCGGCAGCAATCCACACCCTTCCAAGTGTGGCCTGAAGTATTTTCATGACTCATTCCTTCTGTGCTGACGTGAGTGCCTGTATAAAAATTGAGCAGACTCATTTGGGATGTGTGTGATGTCCTTAGGTTAGTTAGGTTTAAGTAGTCTTAAGTTTTAGTGGACTGATGACCACAGATGTTACGTCCCACAGTGCTCAGAGCCATTAAGGTGTCAGACATTAGTTTGATGTACCGTCCTGTTGCATTACCCTAGACTTGCTCCTCAACCTGGTGCTGTGGAACTAGACTGTGTAACAAAACAAAAATAGATGTAGCACGTCTATCAGATTAACCTAGTGAAGGATTCGCCTCGACTGATCGATCTTACTGTTTTTATCCATGGAAAGGCATTACTCCAAAATTTTAAATTTTCAGGGGAGAAAATAAAAACATTCTGCAGGTGAGTATATGAGATGTAGCAGGATGCGCTTTCCACTATTCAAAGAAATAACTGAAACTGATAAGAACATCATAGAAATACCTATATTCATGGCGAATATAATAGTCTTGAATATCTCGATCTTTCTTCCTGTTAATAGCTACGTGACCAGTGTAAGGATTTTCAAAATTAAAAACGACAGACACTTTCGGAAATAAAACATCGAATCTTTGTTTCTGCAATCCTTCTATGTGTTTAGAATCCACAACACGTGACTATGTGTTACTATGTTCAAAATGTAGAAACAAACGGGGTTCTAATGTTTAGTACGCTCATGACAGTTCACTATTGCTGTTTTTAAAGCATTCTGTTCATAATTTCCAACATTTTGTCTTTCCTTCTTTCTTTCGTTGTTTTCTTGGCGCTTTCACTAGTTTCCAACCCAGTGCTTGAAGCTATTTTACATTTCACAACACATACTCGGAAGTAACAATAACTGAACTACGAAAAGCGAACCATAAGATATAGTGCATTAAGTATTCGGTAGAAGGCATGCGAGTATGATCACCGTTGAAAGGGCGCTATTCCAGGAGTGAAGTCTTTTCATAAATGACGTCGCTGTAACTTGGCCATAAAAACACGTTTACAATATCTGGAATAAATCCCTTTGCACGCAAAAATATCTGTTATTTTTCGTAACTCATTGGAGTAAGGCCATTTCGAAAATGACTGTATCAATCAACTGTACCCCCTTAGAGTAAACAAGACAAATCAAGACGTGACGCAGCTGTCAACAATACACGGCTCTCCTCATCGGCCCACGCCGTAGCTCAGCAACGGTATGAGTCGAAAGGCGACCAAGACGACTGTCCTGCCCCCATTACCAGCAAAGCTTCAAAAAACACAGAAATGCGGCAACAGCAGGGAGCAGGAGCAGCGGCAGCTGTGTATGTGGAGTCATCAACCAGCTTCTGGGGGCCTATTCTGTATCTTTCCGCCATGGTGCCGATCTTTTCGCTACTCAAGAGCACTGAACGGTCTAATACTCGAATCAGAGCCCCTGCATTATTCAGTATGCGTTTTGGAAGCGGTACCGTTCGGGTCTGAAGAACCGAAGCGCTGTTGTCGGTTCGCGTCGCGCAAGCCAATCAAAAGCAAGCGGCCGCAGATCCGCGCATGCGCACTGCAGCGCGCACAGTCACGAACACATGGCGGCTAGCAGACGACCCAGGCGCGCTATTCTTCCAAGTACCGAAAATCGCGTTTACGTTGCCATAACGCATGACGCCGCATTCCATCGAGCTGATGTGCCCGCCTTCATCGCCCTTGGCTCCTCC
This sequence comes from Schistocerca serialis cubense, assembly GCF_023864345.2. Lineage (NCBI taxonomy): Eukaryota > Metazoa > Arthropoda > Insecta > Orthoptera > Acrididae > Schistocerca > Schistocerca serialis. The sequence goes on from NC_064648.1 coordinate 83,213,979, forward strand.
CTAACAGTATCAGACGCATTATATTCATTTCCATGATTCTCAGCTTAAATGCATAGAAACTTTTACAGTTTTCCTGACCGCATGTTTCCATGTATGTGACTGTATTCTGAAGATTGTCGTAAATGCCGCATTATGTCATCGTATTCTAATTCACACTGACATCGTGTTTTGGATTTTACGTTTCAGAATATGAGTTAGGAATAGTGTCTAATACCACATTGTCCCAATACATATATAAAAACACCAGAAAAATTGATTCTGAAAGTTTCAAAGAATAAGAAGATAAACAGAATTTGGTTATAACACGCTCTAGAGATCCAAATGAATAAGTAGCCCACCTACCTATGTGATGCGTCAACGATTTGGATCTTAAAAACAAAACTGAAAAAACAAAGAAAACACATTTTCGAGAGCTCCTGCAGTTCGTCGAAGTTTATAACATGCATCTCATGAATGAAAATGTTTCGTATATGCTGCAACAGTCAAAAATATTACAGAAGAGATCTTTCATCTCTGTCTACTGTGGTTGTGGATTCTCTCGCAGATAAATACTTGTGACAAGCAAGATTATGAAGATGACTTTGCTAGTTACATTCCAAGTAATTTAAGTTGTGCTCTTAGATTCCTGTCAAACCGCATACTCGGAAATTGCTACATATTTGGAAGAAATGGTGAATTATTTCTGACAAGAAGAAATATAAAGGTCACTGTCGATTGTTTCACTCACAGTAATTTCGTGTTTTAAACACACAGAAATCACGAAATCATTACTGAGGAAGTGCGCTCTTACAGGTAAGTAATAACGAATATTGCAGAAAAATCTTAACTTACACGAGTAACAATGTCTCACAACGTGTTGCATGTATATATAGACGAAAAAAAAAAATTTATTCTATCCACCGATGCGCGAACCCGTGTCCTTTCGTATCGCCATCTCGCGCGCTAACCACTTGAGCACAAGAACAACGGCCACACAGCGATCAAATCTTGTAATATTATGTAGAGGAACGTAGGCTGACTTCGTTGCCAAACGGTGCTGCGTAATCATAAATGCGTGATAGTTTGGAGGGTTTCTAATAGCGTGTTTCACATATTTGCATTCCATTGTTACTTGATAGTTGTAAACACGTTTCGATAATTACTAACTAACCCATTTGTGGGAAAGAGTAGACAAAGGCACTAGTAACATCAGTTCAGTAATGTAATATGCGTAAGCAGAGTGAATGTCTTGATATTTAATTATCTTTAAACTGTTATATGCATAAAAATAACACATATTTTGAGAGAATATTGACCGAAAACGGTTTTTTTAATGTAATCATTCACAGTAACAAACTATCCTAACCATATTTCTAACAAATGAAAATAGTCTATTATGAACTCACTTTTATCTGGATGCGTCCTCTGGCGATTCTTTAGTAACACAATCACAAAATCCAAACTAAAACCGCTAAATATGTTTAAAGTAACATATTACAGGTGTGCATAAACCACAGCTCACCGATTGACAGGACCAGACAGAAATCCAAAACCTCTCTGTACAATTGTCGTAAAATCGGTGGGAGGACCGTTCGGTAACAAGTCCCAGAAGTTTACTGAATAGGATATTTCGATAAAGAATCGAAAATGACGTCACTACCGAGAGTAACCTACTACACCGATCGGTATGAACGATACAGGATAGGGCCCCTGGTCTCTGCCAAAGCACAGGCACCGAAACGATTGCACATTTCTGTGCATGTGTAACATTAATTCTCGACTCGTGCATGCTTGATAAATACAGAGATCTTCAACACAGCAGCTATATTTAGAATAATTTACAAACCAGTCGCACGGATTATTCATACGAAACTGTCTAACACAGTCTGTGTAGAAGGAACATTAATTTTATGAATCTTTCAATTACAGGAAGATCGGGCGTCTGCAAATTATAAATGCTCCTACAAAGCTGCCACGACAATTGCTACGTTCAGTCGCTTGTTTGGATAATTCTCGACAAGGCTAGTACATCGTCGCGGTTTCTTGAAACACACGTCCTCCATGTGTCAATGGCAAGAAGTAATTTATTTCTAAAAGAATCTCTACAAGATTATAGATGAATTCCAGCACTAAGTACTATTTTGGTTCAGTTCTAGTGTCCTGTTCCACCCGTCAGCTTTGACCAGCGACGTCGTGTGTGGCATCATTGGTCAACGATGCGAAAGATGAAAGTGCCCCGTCATTAAATGTTATCTCTGGTTGTCTTAGGCCGCGCAGTTAGAGGCGCCATGTCACTAATCGCGAGTGCTCCCTCGGGCATGGGTGTGTGTGTTGTTCTTAGCGTAAGTTAGTTTAAGCAGTGTGAAAGTCGAGGGACAGATGACCTCAGCAGTTTGGGCCCTTAGGATTTCACACACATTTGAACATTTTTTTTTTTTTTTTGGTTCTCTAAGTGCCTGACGTTAACTGTGCCGTTTATTCAAATATGTCGCAATTTCCGATAGCGTGGTTAGGGAGAAACCTAAGCGCACAGGTTAAACTGCTGTTAGTAAATCAAGCAGCAATCGTGTTTGTAATCTTGGTTCTCGTGAAATATTTGGCTACTTCTTTCCCAATAAGATATGATTTCCGAAGGGGAGGTCAGGCAGGAATCTAAAGAACAGCATAACTGCTGCGACTGGAACGGTTAGCAGTCATATTTATAATCTTGATTCTCACGTATATTTGTCAGTATTTTACCACAAACGGCACGATTTGTGAGGGTGTGGTTACGCAGGAACCTAAGAGGACAGCTATGCCTATATAGGTAAATTGTACGTCTCTATTGCACGGTTCGTTATTTTCCCTGACATTTGATTAAGTGTGTATTGTTATTACTTTTTAGGATTTTTTATTACTTGTCGCTGTACTTGAGATATCTATGTCAAGTTAAGTTGTCGATTCCAGAATTTCTTATTTGACGCAGTAGTACAGAATGCGACATCAAGAATAGAAATCCTGTAACAAAGAACTGCACTCCCTTTGTACAGAAACGCTGAAGATAGTGAAACGTGGACATCTTGATCTGAAATATGTAGCTCAATTCTCGTAACGGGTTCCAACATTTGGCATTTTCTCGTGAATTTTCCTTACCTCTTCAGTGCTTCTTTTAGGAATTCTGTGTTGATTCCTCCTTATTTCCTACTTACGTCCAGTTTAAGTTTCTCAAGTTTTTTATTACTGAATTCGGACAGCTATAGACAGCTTGGAACCTAAGACACTGGTACATTGTTTGTATCCTTCCCAGAATCTCTATATGCATTGGCTGACGGCCTGGCTCTGTTCATTTGACATCAAACTCCTAGGTTGTGAAACCTGTTGTCGAATAAGAAATTTTGCAGTGTTGATCACTAGCCTGAAATTTTCCCTGTCCTGTCTGGTGTCTTCTGTGGGGTTTAGTTCTCTCAGATCCTTTCTTGTGTCTTCCAGCCAACTCGTGGTGTTTCTTAATTTCGAAATGAAATTAAAGATTTTCTCCGTTAGCCTGTTGTGATTCATTCTATAAATATGACCGTAAAACTTTAATCTCCTCTTTCTTATTGCGTCTGCGATTGTCCCTATGTTTCTCTGTAGCTTTTCTTTTCTCCTCTTCGTCAAGCTATTACTTTTGTTCTTTTGTGGCCCTGAAGTTTTTCTGCTTTTCCAGTTCTTCTTATTCACCTCTTGTACTCGGTGTTGGGCATTCAAATGTCTATACTGCATCCGGTTTAATTACTGTTGCGTAGCGCTAAATTTTTGCCTGGAATGATACTTATTTCTTATTATATAACTTTTCGGGCATTTTGTTGTCAGACCCACCATACTTGCTCCGGACACTGCGAGAGGGCTGTACAAGCAATGATCACACGCACGGCACAGCGGACACACCAGGAACCGCGATGTTGGCCGTCGAATGGCGCTAGCTGCGCAGCATTTGTGCACCGCCGCCGTCAGTGTCAGCCAGTTTGCCGTGGCATACGGAGCTCCATCGCTGTCTTTAACACTGGTAGCATGCCGCGACAGCGTGGACGTGAACCGTATGTGCAGTTGACGGACTTTGAGCGAGGGCGTATAGTGGGCATGCGGGAGGCCGGGTGGACGTACCGCCGAATTGCTCAACACGTGGGGCGTGAGGTCTCCACAGTACATCGATGTTGTCGCCAGTGGTCGGCGGAAGGTGCACGTGCCCGTCGACCTGGGACCGGACCGCAGCGACGCACGGATGCACGCCAAGACCGTAGGATCCTACGCAGTGCCATAGGGGACCGCACCGCCACTTCCCAGCAAATTAGGGGCACTGTTGCTCCTGGGGTATCGGCGAGGACCATTCGCAACCGTCTCCATGAAGCTGGGCTACGGTCCCGCACACCGTTAGGCCGTCTTCCGCTCACGCCCCAACATCGCGCAGCCCGCCTCCAGTGGTGTCGCGACAGGCGTGAATGGAGGGACGAATGGAGACGTGTCGTCTTCAGCGATGAGAGTCGCTTCTGCCTTGGTGCCAATGATGGTCGTATGCGTGTTTGGCGCCGTGCAGGTGAGCGCCACAATCAGGACTGCATACGACCGAGGCACACAGGGCCAACACCCGGCATCATGGCGTGGGGAGCGATCTCCTACACTGGCCGTACACCACTGGTGATCGTCGAGGGGACACTGAATAGTGCACGGTACATCCAAACCGTCATCGAACCCATCGTTCTACCATTCCTAGACCGGCAAGGGAACTTGCTGTTCCAACAGGACAATGCACGTCCACATGTATCGCGTGCCACCCAACGTGCTCTAGAAGGTGTAAGTCAACTACCCTGGCCAGCAAGATCTCCGGATCTGTCCCCCATTGAGCATGTTTGGGACTGGATGAAGCGTCGTCTCACGCGGTCTGCACGTCCAGCACGAACGCTGGTCCAGCTGAGGCGCCAGGTGGAAATGGCATGGCAAGCCGTTCCACAGGACTACATCCATCATCTCTACGATTGTCTCCATGGGAGAATAGCAGCCTGCATTGCTGCGAAAGGTGGATATACACTGTACTAGTGCCGACATTGTGCATGCTCTGTTGCCTGTGTCTATGTGCCTGTGGTTCTGTCAGTGTGATCATGTGATGTATCTGACCCCAGGAATGTGTCAATAAAGTTTCCCCTTCCTGGGACAATGAATTCACGGTGTTCTTATTTCTATTTCCAGGAGTGTATTTTGCCGCGCTCAGTCGTGGTTTAGTAGTGGATATTGTTCTTTTGTATCTTCTCAATATTTATTTCATTATTGTGATTTGGTGACGTGGCATATTCTAAATGTTCCATGGCGACTTGCATGTTTTTTCACTTGATGTTCTTACAAAAGCAATGTGCGGTATCTGAAAGCGAAAAAATATTTAGGTTTCACAATAACAGAACAGATGCCCACTTTCCCACAGCAATGAAATCTCGGTGTTTTGAAATGTTTTTTCACGTCCTAGCACTTCAATAAACAAAACTGATCAAGAACATACATTATGAGGTTTGCCTTGGCCATTAATAATCGTAGTTCCTCAATTCCAATACTGTATTCTGACATTGGCTAAGCGAACTGACGTGACATGACGTGACAGACAGTGTGAATACACGCTGACGTGACGGTACTGTGACGTGATGCGCTCTCTTTTGCTCATCAAAACTGTGAGAACAATTTGTTCCAGGTATCTTATGCAAATTGTTAAGGTGTCTACAAAACGCCTGTCCCAAATACACAGCACATACAAAGGGAGTCTATGGAACGACACGGTGACATTCAGAATTTATAGAACGTTTTACGAACAAACCTATGCCATCACGAGATCACATGACCACCGTGGCAATGTGTGTCGACAACAGAAAATCAGTTCTGTGCATCTGAATGCTCACTGTGTGGTGAATCGAGCACTAGAATTTACTCATTGCTTTCCGATGTTTGTGTATCTCTAAATGAGGCGTCTTTATCGTGCCAATGTAATTCGCATCCTTAACACCAGTGCAGTACTAGAACATTATCTTGGCTTCTCATCCCCCTAGGAGTGAACTAGTAGAGACTGTGTGGATTTGCTCTGCTGATATGTTGACTGATTTGGCTGTCTGCTTTGGCATTCAGGCCGGCATTCAGGCCACAGACTTGACGCTAAAGTGGTCAGCAAGATATTGGTTACAACGAAAAATATTTTAATTACAAACTTTCGCAATTTTCTGTACAATGGGTATGTATGGCACTTTAAACATTTTTCTGGAATAAATGATGACTGACTGACAACCTCAGCTGCCGACAGGTGTTGTCGATGTACCTCGATGTGGACAGCTGAAAATATGTGCCCCGATCGGGACTCAAACGCATGATCTCCTGCTTACATGGCAGACGCTCTATCCATCTGAGCCACCGAGGACACAGATGAATAGCGCGGCTGTAGGAACTTATCCGTTACACGCTTCCCATGAGACTAACATTCCCAACTGTCCACAATTCTACATATGTATTGTACCTTACAGACATTTAAACCAGTATCTAATGTGGGTATTTGTTTCATCATGATGTCATATTTTTGTGCTATAAACATATTGTTTACACCTTGTGGTCACAAATCACACTGTTCCTCCAAAGATGTATTTATAAATGTGTTCACAGGTAACATCGTTCTTCCAAAGATGAATGATTTTATGTATCTAAGATATTCTTGTGAACATGGATTGTGCAACATGGACTTACAGCCTATGCTATTATCTTTGGCCATGTCAACCAACATCTTCCTAAGTATATTTTCAGATCAAAGTCATTGCACATGTAACTACTGTACTGACGTTCATTCTGTGGCTCGAATGTTTAATGACTGGAAAACATGTTTGCTACCTGTCTGTCATAGATTTAGATGATTTTGCACTTTGTGCACGCTGGGGCATCCATTTCAATAGATCTTGACGATGACATCACTTAACAATGTCTAATTATACCAAACATTGTTGAACCTGATAATGACTTGAGGCCAAAATCATGATATTAATATAAAATAAGGACATTTGTACGGTCAGAAGGCGGAAATATCATTCCAAAACTATGCTCGTCATTGTTTAATGCTGTGTTTCATTTCGGTGATACGTAACTTACAGTAGTGACCATCATTTACAAAGTTGTGTGTCCCATGATCTGACAGCTTCGCTGGCAGTGAGTTCATCTAGCAGCCCACACATGAGTGATGCGTTGCTGGCAATGTCGAGAGCAATTATTGCTAGCAATTGGTCATAAAACACACCAGCGATTTATATAGAAATTTTAATCAGTAAGTCGAGCGCCACTACGTCTGGAACACGTGCTATCGAAAATTATCTGCAATGATTAGCAAAACATCATATGTCGATATTAGCAGAAAAACAAGAGCTGAAATGTAACACAGCTTTTTGGTATGTTTCCGACTGCAAACTGTAACATATCAGCTAAGATAGTGTTCAGATTTAAATTATCTGCTCTTCTTCCTTTTTCCTTATCTCGGGGTCAGTACGTTAATCTGTCACAGGCATAGGGTCGCGGGATGCGCCTTCCTATTGCCAACCGTTCACCCTCCCCTAATTCTTTTGGAGTGAGTGGTGGGAGGCGAAGGCGGTTAGGGCATTTCTAACAAAAGCTCAGAATTACGCCATTGCAGCTTATATGTCTTTATAGCATATTTCATGGTGTAAGATATTGTTGTCAGTTAATATTTCTCAAAATTGCCCTGGGAAAGAACTACACACAGCTCAAAATGGTTTGACCGAGCGGTTCTAGGGGCTTCAGTCTGGAATCGCACGACCGCTACGGTCGCAGGTTCGAATCCTGTCTCGAGCATGGATGTGTGTGATGTCCTTAGCTTGGTTAGGTTTAAGTAGTTCTAAGTTCTAGGGGACTGATGACCTCAGATGTTCCCATAGTGCTCAGAGCCATTTGAACCTTCGACAACTCATATCTATTCGTGATAAATGTGTGTTTTTGCTAGCTCATACTAACTTTTTGGGCATAATATCTAGGAAACCATAAGGGAAAGAAAAAATCGTAGATGCAAGTTTGTAGAAAATTTTATGTTCTACAAAATTTATACAGGCTACTTCAAGCGATATTTCCACTGGAAAGTAGGTAGACGGGGAAAACGATTTTGTCGTGATTTCAGCAGGTTTTTAGAATGTGGCCACATGAACACGAGCGCTCCAATGTTGAGACCTTTAATTTTACATCGGGGGAGGGGGGGGGGGAGGGAGGTGAAGTTCATCTAACATACTAAAAAACTGGAACTACAGGGCCGGCCGCGGTGGTTTCGCGGTTCTAGGCGCGCAGTCCGGAACCGTGTGACTGCTACGGTCGCAGGTTCGAATCCTGCCTCGGGCATGGATGTGTGTGATGTCCTTAGGTTAGTTAGGTTTAAGTAATTCTAAGTTCTAGGGGACTGATAACCACAGCAGCTGAGTCCCATAGCGCTCAGAGCCATTTTTTTTTGGAACTACAGGAATATTTGCGATTGCGGATTTATAGTTGCACTGGGCTACAGGGTTTTCGGAAATTCCCAATAAAAGCTCCAAGGAGTTGTAGCGGGGACTGAGTACACAATACAGGGTGATTCAAAAAGAATACCACAATTTTAAAAATGTGTATTTAATGAAAGAAACATAATATAACCTTCTGTTATACATCATTATAAATAGTATTTAAAAAGGTTTTTTTCACTCAAAAACAAGTTCAGAGATGTTCAATATGGCCCCCTCCAGACACTCGAGCAATATCAACCCGATACTCCAACTCGTTCCACACTCTCTGTAGCATATCAGGCTTAACAGTTTGGATAGCTGCTGTTATTTCTCGTTTCAAATCATCAATGGCGGCTGGGAGAGGTGGCCGAAACACCATATCCTTAACATACCCCCATAAGAAAAAATCGCAGAGGGTAAGATCAGGGCTTCTTGGAGGACAGTGATGAAGTGCTCTGTCACGGGCTGCCTGGCGGCCGATCCATCGCCTCGGGTAGTTGACGTTCAGGTAGTTACGGACAGATAAGTGACAATGTGGTTTCGCTCCATCCAGCTGAAATATGAATTGTTGTGCTTCTTGTTCAAGCTGAGGGAACAGCCAATTCTCCTGGGCTGCGAACAAATGCTTGCTGGATGCGTGCTACATTTTCATCACTCGTTCTCGGCCGTCCAGAAATTTCCCTTTGCACAAACACCCATTCTCTGTAAACTGTTTATACCAACGTTTAATACACCACCTATCACGAGGTTTAACACCATACTTCGTTCGAAATGCACGCTGAACAACTGTCGTCGATTCACTTCTGCCGTACTCAATAACACAAAAAGCTTTCTGTTGAGCGGTCGCCATCTTAGCATCAACTGACGCTGACGCCTAGTCAACACCGCCTCAAGCGAACAAATGTGCAACTAAATGAAACTTTATAGCTCCCTTAATTCGTCGACAGATAGTGCTTAGCTCTGCCTTTTGTCGTTGCAGAGTTTTAAATTCCTAAAGTTGTGGTATTCTTTTTGAATCACCCTGTATTTTGAATAGGAACCCATGTCCGAGAACGTTCCCTTTCCGTTCTATGACGGTTTCAGTACAGCTGTTTAACCCACCCACCTCTGCTTGAGGAACTGAATTAGGCGTGACGCAGGACAGTTATTAATTGACAGTTCGAAAAGAAATACAACGAAACATCCACTGATCACTTCAATATATTTGTATTAACACATTACACCTTGCCTGCACGTCGGTGATTATATGTCAACATCGGAGTCATGCTGGGTTGCATCTGCGTTGCAGCAACAATCTTATGCTGTATCTTTTTGATCGTTATTTACACCGCCTCTCAAAATATGGAATGTAAAGTACTTGCAGTAGAAGCAATTTTCTCCACAGTATCGAAGATGAAGAAGCGGTCAAAGGTTTCAAGGTATGCGTTTTAGAGCACGCGTTTGCTGAGGCTTTTTTGCTTCGAATGATCGTTGCTGTAATACCCGTGAATATGGAACATTCCTCCTGAGACACCCTGTGCAATTGCATCCGTCAGGTACATTTTAGAGCAATGTTCCAACGCAAACATCAACCTGGCGAAGTCATTTCAGGGTTTAGAATGCGGTTGACGGTTCTGTTGCACCAACTGGTTGTCACCAACCCGACACCACAGCACCACAGCTATCGTTTCGTTCGGTATAGTGTTTTCTAAACCAGAACGTTAGTGTGTCACACAGTGGAACATGAATATAAAACTGTCGTCAGCGTCAAAGTAGATGCCATCAAATTCGTACCACGTATTTTCTGATTCGGAAAAACCCAATCCACAGAAGGTATTCGAAATTACTAGAAAGTCATGCTGTTCTGGCATTGACGGCAACAGGTCTCACTTTTCTACTTGTTGCGAATGGTTACTCTATCGGTTCTGCCTGTGAGTGATTGTAATGGATAGCAAGTCTTGTGGAAGACGGAGTAAGAGAGGGAGAGAGAGAGAGAATAACGCTAAAAACTACCTGCTTTTCGAGCACATACGTAATTCATACATGTTAACTGGCACAAGACAAATGTCGCGAATAACATACGAACATTTCAGCACATTTCGAAGGTGATCTGGAAGCGAGTAACTCATAGCGCAAAAATTCACAACTGCGACTGGTCACCATCACAACTGTCTACGCTCACCTACTGACAGGTGAATTATTCTTACCTTTGCGCCGAGAAAACTTCCTTGCCCGCACTGAGAACTGAAATTGAAATCTTGTGTTACGAATCTCTTTAAAAGAAAACTGGTAATTGCGAATCCTCTTTTTCTGCAGGTGTCCATAACCGTACAACCATGATAAATGCTGGGAAGGAGTAGTTAGATTTACTACGTGTCAGAGCCGCGTTTGTCGACGTTTCCGACTCTGGGCCACACCAACTTACGTTTCAAATTTTCGTGACACCCCTGCATACGACCTTTTTTCCTACATGCAGAAAAGCGAACACATTATGGTCATACAATACATTTTTTATTATAATGCGTGTAAAAATATATTTCTTACGAATTTGGCTGTTCCAAGAAATGATTTGGCGATAAATTTTTAAGATGTAGATGTTTTATCTGCGGAGGATGGGAACAAAAAAAAAACTCAGCCTGAACACGCCCTGAAGGCCCAACCGTTCCGACCGGCCACCATGTCATCCTCAACTCACAGGCATTTCATATTTAGGGATGTGCGTGAGGTCTTCAAATCGTCTCTTTGACAGTAAAATAGTAGGACTGTTAATACATACCACATAGGGCCGTCATTGCAAATCGATCTGCCAATAGCAGTTCTGTCTTATCACGGAAACACTGCAATATCGATGCTGCAAATGTCCTTATAACCACAGCCAACCTCTCGCTTAGGGGCATAGGCTCCATCACACAACACTGATTGATTACTCTATCACAAGTTTTCTGGCCATCCCTAAACGCCTAATCTTGTCAGGTGCAAAACCCTTCCACCAGTGCCCGCCTCGCATTTCTTTCGACAACGAGCGTAATCCTGGTCGGTTAACAGAGGAGCCAATAACGATGTAGTGGGCCTGGACAAGACTTTTGAACATCCCCTTACGTCTGACCTCATCATACTCTTCCAACTTATATTTTCACTGGCGTCCGTAAGATTCGTACTCTACATTACTTGTTGACCTCTTCGTTTCGCAATACGAAAACACCACTAAGTTCGTTTTATCGTCGAGAGTTGCTCAGCGGAGACCATGGGTCTGAAACGTATGAATCTTGGAACGTACCGCAGACGTTCGTTCCGGCTAGTAGAATCGATTAAGGTTTAATATGTAAACATGACTACAGAAAAGTGGTTTCCGAAATTTTGGTCATCCCAATGTTGTGTCCCGCGTGGTCGCCGTCTGTGCCGCGCCGTTCGTCTTGACTGCTCAGTACAAACATGGAAACTCGCAGCAGGTATCCGATTCTGTTAGCCCACCTTGATGCAGAGCTAGAAGCAATATTCACCACATTTCAGTATAATCAAAACAGTTAATAAGTAGAATCATGTTTGCCTCTGGTCAGGAGAAGGAGTAGGGGCTACTTGGTTCCATAGAGTATCGTCCTTGTGTCGTAGATATATATCGGACTAAGAAAGAGTAATCAATTTCACCGTATTCATGCTGCTCCGAAACATCACTCCAACATCATATAGACGGTATAAATTTATTTCGTCTTTAATTTTAAACACTTTGGCAACCGGCCAACGGTGCTTGCTTTCACTAATACCTGTTCTGTGGGGCCTCATACGTTGCCCTACAATAGCGTGACAGACACTCTTGTCACGACATTTCTGCGTCCACCACTCTAATAGAGGACTTTTTGTAATCAAGAAACGTATTTCACGTCTAATTCAGTAGTGCTTCGTTATAAGTGTCACATTTCCTTTTACGTAGTTACTGTGTACTGAATTTTAAAGTTACTAATCGCTACCAACGTATTCCCGCCATTTTGCCGTTCTTAGCACTTTCTACCAAAGATTAAGTGTACCGGACTCGTGAGAATTCGAACAACAGAGTGAAATGCATCATCTGTCTTACACAGGGCGCGGAAAACCAGTCTGACGAAGACAGTATCAAATGAAGGAATCTGAGTATAGAAAATCTTTAAGCCACTATGCCAGCATGAAAACGGTGGTCAGTTTGAACAATTTGTATACATACTCATGTTAACTACGTGGTGCCTCATTTTTCACTAATTTTGACCTTTTTGAGATATATTCAAACAAGAAACATGGACATGTGGGTGTCTTCATTCCTGAAGAAGTACTATCTCGTTCGTCAGCTAAATACGATAGACGTGTTAGTGATGTTTTAAATTTATCTTGTTCCCATCGTGACGACTGGTTAGTCCGAACGTTTTGTTACATTTTCTGTAAATTACCTATCACTTTGAACAAGGACCTCCGTACGTCAGATTTCAATTACGTTCCTGCAGCACTGAAAATATGCATTTACGACTTTTAGTTCCCATACACAAATTCCTATGTTATATGCTGTCCTTTCGCCCTGCAATCTTGGTCAAATTGTTTCTTCAAGCCCTGTATATCGGCGCTGGATGGTAAAACTCGCTCATACAGCACTGTATTAGTTATTCACTTCATATGTTCGTTACACGTATGTCAGGAAAGCCAGCACGCGATCCACAAAATAACGAAACCAGTTCCAGATTCGCATAGTGACACTGTACTGATTGTAATCACATTCAGACATTAATCGCAAATGCAGATCATAGTAACGTAGAAGCCGAGTTTACCTTTCCGTTAATTCTCCGTCTACGGCAGACGACAGAACTCTGTCGCTGCATGAGCGGTCGATTTTTGCTGTTAGCGCTGCAGAATGAAGGCAGTTACGTCCAGAGTTACTCCGGAGTAACTGGGCTTCTATTAAAGCAATGAAAACAAAGAAGTAACGGACTGGGCCACTAGGAATCAAACAGTACGTTTCTGTTAGTTTAATGCGGTGACAATTTTGAACGATGAGCTTTGTGAAGCGATTGAGTTAACAGCAATTACACAATCCCAGGTTTTAAGTTGTGCCCTCCACGGACAAAGTCACTAAAGTTATCGACCTTGCCAAGTTTCATTTTACACGCAACTGAATTACACTATTTCTTATGAACTACACATAACCGAGCCAGTAATTCATGACGAAGTTGACTGTTTATACTACCACTCTCCTATTTTTCTTAGGTAATGAATGAGCAAAATGCTCACACGAGACAGCAGTCTTACGTCTGTCATGCAGTCATCCAGGAAATAATTCCTCCAGCCACAGCAATTCCATTTGCGACACAGAAATGATTTTACAATTACCTGTGCATGTAATTCATATTTAACTTTATAAACTGAATATTTAGTAAAAGGGCGAACCGAATTACTTACTGCATAGTGTGAATGAATGCTGCAATTTTGGTGGCAACAAAGAACAACGAGCACAAATTACTAAGACTCGGCTACAGATGTCTGCCATCATAGGGCCGTAGTGACAGCTGAGACGTCCGTCAAGTCTTAACGGCGGCCACCGCGGCTGATGTCCGCTACAGACGTAGCAGGAGCCCAGACGGACGTGTGACGTCACATGACACCCCTGTCTCCCTGGAGCACGCGCCACGTGTTTCGCTGTATCTAATCATTTATTTCGCCTTATCGAGCATACCATCACATTCGAACACCAGTATACTTTGTAGGTATCAATATAATCAATTTAAACCATCTTTATAATACTTTTTTACGACCGCAATGATTATTAACAATTTTACATTCAATTTTTGTCGGGTACTTATTCGTTAGTTCCTGTCTTTCCTCATTCTACGATGATGAGCCTACAAACCAATTAGCTTTGGAAAGAGAACGATTATGTAGATTATCGTGGCTTATATCAGTTAATATCATTTTCTAGTGATGAATACGGTAGGTAGTTTCTGTTGGAACGAACGACGACTTTTGCGATTCACTTTCCACGTCTGCAATCGAGTTTTAACTGCTATTTCAGAGCTCGAAGCTCACATTACGTATGAGAATGCCGACATGATAATTAGGAAGCGATGAATCTTTATAGTTCGCCCATTACTACTGCGAAATATTGAAGTGCTTTTATGCGCGGACAGAGTGTGTAAAGTAGTACACAATCGTTTGCTGTCGAAATGTGGAAGTGTTATGCAAGCAAGATACCACAAGTCATTAGTAGATGTCAGTAGCATTTTTCATTGAAGAATACGACGCGTAATTTCGATTGGACAGAACGATACCTTTTCGAGTTTGTGTGTAGAAGACCTAACTCTAAATGCTGGTTTATATAGACTACATACAGTCAGGCATGCCCCACCGAGGTAATTTACAGTTTAAAAGTTTACTCGCTTACAACTTGGATAAACGTAAAGTTGGACTGGTGATTGTGCATTTGTTATAATTTCTTTCCCGTTTTTATTTTCTCCATAAAACCACCATCATTCGCGAGAATGTTATGAACTACCGATATTGTGGAGCGCCAGCAGCAACAATCAGTCACTGAAGCGGCGACAAAGCTCTGTGGGTCGCAGGAGACGGAGAATTAACGGAAAAATAAACTCAACCTTCTACATTTCTACGGTCTGCGATCGCGATTAAATGCGTTCAAAGTCAGTACCGTGTCATTGTGAAGCAGACGCTGCTTTTACGATTTTGTGGAACTCGCGCTCGCGTTCGAGTGGCGTGGATTAACATAGGCGGACGTCTGTTCTACAAGTCATTCAGTGACCTATGTGAAAAAAAGCAAACGTAAGCAGTGTTGCTGGAGTGATGTTTTGTCATCCAGCACCGTTACACATGACGTGCTGCCCGCAATCTCAAGTGCTCCGCACTCATTCCTCGATAAAATGAATGTGCTTAAAACGGTAGACCGAACGAGGTGATGCACCGGTTAGCACACTGGACCCGCATTCGGGAGGACCAAGGTTAAAACCCGCATGCGGCCATCCTCATTTAGGTTTTCCGTATTTCCCTGAATCGCTTCAGGTCAATGCCGAGATGGTTTCTTTGAAAGGGCACTGCCGACTTCCTTCCCCGTCCTTCCCTAATCCGACGACCTGGCTGTTTGGTTCCCTCCCCCATCGAACTCACTAAAACGGTAATCAAGGTGACGATGTCTGCGACGCTGCTTCCACCATGCTTGAAACGTTATCAGGTCTCGGAGATCCTTTGTAGCTTCTCGACGCTAAGACAACAGCCGGCGTGGCGGTAGAAGTCGCTGCCGCACATTGTCATCTCTGCGGCCTGTCTTTTTCACAGAACTGATGTCCCTTGGTTGTACCTGAATATAAATAACGTAATTAATTTTGCCTAAAACACCGCAGCGAATATTTACATTTATTACTGTTTTCTCGCATTGTCGTCCTAAACATATTCAGGCTTCGTAATATCTTCACTGTTTTCCCATGTTTCTTTTTTTTTTTTTGCCCTCGGCAAGCAAACGCACCATTAGCAGAGCAGAAAATTCACCGCCGTCAAACCAGCATCTGAGACGAATTTGCTAGCCTAGAATACTGGTTATTATAGTTTGCAAGTATTCTGGAAGCGACAGAGCTTGGTCTATTATTGGCCACTCTAAGACAATACATTCAGCACCCGAGCAGCTCCGTCGTTGTAGGAAGTTAAGGAATTTCGAGGGCTTACTTTTCGTCTGGCTCTAGCTTCGATACACTCTAAAAACATCTCAGCCGTTTGTATGTAACCGTTTTCAACTCTGTTGCCTACATGTAATTATTCTGGCCTTACTCGTTTTCTAGGAGCTGACTGCTTGATATGTTGTCCTTATAATGGCATTTTCCATTCCGACGCGAAAAGAAAAACTTTTCTTTTTCTCTCGTACTATCAAAAGTTTAGTGAGGATCTGTGCAGTTTATTTTTATTTTTATTTTATTGGATAGTACTTCATTAACTAAAGGAACGGCAGGCGTCTCTTGCTGATACCCTATGGTGACGTCCTAACATCCAGACTGGCGTCCCATTCATTACGGACAGTTCTGCACTGCCAGATATGGTGGCCCTGGAATCGAGTGAGCAGGGCCTTTTAGCTTCTGACTGGAATAATACATTAAGTACACCAAAAAGATCACGCTTTTCTGGACAGATTATTTTTTTCGCATTTAATACGACTCTTTTTGTTAGTATAGATATTAACACACTTTGAAAGCGTGTAAATGGTAGATATCCGTCCGATCGTGTTTTAACTCACCGGCCTACAAGCGCACAACTTAAGCTCCTCGTGGCTTTGTGTTCGCCTCGACAAACGGATCACGTGCTCTCTGTTGGCAACATCCTAGTATTATTCCTGCAGCGTCTCACATCTCGAAATTCTACCGCAGTCGGTTTCACATTCTTGCTATATGTTAAAACAAACCCACAATTTTTTTGATGACCAAGAAAACAAAGTTGTGATTTTTATTTCCTCTTATTAAACGTGCTATCCGTCGTGTTTCAACAGTCGACATCGCAAAGCTGTACCACAAACGGGCGCGATTTGTATATCTACGTGACTATCTCGAAGTCATTACCCAATGTGAGAGAAACCCATCTGCGGGACATTTGCGACGATAGAATTGTTATCTAGTATTCGAATCTCCGTTTTCTAAGTAAAATAATGACGCAGGGAAGCGTATCTGGTACTCAGACTGTTTCTGTGAACGTCAAATAGTAGGACTACTACTGCGTAGTACATAGGGCCGTCTTAGCAAACCGATCTGCCAATAGCTGTTCTGTCTTATCACGCAAACTCTGTGGTATCGATCCTGGAAATGTGCTTATGACCACAGCCAGCCTCTCGCTTAGGGCCAAGGGCCACGGCAAACAGTGGTCGATGACAAGACACCCCATGACTCTGTGCACAGCGGTGTGAGTGTGTTTTTACTCTTTGAGAAGTTTTGTCGCCGTGCCTAAACGCCTGACGCCTTTTGGTGAAATGTGTTTGCAGCAGTGCCCATCGCGCACGTCTTTCCACAACGAGCGTAATCTTGATCGCTTAATAAGTCAGCTATGAACGCTGCCCTGCCCGTGCACAAGGCTTTTGAACACCCATCCACCCGCAGTCCCTTCCTCGCCTTCCACCACATCATGACTCCACTGGCGTCTGTCAGTAATCCGTACTCTGCACTATTTGTTAATGTCTCCTGTTCATATTACACAGAGACTGATAAGTTCGCTTCGTCAAGGACAGCTGGATTGCAGAAACCATGCGTGTAAAAATTATGAAGCTCGGGACGTCGACGTTTGTTGACCCTAGCAAAGACGATTAATGTTTAACATGTAAGTACATGATTAGTGAAAAAGGTTTCCAAAATTTCATCTGAATGTTGAGATCAGTTTGCCGTATCGTTCGTTTTGACTGCTCAATACAAACATGGAAACTTGCAGCAGGTATTTGATACCTACGTAGAGGACTTCAGCGAAATTTCAGGACAGTCAAAACCGCACAGAAATAGAACAAATGAGGGCAGCTGGGTTCCATAGGTTACTGTGTCGCAGGTATACATCGGGGCGTCAATGATTCGACGTATTATTCAGCAGTACAGCTGCTGTCCAGGATGAAACTACAGTTGCGAAATCTGATCTGTGCGGCCTCTCTGATGACAGAATACGTAAAATAGTCTGTTTACTTCGGTTTTGCGTTGATAACAGTGCTGCCAATACTTTTGCTTAAAACACAAGTGCGAAATATTATACATATTTAAGACGAATATATTTTTCCGTCAGTTCTTTCTCCTGCGGCTGACAGAGGTCGGTAGTTCGACTCTCTCGCGAGTGATGGCAGTTTGCTGACGTGAGTGAAAACGGCAATTTTTTTAAAAATCTGCCCACAGCAGGACTTCGCGTCGCCCGCTATTCACGAGATGCGTGTCGGTTCCAACTGGTGAATGACACGCCTAGTCGCTGGCCAGCTGCACCATTTTAATGCATCCCGACAGTGCTGTCTCGCAGTCCGCACAGTCATGGGCGGCCTTCTGTCACAGCTGCCTCCAGCTGATGCTGTCCCAAATTCCTGAGGAGGAGGAGGAGGAGGTTGTGTCAGAAAATCTTCCATAAAACACGTATAGAAATCGTCAAAAAACACCGTCTAAACGTTTTCATCCGGGTCAGTTAATGCATGAGATTCTGTTTTATTATGCTCACCTGGATCACACCCTTTGTGTGGTAAGAGTTATTACGTATTCACGCTTCAAGGTTAGGAAGACTTGTAACGGCTAGAAAGATTCGTCTTGAGTCAGGGCCAAGTATTAATCATATACGCACTATCAGACTGTATTGTGTCAACAGGCATCGATTGTGAAGATGTATAAAAAATTGTCGAGAATGTCATCTGCTTTGTGCCGATGCGGAATTTAAACGCAGTGTGTCCGGCAGTTGCTTCTCTGTTTCGACAGATTCCATTCGTAACTGGAAACAGATTAAAATATATCTACCCAGAACCTTCACTCACTGCACCTGTGAGGACAAAGAACACGTTCAAGTCAAACAGTAATTCACTGACAAGGCGGTAGAAAATTAAAACAAAAAAACTTGTGTCATCCATATTCTTTTGTCCTGTAGCTGGGCAGAGCCGGTCGCGAGAACCAACGCCACAAGAGCTTTCTTCACGGTGCCTGAATGCGGTACACGATGCACGTCGGCCTGTGCAAAATTTTGGACACAAACCGTGTTCCGTACCTTCGACCAATCTCGAAACTCTGCCGTAGTGTCCTTCATATTCCTGCCATGTATTAAAACAATCTTGCAATTTTTTTAATTATCAGGTAAAACAAAAGTTATTATATTCATTGTCTCTTATTAAACGTGCTATCACTCGTGTTTCAATAGTCGACATCGCAAAGTTGTCCCATGAGTCAGTGCGATTTGTATGTCTACGTACTCTTTCTAAATCATTGCCCAGTATGGGACAAGCACATCTGCGGAAAATTGGTTATGATACAATTATTGTCTAGTATTCGAATCTCAGATTTGTCGGTTATATACATATTTGGGGAGGTGTATGCGACCTTCAAATCGTTTTGTGACAATAAAATAGTAGGACTGTTAATACATTCTACCAGTGCCCGCCCCGTATTTCTTTCGACAACGAGCGTAATTCCGGTCTATTAATAAAGCAGCCACGAACGTTTTAATGGGCCTGGATAAGATTTTTGAACATCCCTTTACGTGTGATCTGCTCCTCACACGTCTCCATCTTATAATTTCACTGACCGCCGTAAGGAATTCGTACTCTACATTACATATTGACGTCTTCCTTTCACAATACGAAAACACCGCCAAGTTCGATTCACCGTCGACAATTGCTGAGCGGAGACCATAGGTGTGAAACGTATGAAGCTTGGAACGCACCGCAGACGTTCGTTCCGGCTAGTGGAATCGATTAAGGTCTCACATGTAATCATCACAACAGAAATTTGGTTTCCGACATTTTGGTCATCTAAATGTTGTGTCCCGCGTAGTCGATGTCTCTGTCGCGCCTTTCATCTTGACTGCTCAGTACAAACATGGAAACTCGCGGCAGGTATCCGATTCTGTTAGCCCACCTTGGTGCAGGGCTAGAAGCAATATTCACCACATTTCAGTATTGTCAAAACAGTTAATAAGTAGAATGGTGTTTGCCTCTGGTCAGGAGAAGGAATAGGGGCTACTTGGTTCCAGAGTGTCATAGATATTTATCGAACAAAAAAAAAGGGAGAAATTAATTTCACCGTATTCATCAGTCTCTGAAACATCACTTCCACATCATAGACACTATAAATTTATTTCGTCTTCATTCACGATGATAGATCCAATGTGACCGACCCAGTTAAGTGCTTTGTCTAATTTTAAACGCTTTGGTAACTGACTAACGGTGCATGCTTTCACTAATTCCGATTCTGTGGGGTCTCATACGTTGCTCCATAATAGCGTGGCAGACACACTTGTCACGACATTTATGCGGTTACCGCTCTACTAGAGAACTTTTTGTAATCAGAAAACATACTACACGTCTAATTCCGTAGTGCCACGTTATACGTGTCGCATTTCCTTTTACATAGTTACTGTCTACTGAACTTTATAGTTACAAATCGCTACCGACGCATTCTGACATTTTGCCGTTGTTAGCACATCCTACGAACAATTAAGTGTACTGGAGTCCCGATAATTCGGACAACATTCTGTAACGCATCGTCTGGCATATACAGGGCGGAGAAACTATTTGACCAAAAGCGTAGGGCACAAAGAGAGCGCCAAACGAAGGAATCTGAGTATAGAAAATACAGGTCGCAGTTAAATAACGGCTGCATGGAAACGGTGGTCAGTTACAACATTTTTATATACATACTCCTGTTAATTAAGTGGTGGCTCATTTTCACTTTTTAAAAATATATCCAAACATGATACATGGACATGTAATTGACCTCATTTCTGAAAAGTAATATCTGGTAAATGAGATACACGTGTTTGTGACGCTTGAAATTTATCTTGTTCTCATCGTGACGACTGGTTAGTCCAAACATTGTGTTTATGTATACATTTTCTGTAAAATACCTATCATTTTGAACAAGGGCCTAAGTATGGCAGATTTCAATTACGTTCCCGTAGCGCTGAAAATATGCATTTGCGACTCTTAGTTGCCAAACGCACATTCCTGTTTCATGCTGTCCTTCCACCCTGCGTTTTTGGTCAAACTGTTTCTCCACGCCCTGTATAACGGAGCTGGATGGCAAGCCTCGCTCAAATAGCTCTGTTTAAATTATTCGCTTCATACGCTCGTTACACATACGTCACTGAATGACACCCAGCCAGGTTGTCCACCTATATTCCGCCACGTCACTGGAAAGCCAGCACTCCATCCACAAAATCACGAAACCAGCACCAGATTCGCATAGTGACGCTGTACTGATCATAAGCACATTCAGACGTTAATCGCAATTGCAGATCATAGCCGACTAAATCTTTCCGTTAATTCTCCGTCTCCCACAGACCACAGAGCTCTGTCGCTGCATCAGCGGTCGATTGTTGCTGTTGGCGCCACGGAATGATGGCAGTTACATTCAGAGTTTCTCCGGAGTAACTGGGATTCTGTTAAAGGAATGAAAAGAGAAAGGAGTAACGAATGAGGCAACTCGGAATCAAACACTACGTTTCTGGTAGTTTAATGCGATGACAATTTTGAATGATGACTTTCGTCATGCGATTGAGTTACCAGCAATTACAGAAACCCAGGTTTTAAGTTGCGCCCTCCACAGACAAACTCATTATAGTTATTTTACGTGCCAAGTTTCAATTTAAACACAACGTAATTACATTTCTTATGAACTACACATAATTGAGCCTGTAATTCATGACGAAGTTGACTGTTGCTATTACTACTACTCTCGTATTTTTTTTAGGTAAAGAATTAGCACAATGCTCACACAAGATAGCAGTCTTGCGTCTATCACGCTGTCATCCTGGAAACAATTCCTCTAGCCAGAGCATTTCTTTTTCCGACACAGGAATGATTTTACAATTACCTTTGCATGTAATTCATACTTTACTGCATTAACTGAATATTTAGTAAAAGGGCGAACCGAGTTATGTTCTGCATAGTGTGAATGAATGCTGCAATTCTGGCGGCGACAAAGAACAACGGGCACGAAATACCAAGCCTGAGGCGCAGCCCACACTGACGTGTGACGTCACACGTCACCCCTGTCTCCGTACACAACGCGAGACGTGGTTCGCTCTGTCTAATAACTTATTTCTCTTTAACGAGCATTTTCGTATCTTCTCACCTTTGAACTCCAGTATACTACTCGATATCAATATAAACAATTTAAACGCTCTCTCTAATACTCTTATGCGAACGGCATGATTATTAACAATTTTACATTCAATTTTTGTCGGGTTCTTATTCGTTGATTACCGTATATCTCATTCTACACTCAGTTGGCGTCAAGCAAATTACGTGCATCTTTGTCCCGCTTTTACAACCTACATCTCTGTATGATTTGCATGCAAAACTTTATCTTCCACGAAAAAGGCAGACGCCATTTCGCGTCTGCTGCCAGTTGTAAGATGCATTCCAGTAACGTGTCCCATTCACTGATCAGTTACGCCGATTTTAATCTGTCCACACAGTGCCATATCGCCGCCCACAGATTTCTGGATACTCTTCCTACGTAACAGAACTTGTCCGGTCGTTGCCTCCCGCTGCTGTCGATGTAGTTCAGATTTTCCGTTTCAAGATCCGCCAGACAGTCGATCGCTCGCAACACGTGATCCGCGACCGCTTACTCTGAAGACTGCTGCCGGTTGTTGATTTGGCTCTTTCTCCATTCAGATAATGTATCTTCCATCTTCGCACCTAACTGCTTATGCCCCTTGTTACTCCATACCACAATTGGTGCCTTTTTACTGAAGAACTAAATAAAAAATAATGCCGCGTTATATTTTAAGTAGTTGGAAAGTGCACATCGCAGGAAACATAGTCTTATCTGACACTGAAATCAATTTTTTCCTCTCAAAAGAAAAATGATGTTCCAGGTAATGTTGGAATGTGACGAAAAAAAGAATGTACTTATTTCCATTATTTTCAAAAGAAATAAAAAACATAAACTTATTTCATGTTTCAATATGCTAGTATTTATTTGTAAGCGCTGAGCAACGCCTCGCTCGACAACGAAAACAGTCTGAAATTTATTCTACGCCTCCTGACTGCGTTATACGATATTCTCTGGTGCTGTGTGGAGGCGGATTTGAAATCGCAGCCGCCCGTTTCTCTGATGTGCCAGTCTTGTCGGCTCACAGTTGTCTCATTTTACCTTCTTTCACACAAATAGGCTACAGCCCTCCCGCGTTGCCCACTACAATAGATTTTTATGTACGAATGTTCTGTTTTTATTTCTTGGAAGTGCGTGATTCGCACCCCAACCAGCGGTATCGAAAGACGTTCTGATGGCGCCCCGTGTTGCAGAAGAAGTTAATTGCGGAAGAAGTTACAGAGGACGCAGTGTAGTCGCTGGCCGGCAGATGGCAGCATGCGACTTGCCGTATTAAGCTTTGATATAAGGAATAAGAAGTTGAAACGGAATAAACAGCGCGAAAAAGACGTGTACGGGCGCCATTCTGTCACACAACGTTCAAGGACCTTGTATATAGTAATGGACACGGAAATTCTGATATCTTTTTGCAGAAAATTATAAATGTCGAACGGAGGAGAAATGTTAAGCGTAAAAATAAGATATTTGATTTTCTGTTTCCGCTTCGAAAGAGTAACAGTACGTTAATAATCGCTTTCATTCTGTCAAACAAAATA
This sequence comes from Schistocerca serialis cubense, assembly GCF_023864345.2. Lineage (NCBI taxonomy): Eukaryota > Metazoa > Arthropoda > Insecta > Orthoptera > Acrididae > Schistocerca > Schistocerca serialis. The sequence goes on from NC_064648.1 coordinate 83,237,760, forward strand.
TAAACGTTACTTAACAGTTCTACAAACAGCTAACGAATGTGCTTTTTATAAACCGATCTGCCACTACCGCTTCTGGTTCTTCAGGTAAACACTATCATATCGACTCGGGAAACATGGTCACCGATGGCGGATTTCGTATTATATTTTGAAGGAAAAAAACACTACCACAGCATTCCATCATTTTACGGTTTTAAGCACTTTCATTTTATCGAAGATTTGAGACTGCGGTCAGCACCCTTGTCATGTCATGTCTGATAATGTGTAACAGTGCAGGATGACAAAACCCCGCCCAACCGCCACAGCTTACGTTTGCATTTGTTCACACACGTCGAAGATTGACTACCAAAAGGGACGCCACCCGAACGCCAGCACGGGTTACACAAAATCGTAAAACCTGCGTCGGATTCACATAGTGACACGGTACTGACGTTGAGCACTTCTGATCGCGCTTGCAGATCGTAAGAAATATAGAAGTTGAGTTTATTTTTCCGTTAATTCTGCATCTCCTGCAGCCCACAGAGCTTTGTCGCTGCCTCAGCGACCTATTGTTGCTGCTGGCGCTCCACAATGTCGGCCGTTTTAACTTTCTTGCGAATAATAACGGTTTTATGGAGAAAATGAAAACGGAAAAAGGATAGTAAATGCACAACCATCAGTTAAAAAATGGTTCAAATGGCTCTGAGCACTATGGGACTCAACTGCTGAGGTCACTAGTCCCCTAGAACTTAGAACTAGGTAAACCTAACTAACCTAAGGACATCCCACACATCCATGCCCGAGGCAGGATTCGAACCTGCGACCGTAGCGGTCTTGCGGTTCCAGACTGCAGCGCCAGAACCGCGCGGCCACTTCGGCCGGCCAACCATCAGTAATATATTTATCGAAGTTAGAAGCGAGTATACCATTAAACGATAAGTAACGTTGGTGGAGCACACATGAATGTGTTCAATCTATATAAACCCACATTTAGACTTACGCCTTCCACACACAAACTCGCCAAAGTTAACGTTCTGTCCAATCGGAATATCATGCTACCGACATCCACTAATCATTTGTGGAGACATGCTTTCAAAACACTTCCACCTCTCTATAGCAAACGATCGTATGCTATATTACGCACTCTGTTTGCATTTCAAAGCATTCCAATATTTTCGCAATATTAATGGACGAGCTATAAATATTTATCGTCTCTTTCTTCCTAACTGTTGTTGTTGTTGTGCTCTTCAGTCCTGAGACTGGTTTGATGCAGCTCTCCATGCTACTCTATCCTGTGCAAGCTTTTTCATCTCCCAGTACCTACTGCAACCTACATCCTTCTGAATCTGCTTAGTGTATTCATCTCTTGGTCTCCCTCTACGATTTTTACCCTCCACGCTGCCCTCCAATACTAAATTGGTGATCCCTTGATGCCTCAGAACATGTCCTACCAACCGATCCCTTCTTCTGGTCAAGTTGTGCCACAAACTTCTCTTCTCCCCAATCCTATTCAATACTTCCTCATTAGTTATGTGATCTACCCATCTAATCTTCAGCATTCTTCTGTAGCACCACATTTCGAAAGCTTCTATTCTCTTCTTGTCCAAACTATTTATCGTCCATGTTTCACTTCCATACATGGCTACACTCCATACGAATACTTTCAGAAATGACTTCCTGACACTTAAATCAATACTGGATGTTAACAAATTTCTCTTCTTCAGAAACGCTTTCCTTGTCATTGCCAGCCTACATTTTATATCCTCTCTACTTCGACCATCATCAGTTATTTTGCTCCCCAAATAGCAAAACTCCTTTACTACTTTAATTGCCTCATTTCCTAATCTAATTCCCTCAGCATCACCCGACTTAATTAGACTACATTCCATTATCCTTGTTTTGCTTTTGTTGATGTTCATCTTATATCCTCCTTTCAAGACACTGTCCATTCCATTCAACTTCTCTTCCAAGTCCTTTGCTGTCTCTGACAGAATTACAATGTCATCGGCGAACCTCAAAGTTTTTATTTCTTCTCCATGAATTTTAATACCTACTCCGAATTTTTCTTTTGTTTCCTTTACTGCTTGCTCAATATACAGATTGAACAACATCGGGGAGAGGCTACAACCCTGTCTTACTCCCTTCCCAACCACTGCTTCCCTTTCATGTCCCTCGACTCTTATAACTGCCATCTGGTTTCTGTACAAATTGTAAATAGCCTTTCGCTCCCTGTATTTTACCCCTGCCACCTTTAGAATTTGAAAGAGAGTATTCCAGTCAACATTGCCAAAAGCTTTCTCTAAGTCTACAAATGCTAGAAACGTAGGTTTGCCTTTCCTTAATCTTTCTTCTAAGATAAGTCGTAAGGTCAGTATTGCCTCACGTGTTCCAGTATTTCTACGGAATCCAAACTGATCTTCCCCGAGGTTGGCTTCTACTAGTTTTTCCATTCGTCTGTAAAGAATTCGTGTTAGTATTTTGCAGCTGTGACTTATTAAGCTGATAGTTCGGTATTTTTCACATCTGTCAACACCTGCTTTCTTTGGGATTGGAATTATTATATTCTTCTTGAAGTCTGAGGGTATTTCGCCCGTTTCATACATCTTGCTCACCAGATGGTAGAGTTTTGTCAGGACTGGCTCTCCCACGGCCGTCAGTAGTTCCAATGGAATATCGTCTACTCCGGGGGCCTTGTTTCGACTCAGGTCTTTCAGTGCTCTGTCAAACTCTTCACGCAGTATCATATCTCCCATTTCATCTTCATCAACATCCTCTTCCATTTCCATAATATTGTCCTCAAGTACATCGCCCTTGTATAGACCCGCTATATACTCCTTCCACCTTTCTGCTTTCCCTTCTTTGCTTAGAACTGGGTTTCCATCTGAGCTCTTGATATTCATACAAGTGGTTCTCTTATCTCCAAAGGTCTCTTTAATTTTCCTGTAGGCGGTATCTATCTTACCCCTAGTGAGATAGGCCTCTACATCCTTACATTTGTCCTCTAGCCATCCCTGCTTAGCCATTTTGCACTTCCTGTCGATCTCATTTTTGAGACGTTTGCATTCCTTTTTGCCTGTTTCACTTACTGCATTTTTATATTTTCTCCTTTCATCAATTAACTGACAAATGAGTTTGTCGTTTACCCTATATCAGATTATAGATAACGTTATCTATTTCACAGCAGACGGTCGCCCGCAGCTATCGCCATTAAATTCGCTGACAATATCAAAGTCATCTCTGAACTGTTCTACGTGTTGGCCACTAGGATCCAGCACCATCCTAACTATCAAGTTGTATTCAGAAACGTTAAGTGAGCTTTGACCACCGGTTTGTTGACAAGGAGTGACAATGATTTATTGCTGTGAAACAGAGGGTAAAACTCGTATGCAGGCGTGGAAAGTCGTCGTTCGTTGCAATAGTAACAACCTATCGCATTCGTCACCTGAAAATGGTACTACCTGATATAAGCCACAATAATTTCCATAATCGTTCTCTTTCCAAAGCTAAACATTTCGTAGACTCATCATCATGATTAGTTCAGAGGTTTTCGTTTCTTCAGCAATACATAAACGAACAATTACAAAGACGTGGATTTTTGAAATGTCGCGAAAGCAGTACTGTTACAACTGGGAACGGAGTGTCTCGCAGCGGCATTCTGGACACAAATACTTTCGGCGTGTTTGCCGCGTTAGATTTGAATAAGAAATCAAGATTCGGACGAATCTCTCCATCGTCTCTTCCTTGACCAGCCGGCTGCAGCCGTGCTGCCAAAGAAGGAGTCGATGTCTGCGACACTGCTTCCACCATGCCTGAAACGTTTCCGAGTCTTGGAGATCCTGTGCAGCTTCTCAAGGAAAGACGGTAGCCGTGGTGCCAGTGCAAGTTTCTGCTATACATTCCCATCTGTGCGGCCTGTCTTTTCACGGAACTGATGTATCTTAGTTTTACCTGAATATAAATAACGTAACTAATTTTGCCTAAAATAATACAGCGAATATTTATATTTATTGCTAACTGTTTTTCCGCATTATGGTCCTAAGCATTTTCAGGTTTCGTAACACCCTCTCTGTTTTCACACGTGTTGGTGGCCGTCGGCAGGCAAATGCACCATTAGCAGAGCAGGAAACTCACCGCCGTCAAATCAGCATCGGAGACGAATTTATTCAGGCCTTACTTGTATTGTAAGAGTTGACTGCTTGACATGCTTTCGTTATTATGGCGTTTTCCATTGCGACGCGAAAAGAAATAGTTGTTATTATTATTTTATCAAGAGGTTAGTGAGTATCTCTGCAGTTTTTTCTTTTTTTTGGTGGGGGGGGGGGGGGGGGGGCGGACAGCACTTCATTATCTAAAGGCCACGGCAGGCGTATGTGGCTCATACACTAAGGTGACGTCGTAACACCCACACACTCGCGTCATTCATTATGAACGGCTCTGCACTGCCACGTGTGCTAGCCCTGAAATCGAGCGAGCATGGCCTTTTTGCTTCTCACTAGAGTAATAGGTTAAGTACTCTAAGAAGATACATGATTTTCTGAAGAGGTGGTTCTTTCCGTTTAATAAGACCCCTTTTTTTCTAGTGATGGTATTAACCATCTACGAAAGCGTGCAAATTGGCCGATATCTGTCGGATGGCGGATATCTGTCCGGGCTATGAGCCCATACCTTATACTCCTTGTGGTTTTGTGTTCGCCTCGTCAAACGAATCACGTGCTCTCTGTTGGCAACACGCTAATAATATTCCAGCAGCGTCTTGCATCTCGAAATTCCACCGCAGTCTGTTTCACATTTTGGTATATATTAAAACAATTCCGAAATTTTTTTGAATGACCACGAAAACTGAAGTCGTCATTTTTAATTCCTCTTATTAAGCGTGCCATTCGTCGTGTTTCAACAGTCGACATCGCAACGCTGTACCACAGATCGGCGCGAATTGTACGTCTACATACTCTCTCGAAGTCATTGCCCAATACGGGACAAACACATCTGCGGGACATTTGTGATGATACAATTGTTCTCTTGTATTCGAATCTCCGATTTCTCAGTAATATACTTACGTAGGGGAGCGTATCTGTGAACGTCAAATAGTAGGACTGCTACTACACAGTACGTAGGGCAGTATTTGCAAATCGGTCTGCCAATACCAGTTCTGTCTTATCACGCAACCTCTGCGATATCGATCCTGGAAATGTGCTTATACCAGAGCCAGCCTCTCGCTTAGTGGCGAGGGCTACGGCAAACAGTGGCCGGAGACAAGACACCCCTTACTCTTTGCACAGCCGTGTGGATGGGTCTGTAGTCTTTGAGAAGGTTTGTCGCCGTGCCTAAACGCCTAATACTTTTTGGTGAAATATGTTTGCAGCAGTGCCCATCTCGCACATCTTTCCACAATGAGCGTAATCTTGATCGCTTAATAAATCAGCTGCGTACGCTTCAGTGACCGTGCACGAGGCTTTTGAACATCCCTTTACGTGCAGTCACCTCCTCACCCTCCACCACGTCACGACTCCAGTGGCGTCTGCCAGGAATCCGTGCTCTCCACCATCTGTTAATGTTTCCTCTTCATATTACAAAAAGACTGACGAGTTCGCTTCGTCAAAGGATAGCTGCATTGCACAGACCATGCGTGTAAAAGTTATGAAGTTCGGGACATTGACGTTTGTTCGCTGTAGCAAAGTCGAATAACGTTTAACATGTAACCACATCATTAGAGGAAAACGGTTTCCGAAATTTTCGTCATCTGAACGTTGTGTTCCGTGTTGTCCTCGTCTGTGTCGCATCGTCCTTCTTGATTGCTCAATACAAACATGGAAACCCGCAGCGGGTATTACATACCTTGATGGAGGACTAGAGGCAAAATTGACCACATGTCAGTACAGTGAAAACGGTAAATTAATAGAATACGGGTTGCCTCTGACAGGAGGACAAATGAGGGCAACTTGGCTCCATAGGTTACTGTGTCACAGGTGTATATGGAGATACAGAGACAACTTGATATCACACTATTAATCGGTCTCTTGAGTCATCACTTCCACATCACAGACGCCATAAAATAATTTCGTCTCTAGTCACGATGATAGGCGCAATGCGACGGACACCATTAAAAGTTGTGTTTCATTTTCCGTGCATTGGGAATTGAGCAACGGCGTACTGTCTCTCTTTTCATTAATACCGATGATGTAGGGCCTCGTATGTTGCCCAATAATAACGTAACAGACGCTTGTGTCACGACATTTATACATTTACTACTACATGAAACATGGACATGTGATTGTCTTCATTTCTAAAGAAGTACTGTCTCGAACGTCGGCTAAGTATGATAAACGTGTATGTGATGTTTTAAGTTCTGCTTTTTCTCATCCTGAAGACTGATTAGTCGAAAGACTGTGTTCACGCGTATATTTTCTGTGGATTACCTTTCATTTTGAGTAAAGACGTCCCTATGTCAGATTTTAATTGACCGAGCGAGGTGGCGCTGTGGTTAGCACACTGGACTCGCATTCGGGAGGACGACGGTTCAATCCCGTCTCCAGCCATCCTGATTTAGGTTTCCCGTGATTTCCCTAAATAGTTTCAGGCAAATGCCGGGATGGTTCCTTTGAAAGGGCACGGCCGATTTCCTTCCCAATCCTTCCCTAACCCGAGCTTGCGCTCCGTCTCTAATGACCTCGTTGTCGACGGGACGTTAAACACTAACCACCACCACCAGATTTTAATTACGTTCCTATAGCGCCGAAAATACGCATGTGCGACCCTTAGTTACGACACTCACATTCTTACGCTTCACACTGTCTTTCCGCCCTGCACTTTTGGTCAAATTGTTGTTCCGCACACGGTATAACGTTGCTGGGTGGGAAACCTTGCTCAACCAGCACTGCTTAAATTATACTCTATTTATGTACGCTACACGCATGTCATTGAATGAGTCCCAAGCCCGATCATCCGCCTATATTCCCCCACGTCACTGGAACGCCAGCTCGCGACATACAAAGCATCAGAGCCGCCCAACTAAACAGTACAGATTATGTGATATGAAATAGCGGAGGTCGGTGAGACGAGTGTCGAAGCCAAGAAAAGGGCCACCGAAGCCAAGAGACATGCAGAATTAGTAAGGGTAGAGGCAGCTGGCGCCAAAACATTGGCCAAAACCGCAAATAACCGTGCAAGAATCGCTACGCGAATTGGACACATGAATGCAATAGGAATCGATGCAATGAAAGCCCAGTGGAAGGAAGCACTTGCGAGCACAACGCAAAGAATGGAAAGCGTTGAAGAACGCGTTGCGGGTACCACCCAAAGGTGTGAAAGCGTAGAAAAAGATGTGGCACGCCTGGAACGCCGAGTACAAATTGGTACACAGCGTCCAGAGGCGACGGCCGGCTCGGCGCGACGCAGTCGAGTACGAAGCGCGCTCAGCAGCCCAGGGAGCGCACGGCTGCAAAACTGCAGCCCGACCGCCACAACTGACGCTCAGTTCCAGTATCATTCTGGGGCAGAACCAGGAGGTGTCAGTTCGCGTCAAACAGACGGGCGCGTGTGATACTACACCCAATAGAAATGTGCAAGAGGTACCAGTGTTTGATTAAAAACACATTTTACCGGTCCTCAAATTCCAAAATTTCCGGGAAAATGGAGGCTCACCTCACCCAAAAATTTGGCTGTCACAATTTTCTAACACGCTACTAATATCTTGGCCATTGACAGAAAAATTAGAATTTATCTGCGGGCACATCAAGGGCACGGCAGCTGAGAAAATGCGTAGTGTTGCAGGTGCATGCCGAACGTACCAAGCATTCACCGACGCGTTACTGGGAAAGTATTGATCACGCCAAGTGCAAGACCGAATAAAAGAAGAACTCATTTTGTGTCCATATCCGGAGGCGTCAGTATACAAGAGCCCCACGAAGCTCTTTGAGGCTTTAATTAGAAAGAATCAGTTTCTTGATGTGCCACATAGTGATGGTGAAATAATGAAGTTCTGTTTCGCGAAACTGCCGAGCAACTACCGGCTAGCGCTTGTAGGAAAGTACGGAGCGAATATCGAAACATTGAAAAGCCTTCTGCGCGAGTTGGAGTTAATTTTCGAAAAAGAAACAGCGCATGATGGACGGAAAGGGCAAAATAACTATTACAATGGCGACTTTCGTGGAGCACCGCGCAATAACAACATCCATCAGCGTGGAGGCAGGACTATAAGAGACAAAATAGGGACGGCAGAGTAACTTGCAGAGACAAAACGATACCCGCCAGTACGACACGAGCTGGAGCCGCAGAGATTCACATGAAGAGCGGGATGAGTGAATCGAAATACGTGGTCCTAAACCGAGATCCAATCACCGAAACAGAAATGGAGGGCGAGATGGAAGCCAGGACCGTGCGGTTTCGGCTCGGGGAAAATCCGCACAAATACTCGGACAGAGCCGTTTACATATGTTGAAATGCGAGGAGCACAAGAACGTAGTTTTTGTACAGAATAAAAGTGTTGCCTGTGTGTGAAACAAAAGGGAAACATTTGTAAAAGAGACTGGCTTAGAAAACATCTTTCTGTTGTGTACGTATTAGACATTAAGTGTGGTAATTTGTTTTTATTTATATTCTTTAACATGTACAAGTGTAACTTGTAGGGGCTACGAGGCGACATATGGACCTTCCGCGTTCTTTGTTAACTCCGAAATCGAAGGGTCGGTCTAACTCACTTTTCTGTACTTTCCATTTCATGGGGGAGCCACCACTCTTCAAAGTCATTGGTAACACAGACTCCATCTTCATGTGTGTTTTGTCTTTACACCGTACCTATTACTGAGTCTTTGTTGAGGAAGAGCTGCTGGATGCATACCGACAGTGTTCTGGGCACGCCTTACAGCGTTGCGCCTCTTCTTTGTTTGCGCGGTATTTGTCACTGCTGTCATGGGCACACAATTGCGGTGTTGCACCTACTTTCAGTGAGACTTTCCTGTTCGTTGGCGTGTTGGGCACGCCACAGCGCGTTGCACCATACTCTTGGGGTTTGGAGGCGGATGTACAAAGGTGGCCATTGTGCCCGCCCATGCCGCTGCTGTTAAGCGCAACCTTTCTGGAGTGTGGCGAGTTTCTCGTGCGATGGTACGTCACGTCTCTGAACGTGAGCGGTCGTCGGGATTTATCGCGTGAGCGGTGTAATGCCGAAGGTATGGAATTCCTCAACAAGTCCTGTAACTGGGGTCTCGGTGTGACACCTAGCACACATGAGAAGTCTAAAAGTATGATAGTTACAAGAAATTGTATACAGAGGTAGAGTCCTTGCATTGTAACTTGCAAAGTCTGCCTTTTTTTGTGTGTGTGGAAATTTTCCACCGTAAGTTTCTGTCCATCCAGTTCCATCTCCATTTTGTACTACAGTTTCCTAGTATGGACTTTTCGGACACGTCGGAGAGCGGACACCAAACTTCGTACGAGCACCTAGTAATGATAAATTTCTTCTCTATTCTCATCAGAGCAACTTTTATGCTGATTTGATACGTGGCTGGAATGTGTAAGAAATCACAGCACTACTTGGCGGAGGAGGAAGTATACTCCAACAAAAACCCTCTGACAACAAAGGTAGTACGATTCTATTGTCGATGCAGAAAATAAAATGGAAATTTGTGCGTTTGGCACTTGTGATCATCGTTCTCCTAACGATCGATTAGATGTACGCCATTTATATGTTTTCAGAGTATATAAAAGCTGTAGCAGCACAAAAATTACACGATTCAAATGCTAAAACTTAATAATAGGACAAATCTTTTGCAATACTAAACGTATCATGGTGAGTAAGAAGACTGTAAGCCCAAGCTCTGTCGATGGTAGGGGTTGTATATGTGGCGCTGCAGAGTCGGCCGTAATAAACAGGACGAGTGTGTCCATGTTGTGACGTCACGGCTGTGTATCACGGAACGTGGCCGGCCGCGATCAGTACAGAATATGTGTACATTTTCTAAAGTAGGTGTCTGCATCTGCACATTGTGCGTTTCCCGGGCTGGATGGACGGCAGTGAATTATCGGCAGTGCTTAATATGCAAGTGGTTGCAGACTGACACGTGGAACAAAAGTCGCTATAGTTTGCCCAGTCACGAAGCAATGAGGAATGCTTGAACACTCTCTTTCAAAAGAAACAATTCTAACCCAGATGACTGTACAAACCTGTTTAAAATTTTTTTGCACGCGTTGAAAGTATGGATGCATGTTGGTTGTCAGATCTAAAAGACATTCTTACCGCTCGTCGTTTCGACTGTCCATGCGTGTCAGATAAGTGGCCGTAACTTTCCCCTGGCTTCAGCCACAAGCACAAAACTTTTCCACTGCCATCGCGCCATCGACGCTAGAATGTGACATAATTTTCAACTTGATATGCCAAAGTCTTCCTCTGTTTGTAGTTTATTCGTACTTGAAAAGAAAGTTACGCTGCTAGAAATTCTTGCAAAAACTGGCAACAGGTGCTTGTGTCCCTTTGTGTGTTGTGTTTTATCGACATGTCCGCCATGTTCAATGAGAAACACCGAACGACACAGCGTATGTTTGTATAGTCGTGGTGTACTTCAAGAAAGGGAACTCTTCTTTCATCGTTTCAGAGGAAGAACACTTTCTTCTCCTCGTATTAAGGGACGCGAGTTAGTTTTACACACGGCAGCCAACAGACAATGGGGCGCACTAAAGTGAGCTCGCCGAAGACTGTGTTGCAACTGCCGCCTGCCTCCCACTGTTGTCTGTAACAGTCCGGAGACATCGCGTCGGTTGCATCTGCACGGCTCAACCCTTCGGAGGTTCGAGTCCTCCCTAGGGCATGGGTGTGTGTGCTGTCCTTCGTGTAAGTTAGTTTAAGTTGGATTAAGTAGTTTGCAATCCTAGGGACCGATGACGTCAGCAGTTTAGTCCCATAGGGACCCAACACAACCACGTCGGTTGCATCGACTACAAATGTGTCATATGACTGTGAATAGCTAATGCGTAAGTACGAATACAATCTTCGCATCTATCCTCATCCTGTGACGAAAATACAGCGTCTTGGTTCCATTGTTGCGTTCACCAGAAGTGGTATTGGGAAATCGGTTTACGAAATCCGGTTTTGGAAGCCCCATGTAGGAAGGGGGGGGGGGGAGGGTTGTTACCAGCTGTATAGCACGGAACGAGATGAACGGACTGTGGCGTGGGTAGACGCAGTCGGTCCGGCAGTGCCGACACGGACGTAGACGCCTCGCTCGCTCTGCTGCAGCCGTTCCTTCGCATGCCGCGGGCCGAGCTACCAACTCAGCCTCATGACGTCAGCGTGGTGTTTGGGCGGGGGGGTGGGGGGGAGAAATGGGGCAGCCGCGCGCCCCGACTGTCTGTGCGGCCCAGTTGCGGCGGAGCGGCCAGGCATGTGGCGGCGTGCGACGCAGTCCCGCCTCTCGGCGAGAACACCAGAAACAGGTGAGGCGGGCAGCAGGCCTCCACTGGGTTACTTGGAAGCTGCGGCTGTTGTTCTGCTCGCTTTGGTGTGGCTTGTCGCGTAACTCACGACGGAGCTGCTCTTGTTTAATACATTGTCTTACTTTAAAAATTAGGATCGGTACGAACATTAGGGATGGCGAATAGTGTGTTAAATTAGCGCGTCGAGTGTTTAATAATTTATTATTCGTTATTTATCGCCTTGTTACAGTCGTTTAATCGCTGATACCTTGAGCGAGAATAGCGTGCAACGAACAGAAAACAGCGCCACATGCAGTCGGGCGGTGTTTCGATGTATCAGTGTCGATTCCTGCAGATTTCTCGTACCACAGTTGTTGAAAACGAAAACCACGCGTTCCTGGCTACGTCACTGCAACGAAATAACCAATGTTCGTAGAGGACGCAAGTATGCGAAAACCATCAAACAGTCAGCACTTCAGACTGAGTGAGTTTCAGTGCGACACGGCGTCTTTTGTCACTGATCCCAGCAGCCGTGGTTGTCTGTAATTCTGAACCGCCAGCCGAGAGCGACTGCAGGTTGCCTCTGTTGTGGACTGCAGGGCTGACAGAAGTTTATTTTTCAATATTTCGCTTAATTTGGCCGAATTTGAACATCTAAAATGTTGTAAGGTACTTATTCAAAGGTATAACCTGCCGTTACGGCTTTCACACAGTAAGAAAAGTATCACAGTTGTAAACTTGGCGTGTCGTGAGGTAACGTAACGCACGGCGCTGAATTACGCGAACGTTATACACCCAGTATTTGAGCACTTGCCGACTTCGAACACACGTCAAGAATAATTTCAAACCGTTCCTAAACTTTTGCTCGCTTACATGCTTAACGTCAGATATTACAGACGTTAACTCGTCTGCAAAGTAATCAGACGTCCGAAGTTGTTTAGTGCATAGGCATTCCGAATCCTGTACTGCACTCGCGAATCAGAACTCGTGGCGTCATGCCGACATGTTTCTGACGATGAAACGCAGCACTTGTGTTTATTTCAGTACTTTTAGAGTTTTCTGGAATTTAGGTTGTGATGCACGAGCGATCTGTTGCTTTCCCCAACCTACGTTAGATTGAGGCGAAGATTTGGTTGCTTGTTGGCGAATTCTTGAAAATTTATCGTAATGTTTGCGTTTCGTGAAATAAAATTTTCTTATTCTCTTTTATCGTTCGGTGACGTCACGCTTCGTTTGTGATTTGCTGATCAAAGAGAAGCGATCACACACCACAATTTCTTTGCTCTATACAAGTCTGCAGCGCCGGCCGGAGTGGCCGAGTGGTTCTAGGTGCTACAGTCTGGAACCGCGCGACCGCTGCGGTCGCAGGTTCGAATCCTCCCTCGGGCATGGATGTGTGTGATGTCCTTAGGTTAGCTAGGTTTAAGTAGTTCTAAATTCTAGGGGACTGATGACCACAGAAGTTGAATGCCATAGTACTCAGAGCCATTTGAACCCAACTCTGCAGTGCTTTGTCTGGCTGTCACGTGTTATTATTTGCCTGGTAAGAGACAAAGCAGCGCATGAGAGGTCTTTGAGACGCGTCGTGTTCTTGCGGCTTGTTGTGCAGAAAAGTTGTCGCAATCGTGCTTGCGCATTAGTCGTATCTTACGTGACCAAAGAATGAATGATGGTGATTGGCTGTCACTTGAAAACTTCTTTATCTGACGTTCAAATGACACAATTAAAGTGCAGTGTAAATTTTTATATGCGGCCTATAACGACGGCAGAATCTAGATTTAATTCGTGCCATTTCCAGTGCAGTATTTGCGGGAATCCAGGTCGATTTGTTATTAGTTTCCGTCAGATCACTGAATCACGTCGGAATTACATTTGTGGCGGCATTTGCTAATTATATTTGACTGAAACCTATAGCAAATATTATTTCGTTTAGGCAGATATTGGTACAGAAGCCTTACCCTTTACTGATGGTAAGTCACTGTTTGGGAATTATCGGTAGCCACTGACGTCAGATTTACCGACATTTTAGCATTATAAAGTACTGAAAATCTGGAAGACTTCTGAGATGTCGTGTATCATTTAGACTACATATCGTCATAAAACGCAAATTTGAGTACCAAAGCTGTGAAACTGCTAACTTTAACTTCACAAACAGGTAGATCAGCACAGCAACTGTCCAGTTTGCTCCCCGCATCCAATCGCAGCACAGGACGCGTGATGTCACATAAAAGTGACTGTCTTCACATGTGAGGGACAGGATGATTAAACAAAAGTTCCACGAATTTTATGAATAATGCGTAACCCTAAATCTGAGCTCCAAATGGCTCTCACTTTCGTGACACTAAAGAGTGTGTGTGTGTGTGTGTGTGTGCGTGTGTGTGTGTGTGTGTGTGTGTGTATGGTGGTTACCGTTTTTATACTCGTCTGTCACAAAATATGCAACGCAATTGAAGCACCGTATTGAAGACCTGTCCAAAACGTCTCGTGAGTAGCGAGATCAGTTGGCTGAATTGTCGGGAAATGTGACGTTGACGGATGAAGAGTGGCCGGAGCCAAAACAGTTTCAGAAAAAGGCCGCCATTTAACCGAGAATGTGCGGAATTCGCTCTCTGAGGCACACATCGATTGCCCATAATAACGGATTAAGATCGCTGGTGACTTACGAATGTGTACAACGTTTCTGGGTGCTTTTAATTCTTCACGTGTTCTGTCCACCAGCAGAATCTTTGACAGTGTGGTGTCTCACACGATACTTGGGCTGGCAGGAACGGTACTGTACCACTGGGTGCTCATAATCTGGAGTTGAGCCACTCACAGAGGTCCAGTGTGGACTTTAACTATTGTATGGTAGCGAAACTTGGTGTACGAAAGCCCCCTTGCGGAACCGATTTACACTGGAAAGGAATTATTTTCGATTTTGGCCACCAAATGGCTCTATCAACGGAAGAAAGACGTATAGAAATGTTTCCATATGTAATGGATTGGCAACGGAACGTGGGCAGGAAGGGTCAAACAAGTGAGAAAGGCAGAATGTAGGTCTTGTTATTAACCGCCAGCTGCACAATTTGTTCAGTATGAACACCGAAGACTTCGGCGAGACGTTGCACAACGACAGATTCGCACCTGGTAACAAAAATCAGAACTGATTTCCTCCGGCGCAAACTGGTTTCGCATTATCGCCTTGGCATACCTGCCAAGTTTCGTTGCCATACGGTAATTACAGAACACAATGGACCTCGGTGAGTGGCTACATTTTACTTACGAGGACCCGGTACTTCTATGGCTCTGCTGAAGAAAAAAGCGATTCGCGAAGATTTCGCTGTCGCATTTCTGGCCCATTTGGTCATAAACCATTTAGTAGTTAGCCAGTTAAAAAAAGTTTGCAGTTGTCTGACTTCCGTCTTGTTTCACCTTTTTGAAGCGTCAACACTCGTTAGTTTCTGCAAATACCCGTCTTCCCAGTACAGGCGACTGTCTAAACTGGAGCAGGTCGCAGCTACCAATAGGGGGCGTCAACATTGCCCCGTGGCGTAATGATGTACTGTGTGACGTCATATATACTTACGGATACAACAGAACGCGGTGATGTTTACATGACTGCTATATTACGTATTTTTTCTAATATGGGTTGTGGTGGAAAAGTGACGTGTTGCATAGCCCGAGATCTAGGCTGGGTTGACAGGTTACAGTACGGCTGTCAGTTAGCGGGGCCAAAGAAATGGAGTGTTACAGTAACGATAATTATTGCTGTGTCAGATATTTTATGCACGTTAGATTTCGACGAGTGTTTTATGTCCGTTTTGTTGTCGTCATGGATCGAAACACAGTTGGAACGGCAGGTTCAGTATTTTTCAGCATTGGGCACAGTTCGTAGCTAGTGTAAACGTACGTTTACACCTGTGTAAATTTGCGTGTGCACAAGACGGACGCAGCCTTCGCACAAAGAGGCATCGGTGCAGCCAGCCTCGTACGCCTGTTGACACGTGGGCGCGGGCAATCAACACGTCCCAGGCGAATACAGGCCGTGCTGTCCCGTCCACGGTTTTGTTTCGTTTGTTCTGTTTTGCTGCGTCGCACTATTAAGTTCTAGTCTTTCGTGCGCTTTCAAATTTTTGTTAACCCATTGGTCGAGTGGCCTAAAAAGGAACAAATGGATCTGAAGAATATTATCTTGCATGCTTATGACGCGAGTTATCTGTAACATCTAGTGTGTCTTCTGAATGATATAATGGATAATCGAGTTGAACTTTTTAGTGCTAATGTTATGAGGAAACTTGCTTTCCAATGCAGTGGTAACGCCTATCAATTACTAATGGCCTTTTGAATAATATTCGTGTTGATTTGAGACACACTATATAGTGCCTGCTAGCTATCGCTGCATTCTCGAAAACAGCATGAGGAAGTAGGCTGTAGTAAAATTATAAAGATTACAACTTAATTAGAGCAGTCAACCACGAATATGATATGCAAAGTTTATTTACACAAAACCATTACCGGTTGCCGATTTTCAAAAACAAGTTGTTAGGTGGCTTTCAAAAGCTGATCAGTACTTACGTTAACCGCCATTTAAAAGAATATTCCTTTCTGTGCAAAATATCAAATCTTCACGATCGGTTTTTCTCTGGAGATTTGAAATTATCGACTAACTTTTCCCATGCAAATGACGTCGGAGCTTTGTGTTCGGGCACTACACACTAGATGAAAGGCAACAGTGAAATCAGCTACAGATTCAGAATGCCTTAAATGAAAAATAAACAGGACGCAGAATCATTCGTGAGTGGTAACGAAAATTATGTACATTATCTGTACATGTCATCGATATAGTACAGGCCCATCTGCCCTTTAAAGAAAGTTAGAACAGTTACTGTGACGTGTATCTTGTAATCGGTATTTCAGGTAAGGAAAGGAGCCACTCGTCACTGATTCTATAAGTAAATTGTCAGTAAGACGTGAATTAAAAGTAAATGAATAGCAGCACTGATAGCTCACCATACGTGTTAGAAAACACTATCATACATAAATTTCTCATCATTGTTTTGCAGGAAGAATAAAGTTATTGGGGTATTAAGTTTTCATTCTTGAGGCTGCACAGAAAGAAGTTCTAGATTTAATTACGGAATTCAAACACACGCTACCTATTACCAATACCTGTGTCTTGGTCTATGAGTACGTCAGTCAGGTGCGAAATTGCGTTGGGTTCCATGTTCGTACTTACTGAATAGTGTACTGGAAAGGAGTAATAAAAGTCGGATACAAGCAGGCATATACTCACCATTGACGTATGTCATCGTTGATTGCTTACAGCAAGATGGCAGATGGTAATGTACGCAATATAGGTAGTAGCATTGAAGTCACTACATAGTTTTGGCACTGTGTAATTAGTTAGTACAGAAGTGCTAGTACATTTTGTCAATGAAATATTAGGCGCTGCGGTGATTAATTGGAGATGCACAGAAGTACTTTGATTCTTAACATTATCAGGAGAATCCTTGGAGGCAGGTTTTGTGTGCAAATAAAAGAATTTGTAAATACAACATTGTCAAACTTTCCGACTTTCCGACTAATAATTAAGACAACTTTTGGCTTCATATGAAAATAACAATGGGATCGAAATCATGAGTTGCGTCGCTCAGACGACACAGGAGGCGAAATACAGGGCTACCAATAAATCGTTCACTGGTTTCCAGAATTCTACATTTTCCGAAATATTTTTCGCCTCAGCGAGTTTAGACTGTGCCGACCACCTCATAATAAGAATGCAGCGCCTTGCGAAAATGCCGAAAAGGCGAGAGAAGAGTTTTCGTGTGTTGGACAGTACGGGATGTTTGACCAAATACGGCAGCTTCGGCCGTGGAGGAAGGTGAGCGAGATTTTTGTACAAAGAAGTCAACAGCAGCGACAAGCCGCGAACTCTAAATACCGCAGCAAGGTGTGTGGAAGACCGTGCGTCGGCTGTTACACTTCGAACCGTACCGTCTGCAGCCCGGAAGGTTGCGGCCGGCGCCTTCAGATTCGCGCCACAACGGAGGGATCACTGGAGGATGAACCTCCATGCTGAACATCCATCCTGATCTTCAGCGACGAAGCAACCTAGAATTTATCTGAAAAACTTAATCTCCGCAATATGAGTGTGGGCTACTGAAAATCCTCATGAAATTGCGGCGCATGAACCAGATGCGCAGATGGTTAATGTTTTCTGTCCAGTGTCACAGACAAAGCTTGAATGGGCCGTTTTCATTCTGTGAAGGAACTACGACGATCCTCAGTACGCCACACTCTCACATTGCGGAGATAAACATTTTCGGATAAATGCAAGGTTGCTTCGTTGCTGAATATGAGCGTGGGGACGAAATGTCCATGCTCAACCGGTCCGTGCATTGTGGCGCAAATCTGAGGGCGCCGGCCGCAACCTTCTGCTTTTAATAGTTGTGAGAAATGCAGACGGCGCGGTTCGATGTGTGACCGCCGACGCACGGTGTTCCACACACTTTGCTGCGGTGTTTAGAGTTCGCGGCTTGCGCCTGCTGTTGACTTCTTTGGACCGCGTACAGAAATCTCGTTCACCCCCCCCCCCCCCCCCTACACGTTTGCAGCTGCCACATTCGGTCAAATATCCCGCATATTACAATACGAGAAAACTCTTCTCTCGCTTTGTCGGCATTTTGGCAAGGCGCTGCATTGTTAATGTCAGGTGGTCAGCACAGTTTAAACTCGCTGAGTTTGCTGTTATATTCATGCTCCAATCATATTTGTACAAGCAATATTTCCGAAAATTTAGGATTCTGGAAACGAGTGAATGATTCTTGGCAGCTCTGTTTTTCGCCTTCTGTCGATCATCTTCCGTTTCTGTGGTAGTATGGTCACTGAGCGACTCAACTCATGGTTTCGATCCGCTTGCTGGTTTTATGTCATGCCAAAAATTAGTTCAATTTTTAGTCACATAGGTTGAGAATATTGTATTTACGAATTCTTTGAATAACGTAGGAATATTTTTACAGATATTCTGCCTCCAAGAACACCCCCGACAATGTTTACAAACAATAATACTTCTGTGCCCTTACTATTAATCACAGCAGCGCCTAATATTTCTTTCACAGAACGTGCTTGCACTTTGCCCCTTCCTGACCACACAGCGCCGACACTGAAGGTACCGCCTCTGATGCCAGTATTTACACTGTGTACGTTACTGTTCGGAATCTTTACGTAAGCAATGAACGATTACGTACGTAAATGGTGAGAATAGCCTACTTGTATCGGACCCATAATACTCTTTTCTGGTACACAACTTAAGTACGTGCAGTCATGCTCAAAAGTATTCGAACGAATCGAATTGCATTTCGCCTGATTCGCATGCAACCCGCATAACGCATCTGTTTAGCAGGTCCTCTAATAGCCTCTCAGTACAGTCGTTTGACTGTTGAAAATGGTTCCAACGAGTCACCACTAGGAAACACTGCTCTGTATCGCAGTAGCTCAAGATGTAAAGTAATACCACGATAGTACAAATATCAGGGAACCCCTTATCATATATAAACTGTCCTTAACGCTTTTAAGCTCACATTTATTACAATAAATGACATACCTCAAATGTTACCACTCTCATTGTTACGTCGGATAGGTAATGCACGTAGTAAGTTCGTCATATTCATGATTTTTTCTTCAAAGTAACATACCGTACTTATTATTTAACGCAAAATGACATTAAAAATTTAAGTTATTCACGAGCAGCTAGCTGCATATGGAATCAAACCCATATCATGTGACTGACGGAAACTAAAAGTCATTCCTGACTAGGCATACAGAGAATGATATACCTCGATTTATGACAGTATCATTTAGCAAATATCAACTATAAATTACATAACGTAAACATTTTTAACGGACGCGGATTCCTACCCAGCATCTATTGTCCTTGTTAACGAACTACGAGAGATGTTAAATATTGCTTCTTCACATGTAACTTATTTGAAATGCCGTGACGTGAAGCTTTGTGTTGGACTGGGGCTCGAACCCAGAACCTATTCTCAACAACATTTCTCCTCATACTGTCACCCGCCTACTCTTGTTCCGCTCGCGAATGTCGCGTGGTTGGGGCAATTCATCGGCAAGGCCTCTTATATTGGCTGGAATTCCTCAATATTTCTCGTCGTGGTCATTTCGCTGCAAGCCTGAAAGCCTCGAGGAGACGCGTTTTTTTCAATTACATGCCACACGTGCTGCGGATACATTCAGTCGAGACCGTTCATGGCGACATCACTTTTAACGACTTATTGGCTATAACATCGAAATCTAATGGTTCTATCTAAACCTTACATCAATGCTGTATTTAGGCTATAACACAGGAATCTAATGGTCCCATCTAAGCCCTATATGAACGCTGTATTTATAAAGTCCCTTAGGACGTCTCTTTTTGCGGCTTACCGATAAAAACTACGTATTTTTATTCCATTTTCGGACAAATGTTTCGGCTGTAAGATCCAATGTTAGTTTTTTTTGTTGCTTATTTGGGGAGGTAACTCTTATTTTCAAACATTCGATTTCTGCAGATTTTTGGTTTCAAATCAGGCGTCACAACGAATACATCGTCAAATGCAAAGTGAGTACGTACATCTTAGATGTTAAAAGCAAACTAATGTAACAGATTACGTTAAGTAGGGCAGTATATTGTAGTATGTGTTACTGTACAGCGTATAGTTCAGGATCGCTAACAAGAGATCCATTTTTTGCATTCACGTGATACAATTGTATCGTCAGTTATTTTCCTAACCATTTCAGGAGTGAAAATTTTTTTGATTGATTCAGATACTTCTTTCCCAGCTGTACTTCTTCGCTGAGGTTTATGGGCCAAGTTCGCAGAACCACTTTTACGTATTCTTGGAGCTGCTTCTGGATACACACTACCAGAACTTGTAGCATATTGGGAGTGTTGTCGTGTGCATTGTTTCTTCATTGCCCCCACCCCTCCCCGTATCTTCTTTATTTGTATTCTCTTCAATGTCTATATACTTCGACTCGAAATCCCTTAACTCTGATACTTGTTCGTCTATGAGACGTTAAGCGAAAATTTCCGCCTCGTTCAGGTCTCTATGATTCATTGTAGAAAATCTTCCTCGAAAGAAACACGTTTGCTCGACTGTGACAACTGCTAATAATAATGGTTAGTCTATAAATCAACCATGAAAATGAAACTAAGCAACTAGACATTCAACAATGCGCCATCAAACTTGCATTCTCTGTTGCTAAAGCAAATTTAGACCGAATTAGAATTGCGGTCGCAGGTGGCGCCAACCCAGTGCAAAATATGCCCTTGAGCACAAAAGTTACACTTTTTCTCGTTATTATTTCCCATTTTCAAACGGGATGATTCGCGATCTGTTATGTTAAAATGTGTGGATAAAAGTCGTATTACAAGATCGCTAAAACTCCTCTACTGATTACTAGTTTCAGATCATTGACGAGACTTCTTCAGATCTAAAATACCAAAAGGTAGCATAAAAGAGGTCAACATAACATAATACGTTTTATGTTTAAAATTCCATTCACACACACAAGTAGTAATATTTATTGGTACCTATCAGCCACCAGGCATTACACAGCGCCATAATCTGTTGAGCTGAATCGCTCTTGTTGCCATGCACACACTGAAAAATTTTATATACCGTGACAAAAATAATGACATGAAGTGCATTTGATAAGTGGTGTACAGCTTTAACCTCAGCTGGTGCTTGATTTCTCAAAATTTGCAGTATAGATCCTTTTTTTCCCAAGACCGAGACACCAGTGGGGAGTACCTATGCGTACCATCACAAATCAAGCACTGAACTTGCCGAAAGTAGGTCGTACTGGATACGCAGTGTGCAACGTCAGCCATACAGGTCCACTGCTCACAATGCCACTATTGTGTTGGAATGCACAGACTCTGACAGAGGTAACTATCACTCAGCCCATGTGCGGATGTAGGTATGGCCCGTCACTCGCAACGCTGCAGGAACCAGGGAGTGGCTGTACTACGGCCGTCAGGGAACTGGCCGCGTATGTAATGTATATATGTGTGTATGTTTTTACTACACGAAAGCGCCGACTGCCAG
Organism: Schistocerca serialis cubense; assembly: GCF_023864345.2. Lineage (NCBI taxonomy): Eukaryota > Metazoa > Arthropoda > Insecta > Orthoptera > Acrididae > Schistocerca > Schistocerca serialis. Next base: position 83,259,230 of record NC_064648.1, read on the forward strand.
ATGGCGCCGCTAACCATGGAGTGTGTAAGCTCGATTCACAAAAATCTGCTAACGCTATTGACATCAGTTTATGGAGAGGCGGAGTACAGGCGAATTTCACAATTCTATATATTTACTCATTTTGATGTGTAAAAGAATCCTTTAGTGATTTCAAAATGTAGGAGAACATAGGATGTTACTTTGTTGACGTCATTTTCGTCGCATCAGCTCACCTTGCTACCAGATGATGGAATGGAAGCAAAAGCAAAGTAAGGATTTGCTCAGAATAGTCCTCTTACATAAAAATTGACACTTTAGCGTCAGAAAACGGAGTAGGGCAAAAGTTCTACAAATAGTAGACAGCATAGTTTGACTATATAAATTTGCCTTTTAGGGCAAGCGTTAGTCAAAGTAAAAACGACACCAGTCATAGTTGTAGAAGTGTGTCTGTACTCTGGCAACCCGTTAAAAGCGTCAGTGAACTACAACCGACGTGGCGCAATACAGAACCGTTTGACATAGAGATGAGTGTACGGCGTAGATAAACATTGCACGTCTAGATGTGTTTTGACCAGTGTCGTTAGATGTGGCCGGGTTGATCATCCGGTAAGAAGTTAGGGTCAAGGTTCAAGGCTGAAGTCTCATTCAGGACACGAAAGTCTGACCGGTTGACGACTGGGCACGTAGATCGCCATCGCGAAACAGTGGACTGCCGGCTAGTTATGGGGAGCTCGTGAATGAGTCGTTCAAATGAACGCTTCACTCCAGTGGACTGTGAACTAACCACTCAATTTCAATGAACTGGTACTTCAAATTCTTCACAGATAGCACACTCCACACTTTTTTCTAGTTCACTCACTCTCTTCCTCTCTGCCTCTCCCACTACATCGGCGCTACGTCACTCATTCTCCCTTCACTTCAGTCCTCCCTCCACTGCCTGTCGACGAATCGCGCGGTGTTTGTGGGGAACGATAGGTTTAGAAGGGGTTGCTTCCTGCAGGGCTGACAACATTACCCGTGACTATTTGTGCAGTTATACTTTGCGTCTACGGGTAGCCTACCGTTGGCAGCGCTTGCAGACAAATGAATATTAAAGATACAAACGAAGAGTCTGGCTGTGTGAGCACGCACAGCCAATATGAAAGTAAAATACTTACCTTCTGAGTCTGGAACTGAAGTGCGAGTCGAATCCACGCTTGAAAGATAATCGTTCATGTTGGATTGTTTTATCTCGTACACATTATTGAAATAATTACACTAAATGTCAATTTAAGGATTGTACTAATTATATTTAAAAAATACATATATATTTATGAATAAACATCAACGGATTTGGCGAATGTTCAGAGATTTCCGTTTGATAACATGATTTGTTCCACTTTTTTTCCAGTCAGGCGATTTCTTCTGTCAGTTATAAGGTATCCTGCCTTCGAGAACACTCTTTCACACGGCGTGGAGGTTGCAACAATACACAGTCGTATTTTTGCAACTTCAAAGAGCGAGGGGTATACTGACAGCCGTTCAGACCACCCTGAAGTGGACTGCCTTGTCTCTGTAGCAGGGGCTCTTGTAAGTATTTGTCCACTTCCACCATTGCAGCAGCTCTCGGGTGTGAACTACTCTGCAGCCTGGAAAGCACTTCATCAAATTCGAGCCAGAGACTAGAAATAGATTGTTATTGATGCCTGCTGTCTGATAATGAAATGATACTGTTATTTTCTGCCACCGACTGCTGTTCGCTTCTGACAATTGCTGGTGTTGATTCCGGATTGTCCGGGTTATTTGTCCAAGAAATATCGGAAGATGCAGGAGCGGGGGACGCTAAGCGCCTGACTGACAATGACACTGTTGGGTACAGCACTCGAACATGACGCACTAGATTAAATGTAATTCCTCCTTTATATGAAACACACTTAGAACAACAGTTGCACTTTGCTTTCCCATCACCTAAATCTGTGAAGAAATCCCAAATTTCACTACTTTTACGCGATCGCGAGTTGCTAGCCATAGAATAAGAGTGAACAGACACAAAAACTGGTTTCCGAATAAAATAAAAAGGGATTTTACCTGAAATTGTACCAATGACTACAGGTGACAGTTTACGTTTTGAATCTGGAGTGTTATTATTCTCAACAAAAATAAAATCTACAGGAAAACTTCTGAATAATAACTTTAACGTAGGTATGTAGACTTTGTGACAGTGGTAAACATATTCATTCTATTTTGGATAAAATTTTAAAAGGAACATAAAATTGGATGGCATTTCATTGGTAGCCCTAGTTTGCAGTCCATGAACACAACAAATAAGGTTTCACTTGGCACATAACGACTTTTTTTGGCGCTTCATGAGAAACTGCCGAGCAAGATTAAATGTAATACCTTCTTTATATGTGACAGGCTTCTTTGCTTATCTTTCCTTTGTCCCCTTCGACCATGCTCTATTTAAGTTAACTCAGACGCTGTAAGAGCGTAAAACGTAGCGTGCACGTTACTGCATAGTTCGGCCATCTGTTGGTAAAATTATGAAGTATTACGAAGCTTTGTTGTACGAGCGAGACGAAGCGAGCGTAGCTGCGGCTGAGCAACTTCGCCAGGCTTCCGTACTTCGTGAATGAACTACTTCATTTGAACGCTTCACGGCAAGAGTAAAATGAATGAAGTAGTTCACGCGACTGAACGAGTTCGACCCGTCTCTACTGCCGGCAGGAAGCTCCACAGAGGCCGGGGCTTCCCCGAGCAGCTGACGCAGTGCGGCCACACCTGCAGAAAAGTACTGGCTGTCATGGTGGGTTAGGGGGGATGTGCAGCAGCTAGGCTGACGTCACGGTGGGGACGACAGTGGCCTTGGTGTCGCAGGCATCCTCCGCCGCACACCGCAAAGCTGTCTGACGAGTAGGGATGTAGGTGCTTAGTTATTTTGGCAAAACGCTCCATCACATTGTTAATTTGTCAGTTCTTCATGGCAAGGATCGGTTTCTATACCAGATACGCGATGAACATGACCAAATAGAACGAACTAGGATTTTCCGGACGACAGCATACAACTATTGTCATTGCAGTATATATCATACACTTCATGTAGCTTATAACATTGTTCTGTATTAATATGGAAAGCATTGGTACTTAAAAAACTACTGTATACACCATATGAGGTTTGCAGGTATAACAGTGATTTCTCCACCTTTAACAAATGATGCGATTTCTCATTTTGGATAGTTTTAGTAAAACTGGTTTGTTGACTGACGAGCTGCATTCTTTTCCTCTTCTACACAACGTTCACTCCCAAGAGGTGAGGCTCAGACTGAAGGCAGACTCAGAATTTCTGTGCTGGGATTCGACAAAGTGACTTCGCTAGAAGATGATGGGTACGAAACTCATTAAAACGTTTCGACAAGACGACGCCACCACTCGGCTGATAACCCGAGGAGAATTCATCGAGTGACCCCTCGGTTTCCGGGCTCGCGCCAAACCGCCAGGCCCACCAGACTCCAGGAAGCTGGAGAGAGCCTTTAATCTCCCCTGCACAGCCAACACAGCGGTAAGACTAGGCGACAGTGGTAAATGGTAGAATGGCGATGTTGAACAGCTGAAAAAAATTTTGCTGTCATAGTTTCTTTCATGGTTTCAGACCACCCTTTCTCACTTCCCTTTCGCGCTGCATGTGTCATTTCCTCACTGACGCAAAATTTCCGCTCTAGTTTCCTGTTGCACTTTCTTGGGCTCGCTCTTTGGCCAGCTTGTGTCCTAATTCATTCACAGGACTGCAGACTTTTACTTCTGATCATTCCAAGATGAGGTGCCACTTCCCCTTGCGCAGTTCTCATTTATGCCCTTATTTATCTAAGATTACTGTAATTTTTCAGGGAATCCAGCGTAACTGGACTGTCTGAGCATATTTCTCGTGAGTCGTCCTGAGCTTATGTGCCTGTATCTGGAACAAGCAGCATTTTCTAATATTTTCCAGTTCCTAAAATTATTCTCTGTTCCATGGCTCGAAATGCCTCGATAATGCCCACGTGTAGTTCATACATGTCAACAGCCACAGTTACTTTCATCATTTCCACCGGAAGATAGCGATGGATTTGCAGGTATGTGTGCAAACTCAGGAAGTAACTTAATGAACCATGATCGCTGCACCTCAGAACTCTGACGATGCTGAAATAACGGTCGAGTGGAGGATGATTAAACTGTTCTATCAGGACACAAGTGACTGCCCTTTTCCACAACTATAGACATATTCGTAAGGTACAAAGAACTAAATACAACAGGACAGACAAGTCAAAAAGAGTGAGAGGTAAACTATTTAGTGCTCGTTCCACAGGATCGAACGTGAAAAAGTGCTCATAGCTCATAAGGTATGCATTTTAGAACTTCGTTTACTGGACCGTTTCTCCCTGATCGCCCTTTATAGAAGTGTCCATTCTTAGTCTACTGAACTGGCTAATGCGCTATATTGCAGTATCAGTAGCTCCAGAGACATTCAAGCTTGCCTCTCCATTACTTAGTACTTACGTATTCCACTTTTTTGCGTATTGTTTCTTCCTAACTAATGTTTCAAACTTCAGTCTACTCTTCACCACTATTAAATTGTGAGCTGAGTCTGTAACTGCTGCTGGGTATGCGCTACAATGCAATACCTGATTTCGGAACCTCTGCCTGACTATAACGTAAAGTAACTGGAATCCTCCTGTATCTCACGGCCAGCATGTTCTCCAGACATAAGCCCTATCGAACATGGCTGGGATAGACTGAAAAGGGCTGCTTATGGACGACGTGACCCATCAACCACTCTGAGGGATCTACGCCGAATCGCTGTTGAGGAGTGGGACAATCTGGACCAACAGTGCCTTGATGAACTTGTGGATAGTATGCCACGTTGAATACAGGCATGCATCATTGCAAGAGGACGTGCTACTGCGTATACCGTTGTGCACAGCAATCTAGACCACCACCTCTGATGGTCACGCTGTATGGTGGAACAATATGCAAAGTGTGGTATTCATGACCAATATAAAGAGCGGAAATGATGTTTATCTTGATTCTATTCCAGTTTTCTGTACAGGTTCTACATCTACATTGATACTCCGCAAGCCACCCAACGGTGTGTGGCGGAGGGCACCTTACGTGCCACTGTCATTACCTCCCTTTCCTGTTCCAGTCGCGTATGGTTCGCGGGAAGAACGACTGTCTGAAAGCCTCCGTGCGCGCTCTAATCTCTCTAATTTTACATTCGTGATCTCCTCGGGAAGTATAAGTAGGGGGAAGCAATATATTCGATACCTCATCCAGAAACGCATCCTCTCGAAACCTGGCGAGCAAGCTACACCGCGATGCAGAGCGCCTCTCTTGCAGAGTCTGCCACTTGAGTTTATTAAACATCTCCGTAACGCTATCACGGTTACCAAATAACCCAGTGACGAAACGCGCCGCTCTTCTTTGGATCTTCTCTATCTCCTCCGTCAACCCGACCTGGTACGGATCCCACACTGATGAGCAATACTCAAGTATAGGTCGAACGAGTGTTTTGTAAGCCACCTCCTTTGTTGATGGACTACATTTTCTAAGCACTCTCCCAATGAATCTCAACCTGGTACCCGCCTTACCAACAATTAGTTTTATATGATCATTCCACTTCAAATCGTTCCGTACGCATACTCCCAGATATTTTACAGAAGTAACTGCTACCAGTGTTTGTTCCGCTATCATATAATCATACAATAAAGGATCCTTCTTTCTATGTATTCGCAATACATTACATTTGTCTATGTTAAGGGTCAGTTGCCACTCCCTGCACCAAGTGCCTATCCGCTGCAGATCTTCCTGTATTTCGCTACAATTTTCTAATGCAGCAACTTCTCTGTATACTACAGCATCATCCGCGAAAAGCCGCATGGAACTTCCGACACTATCTACTAAGTCATTTATATATATTGTGAAAAGCAATGGTCCCATAACACTCCCCTGTGGCACGCCAGAGGTTACTTTAACGTCTGTAGACGTCTCTCCATTGATAACAACATGCTGTGTTCTGTTTGCCAAAAACTCCTCAATCCAGCCACACAGCTGGTCTGATATTCCGTAGGCTCTTACTTTGCTTATCAGGCGACAGTGCGGAACTGTATCGAACGCCTTCCGGAAGTCAAGAAAAATAGCATCTACCTGGGAGCCTGTATCTAATATTTTCTGGGTCTCATGAACAAATAAGGCGAGTTGGGTCTCACACGATCGCTGTTTCCGGAATCCATGTTGATTCCTACATAGTAGATTCTGGGTTTCCAGAAATGACATGATACGCGAGCAAAAAACATGTTCCAAAATTCTACAAGAGATCGACGTAAGAGATATAGGTCTATAGTTCTGGATCTCTCGGAACCGAGGTGATGTAATACATTTTGATGCGTGTATCTACAGGCAGATCAGATTTGCAAATCTTTTTAGCATCAAATGCTAAGCATTGTCCTAACAGAAAGCCTGAAGGTAGTATTATTGGACCTCCATTTACAAAGTCAATACCGTCTTCGGTTGCTCATATATCAGTTTTAAGTATGTGGGTATTTGCAAGTAACTTTAACCCTTTATAAGCTGTTTTAAATGTGTGTTTATATCGTCGAAATGTATTGACAGTGTACCATAGTGGCTCTATTCACTGAATGAGTGAATATATTTACTGTATATATGATTGAGGGTTTGCGGAATATTATGACGTGTTTATCATATCTGTGAACATCTTCCATAATATTTGTTTTGCACTGGTGCTCTTACATTGAAAGACAAGTACACATTGCAAATAACTTTATTTATTTACGTTTTGTACATGCAGCAAATACAATAATAATTGTTGACACATTTCTTATTATTCATTCTATCTTATATCCCTACATTATTCTTTAAATAACTGTTCTTTTTACGCTATAAATTCTGCTTCCATTGTGTTCAAACCAACAGGAGCAAAGACGTATTTCCGTTCTCTGTCTGTAAACCAGGCTCTACAGTTTCAATATTTACAGGGCATCGGTGCTGCAAGCATACATATATTTACATATTGTTCTAAATCATCTTATATGCAACATTCACTTACATAACATACAACATCGTTTAATAACGCTTTCACATATAGTTGCCACCGTATTTGTCTGTTGCACTGCATAGAGCACTGCATAACCAATACAACTTCACGACACTTGAAAGTTTTAAATAAACACGCTGTGAAGAGTCCTCTGCTGACGATGAGAACTTTAATTAGGAGTTTTATACAGGTCGATGATGTTTACCTTATTGCTACAGATGTTCATGTCAACAGGAAGTTGAAATGGATCGTAGTGTGTTGTCATCAACCTCTCAGTGTGCTTCATCGGCCAACATTGCTCGTCCTAATTCATATATGTAAATTGTGTTTTACATTACGACGGACATCTTCAGTTTCTACTATAACTTCACACTCACGATCTCATGGTAATCCTACATTTACATGTTTTGAACCATAAGCTAACATGTATGTACTGGTAAATAGTAGCATTCTGAAATGAACTGATAATATCATAGAGCTGTATGGTTTATATACCTCTCTGCAGTATAGATGACCTCGAAATCCGAAGACTTAATGCAATAACATGCAAAAATTATATAGCACGATGACAGGGCAGTTAACACACTTTCTAAGCAGTGAAGGCATAGTGAAAATGACACTGTGCAACGACTCTCGTCGGTAAGTACTATTTCAGTATCCACAGTCCAGTTCACTTCAGGATACAGAGACCAAGACCATGGGAGAAGCATAACTGATAAATCATTTGTAATTATTTGATGAAATTATGACATACACCTCAGGATCCAGAAGACAGCCCCTGGGTAATTACATATCCTGATGATTAAGCATGCACATAATCGAATCAGCACGTGTGAGGATAAAGAGATCTCTGGAGTTAGCATTAGATTTGATCATCATGTGACGTCACAGCAGCGGGCAGGACATGTAGCTGCCTCAAGCGTGTTGCAACATGTGACCCTGTTTCTGTTATGATAATACTGAGGCCATTGAAACTGGAATATTTAGAAAGCGACAGTGAATTGTCTCTAAAAAGAACACTTACCCCATACTTAAGATAAACACATCAGCGTTCTCCACTGCTAATCCATATCCTCTACTGATGTCTGGGGAGACGTGGGTCCTTGACTAGATGCTTATTGACTATTATGAGAGATCCCACTGAATTTTCCGTGATTGGTTGACAATCAAAGAGGACACAACAAGGATTCCTGCTGTGCATGATGAGGGTTTCCTTGATCTCAAGTGTTGATGTTCTGCCTGTGCAGCATCTCGATGACTGGATAGCTGAGGATTCTTCAGAATGTTTTTCCAGACCTTTAGGAGAGCTGGTCTTCTTAGAGGTGGAGGTGGGATGATGCTGAGAACAGGAAGTGTTAGGGTGATTGTACTCTGAATACATGTCGTAAGGCCTGATTCAGTCGGGCATCTATGTTCTTAGTATGAGCACTATTGCTCCTGATCGAATAGTAATCTTCAGCAACAGAGCACCTATGATGGGGTTAGAGCTATGGATCTCAAAATACGAGCATTAGCTCCGCATAAGATAGCACCAAATTTTAGAAGACTGTGGTTTCTCGTTTTGACTTTAGGTGCTACTTGTAAGTCAAGAGTTTTATCTAGCGCTGTTCCTAGATATTATGGAGTAATGCAGTACAACGAGACATGGTCTCTGAATCTGTCTTCTGGTGTGCACTCTGACTGTCTCTTGCATACACGTAATGTAGATACAGTTATTTTCTGTGGATTTAGGTGGAGCCACTATTTCTTGATGTATACATCCAAGACGTCCATGTCAGTGGATAAAGAGGTTTCAGCATCAGAAACGTTGAAGGTATGAGCCACGAAGCAAATGTCATCCACATAAATCAATTTTTTTGAAGAGGTTTTGGTAAGCTACCAAAGAGGTAGTGGACTCAGAACACACATTTGAAGTAAACTATCATTTGTTTTAAGTACCCTGCATCTGTCATTGTCAGAATAGATATGAAATGATCTATTGCTTAGCATGTTGTTAAGTAGGTCCTTAAATTTACGACACAATCGTAAATTTCTAAAGAAGTGCTTCTCACCAAGCGCTGTCGTAAAGAGCTGATAGGGCCAAAAAGGAAGCTACACTTATTAAATTCTGTTCATACTCATTTTCGATATAAGTAACTAGAGAGAGTGTCTCTTCCTTAAATTACTTTCGCTTCTTAAGCCTTTGTTTTTAACGAAAGAGTGTGTTTTGATTGTTACTATATGTTGTGAGTTGCACTCTGTAACTTCGTTGGTGTAACCAACAGTCTATAGAAAACATGGCTCATTAGTCAGAATGGTATGTTTTCATTATTTCTATTTGCTTATTTCTTTAATATCTTAAAACAGTTTACTATTCACATTCAGCTGATAGGTACTTTCCAATTACTTACACAGCTCCAGGAAATGCTATTAGATGATGGGACTCAAGCCTACAGAATTCTTAGCCAGGTAGTATTTACCATGATTGGCAAATCATCACGCAATACTAAGTAGCTTTATTAAATTTGGTTAAATCTAAGGCAAATCCTTGTTTCTTGTTTCTTTTGCAAGCCTCACAGTAGTTGATTGGCGACCAAAACGTGTAATGAATGGTAAAGCAATGTGTTTTTGCGATCAAGAAAATTAAAAGGGTTCATAATTTAGTTTTAATCTTTTAGTAACACATAAGATCACCTGATAAGTCAGGTCTTAACAACATGTTATTAATGTCAAGATCATTCGTCGACTGCTTCAGAGAGACTTTGTTAAAAAATGTCTGTTTCTGATTTTCTGATGCCAATTACAGTCACAGTTGACAGGAGAGGTGAAAATGAAAATGTTTAAGTTTAGTAGAAGCAGTAATGTGGCTTACTAAACGTGTTACTCTTTGAACGGAAATGTGCTTAATGATGTGGTGACGGTGTTCATCTTTAATCTGAGGCTCTTATTTGGTTTTGACGCAGCGTATAATCCTGGCGGATTGGAGGACGATGTTATTCTTACAGCTGAGTCCTGGCATTCGCCTTATGAGTGGGTTAAAACCTTCCTTTAAAAAAGCAGCACCTGCGTTTATTTGTCCATCGTCAAGGCATGTTGTGGATTGGCAGGAGCCAACCCACGGAGTTTGGAGGAAGCCGAAAGGCACGCGTTTAAACTCACGCAGGCTGGCGTGAGGTCTGGAACAGGACAAGGATTTTAGACTTCAGAAAAAAGGTGGTACTTGGTGGAATACTTAACTTTAATCCATTAATGTTGAACGTAGCTCTTGTCTGTACATTATTTACAATATCAATAGTAACTGAATATTGGCGCCTTGCTAGGTCGTAGCAAATGACGTAGCTGAAGGCTATGTTAACTATCGTCTCGGCAAATGAGAGGGTATTTTGTCAGTGAACCATCGCTAGCAAAGTCGGTTGTACAACTGGGGCGAGTGCTAGGAAATCTCTCTAGACCTGCCGTGTGGCGGCGCTCGGTCTGCAATCACTGATAGTGGCGACACGCGGGTCCGACGTATACTAACGGACCGCGGCTGATCTACAGACTACCACCTAGCAAGTGTGGTGTCTGGCGGTGACACCACAAGGCATTTTGTTTCCTGTTACATTGTATTGGTAGTCTTTAAGACAAATGCTTAGGAGCTAATATCTAGTATGATACGAAGCGATTTGTAAGATAACTTTGTAAGTCGGAGGTAAGTGCTGTGTTATGTGGGAGAAACTGCTGTCTGAATGGTGTAGTGATATATGTCTTTGTATAGTCAATAGCATAGCTACAGCATATTTATAATTTCTGCTGTCATGACATTACATAGGTTTTGTTTTCAGCAATTGTAGTTATGTCAGTTATATCTCACTGAAGGTAATATTACAGATAGGGAAGTGGTCATGGATGTAAATGAGGTGGGAGATGCAACAATGCGAGATCAAATTTGACAGTGTTCTGAAATATCCAAGTCGAAATGAGGCCCAGGGAGTAGACAGTCTTCTGGCAGGATTACAGGCAGCCTCGGGAGAGCCGGCCACGGCGGAGCTCTCCCACCTGTTGTGCCAGGCGTATGAGACAGGCGAAGTACCCACAGACCTTAAGAAGAATGTAATGTTATCAATTCCAAAGAAAGCAGTTGCTGGTAGGTGTTTACTGAACTATCGGTTTAATAACTCGTCGTTGTAAAATACTAACACAAATTCTTTACAGAAGAATGAAAAAACTGGTAGACGCTGACCTCAGGGAAGATAAGTTTGGATTACCGAGAAACGTGGGAACATGCGAGGCGCTACTTGACCAAATGGAGGGGCAGTTGGTAGGACACGTTCCGAGACGTCGACAGGTAACCAATTTAGTTTTGAAGTGAAGTGTGGGTGAAAATCGTAGAGGAAGACCAGGTGGTGAATACAGTAAGGAGATTGGGATGGATGTGGGCTGCAGTATGTACTTGGAGATGAAGAGGCCTGCAAGTTATACAGTAGAATGGAGAGCTATTTTTAAAACCAGTCTTGACACTGACGGGCGCAACAACATCTCTCTGTGTTATAACATCTTATTTTCCAGTTGGCGTATTTCTTCATTGTTTGTAACTGACTGTCAGAGTACCTCTGAAGATGACGTGAGGAATACATATTTATTTAAAGTAGGAGTAGTTCAAGATCACAGGTTGGTGCTGAAGGATAGATTTCGTGGATCCACTGTATTTTAATCTACTCGACTTGCTTAGCGATGACTCCTGCTTGTCTGTGAAGGGGCTGACCTGCTCGTTAATTCTGCCGCATGTCGGGCCGTGACAACAGTACGCAGTGTCGTCTGTGTACAGGGCTCTTTTTTCGTTCCTCGACCTTTAGCGATGTCAGCCGTGTTGTTGGTGTGTAGCAGTGGAGACGTGACTGTCCCACGTGACGTCGCTGCGGCTGGCTTAATACTTGTCCAATGGTGATCGCCAAGCAGCGCTTGTACTTACCTATTTCCAGCATCGTTTTTAGTAAGCTGCACACTTTGGCATGGGAAGTTCAAAAGTAACGTTTCAAAGAGCAGCCCAGCATGCCACAACCAATGGAAGGCGCGTTCGCCGTCCACGAGAAAGCGTGCTGGCGTTGCGCCTGCCGTGTTGCGTTCAGCCTGCGTCGCTCTGCTGCTCAGTCCTGGGACCGGGTCACCTGTGCTGTGGTTGCCGCTGAATCCGGCTTGTTCTTGTGCGATTATGTTGCTCTATTCCTTGAATATTTGTAGTCTGTCTCGAAAGCTTTCCCTCTCACTGAGAGCACGGTAACCTATGATTTGGTGTTGTTTTTTGGTCTTTCGGGTTGGGAAATCATCTTGATTTTAGCTTGCTTCTATTTTAGAGAGACTATTTTCAGTTTCATGGCCGCGATGAAGAAACGTCTGATGTGTTTGAGGCAGGTGTCTTATGAAAGGAGTGATTTATTTTGTTATCTTCCAGTGCCTCCAGTCTAAAATGGTTCAAATGGCTCTGAGCACTATGGGACTTAACATCTATGGTCATCAGTCCCCTAGAACTTAGAACTACTTAAACCTAACTAACCTAAGGACAGCACACAACACCCAGCCATCACGAGGCAGAGAAAATCCCTGACCCCGCCGGGAATCGAACCCGGGAACCCGGGCGTGGGAAGCGAGAACGCTACCGCACGACCACGAGATGCGGGCGCCTCCAGTCTCTGAGCTGCTCTCTTTCCATTTCATATTCGTCAATCTTATAAAGTAGTGGATATTAAGCGGTTGCATTCGGGACTCTTCCTCTTTGTTATTTTCTTCTTAGGGTAGTTTTAGGTATAGCAGGTTGTCTTGCTTCCACTTGTGTTTGGTGATTACAATATGTTATAAGGAGTGGTTTGAATAGTTGATTCGTTAGATTTTGTGTTAAAACGTATCAATCCGAATTTTTCGACTATCCGATTTGGTGAGTTTATGATCGTTTTAAGTTTTTTCCTAGTTTTTGTGGTTCACAGCATAATAAATTTGAGGCATTCGTTTGCTATGCAGTCGCCAAATTCAGTACAGCTTCAGAATCTGGGTAGCTATGTTGTACGTAGTATATGTTCTAAGATAGAAGTGCCATAGTGACTGATAAAAGGCGGAGAGTCATTTCTGATTCAAAATGGCTACAACAAGTTTAATATCTTTCTTGTTCAATTTTTCAGCAAATATCGCAGATCTAGTACTGAGCCTCCTGTTCCTTTAGCTGGGCAAAATGAGAGTATATAATTAACGAGATCAGTTGGCAGTTCCTCGGCGGGATACATCATTGTGGTGTTTTATATGAAAGACTCTGAAGCATCTATCTCAGCTTCTACTACGGTCTGGTTTGCGTGACAGATACAGTTCTCTAGATTGATATCTCTACCTGCTCATGAGGTATGTGCTGCGACTATAATACCAACTTCTTTTTCTATTACTATGCCTTTAGTGAGTTTGTTTTTAGACCAGAAACCCAGTGTGTTGACAATGCAGATAGTGGCAATATCTTTCTTAGGCTTGAATGTGAAGGTTAATTCTTGTTTCCTGGTGTCTCAGGCTAGGTTGGGCATAGGCCTCCTTGTCTGTTAATATGGCGATATAGACGTGGATCCGTGTTCGCCAAAGAACGTAGTAGGAGCTTTTCAGAAACTGCTGTTATTCTTTCCCTTCTTACAAATATCAGGTTGGGAAGGGCTGTAGTGAAGACTCAGAGTATGTTTTCCGTTTGATTGTTTTCGTGTCATTCTTGGACGAAGACCGTGATAGTCTCATCAATGCGCTTAATGTTTTCAGTTTTGTTTGCTGAGATAGGCTGTTTTGGTCTTTCTTTGCAACTCTCATCACTATTAACGTTATCAGTGTTGCAGCTCCTGCATTTTGGTGCTTCTTGTTTCGGGTCTATTTTGCAATTAAAAATTCGATGTGCTCGACCCCGTTCTTCACATTTCAATTTATATCGCAGCTTTCCGTGACTTATTGGAAAGTGTTGCAATATGGACGTTGCTGTTATTGAGGAGGTAGTGTTTAAATAGTCCAACCTTGTGAGGTACACAGTTCGTTCTGAAATGGTGAACAAGTAGCTTGTTAGTTGGTTCTTTGCAACTATAGATGACTGGAAGGAATAGCGGAGAATTTTGATTTAGTTTCCCGGTATCTTTAGGTCCCCTTCAGTTTTTTCTTTTGTTATATCACGTTCAAAATTGGTTATCACAAAGGCGAGCGTGAGTCTGTGTGGTTTCTCTTTTGCTTAGTGTTTGGCGTGCGGTGTGATTTCTGTTACTGTTGCTTCAGATCGGTAAGTAACTCGAACTGTTCTCTAGGGTTTCCATATCTGATGGGTGTGTTGTGATGTTGGCAAATTTTTTCGGATTTTTTTGTGAACGACTTGGTGGCCCAGGCAACTGTTTTAGTGCAGGTTACAACGATTTGGCGGTTTCTGTGCCACCTTCTTATTTTACAGTTTATTGCAGGGTTTGCTAAAGTGCCATACGTTGTGTTAGATGTGCTTTAATTCCATCTGCATCCAACCAGTTGTAAACCTTGTTCTTCGTGAGATGTATTTGGATGAGTGTAAACCTTTTGTGATTGGAGTATCGTGTTTGTGGCGGCTATGCCTGTTTACTTCGGGTTTCTTGTCTGGGTTTTAGGCTAGTTCGCGTAGCGTTGCGTTTCTAGAGATCTGATGGAGACAGAGTTCTCTACTTCAGTCTGGTGCGCTGAAAACTGTTGTTGCATATCGGAAACAGGACGATCCATAGTCCCCACGCCCTGCTTGAGAACGCTCGCAGTCAGCGTTGAGTTCAGTGCCTTTAGCCTCGGCAGATGCGAGTTGGTCGTCCCTGTCTCAAAGTGTGGCGGTTGTGCAGACTGCTGATCCCAAGTCTGAATCGCTCTGACAATGCTGCATTTGGCGACAGTGGCGCGAGTTACGCATGATGCACTTTGCAGGGGACATCGTCTGAGTAACACGTGTGCTGTCGAACAACTACGTACATGTAACAACAGTTCAAGCAGTTTCGGCTGCGAGAATGCTTGCCTCCAGATATATCAGAGGAAAGCCCTTAATAGGTATATCGGTTGCAGAAGTTAATGCTTGATACCCCACGAGTGAAAGGCTTGTAACAGGTGATTCCCTGACCACCCATATCTGCTCGCTGGTTCGCCTTTTTGAAGACCAGAACGTGACAGCAGCGGCTGTAAGCAGCAGCAGGGAGTGGCCAGTGATGGGGCTTGCAGTCCTCTGCTGCTCCTGATTGGCTGAAAGGCCCACGTGTAGAAGGATTTCGTGGAGAGGCTCGGAGCTCGGGGAATCGAGAGCTGGCCGTCGGCGTCCGTGTGGCCGACGTGGCGGGTCGCGGGCGCTCTGGAGCGGAGTTCTGTGTCGCGACGCACAGTGTTCTCGAGTTTCCAAACGCGTTCTCGTTTGCGCGCATCCATTACCGCTTAAGAACTTTCCTGTCGTTATCTGTGAATGTTGCATAGTAATTAGTGTGGGCGTTTACGGCGAATTGTAGCTCAGGGAAAACTCGGTGATGTTGGCTAAGTGTCAGTGGTGCTCCGACTCAAATGACTGACTTGGATGGGGTAATTGGATAGCGATAATCTCAGTTTGTTATCCAAATCTGGGAGTAATGTTTTTTGAGTGACCGTCTTCCTGTTGAGTTTGAACTGTGTATTTCGTACAGCCAGTCGAAAGTAATTTCCGGGACTTGGCTGTGAATGTTCCCAGTACTGCGGTCGGAACTCGGGATCCTGCCTGGGGGTAAGTAGGTAGCACGAGGGCCGTTAACTACTGGCTTTCGAGCGATGAGGTTCGATACTTTCCAGCGGGTCGAGGCTCGGCTGGCGACCACTGTGTCGGACTGACTTTACGCGTGTACCGGTGGTGCAGGACGCTTGTGTGGGTGGGCCGCTAAGCGCTCCCAGTGCGCCCCGTGTCGGCTCTGGCCGCCACCACCTAAAGAGAAGGCAGCGGCGCGCTCTTGTGACGTCACGCAGAGCGGGCCAGGGTTGGCCTGGCGCTGCGCTAACAGAATCGAGGCGCACGGCCTGCAAATCTTCGTCAAACGGTTTTACACAATCTGTTGAGCTGCCGGCGCCCCCCTGCGGCCAGGCGGGCTGCACCCGGCACCTGCCTCCCTCGTGGCGCTGCGGCCTCTGGTTCCACTGCGTCCAGTACGAAAATCGCGGTTAACACTGCGGGTGCCTGGTAAATGCAAAATTCACGGAAATCACTCCACGTAGTACTATTTATCACAGGATTTTCCGTTGGGCTGGATACTAAATTCACACAGACACTCCTTTACTTTGCTCACTCAGGTTTTATTTGAACAAATGGGAGATCGTCTATTGATTACGAATCACAACAATTTCGGCGTACTGTGTGCTTCTAGTGAAGCTACTATGGCACATGTTTTCCAGGACTCACAGTACTGGCACAAGTTTATCTTGCCACAGTACTGTTTCTGTAAATACGCCTTTAAGTAATGTTCTTCCTTGCTCAAGAGTGGCACATGGAACATTAACTTTTAACATCTGCCATAGTACCCTTACAAACCTCTAGCTTAACAAATCACCATCTTGTCTCACAAACCTAATAATGCTAATCTCATATAACTCTGCCATTCGACACTTTGCGTTCACTTCATGCCACATTTCACACAACAAGTCATGTGTTACTTTATTACAATACTTGTTTCAGCCACTCTATGTAATCGAACCACTAATAAGCTCAACAAACCCATTTACACTTTCATGCACACACCACTTCAGTCATTGGCCCCTCTCTTTTGATTTTATAAGTATCTGAATGTCTCTTGTCATGGTACTTGAATTACAAATCATGTAAAAGTACATCTTTCACACACATATGGAAAATTTCTTTGTTTCAGACATAATGTTATATACTAATATCACACATTATACATTAATAAAACCGACAAACTGCAAAGACAGATCCTCGAAGGAAAACGGAGAAAAAACGTCCTACGAACATGTGTCCAGAAATGTACCATCGCCACGGTAGATTACACTGACGAACGGGAATTCCTCTGACAACGTGCTGCGTTTTCCTTGTATATAACAGACCGTGTGATTGACGCAGCCTATTGTATACACGAAGCATTTCCCAACAATTTCAGTAAGTAGTCTCAGTGCATTAGAATAGGTAGACAGAGGCTACCACTCACAAACAAGCACACAGTTATAAATGAAGGGGACGTTAGGAAAGAGAAGTACTGGCTGTACGATATCAGATTTAATGACATTTAATATTGTCATACCAGGTAGAGTCCATTTTTATTGCTGGGCTTAATGCAGTGTAGTGTGGAGACAGTTATTTGCGAAAAATACTGAAGGAGGCTACAGCGAGGATTCTGAAAAGGGAGACTGTTCATTGTTTCTCCTGACCAGATTCCTCTCGGCTGCCGAACACAGCTCTAGATCTGCAGGGATGTTGGTTGGGTTCCACCAAAGAAGTATCCTGTTCTTCAGTATGGGGAGCGTCGTTCCATTGCAAACGAAACAGACGAAGAGCACTGGTCCTTGCACCATCGTAACTAGATGCATATAGTACACTAACTGCGCTATTCCCTGAGCCTGGTGGAACCCAATTCTAATAATAATTCCTATTCCACTTAATATAATGGCCTTAACTGACATAAAAAGACATTGCTTCTTTGAGGCAAATTTCTTGTTATGAACAATTTTGAGTTGCCGCATGGAGCACCGAGTACGTAGGTACATGTATCCAAGCAGTCCGAGACAAATGAAATTGAATGCCACAGACACTGAAATCCCTGCAAGGACTACTATGCGACTGTGGATCAGGTAATATTTACTCGTCTTTTCCAAAGCAACAGCTGCCACACATACCATACTCCACGGTATAAGCACATACAGCACCTCACGACAGAATAACTGGCTTACTTCAGCAGGTAGTAGCTGGTTAGGAAGCCTGAGATGGCGAACACAAGAATACATCTGGTAGCAGAATGAGTTCAGGCAGATACAGCTGAGAAGTGTGAGGGCGCTGTCTATCAGCACTGCTGTAGGTAAGTCAGGGACGGCTGCCATACGATACACGACCTCAGAACACAGGATCTGGGTTATGCACGTGATCTGAAAGGACAACAAAATCTTTCCAGGCAAGTTACGTAACTGGGGAAGGTACATGTATACTCCGGCAGTCGAAAAACGGAAAATGATATTTATCAGTATAAATGAGATTTCTAAAGGCTTCAAGTTGTCGATTTTGAAATCCTTGTATTTCAAGGTGGCGTTGTTTAAACTGTTTTTGTAGTTCAGTGTTTCTTGTGTTAGCTTTTGATACAGTACACTGCTACTATTACGGAATATTTTATTTGCGAAATTAATGAGCGTACAATTCAGGGAAGTCCTAATGGAGGAAAAGTCGCGACACTTTAGCAACAGAATAGCTCTGGAAACAGAGCAGATGGCGTCTGTAGCGTTCGATTGCAGACATGATTGATCGTTGGGACTATCGAAATAGCAGCGAGCATCGTGCACGGACTGTATCATACTAAACGGGACGTCCTGACAAATGCCGTACGAGTTGACCGCCATCCAGGCGAGCAGACAGAGGTTGACGTTTATCCTCTGCGTGTAGGCCAGGTAGCTGGTGACGGGTATGTGGGGCGACCTCTGCACCACGTCGTCCCACAGCTGCTCGCGGCACTGCTCGCGCTGCTTAACGGCTTCCAGTGGCAGGTCTTCCAGCGGACACGTGGGGTGGTCCAGGGCGTTCACCAACAGCTGCACGCAGTCAGTGTTCACGGAGAGCGTAGCGTGGCTTCTGTCCTCCAGCTGCCACTCCTCCTCTGCAAGAAAACGACAGCAAGTAGGTGGTGGCCGTACACTGCAGGCAGCTGAATCCAAAGTCTTCTCTGGATGACGAGCCTGGGCATTGTTTACCCACATTACCCAGGTTCAGTTACCCAGAGCTATGTAAGGCGGCATGTCAACACAAAGTAAGAGTACTAACAAAGACAGATATCATGTTACTATGCACGTCTATTTCATCTACAGGGTGTCCAACAAGTCCCTGTATCGCTCTCGACATAGTAAAAATGAGGAAGTAAATAGGTTTTATTGATAGTCCTGCACTGAAGATGGCATAAAAACAATGTTATCAGAATTATATTTTTGTTTCAGCACTGCAGTCTTTGAGTTCCGAATCCATCCTGTAAAGGAGAGTTTAGTGGCCGATTTGTGGGTGCATGAACATCCGCAGATAGGAAAAACTATGTAACGCATGATGAGACCATTTGCCTCAGTCCACCTCGTAAAGTAGCCATGCCTGATTGAGATAAATGTCCTGTATTTTCAGGCTGTCTCAAAGACAGGCCACGTATTGGAAGAAATAAAAAGTGAGAGGAAACGTGTGTCGCCCACTCTTAACCAGGTGAGCAGTCTCCAATGAAAACCATTTGCAAAAGAGCAGTTCGACTTAAAGCAACTTCTTCGACAATGTACGACACCACTGAAAAAATATGAATACGAAAGGATTTAGGCCCATGTTTGTTACTGAATTATCTGACAATGGTGTGGAGCAACGATTTGTAACCTACCGTACTTCGTTGTGGCGACTTGTGCCATGTCTCGCTCAAGAGTGTTGTTTACCTATAAATGTCCCATATACCACTATTTGATCAGGAAAAATATTGTTTTCTTGTCTAAGGAAAGTACCCATTATCAGCAAGAGTTGGAAAGGAACCAAGGAACCTACCTCAGATTATGTGGGCCATTGTGTGATCAGAATACCTGTTAGGACCACATTCTTTTGAAGCTTACATGAATGGGAACTTCCATTTCTCTGTACAACAGAAGTTTTCAGTATCTCAGCTCCATGACAATACAATCACGGATCTTGTGTGGTTGTAGAAGGAAGGAGCTTAAGTCTCGTTTTGTTGTTCAGATGTGTGGGTTTCTTAATGAACAACTTATTCTCGGATTCTATTTGGTTCTGCAGCATTTAAAGCCACATTAAAATGGTTACCACGAAATCGCAACATTACCACCTCAACAACCTTTTGAAATCGTCATGACAAACGTTTGATCTTACCACGCAAATAACTGAATATGAAGAATAATAAAGCCTCATGTGGCTCAACGTTGAAAGATTAATGGAAAATTGACACAAGTGTTGAGGAAGTCTTTCTAAGCAGAATTGCTAGAACGATCCGCAATAAAGCAAGGGGGACAGCGAGACACATAGATATCTGAGGAAGGTGTGATCGTCCATACACTGATCCGGTGGATACGTATTTTTTTTTATATCTAACTACGTCCATATAGAATATACCCTTTTGACATAACTCCATAGGCGTCCTGTACAAAGAAACAGGATGCAGGCTGAATTCTTGTCTTTGTGGTATGTCACTTTCCTCCGTGAAGTTAGTGACCCCATCACGCAGCGTAAAAAAGGGTGATGGAGCATATTTGTTTCGTTAGCACGAGATTGTCGAGAAAAAGCACAACAAAATACAGTGACTGACGATTTTGGAGGTACCTTTACCACAATGAACGATTTACTGTTAATACTCTGTTTCCATACATTCAAAAACACGCAGAAAAATGTAATTACTTCGTCTCACTTGTACCTAGTGTAATGATAATAATGCGGCAATAAATGCAATTGGAACATATATGCCTCAGCTGCTGAGTGCATGAATGTGGGATTACAACTCCAGAGGTTTGGGATTCAGGCATTGCTCCCGAGATTCCTTCTGTCACTTATCTCTTCTTTCACCTCTGACATTGATTTATGGAAATCGAAAATGTTCGAACTGTAGAATTGTTCGAAGACCCAATAATTAACTTTGTTCCCCAATTATTAACTGGGTAAGTTAGTTCAAAAGTAGGAAGACGGCGAGTGACCACAACCTGCAGTACGACAATGGCTCGCGAAGCACTGTGGTGACCAAACCAGGCTTCAGCTTGATGACGGCTTTACCTACTGCATTCTGAGAAGTCCTGATGGTCGTTTTCCTCGAGCACTATTCCTGTTCGGAGTGCAAATCAAAGGAGAATGATACTGATATGCTACATATCATCCAATGTATATAGTTCATTGGCGTGTTGATCGCAAATGAATACCCAGTAAGACGAATAAGTTCTGAAAGATTCTTATGCACAGGCACAGTCTGTGAAAGGCCGAATGCACGACTTTGTCGTAAACACTCCATTTTCTTTGTTATTCATTCCACTCCCACCACATTATCGTGTAGTGCGCAAGCTTTGGACACTTTGCTGCTCTTCAGCCTATCGAAGTTAGGCCAGTATAGCTTTTATGGGAGAATGAATAAAATGATAGGTTTCAAAAAAATAAAAGCCATAGCGTCTCTACATAAACACATGTACATTGAAGCTGATGATGGTGCTATGGTGAAGATAAGGCTCGTGCTTCTGGCAAGTCACTGGCAGTCAGTTCCCAATAACTACTACGAGGGTAATACAGTATGATGCAGGTGCCGGCCAGAAAGGGTGTATGTATTCAAGGTGTTGGAGTGGGCTGGGAAGTATGATTGACAAGCTAGGATTATAGCTGGTTGGAGGGGTAAGTGTCTACATACTATTCTGGAACAGGAAGAACCAGCCAGCAGAAGTTCCGCTCGAATAGGATACAGAAGGGTGGCAAGTGGAGGGTGGATATGACATGTTGGTATAGGCGCACCAGAAGCCTAGGTATCCTGAGGATAGGCGAGAAAAATTGCTTTTGTTCCCCACGTTTATGGAACGTTTACAATTTGTGACAAAGTCTGAGGAACTTCAGAAGAGAGGGCAATGTAATCAGCTGATAGAGGTTGCGTCTGAGACGGCAAATATGATACAGAGTGCAAGGTGTTCTAAGACTGTAAGGAATAGTAAATTTTTGAAAGTGCTGAGATCCAAGCTACATTGGCGAAAGTAACACTGGGGCCACTAAGGCTTTTGGAAAGACGAAGGAAGAAATAAGATCAGGGGTTAACGTTTTGTTGGTGAAACAGCTATTAGAGCATAACCCAGAATTGGGAAGAATGGGGAAGCAGGACAGCTGCGTCCACCCATAGGGACCGTCGTGTCATTCCCTTTAAGCTGTGTAGGGACATCGCAGAGAAACTAAGTATGGTCGAAAATCAAGTTTGGAGCCAACAGCTTACCACAGCATCGCCTCGTTCAGTGGGTTTTACCCAAGTACAGAGGATGGCTGTGTGATGGAATCCCCACATTGTCGAGTTTCCTGTCTTCTTAATTTGAGTTTGTTGTAAGCTGGGGATGCGTGATTATTCCAAGATATGAGAAAGTGAGAGTCCTCTGCCATGTCAGCAGAGAGGAATGGAGCAGCAGGTCCACCGCCTTACTGCAAGCGCTTATCTTCCTCCACGTAATTGGACACTGTCCTTGCATTGTGAGAGAACTCTGACTCGGAGTTATCTGTTGAGTGTACGTGACTGTAATGGATGCAATAAGAGCTTAACATCTACATCTGACACACATGTTGTTGTGTCATGCTTTTAATAAATTTACAAGTAGATAAATGAAACAGTCAATGATCAGAACGCCTTATTGTTTGGAAAGCAATACACTTATCTTTAGCTCCTCGCGACTGTGACTGCGGGAGCACGTGTGGTATTAATTGGGGTCCAAATACACAGGAGCTGCTGAAAAAACTGAGCGGCATTACAGTGCAAGTCTGCACATGATGAGCACTGAACGTTTACTACAACTGTGCCAAATATGTGTCTGTTGTTGGCCCTCGACTCTCTGTACGTGCATGCTTGGCCTAGGCTTGACTGAGTGACGTTACGCCGACACTGCACCCTGAAGGCAGAAATTCGTCGCTTCTCTGCAGTCGTCATGGAACTGTTGATACCCTCGTAGACAGAACAGAACTCAGGCTGGACTCTGGCAGAACTTGTACCAGGCACTTGCAGATCTGGAAATACTTGTCGTGTGTGGCGCCTCGAAGCTACAGGAGGCGTGGCTTACTACTTCTTTCTCATAGCCGGTGGCGATGCTGCTTAGGTGTACAGCATCTCTGCGGTGGTCGATTGACAATTTGCTGCTGGAGATTATCGTCGACACCACATGTGTCACCCTCAACAGTGTCACAGGCATCAGTGTATCATGATACACTGAGGAGAGGTAATTTAATGTACGAGGGGCGTTCAGAAAGTAAGCTCCGATCGGTCGCGAAATGGAAACGACTATGAATATCCGATAAAACTTTGCACAGATGTGTTGGGTAGTGTCTCTAGTATAACCCCAGTTAGCATCACGTCGCTCTTCTCATTTCTGAGCTCGCAGTGAGTGCGTAAAGATGTCTAGAAAATAGTGTCTGCCGCCAAGTACGAGGGCCTGGTGAGAAATTTCGCCTGAAGCTATGCAGCTAACATTACATAACTGTCGTGCTGTTTCTTCTTCAAGACAATTCTCAGCCGCATTCTGCAGGGGCAATGAAGATGCTCCTGCATCGTTTTCCAATGGAAATGTTAGATTACCCACAATACAGTCCGCAATTGTCTCCCCCTGAGTTTCATCTCTGGTCACATGAACCGCTGTCTTTGAAGACAACATTTTGACACAGACAACGAGGTGTAGGCCAGCGTGGAGAATTGGCGGAAAGCACTGGCGGCTGCCTTCTATGATGAGGCTATTGAAAAGTTGGTACAACGCTATGACAAAAGTCTAAGTCAGAACGGCGACTACGTAGAGAAGTAGCTGAAAGGTGTAGCTAATTGTTACAAGTAAAACATTTCTGATGTTCACTGTGGTTTCAATTTGGCAATCAATCGGAGCTTACTTTCTGAACAGGCCTCGTAGAACACTGACACGAGGTCTGATGATGAGAAACTTTATGCTTCAATTCCCCCTCCCATTACTGGGGAAATACCAGCAATGCAAATTTCTTCCATCACCTGGATTCGAACCAGCTTACCTTTGAAGAGTGTACCACCACATAGTCATGTTTATGTGTGCCATGGTGGAAGTTAGGGAGAGAGAAATGATTGGTGGTATTTATTGTAATAATTCCTTGGGTTTTTAACATAAGTGATTTTGATGTAGCAGAGGCTACACCAAGAGGTGAAGTTATCGAGGCAGATGGAGATATGCTGTTGAGTAAGATTTACAGTAACAAAAGAAGCATGGTGTGCCAGACAAGGAGCTATACAGTAAACATAATTCATTGGGACACCTGGCACTTGCCAGTTTCCTCCCAGAGATCCGAATGTGCGACTAGTGCGGAATATTTCGCCAATGGAGGAGTCATCATACCACTTTTCAATTATAGGCCACATGTCCCGTGGACAGACACCAGTGGTTCCCATTACCTTCTGCATTCCTTTGAGCACTGCTGACTCTTCAGGGTTTTAGGAGCAGGGGAAAAAAGTGCCTTGAAGCTCTATCCGCCCATCCATCATTACTGATGATTTTTATTCTAAATTTAAGCAGTAGCGAGGTTCAAACTTAGGTTCCATGACGTTTTGATTAGTATACAAAGACACTACCCTTAAATCATAGGTGAGCCGTGGGATATAAACTTGCATACAGTATGATATCACACAAATTGACTATAGGTAGTAGGAAATAAGAGCTTCTTTTTTTTTTTTTTTTTTTTTTTTTTTTTTTTTTTTTTTTTTTTTTTTTTTTTTTTTAAGAAGGTCGAAAGTAATGGAGTCATGAGGCAGCCTCTCATAAGAATTTCCTGAAATTGTAAGACGTCGTGGTCTCCTTCATTGCTTACATATTCCGCTCTCACAATCATATTCTGCACATCAAGACGCTTCATTCGAGCCCAAACTCGATAAGATAAAGTCAGTATTGTATGAATTCATGTAAACGATATGCAAATAACTAATAAATCGCAAGTGCGCACCGTGGTTGAAATACTCGAGGCTGGCGTACACACATACATTTCAGACATGACGGTCACAGGAGCTTTTAGCTCGAGAGAGGCAACTGCACCCCAGGAGGCCGGTCCCAAGCTATCTACGTCGGCCAGTGACCGCCTGTAGAGCAGACAGCATTAGCCCGAGTGAAAGGACGGCCCCGTGTTCGGCTTAAAAGCAAATTCCGCTACATTGTGTGGGAGCGGTTAGCCTATGCATTCTTTACACATAGCACGCAGTTTCAGAGATTTTCACAGGGAGACAGCAAGCGCCAAACACCGATACTACAGATTTCCGGATTGGTCACCTTAAACAAAACGTCATTGTCCCGTTTTAGAAGAGCAATGCTGATTGGCAGACGATATTTCTGACGCCTTGAGCTGAAGGAGTAATGGAAGAGATCGCAAGATATACCCTTTCACGTCTGGCGTGCAGAGGGGCCGTTCCGTTGTCGCTCTTGGAGCGAGAACACGTAACGAGAGCATGCGCGCTCGTACATGTACTCAAAGAGCGAGGAACAAGTCTCTCCTCAGTACTTCACTGGGAGAGCACCTCTGTCGAGAGCGAATCGAAGTGCTACTGTATATTGAGTCCTTGCGATTAAGCGTTGTTTACTGTGTTGGCCGCCACACTTATTGTGCGGTGTGAATGGACTGAGTAATAGTTAAACGCCTGCGAGCGAATTTTTGAGTGGCATCGCGGTGGACTGGTCATCTGACCGGTGTACCACGCCAGTAGACTAGGTGCGAATAGGAGTCCTTGACTTCATCAAGGCGTAGGAAGAGTTTGATTGGCAAAGGTCAAGGTATAGAACGAGAGTTATCTTATTTGTCGGCAGCGAGCAGCGCAGACAGCAGTCACCACAGCTACAGCTCTTGCGACCCCCACATTTCCTTCAAAACAGTACCCTTCACTGCATATCACACGTGACAGCATCGACTGTACCTAGCAACATTCTAACCGATAATTATTCAAGTTGAGTAGGTGCAGCTCTCAGCCATTCTGCCAAGTCAATAACAATCTTAAACTTTGTGTAGAAATTTCATCAGCGAATCCTATCCTTAAGAGGTAACTTCACATTCTGAAAAGAACCCGCAAATAACGTGTTCAATTCATAACTAAAAGTGCTATTGTGATTTCTCAGAATTTTAGCAAAATAAATAATAATTTTCGTTACTTTCATGTTTTTCTTACACTAACTAGCACTACTCCAGTACCCAAGTATCCCATTAGTTACGTAAGACATTTTGTGAATGTTTGTGTCATTTCGTTACAGTGGACGACTCCAGAAGGTATTTATTGCTGAAAGTTTTTCAGGCATTTCTCTTTAGAACGTTAGGAGTGTCCATCTGACTTCTGTAGTAGCATGGGGGTGGAAATTGCATCTTGCAGGGGGTAAAGGGTACATATCAGATTAATCTGTTGTGCAGAATGACAGAATAGCACCAACCCACATGCTCACAAAATGTGTGGCTTTATAGTCTTGTGTTGTAAATGCTATATTTAATTCGTTTTGTGGCGTTATAGACAGGTATTTTAAACTGGGAACAAGAGATGTGGTGGTCGTATTTGTGTGACATTGTATGTACCGAATTGTCGAGCAGCCATTAGATAAAGTGAGTATATCTTCAAGATATGAAGCACTGAGTCTGGCTTGTTGAGGTTGTTTGGTAACGTGTGGTTGTTGTGGATGAGAGGAGAATGAATCCTTTTCTAAATAGATTGTTCAGTTTATGGAAAATGTGGCAGTGTTTTTGTTCATGTGTATCACCAATCCCAGGGTTTCTGATCTGCAGAATGAGGTGCTGGTATCAGGATATCTCACAAGCACCCATTGGCAGTACCATCTGATTCTATGTTGTAGCAATTATCTGTGCTTTGTAGAGTGTAGAGTGACTGGGACTGTGTTACGTGACTGTAACAATTTTCATTAAAGTATAGTTGTAGCATTGAGATAACATGTAACTGATGCAGATCTCGTTGGAGTTGATGGAACTGACGTATGGATGGAATGCTGTGCTGCTGCTTTGTCTTGATGTTTTATGTGGCGAAACAAGGTTAGGTATAGGTTTTAAGCTGATGTTTTGGTGTGGCTGAAGATAAAGTTGGATTGCTTTTTGGAATAGGTGACTTGGATGTTAAAATGGAAGGTGACTGTGGCTGTTATCGTCATCTGTTGGACGATATGTGGACGTTGAAAGAGATTCAATTTTGTGGAAAACAGTGGTTCTAAACTGTATGTCTTTCATGTTAGGGATGCGACACAAGAAACTGTTGGGATGAAGACGATGAGCTCGACTGACGGTGTAGAAAACTGTGGATCTGAACTCAATATCTTTGATGGTGAGGATGCAATGCATGTAGTTGTTGGGATGCGGAATGTAAGTTTAGTGTCGTGAATAATGCGTTTACTTTATATTTATTAGATCATTCGAGTTGAGGCTGTGTAGATGATGCAATTGCGCTAGGATTGTACATTTGGCATAGTTAACTTGGGTGGTTTTACGAACTTCCAGTATGCTGCAACAGTTTGGGTCAGCAACTTCTGGTAATCAGTGAACGAAAAACCGTGCCAAGTTTTTGTTCATTCGATGAGTTATCTGTATGCGCTGTAAATATTCATTGCACGTTATTGACATCTTCGGAAATGCCATTTTCGACTATGTTATGGTGATTTGAAAATGGGTCTCGGTCCGAAACAAATCATCGAATGAATAAAAATTAAAAATTTGCAACTTGGACGGGTTTTTCGTCCTACTGATGGGTGGTCTTGTTTGTAACTGGGATAGGTCAGGTGGTTCTGCGATACTGGGTCAAATAGTCGTCACACAGAAAGTACTTGTGAGATCTGTAGGCTTGGATTTGCGATTTAGGTGACTTTACACAATGGCAGCGACAGCAAATGAGGACTCAGTTCTTGATACGTTGGTCTGTTGTGGGCAAGCATCTAGTTCTGCTGGACAGTGATGCGTAAAGAAGCCGGCAGAGAAGCGCCACGGTTTTAATAGTGGCGATGGCAACTCTTTCAGACAGGGGCGTTGTAGCAGCCTGCTGGATGGTGCAAACCGTTTCGAACATCGCCACGTGCTCAGAAGAGATTCGCACGAGTTTCTTCATTCTCTCCCCCCCTCCCTATCTCGACCGAACTGCCACGACCTCTCCGATCTCTCTGGATTATCACGACCACTTTCCCCTGAAGATAAAATGGCTCTGAGCACGATGGGGCTTAACATCTGAGGTCATCAGTTCCTTAGAACTACTTAAACCTAACTAACCTAAGGACATCACACACATCCATGCCCGAGGCAGGATTCGAACCGGCGACCGTAGCGGTCACGCGGTTCCAGAGTGAAGCGCCTAGAACCGTACGGCCACACCGGTCGGCTCCTGAAGATATCTTCAATGTCGGGCTTAATTAGCTTCCAGACAAACGGCTAGTGGTCCACAACTCTGTAAGGTCTTGTCGCTGCTCATTCTTTAATATCTTGTCGCCCCACGTGAGGAATTGAAACATCAACTACAGCCCACACGTTTGTTCTCGGTGTCCATAACAGTTTCAGTCATAATTATAGACATGCTGCAGAGTGCACCTCAGTCTAGCAACAGATGGGGTAGGAGTCTGCTTGTTTAGTAACTTGCTAACAATGCGTATTTCCTTTTATCTGCCAGTATTATTCTTATGAGTGTCTGCAGTAAATTATCGGCGACAGCCGAAATTTTGGAAAGGCCTTTCTTCTCAGTATTGCAGTTCCTGGTTCTACTATACGGATATTTTTGTGATAACGTACTTCCTTATCTGTTGTAACCCTTTTCGACCACATTAGTTTCTTAATTAGTCGGCTTACTACCAATGAAAACCCTGCAAGTTCGATTGCCTGAAGCGGTCAAGAGTGACAACGGCAGGCATAACTAATTTTTCCGCTGAGAGAGCACAAGCCCACTGTCCTCCCTTCCTCTCATTTAAATGGAGTTACTCCCTGCCGAACAAGAAGCTATCAGGCAGTTACAAAGAGAGAAATGAACGATTACAACTCGTTTCATGTCTGGTGCACGATAGATAGATGATCGAGTAAGAGATAAAGTCCCGCAACGAGAATAAAATAATAAATTAAAAAAATATAGTGATTCGAACAAATAGAGTTGTTTAGCAGACAGGTGCGATAGCTGTGTTTCCTCAGTCCTACTACAGTATTAACACTTCTAAGGATAATATTAACAGTGTATCTGAAACAATTAACTGTTCAGTTACAAATATAAATATTATTCGTCGAAGAAAATTAGTAAATACGAACAGTATCGTGCTAGGATCACACTTGAGAAATGTAGATCACTACACTAGTTACAGTATTGACAGAACATTAGCTTGTCTGTAGCCGTTATGTTGCAGAAACCATTCGCCATTTTTAAAAAGCCTTAGACCAGGTCTGAAAAAAACTACATGTACAGAATTTTAGAGTGTTTATAGAAGGTAAAAAGGAACACTTTTTTATATGAGGCACGTGTCGCGCATGTATGAGGGTCTTATCTGCACTGGCGTTCAGAGACGGTGTTCAAAGTGCTGTGGGATGGGCACTGTTTTAGAGGTGTTGCGTGCCTCCTACGGGAGGGAGACGAGTTATTCTGTGTACCAGACACTGGTAGACACCCCAGGTGAGGTGGTTGCCTGTTAGGCTGAGGCTGCAAACATTATTTGAGAGACACCCACTTGTTTCGAGTGTGTTAGCGCCCAGCTGGCAATTCAGTAACGTCTCTAAAACATCACACAGCCTCTGTACATAACTGGTGTCGAAACCTTCATGGGCCACGTGCAGGTGGAGGGTACACCTGTGACATTTGTGTCACATAAAATTTGTTTATTTTAATCTTCTGTAAACAATTCAAAAATTTGTGTACGTAGTCTTTTTTTAGTCCCTGTATAATGGAGAAGTCAATAATACATCGAAATGAAGTAGTTAGCTTGTCATAGATCCAGACGGAAAGTTGCCGAGGAATCTAAAAACTGACTTTGGAAAGAGCACCAGAGATTATCTTGCGTGGCGTGCAAAATCACGCAAGAGCTAAAACTACATATTCAGAAGGATATTTGAATCTCATTCCTCGAACAACTGAACAGTTGTCAGCGCATAACCGTGAAGTGGCCGGGTCCGAGTATTAAACTTACCTACAATCTTGACGTCATCTTCGTAGAATGCATCGATGTACTCAGGTGTAGTGTACCAGTAGACACGATGGAAGGTGTACAGATCGTCAGCGAGGCTGAACATTTGCGACGCCTCTGGCTGCCGCTCCTCGCACAGCGCACTGAAGTCGTCGTCAAAGGAGGGGCTCCACGGCTGATAGCGCAGCAGGCGTTCACTCAACAGCGGCCGCCTGTAGCACACAAGGTGCCAGGTTAAAAGTTAAAAACCAAGCATGTATAGTCTATGCAAGAACGTAAAAGTATGCAAAAATGTGTGTGAAATTTTATGGGACTTAACTGCTAAGGCCATCAGTCCCTAAGCTTACACACTACTTAACCTACATTATCCTAAGGACACACACACGCACACACTCATGCCCGAGGGAGGGCTCGAACCTCCGCCGGGACCAGCCGCACAGCCCGACTGCAGCGCCCCCTTGACCGCTCTGCTAATCCCGTGCGGCTAAAAGTATCCAGAGCGGATTTCCACTCAGCAGTGGATTAGAAACTTCCTGACAGATGAGTACTATGTACCAGACTGGGACACAAACCTGGAACTTTTTCATTCTTTAAAGGATGCATAGTAACACAGCAAACAATCGCAACTCCATTGGTCTTTTTAGCATTTTAGCGCATCGAGATTTCATCTTTAGATTTCAGAGCACTTGAGTGAGGTACCGATTGTAACTATTTCTTGCAGATCATCCACTCCGTTCAGTGCTGCTATACCGTTTTAACTGGTTTCAGACACATCAAACAGCAGAGCTGCAGCGCTTGCCGCAGAATACCTCTTTTCTTTAAAGAAGAATTTCGTATGCATTGCAAGAGAGTGAACATGTGATATTTATGTTAAGGATATGAATGAATTGTTCGAATTTGTTATAGATGATTTTAGACGCTGACATGTACACATGTCTGTCATGAGCTGAAGCACACATTACCACTTGAAAATGGCTCAAAAGGCCGAAACTGCAATAGTAAAACAAATAATTTTTAAAGTCAATGGCGAATATGACGCCCTTAAAAAGATAGACATCGAGCTAGGCAGGCACGAACCGAGAGCCGCCGTCGCAGCCTTACTTCCGCCAGTACCTCAGCCGCTGCCTTTCAGCCGTCACAGAAGCTCCCCTGCACGGCCGGCGGGACCAGCGCTCCCGGAAGGATGGGCACTGCAGTGACCAGAGGCCTCGGGAGTTGCTTCCTCGACGAATCCTCACTCTGCAGTGGAGGGTGCAGTCACTTGATACGTCGGGGATCCGACACACGGCTCTGACCTGCCAGGGTGTTTCCTATCTGCATTAGGTGATGTGACATCTGCGATAATATTCCGTAAAGACTGTATGACAGCTGAAAGCAGAACTCCCACAGGAAGAAGAGCTCTATGGACAAATCTGAATGTACCGTCAAGCAGGTCCACTTATTCAGTCCCTTTCAGCTAATGCGACGGCTAAGGACAGCGCGATACGATGACTTAAACTATTTCAAATCCGTCTTTGCAAATACCAAACATGTGTTTTTATTTCACAAGGGGTCTTTCGCTTTACTCATTATACCCTTATCAGTTGTGGCATTTTTACAATGTTTCTGCTTACATCCGGCAGTGTGCATCCCACCATCTCACACTGCTAAGCTTGACGTGCAGAAGTACATGTCTGCTGACGTAAAACTTGAGAAAATGACGCTTCACTATTGCATAAAAATGTTTCTTTACTTGGCTCTGAAGCATTCGCTCCGTCTCGTTTCGTGAGTGGTTGGTGCGGGTCTCTCGTTTGGCAGTGGAAATTATCATACAGAAATTGTTGGCCGTAAAACTTTGTCCTAAGGTCAGTGTTCGGTACATCGATTCTATGCATATGTGTCAGGTACATGTTGTGATGAGAATGGAGAATCGGGTGTGAGACAATTTTTTCCTGATTAATCTACGACTGCATTCCCTATAGCCCATCAACGATGGAAAGTTTCCATACTGCCAGATACAATGCAGAACAATCATTACTCCCTGTACTCCTTGTAGTATGGTCCTTGGTTATCACTGTTACTTGACAATGTCGTTGCCAGTTAAAGCATGAAGCTGCATCATAATGAGTTCCGTGTGATGTCTGGGTCCCCAGTTTGACCGGAAAGCTGTCCCTCCCATAAGACATGTGGTGCCATGGTGATAAGGCTCGCAAATCATTTCCACGCTACGTACACCAGCACGCTGTTCTGCTTGGAGGTACAGTACCACACCTACTGCACTGACAAGCTGGGACTCAGAATCCGTGCCGTGATAAAATTTATCGTTTGCATGCCACAGATCCAGGAAGTAGATGCATACTGACAATGATCTGAATTATCATTATACTGAGATTTTTTTTTGGCAAAGAATTTCGGGAAAGGGCTGTTTTTAACGCAATGGAACCGTTCATTTCATAAGGCAACCAAAGAAAGTATTGAAGTGGAGGAAGGAGGTGAACATACGGCCGCTGTGAACGAGCGGTTCTAGGCGCTTCAGTCTGGAACCGCGCAGCTGCTACGGTCGCAGGTTCGAATCCTGCCTCTGGTATGGGTTTTGTGTGATGTCCTTAGGTTAGCTTAAGTAGTTCTAAGTTCTAGGGGATAGACGACCTCAGATGTTAAGTCCCATAGTGCTCAGAGCCATTTGTACCATTTGAGATGAACATACAATCTCCACTAAAATGATAAAGAAAGCCCGGAGACTTCTGGACAATTTGCCTATGTACTACACAGCAGTAATACTACAATACTGACTGTCATATTCATTTTGGGGGAACGTGCGTTGGCACACAGAGTGGCGAATCCACAGAAGACGCAATCAATATTCGCCACAGGGACGTGGAGTGTCGATAAGCGAGGCAGACCGCTACCACGGAAGGCAATCGTCGTCAATTAGGGTACAGAGGCAGGGTCAGTGTGCTATAGGCGGCTTTGGCCTGTAGTGCTGGAGCCGTTACTAAAGGTATCATGCGAGTCCAGTAATGAAGTGGATTGGCGGAATTTAGAAATGACCGACTGTAAATGACGATACGTGAACTAGAGAAGAGACACGAAATGGTGCGCTGCCTGAACTAGGAGGGCGGTACCCAAGCTGCACCACTGCCGCTGGAGCTCTGTGACCCCCTCCCCTCTTGCATCACCGGTTTTCGACTTTATACTGACATCCAACAGAAGGTAAACACGCTGGGTCGTACGAATAAACAAGACGACGTTCTCTGGAGAAGATTCTCGGAGCAAAAGGACATCCTCTGAGAAAGCTCTTACGAGCAAAACATTCGAAGTCATAATCTGTGACGAGAGTGTTCCTTTTTCTCACTACCTCTGCTCCCTGCTGAGTTCTCGGTGTGTGTGGTCTGCCGTGTCCGGCACAGAAAGCACGCGCAGTGTCACGTTTCATTCAGCTCGCTCAAACGGGCGACATGTCTGGAACCGGTATCAGTGTGTTCAGGCAGAGTTGCACTACGTTTCATTTTGTTTATTTTATGTGCAGCAACAAATTATTAAAACAACTACGTACAGTTTACGAAAATGTATTTACTTGCGATGTTACCGAATTTACAACATGTGGAAAAATTTTCCGTTATAGATGTTAGTTGAACACATTATGCGAACGAAATCTGAAGATTAAATGACACCAAATCCGAACTCTGTCACAGTTCTCCAACACGAGATAATTTTGGTTATATACGGCGCACAACTGTCTGCTCGCGTGGCAAGCACGTAAGCGCCCCACCATGCGTTCCTTACGAGTAACAGGTCGCTAGGTTTGCAATAAACCAGTTATTAATTTTTCTGGTAACATCACACTATATAAGACTTGTGATTGTATTTTATTGTCTAAGTGAGACCCTGACAACTGCATATCAACTCTCCTAGCGTTCTCGACTGATTTACTGACTTTCGTCACCATAGTCGCTATGATAACATCATGATCACTAATCCCCATCTCTATGCTCACGCCATCGATAAGGTCCTGCCTGTTTGTGCTGGCTGACGAACTAGCTGCTCAACACAGTTTTCGGAAAACGTGTTCGAAAGCCCCTCACAAGACTGTCTGTCTGCACGACCTGCAGTGAATCCATAGACGTCCCAGTCTATACTCGGTAGGTTAAGGTCACCGCCAGCTAGTGTCGCGTGATCTGGATATTTATGCAATGCTGACTATTTACCTTCTTTGAATGGCTCCACATCTGTCCTAGCGGAGTCGGGTGGGTGGTAAAAACATCCAACAACTGTTATGGTTTCACCTAGTCCTGTTATGTGCGACCACGTAACTTCACTATTGCACTCGAATTCAACCTCAGTAAAGAGAATATTTTTTGTCAGCTGCAATGAACACTTCCCCTCCTACGGCGTCAAATATGTCTTTCCGATAAACATTCCAAGACTCGCTAAATATCTCAGAGTTTTTTTTACTTTGGGTCTTAGCCAGCTCTCAATTCAAGAATAATTTGAGGCTGAGAACGTTCATGGAGGAGAGTAAATTTGGGAACTATGTTACAAATACTTCGACAGTTGACTGATAATAGTTTTAGAGTCGAACTGACTATTCTGAAAGCTATCTGATTTCCCTAAATGTGAACCAACTGGCGAGTGTTCATGAGACTACCTCAAACTACTGGCTAGCCTGAAACCCCCCATGTACTCTCCACAAGTACTCTGCTATCCGATTAGCTGCTTCCTTTGTGTACTGCACCCCTGTCTTGAAATCACTGTTGCCTTCATTCCCACTGCCGGACACAATATCGATAGTTTTATCCCGTCACACTATCTGCATGTGTCTATACACAGTGAACCAGTAACCCACTCATAGTTCTGATGACAGATGTGGAGTAGCAACTCAAAAATCACCACACAATAAACATTGTAGAGTAACAATACCGTTCCTCAAAAACAGCTCCAGTTGGCTACAAATCATGTTCAATCATTCTGCATAATACTTTATAGTGAGTGTGTATTTTACCACCCTGACCGTGATCTGTCCTACTGCCTGTCTCTGTCATCATCCTATAGCACATAATTTCGTTTCTCACACTGACCACTGCCTCTCCACAGCTGTTTACCCACATCAATTCTCATGATGAACTTAACTGTGGATGTCGGTTGATCACCTTCGTTTCAGAAGACCTAGTCCATTTCCCAGACACACTCATTCCAAAGTGACTCCCCTACCGACCTCTTCAGATATAACTGCAGAAGTCTTTCATCCTATTGATAGTAATCACGACTGAGTCTAACTGTCAATCCTAATCCACGTCTTCGACCTCCATAGCTATCCCACAATAAGCCACCTAAAATAATCCAAGAACACCGCCACAAGACCTGGGGTGCCTGCTGGGAGCTTGCCCATTCCCACGTAGGAAGCCACCTGGTCACCCTCCATAGTGCCAACATATCTCCTACGCTACTCCAATCCACGGCCCCATATGTCAACCACTCGTGAGACTATTCCGCTTTCCTCCCGCTCGCAACCTCCAGTATTTACTCTCTATGCTACGGACTGATTTAAACACACCAACCACAGGACACAATATAAGAACGATGGCTATCCGCTTCCTGCCCTCTGCTGACGTCTTCCCATCTTCCCTCATCCCTGCTTAGATGTTTCCTCCATCTATTGAGATGAACATGACTTGTGGCCTCTTTTACTCACTGACTGGATGCCAGTATCTGGACTAGAGTCGCTACTACATGGTATTACCGTAATTTCTCCCGAAGTGTTTTTTTTTTTTTTTTTTTTTTTTGTCCCGAATAAGACGAGGACACGCTCACTTTTCGTGTCAGGTTCCACATCATTGTTTCCATAAATTATGAAAACTTCGGAAGTATCTGTAACCATCAATACTTTCTCTAGTAAAAGCAGTAACATCAGTTATTGCGTCAGTTTTCTCCGCTTGTCTGTTACGTAATACGTGGCACATTTTAAGACACAATACGAATCAAAATATCGAAGGCTAAACGGAGTCAAAAACCCTTGTAAATCACGAGTTTCTGTAACCATGTCCTTCACTACTGTCTATTAATGCTAGTTCTTTACTCCATTTTGAATTAAATGATCCCTGTGTTTTCTATAACTCTAATGAATACTTCCATGGATAAAAGTGAGATAAACTCCAATAAACCATAGTGAGTACGACAGACATTTGAGTGTACCCTGGCCTATACTTGAGTATCAAGTGCCCTGGCCCGTCCTTGTCTTCTACCACCTCGTAGTGCTCCACCTGTTTGCTGGCGAATTGCAAGTCCTGTACCCATCCGGTTAATTTCGTGCGCAGCATGTTTTTCACACGTTCCATGTCCTTAATCCAACCGTGGAGTTGCTGATCACTTGCGTGGTTACCCTGAGACACACAGAAAATAGTTCAAATTACTTTCATAACATCCACAAGCCTGTGGTAGCAGATGTTTTATTAAATAAATACATTTCTCAAACTGTGACATCAGATAAGAGAGGTGCAGATATTTCTTGGTAGTTGACATTACAGACGTCTGAATATATGAATGTATACTCCCGTGACGATGTATCCAACTGAAATGTTCTGGAGCTGCCAGCAGTGTCGAGTTCCTACGTGTAAAGCCACATGGCGTGGCTGGAACTCTGAGGAGATTCTATTCAAACTTTTGACCGTTTTTGAAAATAGAATGGCCAGACTGTTGACAAATCCATCAAAATCCTACTCGTTACCAACGCTGTGAGAAACTTGAACACATGTTATGACCTTCTACAAACGCAATGATAGACATCAGCCGCTCCATATCTGAAACATTATCTGAGTTAATTGTGCACACACGAAATGTCAGTTTGACTCAAAATTTTGTAGCGTTTGTCTGTTGCCTGGCTGATCGCTTTTGCCGAAAATTAGCGTTTGTTGCTCGTCATCTAACACGATGTCATCTGTATCTGAACACGTCTCGAATATTGCAGATTGAAAGGAATGTATTGACTGTCCGAGTGTTAAGATCATTTTTTCTTGACCATTTTCGGGTACGAATTTCACATTTATGTCACATATTAAGGTCTATGCTCCTTTGGCGTTGTATAAATTTTAGGCTTCTAAGCCAATGCAATAAAGATATGGCCATTTAATTACACGTTTTCATACTTGAAAAATCACTCATAAAAATCTATAAGGTGCTCCCTGTTGATTTAGAATCATGACATTTTGGAAGAAGCCAGATTTCACAGTGCAAATAAAGGAAAAAATCTTAAAATCCATAATTGGTAACTATATAACTCTAGAAAATACTTTTCGTATTATTTTTTATCAGTCTGTCTATTTGTCTGTCCATCTGTTGGGAATCTTTTTCTCTGGATCAGTTCTGGGTATCATGTTCAAATTATGTCACATACAAAGGTATGTGGACCCTTGGCGGCGTAAAAATTGTAAGCTTATAACTGAGTCCAGTCAACAGATATGGCTGTTTATGTCTCGTGTTTTGATAATCGAAAACTCACTCATCGAAACCTAAAGGGTGCCCTCCATTGGCTTGGAATCATGAGATTTGGCAACAACAAAGT
The DNA here is from genome assembly GCF_023864345.2 of Schistocerca serialis cubense. NCBI lineage: Eukaryota > Metazoa > Arthropoda > Insecta > Orthoptera > Acrididae > Schistocerca > Schistocerca serialis. The sequence goes on from NC_064648.1 coordinate 83,296,807, forward strand.
TTTCCGGTACAAGTAAAGCAAAAAATCTGAAACTTGTTAACTTGTAATTATATCACATAAAAATGTCGTTTTCGATTTGGACATACATTGTATTCATCACCTGTTGAAAGTATAACATACGAACATTACTGCATCCAAAAATAAATTGTATGTTGTATTCATGATTTAGTACGTAAACAGAAATATGTTATTAAATCTTCTCTCCCTACATACATAAACTGAAGTCCTCTGCTTGCTTGTTCTTGTTTGTTTGGGCTGGGCTGAGGAAATAACGTAGAATTTTTTAACCGATCTTGGTATTCCTGGGACCAGTATCCTGCCAGTAAAGTTACAAAGTGTCGATAACAGGCAAAAATTATTGGAAATCTCCATTCCCAGGATGGGGAGTTTGTACAGAACACTGAAACAGGTGACAGTGGTTCCACAATAGATTATATTGAGATAGGGAACCAATACTCGAAAGTGCATATTTATTGTGTTAAGGGCATACACAGCATACACCACCTAACAACAATGTAGCTCATGGTAATTCTTCAAAGCAACGACTGTCAGTCTGAATTAATGCATGTATTACAATGATGCCTGCAGTTCTTCACACTCTGGCAAAGATCTCGGGTGTCCGTTGTGCACTCGAACAGTAGCATCTGATAAACAGTGTACACACCTGTCCACCAGACAGACATACTGTACACAATTGGTCTCACAGCACTCTAGCATCGCACAGGCGCGTTAACCTGTGCCGCAAGGACACCACTGACCCTGCTGTCAGCTGTCCATTGCATCAGATAGCTTGTGTCGTGTTCATGGTGAGGTGTGTTGCTGTGTACAGTGCACAATGAGTAATCAAAGATGAAATGTGCAAGCACGGGGACGAACGGACTTTGAGCCCTATGTCTGCTTGTGTCAATCCAGTATAGTTCACAGCGCTGTACTGTGCAACTTCATACAGTTTGTATTGTTTGTGGATGAGGCCTCATTCATCCGTGATGTTGTTTTCAAAAGCCAAACAGGCAGATCTAGAATGAGGACAACACCCACGCCACCCATATCGGAGGCCAACAGCAAAGATTCTCAGTCAAGGTATTTTAGGGCATTATCCAAGATCATTCCACTTTGATGTTAATGTTTGCAAGCACCACGCACCTGAAGAATACTCACACTCATTGTAGGACTGGAAAGGGGGGTCTTCTCTGATGGCCATTGCGATCGCTGGATCTTACAACCCTCGACTTCATTCTCTGAGGTTATGCCAAGATGTAGGTGTACGAAACACCTGTAGATACAGCTGAAGACCTGCTTGCCAGGGTCCAAGCTGCCTGCCTCCTGGTACAACATTGTTGCTCACGGGCGAGGCCTCCACGACGAGTGCGGCCGCTTCATGTTTAAAGATGATTAAAGATGTAGCTGTTGTCACACACATCGACTCAGTCTGTGTTTCGTCAAGTTTCTACACAGTTGTCACTTCTGCCCAGCTGCTCAGAACAATAAAGTGTGACATGTCTTGGAAGACAGTAGCGTGATTCACTCGATTCCACTATCGCAGTAGCCGCCACGATACAGGAATGACCTATCAGGATATGCTGACATCACTCCGAAACTGTGATCACAGAGAGAGCGTCATGCAGTCAAAGGTCGTGAGGTGGTGGTATGAATGTGGGATATTTTCAAGAACACTGCCATCCTGAATTTGGAATCATTCAACTGTATGTTAGGAAGACACCTTAAGCAAGTGCATGGTGCTGGAGAGCAAAATGGATTTACTTGTGTTGCAGATATGTGCAAATATTATTTTCTTAATAAAAGTTTTGTACTTGTTTAGATACTCCCGAGCTCATTTTTTATAGTTCTTTTGTCACCTGTGTTTATTATCAGGTGACATCTACACTCTTTTTGGAGAACTGTCGAGATGATTTCCCAAGTTTCTGCAATGTGTCACTCAAAACGTAGCCGATCAGCAGCTACTTGCAGCCAGCATATTCCATTTCGCGCATTTCTGTCACAGCACAATACCACTCGTTTAATATGTGGAAGTTCTTTTCTTACGAGAAATAAACCCGTTTGTGCTGCCTTGCGTCCACGCTTGGTAAGTAATGAGAGTAGTAACAAGTTGTGAGGGGCATGTTCAAATGTGTACCAACACGCTGGGCACTGTCGCAATGCGCTATGTGTGAGTAATGTTAGTGGGGAGAGCAGAAGCGTGATGAATTGCAAATGATTAGCTTTTCAGAGCATTCACACAATGTTGGCGCCGGTGGCGACATCTACAACGTGCTGACATGAGGAAAGTTTCCGACCGATTTCTCATACACAAACAGCAGTTGACCGGCGTTGCCTGGTGAAACGTTGTTATGAAGCCTCGTGTAAGGAGGATAAATGCGTACCATAACGTCTCCGACTTTGATAAAGGTCGGATTGTAGCCTATCGCGATTGCGGTTTATCGTATCGCGACATTGCTGCTAGATTTGGTCGAGATCCAATGACTGTTAGCAGACTATTGAAACGGTGGGTTCAGGAAGGTACTACGGAACGCCGTGCTGGATCCCAAGTGCCCCGTATCGCTAGCAGTCGAGATGACAGGCATCTTAGCCGCGTAGCTGTAATGGATCGTGCAGCCACGTCTCGATCCCTGAGTCAACAGATGGGGACATTTGCAAGACAACAATCATCTGCACGAACAGTTCGACGACGCTTGCAGCAGCATGGACTATCAGCTTGGAGACTGTGGCTGCGGTTACCCTTGACGCTGCATCACAGACAGGAGTGCCTGCTATGGTGTACTTAACGACGAACCTGGGTGCACGAATGGCAAAACGTCATTTTTTCGGATGAATCCAGGTTCTGTTTACAGCATCATGATGCTCGCATCCGTGTTTGCCGACATCGCGGTGGACGCACATTGGAAGCGTGTATTCGTCATCGCCATACTGGCGTATCGCCCGGCGTGATGGTATGGGGTGCCATTGCTTATACGTCTCGGTCACCTCTTGTTCGCAATGACGGCACTTTGAACAGTGGACGTTACATTGCAGATGTCTTACGATCCGTGGTTCTACCTTCATTCGATCCCTGCGAAATCCTACATTTCAGCAGGACAATTCCTGACCGCATGTTGCAGATCCTGTACGGGCCTTTCTGGATATAGAAAATGTTCGACTGCTGCCCTGGCTAGCACATTCTCCAGATCTCTCACGAATTAAAAACGTCTGGTCAATGACGGCCGAGCAACTGGCTCGTCACAATACGCCAGTCACTACACTTGATGAACTGTGGTATCGTGTTGAGGCTGCATGGGCATCTGTACCTGTACACGCCATCAAAGCTCTGTTTGACTCAATGCCCAAACGTATCAAGGCCGTTATTACGGCCAGAGGTGGTTGTTTTGGGTACTGATTTCTCAGGATCTATGCACCGAAGTTCCATGAAAATGTAATCACTGTCAGTTCTAGAATAATATATTTGTCTAATGAATACCCGTTTATCATCTGCATTTCTTCTTGGTGTGGCAATTTTAATGGCTAGTAGTGTAAGTGATTCTTATGAGTTCTACTTCTTCTTTTCTAGGTGTGAGCAGGCGTTACTCGCTGTGGGATCTGAACCCAGCAGCTGATAATGATGATGACGATGATGATGATCTCTGGGGAACGACTTCGATTGTTCAGAGGCAGATATCGCTTATTCTACAGTATTAAATTTTTTGTTTGTTATTTTTGAGATGCTCTAGTTTGTAGATGTTCTCAATGCGAATATCTGTGTTTTGACACGACCACCTGCTACTAGTTCTTTTGCACCTGTGTTTACGTTTGGGTTTGTCCATATTCTTTCAGACACATTCCCCTGCCGACGTCATACACCTCCTCTAGTACCCATGCTGGATATGCCCTTAATGACAAACATGCCACGAACCTACTATGCTGTCATAGTAGGAGGAGAGGTGATACTCCTACGTGGCGCGTCCCAGGTGGCGGATAGGGAAGTCCTCACCGGTTTACTGGCGGACCTGACTGAAATAAAATAGCTCTCGCGGACCAAACACACCCTCTGCGGTTAACAACCGGAGTTGTAAATCGGAGCTTGCTCCAACTAAGGTTGACAACCTTCGACAGTCAAAAATGGAAAGGTCTTTTAGGAAAAAATTTCCACCGTCCTGCTCAAAAGGACAGGAAAAGGCTACATCGGATTCGGTGGGTAGTCAACTAGAAGACAGCAACGAATCGGAGCGTTTGCAACCATCCAAATGCACACTAAAACACAAAAAGAAGATTAAACATGAGCAAATAAATTATATAGCAACACACAACATAAACTCACTACTTCAGACCGGAAAACTCAAGCAGCTCACAGATGAACTAAATAAACAAAAAATTTTAATAACAGGGATCCAAGAAATGAGAAACACCACAGAGGACCCATTCGAATCGCAAGGATACAGAATTTATAATGGGAAACCAGGACCGAGGGCAATGAAACAATGTCCCCAGTTTGGAACAGGGTTTTTAGTAAACGTAAAAATAATAGATTCAGTAACGGATTTCCTAGCAGTATCACCAAGAATTGCGACTCTAAGCTTTAAAACAATGAATAAAACCTATACAATAATATGCTCATGCCCCAACAAATGAAAGAAATTGTCTAACAAAAACTAAGGAAGAGGTAGATAAATTTTGAGACCTTCTAGAACAAACTGTGAACAGAGTAAATAAAAAGAATGTAAAAATCTTATTGGGAGATTTCAATGCTCAGTTGGGAAAAGAAAGGAAATATAAAGATATAATTAGAAAATTGAGTCCACATAAATTTACAAACAAAAACGGTCAAAGACTTGTAGAACTCTGCAGAGAACACAACCTTATATCTAAATCAACATACTTTAAGAGGGAGCCAAGTAAACTTAAAACATGGATCCAGACTGGAGGAAGGGCGAGTGGCAGCTAGACCATGTCTGTATGGACAAAAATTTTCATAAGGAGATCCACAATGTTAAAGTACTGAGAGGAGTGGACACAGGCTCAGACCATTATATGCTTAAAATTAAAATCAAATTCACACCATTAAAGAAGAGGACCGGAAAAACTAATAAAATAAAAAGGAGGTTTGACCCACCTCAGCTAATTAAAAATAATGAGTACCAACAAATAACACAAACCATCAAATTAACAGATGATCTAGAACAACTAGTGCCTAAACTTAAAAAAGAAGCAGAGAATCTAGCTCCCTTGAATCCACGAAGGATACATGCATGGTGGACATCAGAATGTGACAAATTCCATGAAGATAGACACCAAGCATGGTTAAAGTTTCAAACACATAAAACTGAAGAAAATGCCATCAACCCAAAAAATGAAAGAAAAAAATTCACTCAAAATATTAGAAGAATCAAGAGAGGATTTCATAAAGATATTATAAAGTCTATAGAAGGTAATTATCATAAAACCAACTCCAGGAACTACTACAAAATCTTTGGGAAACAACTACAACAATATGAGACCCCTACACTAATACTAAATGGCTCTGAGCACTATGGGACTTAACATCTATGGTCATCAGTCCCCTAGAACTTAGAACTACTTAAACCTAACTAACCTAAGGACAGCACACAACACCCAGCCATCACGAGGCAGAGAAAATCCCTGACCCCGCCGGGAATCGAACCCGGGAACCCGGGCGTGGGAAGCGAGAACGCTACCGCACGACCACGAGATGCGGGCACTAATACTGAAAGATGAAGATGGAAGAATGACACACAGTAACAAGGAAAATGCAGAAATCACGGCAAAAGCATTTTACAAACTTCTGAATTGCGAGGAACCCAAAGAACCCTTACAAATCAACATAAATACCCCAATAAAAACCAAACCTAACAAACTAGACCCTCCAACTCTCCAAGAAGTAGAAGAAATTCTTAAAGAACAAAAAATTATAAGGCATGTGGAGAAGATCAGGTTTTTGTTGAAATGTGGAAATATGCAAGTGACACAGTCAAGACCTCCTTACACATGGCTCTAACAAAAATTTGGGTAACAGAACAATTTCCCGAACATTGTACCACAGCTATCATCCACCCACTACACAAAGAGGGAGATAAGAGCAACCCAGACAACTACAGAGGAATCTCTCTCCTAGATTGCACATATAAAATTCTATCCAAGATCCTATATGAAAGAATCAAGGAGCAATTAGAACAGGAGTTAGGGGAATGTCAGGGAGGTTTCAGACCATGGAGAAGCTGTGCAGAGCAGATAATTAGTTTAAAATTGATTATGGCATACTACAAGAAACGGAACAAACCTCTGGCAATAACATTTGTAGATTTTAAGAAGGCATATGACTGTCTCCACAGACCTTCAGCATTAAAAATTTTAAGAAATCTGGGACTCCATACAAAACTAATTAAAATAATACAACTCACTCTAACCAACACCACATCAAAAGTGAAGTTTAGAGGAGAAATTTCGGAACCATTCCTTATAAAAACAGGCTTAAGACAAGGTGACTGCCTATCACCATTACTTTTCAACTGTGCACTGGAATACATAATGAGAGAATGGTACAAGGACAATCCAAAGAGGATAAGAATTGGAAGTGCAAAAGATGATATTAGCTTAAACTGCTTGGGATTCGCTGATGATCTTGCTCTCCTAGCCAACGCCGTTCAAGAAGCCAGGCAACAAGTGAAATCACTACAAGAAATAGCAGAGAAAGTAGGCCTTAGAATATCATTTGAAAAAACAGAGATTATGCTAACTGATCCACCACTTGGAAACAAAATTACAATAGGAGAACAGGAAATCAAAATTGTTGATAAATTTAAATATTTAGGCGAAATAATAACATACAATCTAAATGAGAAGCCATCATGGCAAAATGAATAAAAAAACTGAACTATGCAAATTACATTACCAAAACTACATACAACAAAACAAACCTATCTATAGACGCAAAATTAAAACACTATAAAACAGTTACACAACCAGAAATAACATATGCAGCTGAAACTATCTTCAAAACAACTAATACAGCAGAAATTGACAGAATACTAAAAATAGAAAGAAGAATAATTAGGACATGTATAAATAAACAGTATAAAATAAATGGACACTGGAGAATAGCATCAAATGAAACAGTATATAAGAAAATAGAACCAGTCATGAGCACAATCAGGAAGAAACGCATCTCATTCTTTGGACATCTGATGAAAACTCCAGAAAACAGAATTAGTAAAAAAATAATACAAAAATTGTGGAATAGCAAGAGCGACATTAAATGGATCACAGAAATTAAGGAAGATATAAAATAACTTCAAATTACAGTAGATGACCTAAAAAACAAGACAGAGAAAACCAAAATACTGCAAGACCCGCAAACCAGACTACAAATGAAAATCAATAAAAGGAGTACAGGAAGAGTTGTCTCAGATGAAGAAAGAAAGAAAATATCTGAAAGAATGAAGAAATATTGGGCAGACAGAAGAGCAAAACACCTTTCATATAAGAATAGCGTCTAATAATTATATTACCTAAATATATTAAGTTATTGTCGAACCAGATTGTATCCATGTGTAACAACTTGTTTAGAACTTTGTATTTTTGACTACAGTGGTCCAATGAAGGCCATAAAATAAATAATAATAAAATGACAAACATGCCCACTGATGATGAGTTGCTGGAAGTGTATTCCAGTAATGAACATAACAGCAGTTTTACTTGTAAGTACTCAGAATTTATTATTATTATTATACGAATACGGATTTTTATTTCTCCTTCCTTAGATACTTATCAACTGCGTCTGTTTCTCCTTCTTGTGTGCAGAGGAGTTCGACATGTTGTTGAGGGGAAGAGCATTGTCCAAGTTAGGGGGAGAGCTGTCGTGACATCATGGGCTGAGTCGATACCAGAGTGGTCATACTGAGTCACTTTTCTGAGGTGCAGGAAAGGGGGTCCTGTAAGACACTCAGCTGTATGCTCTGCCTTGATTTAAGTTCATAAGATTTTGATCAACTTATTGTGGGGTCCAGTTACATCTCTCTTCAAAAGTATATACTGCTAACAAAAAGCATCCTAATGCCCAGAATCATGAAGAGAGGAATTTAAATTGATTTCCATGGTTGCTTCTCACTAATGATAGAAATTAACCAAAAAATACAGGGCATACAGATACACAACGAACAACCGATGTCCAGTGACGTTCTAATTTCTCGTTTATGGCCGAATGTAGGAAAGCCATAAGAAGAAGACAAACATTAATACGCTGTGTGGCACATCGACAAAGAAGTCGAGCGTAAATTAGGTGGTCCCCTCTTCTTGTCCATATTAGCCGAGAAACATCCAAAAAGTGTAGACCTGCTGCTAATCTCTGAAGACGATAAGCAACACAACGTTTCGATAAAATGCATGTCCCACCTACGTTCCTCTGAAATGAAAACAAAAAAGGAGCAAGATATTTTTGCTGTAGATGTCTCAAGTCGTTTACCAAGAGCATGTATCTTGAAAGACGCCTGATTGACTGCTAGAGCCAGGAAACAATAGGGCCGGCCGAAGTGGCCGTGCGGTTAAAGGCGCTGCAGTCTGGAACCGCAAGACCGCTACGGTCGCAGGTTCGAATCCTGCCTCGGGCATGGATGTTTGTGATGTCCTTAGGTTAGTTAGGTTTAACTAGTTCTAAGTTCTAGGGGACTAATGACCTCAGCAGTTGAGTCCCATAGTGCTCAGAGCCATTTGAACCATTTGAAACAATAGGTGTGGAAATGCTTATCTAGGATAAACGGTTCTCGAAGTTTAAGAATGCCTCTCACCAACACTTCTGTCCCTTTGTCGTTTACGTCGATTTAGAGCGCCTCCTAGCTCCTGTGGTACAGTGTGAACGTGGTGCCTCTGCCTCCCGTATCACTGTCACAAAATGATGCATACGATATGTGGCTACCCATCAAGTTCTGTGCACTAAAATTAAAATCTTATGTCAAGGGAATAGTGCGAGATGGCTGCTCACTGAGCTTGAAAGTCTTGTACGGGATGTTTATAACATTTATAGTGAAAACGTCCTCATGACCAACGTGAAGGAGAATGATGCACTGTACAAGCAGGCAGCTGATCGTTATATCTGGGGACTGTGACTGGACAGAGGTGAGGAAGCTCCCTGTAGAGACTGTTGCCACGTAACAGGGAAGTCCCAGAGTGCAGCTGACAACCCATGTAACTTTAAGTACCATCTGCCACAGCACACAGCCATCTTTTCCACAATTTCAGTGACCATGATGCCCACTTTCTAGTTCAGCACTTTGACGAGTCTGGGTAGCAGGATGATAAGATCAGTGTCATTGCTGACACCGTTGACAAATACATGCCGCTTGAAAGAGGATCACACCACTTCCTGGATTCACAACGCTTCATGCCCACGTCTCTTTAGAAATTTGCTGAACCAACGCGTCCTGGAGATATTCTTAGCAAAGGGAGCCACTTCTCTCGATGATGTAGAGTTTCACGAGTTTCAACTAGTGACGGAGAAGGGGTCTTTCCATACGAATATCTGGATTCTCTAGTAAACTAAGAGGCATTTCCATAATGAATGGAAAGAACGGGCACTTGGTGAATGAACAGCAGGACTTCGGCATCTCTGATTTATCAGAACATGTAAAATGATGAACACGAATGTACATCTGACCGGCAACATCTTCGAGAAGTTCTGTAGCATATGACTGAGATTTCGTGGGATGCCATGTTAAGAAAGACACAAGCCAGCATCGGATTCTTGACCAACGTTGAAATGCATGTCTTCCTGGAACATGCCGTCCACGAGTGACTTTGCCAATGTGTGCGCAGGTATGCCAAGGCAAATAACTTGCAAATAATCGAGGGGGAGTACAGGTTGTCTGACGATTTCAGTTTCTCCTGTACCTGGATGTAAACTGTCTCTAAAGGCAAACCGTGCAACAAAGACTCCCTTTTCAAGGGCTCTCATTGATGTCCAAAGGGGAAATGACCAGACTGGGGAAAGGGATCAAATATGTGGCTGCTGATGCTGTTGAGGGATATGTCCTAGAGGTAGAGCTGGACTATCCCACAAGTCTGCATGACAGAGACGGCGATTTGCTCAGCCTGAAAGACTTTCACGTTCAGGGACTTCAACAGGTGCCTCCTCTAGGTCATTGGCGCTGCAGTACAAATGCTTATCAGGAGACCTTCCGACTGAGGTTATATACAGAGGTATATACTGCAATTCCAGCTGGAAGCAGGGGTGTCCTATCACGATCACAAGTGGTTCATCGGCGGGCATAGGTGTGGAAATCTGCTGCACCCAGACTATTTACTGATGTGTCTGGGTGGGTTTATTTGTTAGTAAAAAGGTGTTCCACTTAACTGGGTGTGTGTGGAATAGTTTGATGAGCTGTTTGTCACAGTTCTGACTGCATGTTTGAGATTACGAATGTTTCATTGCACGCTGAGTGCGTCCATGTGTGCGTGTGTGTGTGTGTGTGTGTGTGAGAGAGAGAGAGAGAGAGAGAGAGAGAGAGAGTATATATTTCGTGTGGAACATGTACAATATGCATCCGTGTAAAGAAAGTATTTTATATGTTCATGGTGCGTGTGTGTGTGTGTGTGTGTGTGTGTGTGTGTGTGTGTGTGTGTATTGTTTTTGAGCTGCCATTGCTGTTGCTGTTCTAAGTATGTACACACTGAAAACTTCTCTCTCTCTCTCTCTCTCTGAGTTACTAATAAGTTTTTAATAGACATTGGAAATTGAAAAATTACCTTATTCACAAAAGAATGTGTATATTGTAATGAATCAATTACGAAATAACAAAACTGTTACGTATATCACAAATACAAGAAAAAATGGAAATTAAAAAGCTTTCAGTTGTTTTCACAATACAGTTGCTCTTCTTTTTCATATTTTTTGAATGAAATACCTCCTTTATCAGTTTTATATTGATGGCAGGAGCCCGAGATAAAAGGAATCCTTTTCGAATACAATATATTTTAAATTTACATACATACATACATGGCCGACCAGTTCTAGACGGGATCGCGATTTATCGCCTCCAATTCGTATTTGCGTAAGTAGAGCTTTGCGGATGTGCGCCAGGAATACTGCACGCGTTTACGTGTGTGTGTGTGTGTGTGTGTGCGTGTGTGTGTGTGTGTGTGTGTGTGGGACGTGCGTCACGTCCTCGCTGTGACAGCGTGCGGTTAGCGGTCAGCGGGCAGCTAACATCCCGTTTGCGGTCTGAGCCGCTTCGCGCTTCCGACAGCCCGGCTGTGGGCGTCACAGCAACACAGGGCGAGGGAGGCCAGCGAGCGACACGGGCCGAGTCCACACAGTAGGGGGCCCGGCGTACGGCCCAACCCAAACTCACTGTAGTGGTGACACGTTACTGCAGACGACTCTTACCCGTACGTCGATAAGCAGTATAGAAAACGAAAAATAAAATTCAGAATTTCCCACGTTCTGCAGGAGCAGTGAATTGGAAGGTGGTGCATACTTTTGAATCTGCACCTTCCAATACGTTGAATCCGTCGTCCTTGCCATGGCGCCACTGCGCTTTCTGCCATCTAGACCTAATCTATGCCGGCCGGTGTGGCCGAGCAGTTCTAAACGCTTCAGTCTGGAACCGCGCGACTGCTACGGTCGCAGGTTCGAATCCTGCCTCTGGCATGGATTTGTGTGATGTCCTTAGGTTAGTTAGGTTTAAGCAGTTCTAAGTTCTAGGGGACTGATTACCTCAGAAGTCAAGTCGCATAGTGCTCAGAGCCATTTGAACTATTATGAACATACATACATACATACATATTTGTACACAGTATTATGTGAGAGCCCAGTTACCAGGGGCACAGGGTCAAAATCGTAAGCGGCGTCGTTACCTGGGCCACAGCACGCTTTGCCGTACTACTCTGCGGGGCTGTAGTGAAGAACCACGAGAGGAATTATCTCGAATACGAATACCTCAAGACTGCTGCAGCTGTCTGAAGACTTAAGTTTCATTCAGAAAGCAAAGTGTGTCTTTAAATCGAAACTATCTGTACAACATTGGTTTCACGGAATAACTTTTCGCAATTACACTTTTCCTAAGCAGGTGCAGTGTATGATCAACGAAGCGTCGCTGCACCGCAAATGTAATAAAGAAGTCGTCCTTTAAACATTCTCGGAAGCTGTTAGGTACTAACTACAAAATATTGGATACGTATCAGGTAAATTGCCTTTGCTGCAGTGAAATGCATGGATGATGGTAACGAAAACTAGATGCAATGACAGGACATGATACGATGTCGGCAGAAACCATTCTTAAATACGGAACCCGCAACTATCAATGTTTGAAATTACCATCCAGCAAACATCCGTAATATTTATAGGAAAAAGATTTAATGTACCCAGAACCTTTTCAGTTCACTAAAACAGGTATCTCCTAATTCTCTTCTCAAAGGATCCAAAATGAGGCTCACACGACACTTTAGGGACGGCCAAGTTGCTACATACGCCACAAAAAGCTACACAAAGACACAGATCATACTGCGTCCTTTTGCTTTCCATGTATACTACTGTCAGAATCCAAACAGTCATAATGCACAGTGGCCATTCTATGTGTTAAGGTTGGGTTGTTTGGGGAAGGAGACCAGACAGTGAGGTCATCGATCTCATCGGATTAGGGAAGGATGGGGAAGGAAGTCGGCGATGTCCTAAATCAGAATGGTCGGACACGGGATTGAACCGTCGTCCTCCCGAATGCGAGTCCAGTGCATGTGTTAAGACCACATAGCTTTTATTCTCGCTAGTGGGAAAATCACTGGTGGTAGTGTTCTTAAATCATAGACAGAGAATTCAGACTCGATAATGGTTCGAGTTAGGCCACGAGACACGTGTAGAAAGGCTAACGACTAAGATGAGTGCTCTCAGAAAGCAGCATCCGCTTTCAGGTTAGTCTGGCACACATTTTCATAGGCCTTGACGCATTCACTAGATATTCCGCTTGTGACTGTAGTAGCACAGTGCCTTTAACAAAGCCACTCGCTGACGCAACACGCGCTAACTGGTGGACCTTCGTTATTGACGCGCGTCCTCTGTGGCTGCGGCGGCTGGGGCATTGCCGTGTCATACGGACAGTGCTGGCTGGCAGTGGTGAGCACAGGGGACCACCAATGGCGTCGAGCCACAAGTGTCAGCTGCGCTATCGTGTGGTCATGGAGTCGTGGGAAATGGTCACGTGAATGTTAAGGTGGGAAGAGTTTGAGCAGTTGTAACGAACTGTATAAATTATGTGGTATGTATACAGGTTCATTACGAGATTTGAAGTTGACGAACCTCCATGTTGAGAGAAGTAATTTTACAGGCCTTCCATATGGAGTAGAGATTCTTAGGAAGAGAAGATGCTGATGGAGACTTGAAATGCCACACTGAGGCTCTAGACCACTCTCCACTAAATATGAAGCTAACATGTTTCAGCTTGTAAAGCAGGATTGGATGCAAAGTTATCTGAATCTGTTAAAGAAGTAGCTAGCAAATACGAGAAAAGAAAGATACAGATGATTTTCTTCGATCTCTAACCATTCCGAGCTTAGCCTCCCTGTATCATAGCCCCAAAAGGCTCACAGAAGTAGAGGTTGGTTCAGAATTCTTCCAGATGTTTAGTATTAGAACTGGAGAGCCAAAGATAGCTACAGTGTGAAGAAGGTAAACTGGGAAACACTCTCCAAGAACTGACCAGGTGGTGTGTGTCATTTTCTCACCCCCTGTACGTACAATACAGTTTATAAGAGGAGGAAGAAAACTCCACTTACCATTCGTTCGAATGCGAGGGGAACCAACAGCTGCGAGGCGAGGGTCGCATCGAGTGAGAGCAGCTGCGCCAAGTCCCGCCAGTAGCTGGAGAGTCGTTCCCGGAAAACAGCCGCCTGGGCCTGCAGTTCTGCACAAGATGGGAGACGACGGACTGGTGAACAAGCTAGTGGATCAGACTTCTGTAGGAAGCACAGCTTTCACTTTCTGCACCCACAAAGTGTATGCAGGTAGGATTTACCTTTTGAAACTAGATCAATACACAATGTCAGTAATCGTATGAGTTACAGCACAGACACCTAGACCGGACTTTACAAAGCTCATATTCCAGCGACAAAGTTAAAGAGCACATCAAGCAAAGAGAGAGGAGTACCACCACCTAACGTAGATCCAGTAATAAAAATTAACCTAAGGGTAGAAGTATCAAAATACCTGAAGAGGTGGAAATATACAACTATTTCAAAAATCACCCACACGGCTTGCCCAACAATAAGACAGATTTAAGAAATAAGAGCTCTTGAGATAAATTCCAGTCAGTTTTATGTGCTAATAATAGAAAGTAACATTAATGAGGATGTATAGTTCGGCTATTTGACTTTGACTTACTGAGAAGCATAGGACGTAACGATTTGCACAGAATCGTGTCTATGCTGGTTTTATAATATGAGTAGTCTTTACGACGTTTCCCGTGAGTTGTATGATATGTATAGAAATGAGGAGAATTACGTCCACTCATACACGTATTTATAATTAGGGTGTATTTATTTTAACATAAGTAATACATTTTAATAATTCAGTAAAAAAATGAATAAGGTGTTTTGCAAGTGTAGCTGAAAAAGCCATTCTCGGCCTAAACGTTCTAAGGACCATGGAAATGTATGACTATATTTGTACTGGTACAATACCTTACATATTAACAGTACATACCGCAATTACATGGTGATACACATAATGTTCTGTAATTTGTGACAAGTATCCAATCACATGTTTTTATCTCATTTTTGTACTCCTTTTTCTTTTTATTTGTCCAGTGGATCAATTCATGTACGAAAGTTGTTGTGAAGGCGATTTATGCCTTTGTGATGTAATATGGTACAATGACTACATATGTAAAATTACATATATATGATTATTACTGCCATGGTTTCATGAGCAGCCAAGCTACTGCAAGCCTTTGACGATGGATACCATATGTACTATTACGCCCCATCAAAATAAAGAAATGTCTTATCTTATTTCTTTACACCAAATGATTGTATCGTAATCACGATGTTGATACTCTGATACAAAACGTTTACTGTGGGATGTATAATCACTGCTAAGAACAAAGAAGAAACGACTTGTGAATATGTTCCCCACCAACCGCCTCAGTTGTCATGTAAACAACATGAACAGTGATTTGGGGGGATTCATGTTAGTGAAGTTAACATCAGTAACAATAAATTTACCTTATGCCATAACTATGATCCTTACGCTCATCTAAAGTTGATGTACACTCGGAGTTAGGAGACTCAACATACAGAGACAACAGTGAGATATACACACATCAGAAGATTCGTAAATTTTGACACCTCCAGTGGCCCAATGCAAGTGACGTACAGTTTATAACACTTGTTGTAATATAACTGCCTCATGTATGGGATGATAGTGGCGTTCTATACATGCCATCTGCCCTTCACTTTTCGGTTATATATATATACCTGTATAAAGGGCATAGGATCGAAACTGTAGTCGTGGAAACAAATAATGTTACAGTTAATGGCAGATACGACGTCTTTAAGAAAAATACTGCATTATTTTTATGCCTGTGCGAAATTTTTCGCATTTCGTCCTTATGCGAGCTTATTTTCGGTACAGAAAAGAGATTGCTACAGATGGAGAATGATGCGTGTACACGATGTTTATTGTGTTCCTAATGCTATTGGGATTACTCAGCGACAAATCGCAAAAGAGAAGGTCGAAGGAACGTGCATCTTTATGTCTCTGTAAAAAAACGAATCATCGGCATGAGGGACTTGAGAGCATCGTACCGACACATTACACTGGCATCTGGCTGTAGGGCAACGACTGCAGAATGTATAGCCACAGGTTGGGGTGGAGACAACAGAGAGCTGAGAAGTTTACCAGCCATCACAGACAGACCGGTGTAACCTGGGTTGAGATCTGTGGCTACCACTGACACCACACCACAAGCAGCATAGTGTAGGGCGTTCTGTGGTGTTCAGCGGCGGGAGTCGCTTTTGCCTGTGGCGGTCAGGTCGACGCTGCTCTGTCCTCAGGTGGCCTCGTGAGACTTCACGGGAAGCAGCGGTCGTCGAGATGCCTAGCTCTGCAGCCCACAGAAACAAACAGGGGTTAGGAAGACTCGCGATCAAATCATGTGGAAGGCATGTGGAACAGTTCTTAGGAATTTCGAAAATTCTTGAGAAATTTGGAAGCCAAATTATTATTCAAATTGGTTCTCGAGATAAACAATCAGTATCTCAGTAAAATATCATTCATATAGTTCTGTGTGTTGCAAGGGCACATAAGTGCGAGGACATCCGCAGAAATACCTAAAGAGCTCTCACACTCAAGTTGCTGACAAGAATATGTGTATAAGAGGAGAAAGAAGATTGAGGAAGTGTTAGATTACGATCAATTTGGTTTTAGGAAAGGTAAAGGCATCAGAGAAGGACTTCTGGGTTGGCGATTGATGATTAAAGCGAGACTTAGGGACAAATCTAGAAACGTCCGTAGGATTTGTAGTTAGATAAAAATACCACGATACTTTAAAATGATGCAGGATTTCCGAAACTCTCAGGAAAATGGGTGTAACCTCTAGCAAAAGAAGGGTTACGTGCAATATGTACATCAAACAAGAGGATAAAACAGGAAGACCAATAACAGCTCAAATTAGGAAAGGTGAAAGACATAAATGTAATCGCCCCTACCATTCAATCTGTACATCGAAGTAGGAATGAGAGGTTCAGAAATGGAATTAAAATTTGTGTTGAAAGGCTATCAATGACAGGGTACACACTATGAATTAAGACTAAACCGAAGAAAGACTAAATTAATGAACTCTAGCAGAAATGGGATCAGTGTTCAACTTAAGGTCAGAACTGTAGACAAGGATCTAGACCAACTGAAAGAATTCTGCTACCTTGAGAAAAAAGTAACTCATAATGGACAAGTTAAAGAGAACATAAAAAGTAGAGAAGAACGTTCAAAGCGAATGTTCCTGGCCAAACGAAGTCAACTAACATCAAATGTCAGTTTTGTAACAACGAAAACAAACAATTATTCATAAAATTATTTAATAGGATAGATAAAAGAATCAACTCACGAAGCAGCGGCAGAACACACATGAAAGACTGTTGTGATTGGCAAGCTTTTGGAACCAGTGGCACCTTCTTCAGGCAGAAGGGTTGAGGGGGGAAGAAGAAGGGTGAAGAAAAGGATTGAAGAGGTCTAGGAAAAGGGGGAGATTTTGGGAAAGTCACCCAGAACAGCGGGTCAGGGAGTCTTACCGTACAAGATGAGAAGGAAAGACTGATTGTTGGGGACTGCATCGGACAAGATTTGGAAACCTGAGAGCTTGCAAGACAGAGATTACTGCTAAAACAGTGATCACAAGTTAATAATAGTGTGTCCTCCTATCACCACCTATAAAAGCCCTGTAACTGGCAAAACATATTCTATCAAAGGGAGAGCCAGCTGCGAAACGACACAAGTCATATACCAGCTATTATAACACTGTTCAGCCCTCTACATAGGCATGACTACCATCAGATTATCAGTTAGGATGAATGGGTATAGGGTGAGGGTATACACTGCCAACTCACAATATCCTGTGGCAGAGCGTGCTCTACAGCATGACATTCGTGACCTCGGCGCCTGTTTCACCATCTGGATTCTTCCCCCAGACACCAGTTTCCCAGAACTATGTAGGTGGGAACTAGCTCTACAACATGTCCTTGGTTCTCGCCGCTCAGCTTTTTATCAGTGTAACTGCTCTTTGCTTCACTCCATTTCAGTTTCCTGCATCTTTCATTGTCTTTCCCATCTATTTTTCACCGCCCACCCCACCTCTGTTATGTACAATGCACTTAGCTTCTTACTCTTCATAACTTATGGTAAATGTCTTAGCAGTAATCTCTGTCGTACATATCACCTCGTCTTCTACCTTTAAGCTTCAGGTTTTCAAATCTCGTCCGATGCAGTCCCCAACAATTAGTCTTCCCTTCTCATCTCGTACGGTAAGTCTCCCCCGACCTGTGGTTCTGGGTGACTTTCCCAAAATCTACCCATTTTCCTAGACCTCTTCAGTCCTTTTCCTTCACCCTTCTTCCTTCCTTTTCAACCCTCCTACCGAAAGAAGGAGCCACTGGCCAGAAAGCTTGTCTATCACAACAGTCTTTTATGTGTGTGCTCTGCTGCTGCTTAGTGAGTAGTTTTTTTTTTATCTATCCAATTAAATGTCGGTTTTAGTTGGAGGACGAGTAACTCATATTGTAAGTTTGGAGCACAATACTCTATGAAAGTGAATCATGGACAGTGGGAAAACCGGGACAGAAGAGAACTGAAGCGTTTGATATGTGGTACTAGAGAAGAATGTCGAAAATTAGATGGACTGATAAGAAAAGAAATGATGAGGTTCTCAGCAGAATCGGTGAAGAATGGAACATACCAAATACTTTGGTAGGACGATGGGACAGCATTATGTTCTTGGTCATGCAACCTTATTGTTCCCTCTTGGTTCTTGTACGTATTACCTGTCTTTCTTTGCAACTTACTCTTATTTTTCTCAATATTCCGAACATTTTGCAGAATTTTACATTTCCGGATGTTTTTCCTTTCAGGGCCTATGAATGTGTCCATTTTATTTTCCAAGTTTTGCTTCCCTCATCAGTTACAATGTCAGACGTGCCGCTCTCGCGTGCTATTAGCCTTCTGTCAGTCAAAATGATCGTCATCTATCATATCCTCTATTATCTTTTCCATTCCTCTGTATATATTAGTCCTGTCGACAAATTCCATACATGAGGTGTTATGCTAGTTGTGCGATAGCCCAGCAAGTTTCTGCTCTTATCTTCATGGTTGTGTCTAATGGTATACCACCATTCTCGTATATTCTAGACGCCAACTTCAATAATTCTTGGTTGACACTTTTGCCAATGATTTCGGAAACTCTGAAGGTATGTTACCTATCGCTTCTGCCTTCCAAAGCTGTGTTAAGCTCTGACTCTTATGTGGGATCTCCAGTGTCTTGCGTTGTGATTCTCATTTCTTCTTCTGTCAAGTCATCAGACTGGTCTTTCCCCTCGTAGATGCCTTCAGTTTACTCTCTCCATCTATCTGCACTCTCCTCTGCATTTGACAGTGGAATTCCTGATGGAAAAAAATGGCTCTGAGCACTATGGGACTTGACTGCTGAGGTCATCAGTCCCCTAGAACTTAGAACTACTTAAACCTAACTAAGCTAAGGACATCACACACATCTATGCCCGAGACAGGATTCGAACCTGCGACCGTAGCGGTCGCGCGGTTCCAGACTGTAGCGCCTAGAACCGCTCGGCCACCATGGCCGGCTCCTGATGCACTCTTAAAGATTACGTCAAATGTTCTTTTGAGTAATCTGTACAATGAATAAATCTTTCAGACGCCCATGTGTTATTCTTTCTCTTCACATTTTTCCAACAGCCATTTCGCTTTGGTTTCACATCTACCCCTAGTTACTTCGTCCCCAAGTGACTTATACTGCTGTATTCCTGTGTTCCTCTGAACGTTTCTGCACCTTCTACATTTACCGATCAGTTGCAGTGTTTTTTTCTGTTTGACAAGGTTTCTTTTCTGTTAGCTCCTTATATCTATCTTTGTTTGATATATAGGACATAAAATCCCGTCTGAGGCCTGCGATAATTTTTATGTTAATAATTGGCCACCAATGCTGTACAATCGCAATAAAGTCATGAGATGTTCAATTGAATCTTTTATTTCGGAATTACACCCATCTTCAGACATATGTTACAAACAAGTACGAAACATAAGTGAACAGCACACTCAACACATCTCAACGTTACATAAAACGAGAACTGGTCATATGAGTTACATACCTCAACCTTGAACTCGTTCCTACCCTACCAGGCGTACAGTCTGGACAATGCAAAGAAAGTGTTGGGGCGCTGCATTCACAAGTTATTCAATAATAATATACTCAGAATATAAATCTAACAGGGTGTAATTACGACGGGCTAACGGGTACTGGGAAAAATTTATACGAGAGTTTGGAGCTAAAATTATTAACAAGACGCGGCAGTCAGGCCGCCAAAAATTAAATAGTAAATTTCTGTCAATGGAATATGTTGTACCATGTTGCCAAAAAATAACTAGAACATTCAGGGAGGCTGTCGTTCGCGTAGGCTACCATACAAAAAAGAAGTTGGGGGAATATTACTACATAAGGACGAAGGGAAAACAGATAAGTTTAAGCAATCCGGTATATACGAATGTAAGTGTGGGGGATGTGCTGGGACATACATTAGCCAGACGGGTAGGGATTTTGCCACTATAGTAATAATAGTGGGCTGGGCTGCCATATGAGGGAGACTGGCCAAAAGCGGGCCCTGATAGAAGATAGCCTAAGAATTCAGCATTTATGACCTAAAGGGAAGATTTTAGATAACTTTGAAGATCTGGAGATCTACGCGCGTATACAGCACGCTGCACACCCAGTATTTAATAAACAGGCTTCCGGTGGGAACAACTGGTTTTCTGGCTTGTTTGAATGGATACTATTTTGAACTTGGTATCTATTATCTCCTCAATAGAAGTATGACTGTGTATTTTATAGGAGCTCGTGGTGTTCTGTCCACGTACCGTTATGATAAGCTATGTTTTTTGCCTAGTGGTTGGCTAGTTTAACGTCATACAGGGAAAGTTAGATGGGCATATAGGTTGGCATTTACAGATTTGTTCACCACCGTGCCCTTTGGGTGTTCTTTGGTGACACCATGGTTTATTTTATTGATTTTAGACTAAAGTTTTAAAACTTTTAATGTTTTGTATTTGTTTTTTAAAAATCTATAGCTCTCCGGTATGCGGATAGCATAGGTGGGACTCGGCCAATTGTCGTGCCACTAGTTTCTATAAGGAATGTATGAGGTATAGCCCACGTATCTTTTAGGATTTTATGAAAATGCTCTTCCCCTCACCATTAAACTTTTTCCATGTGGTAGAGGGGTGTAAGTTGCTGTCTGAAGGCTTCTGTTTGGGCAATCATGGCCCGTGAGTATCACTTGGCTGTAACTCGATAGGCGGATGGCTTCCGCCGATGTGGTTGCCGTTGGCTATAACAGATGCCGCCTAAGACGTTTGTGTACGCGAGCTGATCACAGGGTTTTAGATTATGATGGATAATGTTGGTTATATTTAATTTGGTGGTATTCTCTTAAAGATTTGAGAGGCTGAAAGGTTTATTCACCAAGGAACTCCCCCCCTCCCCCTCCCTATTATTTATTTTATATTGACATATGGTTTGAGTTGTGTTTAGGGCCACTACTGGCTATAGGCATAGTATGGCAATGTAAAAAAAAATTGGAGTTTAAAAAAAAATTAAAAAGCTTTTAGTGTTAACGTGTACAGAAGTACTATTCTGACTGCTAGTCGTAATTACACCCTGTTAGATTTATATGATGAGCATATTATTCTTAAATTACATGTAAACCATACAGCATCCCCTACCGAGGGCACTTCGCTGCTGGTTGACTTGTTTAGCGTCAGTATATGCTCTGCTTCAAGACTGCTCGAGCCGCAGTCATATATTATTCGACACTTTCTTTGAATTGTCAAGGCTGTACGCCTGGTTGGGTAGGAAGGAGTTGAAGTTTGCGGTATGTAACTCATATGATCACATCTCATTTTCTGTAACGTTGAAACGTGTTGAGTATGCTGTTCGCTTATGTTTTGTACTTTTTTGTATCATATGTCTGAAAATGGGTGTAATCCCGAAACGCGTAACATGCTCTAATAAAAGATTCAATTGAACATCTCATGGCTTTATTGCGATTGTACAGCATTGTTTGCCAGTTATTTGTTTGTCCAACTTCTGTGATGCCCTTTTCATAGACGTCCATTCCTGTTCAAATGAACTGCCTGTGTGGTATTCATCAACGTAATATCTACAGCCCAAGAGAAATTCAGAGGCATTTCCTGAATGCTCTCCACTTCAGTGTCCCACTCCTTCCCGCATTTATTCTTCCAGACAATTCTCTTAAACTCCTATCCACTCTTCATCGCAGTTCAATTGAGATCTGAACTTATATCTGGCCCTACGCGTGCCACACAATCTACGAACAGGATTTACAAAACGATAGATTTCGACTTCTAGACGTAGATAATCGGAAAATTCTTCCCATAAATACAAATGTACGAGTATTAACAAGAGTCTCGCCAGGACGTAACCTCAGATGGAACTTTCCTGTGCCCCGATCCTTTTCGAAGCATACATCCCGTGGGGCAGCGAGAGTTTTCTATAGCTACCGACGGTTGCGAGTTAAAACAAAGAGCGACAGAGGGAGAGAGAAAGGGACTCCCCTCTCTTCCACTCCACTCCAAGGTCAAACGTCGTGTGCAGTCATGACTGTTTGTACTGAAGCAATAATGTCATGTAATTGCAGTACGTTAAGTTTTGATATTTTTATCATTATGTAATTTGTTAAAAGAAAGGCGAACAAACATGTAAAAGTAATGCATCCACAGTTTGAAACAGTTACACTGTTTTACATCTAAGTCAACTTAAAGAGGCAGAGCTACAATTTTTGTAGTATGTGTATTCTGATATAAAGCATAACATGTGGAATGTATGAAACCTCATACATTAATATCTGTCATCAGTGATAATACCTGCTACAGTTGCAAAACTGTACATCAGCAGTTGATTTTATCACTGGGATGTGTATCAACAGTTGTGCATGCCCCATCAAGAGAAACGTGTGTTCTTATGTGTCTCCATTGTTGTTGTTGTTGTTGTTATTAGCGGAAGTAGTATAGTTATCACTACCGTGTGTTACTCGTGTACTTCGCATGTCGTAATGTTGACTCATTGAGATGTCAGGTTATGTATAAGAGAGTGCACGAATGCCATAATTTTATCAGGTGGAATAAACGCATAAAGAAGTAAATAAATGTACACAATGTGCGAAATTCCGCTACTTTTTATAACGCACATTACACTATTTCTAAGGAAACGGGCTCTGTCGTTTCTTGCGACTCTTAGTGTCTGTTCTGCTGGGGTTGGCATCGTGTAGTGGATCCCCGTACGCTCAGTAGCGTATGGCATTAAAGGTCTAAAAATTTCGTAAAAGTTACAGCACCTTCCTGCATTGTCACCTTTATCGCAACGACAATGAACGGGAGTGTTAAAACGTCACGTGTCAGAGATCTGTGCTGAAGTTTAGTGAGCGAGCAGTCTAGATGGCATCACATCGCATAGTGATTTTTAATCCGGACCTGTGCGCTACCTTCATGCTGAGTATCCTGGGGACGCTCCCAAGACAGCAGCCGTGATCACAGACCGCGTGGACACGCTCCTGGCTGGACGACCGAACACTCAGCCGTCCTGCCGCATCCCGACATGTCCGCTAAGCCATCCGGTCTCAGCCTCACAGGAAATGTCTGGCACCAGCGTGTGGACAGCAGCGGTCTCAACGTCGCTGCGATCTGGCGGCTCTACGGGACCTGTTGAGTGACGTCAGCTGAACACGACACAACTGGAGAGACTCGTGGACTCTCTTTGTCGGCCAACGCAGGCCCTTGTCAGGGCTAGAGGTGGTGTGCTCTACTCCTGTGTCAGCATGATCTCTCCTTATCTGACATCGAATGAAATCTGTCCTCAACCTTCACGTTTATTACTTGTAACCTTCCACATAAACGTAACTAACTCGACCTTGTTTTGTAAGGAGAAAAACGTACACTTGCGAGATCTCAACCCTAGATACCAAACACCCGCCCTCTCTTAAAATAAATGGCCATACTTAAGATAATACTCATTTTAGACGTCTTGAATGCAGAGTTTTTAAAGTTCTGTAGGTGCAGGTTGCCTGCCACTGGCTCCGCCCCACTTCAGCTGCCTGATGCACGAGTGCAGAGTACTGTGCAGCGGGGAGACGTCCAGAACCCTCATACCCGCTTCATGTCGCAAGTGTGGGAAGACGTGTGTGAGGCCGGTCACTTCTGCCCCATGTGTTTCGAAAGTTTGTTCTTCAAGTAGAACACATGTTATTTAACATGAAAAACGGGTAAGCAATATGAGCAGATAGTATGTCAATGCCATGCGCATATATGGTCAACACTATTGAGCAATATCTTAGGACAAATTCTGCAGCAGTTTTATATAAAACACACACACACACACACACACACACACACACACACACACACACACAGAACTCTGTTACGGACAGAGGCAAGGTGAAATCTGACAATATTACCTCTTCAAAGCAAGCTTCCTAAACAGTCAGTTCGTGATTTTACGTCTCCGTCGCATTGTGCCAATGAAGTTGTTTGACGAAAATGGTCGTGGTGAAAGGGTATCGTCATCATTGTCACCACCATCCACTCATAAAGAATAGTCTAACGTCAATCAACTATTCTTCTCTCCATTTAACGGGTCTTCTCTATGACTGCCGCAACTAAATCGCAAGGTACAAATAGTAGCACAAAGAAACGCTCGTAGAGTTTCTTTTGCCTCGTGTAAGAGTTAGTCGAATAGCCACATATAACGACGCTTACCGGTCACAACTGTCGCGAGCTTTGACGTTTAAACATGGCAATTTGACCGTCACTGTATACTGCTCCTGGAGGTGCCACACTATAGCTTGTCGGTTGACCGGCACTATAAACGCGAACCTCTTACTCACCGTACCGTACAGTAGTTCGAGCTCCGACAGTGGGCGAACGCAGCGGAGCGTGTCAGAAACAAGTGGTACACGAGCGTTGAAAAGCTATGTCTTCAGAAGGTTTTAACTGCGTACAGTCACAATCGTGGCGCAAATCTCCGCGCGACATAGACAGCTGGGGCTCACACCTTGCGGGTGTGCGTTTTGTATATCAGACCAGGTTGATGATCTTCTCTTGTTAGATGCAATCGGTTGTGATTAGATAACTGTTTCTTTTCTTCAGTGTGATTATTATTTAGTGCTTATGTTTTTATTTCTGTGCACTTTAATTAGGACAGAATTTTCAAATGTGGTGCAACTCCATCACGATGTGTTGATTAACTTCGACGAGAGTTTTTATAGAAAACCTAAATGAGCACATTACGCTTTATTTAACAATAACGAACTTCCAAATAATATACTCACCAGGTTTATCCCTCCACTCAAACTGAACATGACGCCACCACTCACAATTCACTCTGCTGGCCATGGCTTTTGTGATGCGTCGAACAGCATACGCTGACTGGGACAGGATATGATGCCTCAGATCATTTGTTTGCAGCGTTGTCACGTTCCATTCCATGTTGTTCAACCTTTCAAAATAAAATGGAGTCAGCTTATGTGACAGATGATATTATGAAACTTGACTGTATTTTGTAGAATAGAATAGTGAAAACTAAACTCAACTTGCACTTCTCCCGCTTTCACGTTTCCCATTGATAGAGGTCGCCAGCCCATTAGAGACGAATCAAGGTGTCAGGAATTATGGCGTACATTACGGCTGGTATGCGAGTCTGCTAACATATTCTGGCGAACTGATCGTTTCTGATGAAATGCAAGAATTCACATACAAACATGCAGCCAGAACTCAGATTGGACAAGCACAGCAGACCGCCTTCAAAGGCGTGGAGTGGGCGCTGCCCCACAACATGGCTCACCGTCTGCTCCTTGGCGCCATAGTCACGAGCAGCACCTCCACTATAATACCACGTTTTCAAGACGTTGCCATGTCTCTCTTGTGCCGTTTGGATGAGGTTGAATTTTGATCTTTCGTGACAAGAAAGACCATACTGCGCTACCTTACTCAATGGGACTAAATACTTATTGCACTCTGTCTTAGGAACTAGTACCTTGGCATCCTTGGGGACAAAATTTGACAGAACATACAACCCCTAAGTGGGAGCTGTTGTAGCAATGTCATAAATAGTCAACATGGCTCCTTACGTCTTAACTGTATGAGTGCCATTTTCCCATGCTTTAGCACAATATGCGACAGCTCAATAACCAAGAGAAATGCAGCGTTGTTTTGTTTGTCTACATTTGCTCCCCAGTTTTTTGCAGGAATGTAGTGCAGTTGATTTAGAATAGAACCAAACGACTTTCACAGGTCCGCGCAGTGCTGCATAAACGACAGTGACAGGAAGAGGGAGACACCAAGGTAATTAAGGAAGTAGCTGCAGGAAATTTTGGTCCTATCCAGGGGCACATATGACTGCCTGTGTGCCTCTGTATCATGGAGGTAGAACTCTGTGGGCTCAGTTCCGCTTGTGTTTTGCTGGAGTCTCTATCTGTAAAAGTACTCCCTCTGTTTGGTGTCAACTCGGAGGCTCGTCGACACAGTCAGTAAGTAGCCAGTTTCACACGATGAATTTGGTCACTAGGCGACCACTACGAACAACAATAAAAAACTACCTGGGACCTTGGAGTGCGAAGAAATTGGCTAAGGGGACACGTGAAACGGAACCTGGATCAGTGGAGTGGGCTTGTGTTCACCGGCGAGTACAGGTTTCGAATGTCGACTGGGGATCGTCGTACAAGGCTGTGTAGGCGACCAGGCACCGGTGCAGGTCTCTATCCATGGGTTCGGCTGTGGGGCGGGACTGTCGTATTTTGGGCTGCTATTATGGTAATATCAACAGTAGCAGAAAACAGTATAGCGGGAGTAGGATTCTTTAGGAAGGTAGAGCAGAGAGTGTGTTACACTGAAGTTCAGTGATACAGTTACGCTTATCACAATCGACAAAAATCCGACAACGATAGTTCAGATAGTACATGCCGACGTCGGAAGCTTAAGATGAAGAGACAGAAAAAGTATATGAAGGTATTGAAAGAGTAATACAGGACGTAAAGGGAGATGAAACTCCATTACTCGTGGGAGACTGGAATGCAGTTGTAGGGGAAAACGTGGAAGAAATGGTTACTGGAGAATATGGGGTTGGGATAGGGAATGAGAGAGAAGAAAGACTAACTCAGGCCTGATATAAATTTCGGCTAGTAATAGCGAATACTCTTAATCGCAAGAGGAGGATGTATAATTGGAAAAGGCTGGGTGATATGGGGAACTACAGTTAGATTACATCATGGTCCGACAGAGCTTCCGAAAGGATATAGTGGATTTAAGGCATACGCAGGAGCTGGTATAGACTCATATCACAATGTAGTAATGATAAACAGTACGCTGCAGTTTAAGAGATAACTCAGAAAGAATCTATACGCAAATGTGTCAGTTACAGAAGTACTAAGGAATGACGAAATAATCTTGAAGATCTGCAAGGCTATGGATACAGCAACAAGGAATATCCCAGTAGGCAGTCCACTTGAAGAGGAATGGATCTCTCTGAAAATGACAATAACAAAAGTTGGAAAGAAAACCATAGGTACAAAGAAAGCAACTGCGAAGAAACCATTTCAATTAAAATATTATTACCCATGATGAAAGAGGGAAGTTCAAAAATGTTCAGGGAAATTCAGGAATACAACAACTTTAACAGAAAGAAGGATGAGAGAAATTAGACTAGTTGCTGGCCTCAGTGCTGAATACAGAAACCAGCGCCAAGTGTTCCCCGGCAGAAGCTCGACAACACACGCACTCGTGACTCTGCGCTCTTAAGCAGCCGTCTGATGACATCACAGCCCGACTGTGGCAGGGATCCGGACAAACAGTTCAGCTTGTAGAGACCTTTCGTTGCTTTTTTTTTTCTTTTTTTTTTTTTGAGTCATCAGTCTTCTGATTCTTTTGATGTGGTCCACCACGAATTCCTCTCCTATGCCAACCTCTTCATCTCAGTGCAGCAATTGTGACCTATGTCCTCAATTATTTGCTGGATGTATTCTCCAATTTCGTTAAGCAGGCTGTTCGATAATTGTCGCACTTGTCAGCTCTTGCAGTCTTAGAAATTGTGTGGATGATATATTTCCGAAAACTAGATGATATGTCGGCGGACTCATACATTTTACACACCAACGTGAATAGTCGCTTTGTCGCCAGTTCCCCCCAATGATTTTAGACATCCTGATGGAAAATTATCTATCCCTTCTGCCTTATTTGATATTAAGTCCTCCAAAGCTCTTTTAAATTCTGATTCTATTACTGGACTCCTATCTCTTCTAAATCGACTCTTCTTTCTTCTTCTATCACATCAGACAAATCTTCCCTCCTCATGGAGGCCTTCAATGTATGCTTTCCATATATCCACTTCCTCCTCCTTTTTTGACGGTGAAATTCCCACTGCACTCTTCATGTTACCACCCTTTGCTAACAATTTCACTCAAGGTTGCTTTAACATGCGCTCACTCAGTCCTTCCAACTATCATTTCTTTTTCGATTTCTTCACATTTTTCAGGCAGCCATTTCGTCTTAGCTTTCCTACCCATCCTGTCTATTTCATCCCTCAGGACTTGCATTTCTGCCTGGATAGTCATGGTATACCAACCTTACTGTCGTCCGCCATATGGTCTGACAACCTCGAGTGATGGTGTGGGGTGTCATTTTCTTTTCACAGCACGACTTCTTTGGTTTTAATCTGTGGTACCCTTACAGCACAGCAGTTCGTCTATGCTGTTCTACACCCCGTTTTGCTGCCTTCAAGGTAAGCCATTCTTGGCTAACTTTTTTGCAAAATAATGCCCTCTCGCATATGGGGATAGTTTTTACTATTTGTTTTTAGACTTGCCAAACCCTACCTCGGCCAGCAAGGTTGCCAGACTTCTTCGCAATTGAGAATAATTGGAGCGATATAGGCAGGGACGTCCTACCAGGTCGGGATTTTGACGATCTACCGCAGCATTTGGACAAAATATGGCATGATGTTCCTCAGGGAGGCATCCAACAACTCTGTCAATCAATGTCAAGATGAAAAATTGCTTACATAAGGACGCATTATTGACTTACTTAACTTGTTAAGCTTCCCTCTTGAATAAGTCATCCACTTGTTTGTCTGCTCATGTACAGCACAACTACTACTTTCTGTACCTTCCGGATATTTCCTTCACGGAGTGTTCCTTTTTTTGTCTAAGAGTGTAATTTCCATATGTGACATCGTTTTGTTAAGAGTAACTATAGTAAGCAATAATAGAATATGTAAATGGGCTAATATCTGATGGACATGAGGGTTCTATTTTTTTATAATGAACTGAACGTTTTATACGTCTTTTTTTGCTACAGAGGTCTGTGGAAGACTGTCCTGGTATTTGGCAGTCACGCTTGTCGAACAGTCCATAGCGCTAACAACTGGTCTTAATGGAATGACGGGTTTGTGAATTTTTGGTATACCACACGATCTTGATGGGACCAGTTCTGATTTAGTAAGACACTTCTAGTTGGTGAGGAAAATCAAAGAGGCTTTTACTAGCTGATCCGTTACCCTAAGTACTGATCTTGGGAGATTGGTTTTAATCTCACTGTACCTTCTTGGTTGCAATACAAGACAAGTTTTCCTGCGGTAGGTTCATTATTTCATGAGCATTGTAGCGTTGTCCTTATCTGCTGGAAGCTCTAGAATACATCAAAATTGAAATCTCGGATAGGTGTCTTTCCACAAGTTCCTCCACATTTAGGAGACGAAGTCTTAGGCACACAAATATGCCATGGACAGTGGCCTAATACCCATTAAGCAAAATTCACCAGTAGGTTGTATTTAAATTAGTTATCAGTAGGAATACAGGTGTTAGTGTTTGCAGGAATTACGAAAGAAACGAGGAGTGTAGAAATGGGGTGGCCAAGACATTGGCTCACGGGCCATGCCCAGGCACAAGTGCATTTGGCCCATTATATACATCTCCCCAATTAACATTTATTAAATTTTCTCTGAAGTGCTCAATAAACACTGGGTTGAGCAACCTTACAGTTTTATTTCATGGTTTCTGAACTGTACACTTTGCTGTGTTTTCTAATTTAATCAATTGTACATCATGGGCTGATAATCCATTTATCAATGGAAAAGCATGTGTTAGTTTTACACCCTCTTGCTTTACAAATACATTATCTATTAGAGCGCTACTGCCTTGAGCTATACGTGTAGGGAAATTGATAGCTGATTCTATGTTATATGCAATTAATAACACTTACACTTTTCCTGTCTGACCTGGTTAGAAAGTTTACATAGAAATCATCACAGATTAACAACTTCCTGTTATTGTCTGACAGACAGCGTAATAGGTCATCTACACATACTAACAGATCATCTACTTTATTTTTTATTCCCCTGACATTCTGATGAAGTATGTTGATACTACCCTTAGCTCATCCCTATTTACTGTACATGGAGCTTCTTTTAATTCTATTTTTTTTTTAGTGTTGCCTGTTTGGACTTTGACCTTGACATAAAAAACCTGTCTACCTGGTCCCATTAACCACAGGGGTCACCCTCGTGTGACTGAGGCTCCCCCTTACAGTGTCTGCTAATAGAGAAGCTGACTTATCTTTCCCCTTCCTATTTTGGTGCAGGCCATGCGTAGTGTATCCTCACCTACCAGTAGTGTCAACAGGAACATCGCGTGTGTAAGGTTTTGGCGGTATATGGAACATCACGTTCCTCCACTACTTCAGATAGCAGTAATTACAGAATAAATAAGAGTGCATGTGGTTGAGATCATATATTATTTGTGACAGTATATTTTTCTATATCATGCACTACCGCTTTTGCGTCAGTCACCTAGCTCGTGACATTTATTTTTTCCTGTGCGGAAGTAAATATTCAGTCATAAGGCTGTAAAAATAACGTGCTGGTAATATCTAAATCAACTTCCACTTCCATACTCCACAAACCCCTGCGAAGTGCGAGGTAGAGGGTTTTTCCTGCAGTAGCACATACTGGACCGTCTCCCTGGCCACTTCGCTCCTGTGCGCCCTGTAATTAGTGTGTCCTCGTCTTTGCCGGCCCTACGAGAGTGACAGCCAGGCGTCCGTCTTGTATTCTCAGACTCTTCGCTTCATACAGCTTCTTGGAATGTTATGAGTAGATATTCATCTTGAGGTGATTTCTCTACATGAAATCTCATTTTTTTAAATCTCGTCTTTGATTTAAGAACAAAAATTTGAAAAGATTCAACCTTGAAAAAACACGGTTTCTTCTCTTTTTACCGATACGTATTTAAGCCATATTTCATTATCACCAGTGGGTTTCCTTTATTCTTCTGCAGAGTAAAGAGTAAAATATGGCATTGGGATAGACATATTTTTGGGAATGTGTTATTTTTGCTCAGAACGTTATAACAGACATGTAAACCATAGTAGCACATGCAGTTGTTCATGTCGCTGCACGTCATCTGCAATACCGAGATACCAGCCAAACTGGAAATAGCAGACACGGACATCAGCAACAGCATGTGCCATTAACGCATAATAACTTCTTAGAACGTTTCGAATGCAAATGTACAATTCTAAAATTATACGTTTCCCCGTGTAACAATATATTCTTTCTAGACTCAAATTTTCTCTCTACAGCGGAGTGTGCGCTGATGTGAAACTTCCTGGCACATTAAAACTCGAACTCGCGACCTTTGCCTTTCGCGGGCAAGTGCTCTACCAACTGAGCTACCAAAGGACGACTCGCGCCCCGTCCTCACAGCTTTAATTCCGCCAGTACCTCGTCTCCTACCTTCCGAACTTCACAGAAGCTCTCCTGCGAACCTTGCAGAACTAGCACTCCTGGAAGAAAGAATATTGCTGAGACATGGCTTACCCACAGCCTGGGGGATGTTTCTAGAATGAAATTTTCACTCTACAGCCGAGTGTGCGCTGATATGAAACTTCCTGGCGGAGTAAAACTGTGTGCCGGACCGAGACTCGAACTCGGGACTTTTGCCTTTCGCGGGCAAGTGCTCTATCAACTTTTTTTCCTTTTTTTTTATGAAGAGGAAAAGAAAATGTTTCGCATCCACCCACGCGCGAACCCATGACCTTCCGTATCCTATTCCCGCGCGCTAACTACTTTTTTTCTTTTAGGAAGGTCACAGGGCGTGGTAAACGCCGCACTAGCAGTGGGGTCTCTTCACGGCACTGCCGGTGCGTCGAGGCCCAAACCCCTCCCACCCCTTTTTTCATGTCCCCAGTTGGGTCATAGCACTAAGTGTGCAGAAATCTTAACACAAAATTCCCATTCTCCGATGTAAGAAAGACAAAGAAACCTCTTCTCTGAGTAGAAACTGATCACTGACAGAAACTTAACAATTCTTCTTGAATCACACAAATACTTTGGAAGTCGAACACGAGTAATTCTGAAAATTTTGAAAAAACTCTTCGTGTAAAATAGAAGTAAATAACAATAAGAACACAAGTGACTTTTAATTTTCTTCTGTTCGTTCTCGTTCAAGGCGTTGTAGAGGTGCCACATATTTAACCGACACCCATTCCTTCAAAAATGATCTCCAGCGTGTTGCCGTAGTGCTTCTTGTGGTTGCGATACGTGCTGATTTTTGCGTCTTCACACTTCATGTAAACGCGGAATTCTATCTCGTTGTCCGACCCAAGTTTGTTGATGACATAACTAACACATTTTCCCAGTAACCAGCTAATGGCGTTCGTTTTTAATTTCGGAATGTATGTCATGTCTGGTCTCAGGAGGAGCGATGGCGTTATATATTCGGTCGAGGATCGGTGAGAAAGGCGCTTTGTTGCCTGATCCAATTCCAGTTATTCACACTGCCGCCACAGGTGAATCTGTGGATGAGTGTATCCACCAGATTGCGTTTTCCACAAAGGTGTGTCTGGTTTAAACAGATCCCATACAGTCTCTCGTTGGTGCTGATGACATTGTTAACTGTTTTGTACCATGCGGAAATAGCGTCTGCAGATAGCCCGGCATAGTTGATGTTCCGCCATACAGCTTTCCAGTCACAATTAGGGGATTTCTTTTCAGTTTTGTTTCTGCCCTCATTTAACTTCCTTTCAAGTATGATGTCGCGCGCTGTGATTCATGTGTTGCTTCTGATTTCGTCACTAAGGTAACTTGCTTCGAGGAAAAAGTTCCTCACATACTGCAGACGGCCATTAATCCTTCGCACATCAATCGGTGCTTGCAGACTATGGGGTTTCACAACCTCAAAGAGCTTTGCGGTTATACATTGTGGAAGTTCTCTGAGTATAAGGAAAGCCCGTTTGAGGAACAGAGCAGATACTCTATTTCGAATGTCCACCAAACCGAGGCCCCCGTTTCTGACATCCAGTATAACGGTAGTCGCACCAACCCTGAATATGTCTCCTCGCCATAAATAATTGGTAACAGTGGACATGATCCCTTTCGCTACTAGTTTGGGGATTGGAAATACCTGTGCAATGAAATACGCTTTAGACAAAATGCAGGAGTTAATGAATCTGACATTTTGCACCTGGTCCACAGTTCGATGGATGTTCTCCATTGCAGCACTGCCTCATGCACTTCATCTTTAGTAATAGGTGACAGGATGTCAGCGTTTTCTGTTCCCGACAACTGTGGACCTAAAATAGTGAGAAAGTCCTCGAGAGCTGCATCGTCCACTGTGGTAGGGGCATATAAGTTGTCATAGTACCTGTGGACTTGGTCCAGTATTTCTTTCTGGCATGTGAGCCTTGTACCAGTATGCGTCTGGACTTCAGCAATAAAAGCTTGACGTCTGTTTTTAGCATGTCGCACCAAGTGATACAGAGAAGCAGTTTCATCAGCTACTACTGATGTGGCTTTCGATTTAATTTTTAGTCCCTCCATCTGTTGCTGTTTAATGCTTAATAACTTGGCTTTTATTTTTTGATATCATTCACAAGAATTACGTCATCATGTGCCTCTTGATATAAGTCTCTTAAAACTTTATAATAAAACTCCATTGTATTCCTCAACTCCCTGCGCCTCGCTACACTATACTGCATGACAACTTTCAGCAGCCTTGGTTTAGCCCTCCTAGTCCACCAGTCAATGACTGTTGGGTGCTGGTCTGCTGTGGTGCGGAGGCCCATAGTCCACGCTACTCTTATTTCCTGTTCCAGTTCTTCGTCAGTTAAAACAGATATATTCAAATTCCTACTCTTATTTCCTGTTCCAGTTCTTCGTCAGTTAAGACAGATATATTCAAACTCCATTGCCCTCTGAATCGACGGGTTGACTGTTCACTTAAATTAAAGCAAGTTAAAAGTGTACTGTGATCGCTAAGATACACGGGAACTGTTTCAACCTTTAATAAAAAAATTTCCATATTTGGTGGCACGTAAATTCTATCTAGTCTGCTGCGGC
This sequence comes from Schistocerca serialis cubense, assembly GCF_023864345.2. Lineage (NCBI taxonomy): Eukaryota > Metazoa > Arthropoda > Insecta > Orthoptera > Acrididae > Schistocerca > Schistocerca serialis. The sequence continues at coordinate 83,330,970 of NC_064648.1, forward strand.
AGTGGCTGGTTATATATGTGAACTCGACTGATGTCGGGTGCTGAAGTTCCTATACATCTTTGAGTTGTAGATCACTTACTAACTTTTTTAACTGTGGCGAGTAGTTGAAATTGGGTTGTTGATCTTTCTGGTTTAAAACACAGTTAATATGTCGACCTAATATAAGAGAACCCTGATTTTTCCTCAATAAATAAATTAGTTCATCTTGAAAAAACATCGCACCATCCAATTTATGGGAATTTCCTGATGGGGCGTAAAGGTTAAGCAAGGTCATATCGAAAATTTTTATGCCTACGGTTCTTCCTGATTCTAGTCGTTCGATTTCAGCCACTGGAGTGCCTTCCCTTATAAGAATGGCTGTACCGATATGGCTTCCGTAGAAACATTAACAATTTCAAAACAGCCTGGGATCCGAAATGCCGTCATCGGAACTTCTTGTAGCAATGCGATATCTGTCCCAGACCCGTAGAAGAATTCTTCTGATTCTGCCAATTTCACGGGTGACTGTATTTTATTAATGTTAATAGTAGTAGTGCTATAAACTTGCATCGCAGACATACCAGAAGAAGCTATTTGGTAGGTATGATTATAGCAGCAACGAGCTTCTCTACAAGTCACGATCTTTACAAGCTGTATGCCCATTACATGCACTAACTTCATAGAAAAATTTTTACTGCTTTTAAACAAAGTGCTCGAAAAGAAAATTATCCTGAAATCCTGACAATGCATTGCTATAAGTCACTGTGGTCCTTCTCTTTCTCCTCGTCAGTGTTGGCCCTGATGACTTCATATTTAATATTCTTTTTCTTGACGTCTTTCTTCTCTGGTGTGGCTTTCGCTTGATGACGCGTGACAGCAAGACCTGGTTTCGGTCGCAGCCTCCGACGGTGGCCATCTTGCGCAACGGCGGTGGATTGTGAGTCGTCAATATTTGGCTCCGGGGTGTTGTCGGTTGCCTTGTCTTGCTGGCGAGGCGGTGATGCTTGTTTATTCCCTCCTTCGGCGCGGTGTTGCGCTTCGGAGCCAGCAGGTTGTACTTCCTCGTACTGTTCGCACTGTGTGGGCTGTGCACTCGATGCGGTTATTGCAGCTGTGACCTCAGGCTCAGGGTCACATTTCTGTGAAAGGCCACTACCAGCTGCGTCACTATCTGCTCGTGGCGGTATAATTCCTTGTGCGGGAGCCACGTCGACCTGCATTTCATCTCCTTTTACCACTTCCAACAGGACTTGGCTTCGGCTTCCTGGCAACGGGTGTTTCACAGGAAGAGTCCTCATCAACATTTTTTTCAGTGTCCTCTAGTGGACGCTTTTTAGTGGGAGTCTCGCTGTCACGGGACGTAATTTCAGCAGTTAATGCAGGTTTTAAAGACGGAAAGTCATTACCATTAAGTGCAACATTTTCAGAGGTAGTAACCGGATCCACGACAGCCGCCGCCTCTGTTGTATTACTGGCTGGCAACAAATCGTTGAGTGTTAATTTCCGGCGTTGCGTAAGGTTATTTGTTAGCACAGAAACACGGCGAGGGCAGTCCTGACGGAGGTGACCAGATTCGTTACATACATGACATGTAGGGGTTTGCCATGAGTAAATAACATGCGCCTTGTGCCCGTCAACAACGATGTGGGAGGGAATGTTTGCCTTCACTTCCATCTCCAAGGAGCGAATGCCGTTAAAGCACTGCAGCTTGAAATGCGAAGCCCACCTATCGTTGACTATTTGCCTGACAACCCCACACTTTGAAAGGATATCTTTAATTTTCGAGTTGTCTACTTCTATGGGAAAATTCAAAACCCTAACATTTCTAATTACAGACTCGGAATTCCTGAGTTTTACAGTACTTTTAGTACCATCACGCTGTATAAATTCCGTTTCATAACGAAATTTTTCCAGAAAGCGGTCAACACTCACGGAATCGTTAAACTTTACAAAAATGCAGTATTCATCAGAGTCTAGCTGCATGGTATGAACAGATTCAGGATGAAGCCCAAATACTTCGGTAATCCAGTCGTGTATTTCAAGTGGAGAGGGCTGTACTGGACGGGTGTACTTGTCGAAGGTGAAAATCACGGTGTTTTTTCTCACGGAGTTTGCCATGGTGTTCTGCAGCGAAGAAATTTCGGAAAACGCCGAAATCCCAATAGGACTACGTAGAAAGACGACATGAACGAAGACCAATAGCTCAATTTATAACACTTAATTCACGTGCAAAAAGCCAATAAACAGTCACGAAACACGAAAACACTGGCGTAAACACTGAACGTTCACGGAGCAAACTTGAGGAGCGTGCGACCGCGGCGACAGCTGAAGCCAGACTGCTGGCCACGCGAACTCAGCTACCCAAGCGCGACTCACGCCCCGTCCTCACAGCTTTAATTCCGCCAATACCTCGTCTCCTACCTTCCAGACTTCACAGAAGCTCTCCTGCGAACCTTGCAGAAACTAGCACTCCTGGAAGAAAGGATATTGCGGAGACATGGCTTAGCCACAGCCAGGGGGATGTTTCTAGAGCGAAATTTTCACTTTACTCCGGAGCGTGCGCTGATATGAAACTTCCTGGCAGATTAAAACTGTGTGCCGGACCGAGAGTCGAACTCGGGACCTTCGCCTTTCGCGGGCAAGCGCTCTACAAACTGAGCTACCCAAACGCGACTCAACGAGGTACTGTCGGATTGAAAGCAGTGAGGATTGGGCGTGAGTCGTGCTTGGGTGGCTGAGTTGGTAGAGCGCTTGCCCGCAAAAGGCGGAAGTCCCGAGTTCGAGTCACGGTCCGGCACACAGTTTTAATCTGCCAGGAAGTTTCATATCAGCGCACGCTCCGCTGTAAAGTGAAAATTTCGTCCTAGAAACATCCCCCTGGCTGTGGGTAAGCCATGTCTCCGCAATATCCTTTCTTCTAGGAGTGCTGGTTCTGCAAGGTTCGCAGGAGAGCTTCTGTGAACTTTAGGAGACGAGGTACTGACAGAAGTAAAGCTGTGAGGACAGGGCGTGAGTCGTGCTTGGGTAGCTGAGTTGGTAGAGCGCTTGCCTGCGAAAGGCGAATGTCCCGAGTTCGAGTCTCGGTCCGGCACACAGTTTTAATCTGCCAGGAAGTTTGAATATATCCTTTGCTCGGCAGAAAAATGAAGGGAACCTCTCATGACGGTAAAGCTTCGCCGAAACATGTATGGGTGAAAAAGAAGAAACTGTGTTTTGTTGAAGGCAGGACGTTTTCAAATAACTTTTATTTACAGGTAGGCTTTAAGGGAATATTTGCGACTGCCAGTACAGATTTCTGTGTTTCGCGCATCTACGTGTTTCTATAAACCGACTGATTCCAAATATTACTCACTGGTATGGCAGGTGTAGGATAACTATTATCTGCTTATTTTTTAAGTGCACAGTTTTACGTTTACAAACAAGTAAAGGAAGTTTTCAGTCTTCACTGCAGTTTAACTCTCGATTGAGCGCGACTATGCATAAAATGCGCCAACCGCAAATGGCATTGTCTTGTCCAATTCTCTGCATAATAAATAAAAAAATTGCATTGATGTTATAAAATTGCCAGCCGTACCTATAACTTCATTATAGCTTCAGCTAGCTCAGTGGTAAGTTGTGTTGTCACACGTCCAAGTGAGCACCAGAAACGTATAATAAACAACGCGTGTGCCGTCCTAGAATACAAGGTACACAACGCGCCCAGTCGTGTAAGTGGCGTTCCTTTCTCTCTCATCTCGTTACCTTTTGTCCACAAGCGGGCCCTGCCACCCTGTACAGGCCACAACAAAGCTGGCCGACAACGAGGAGGCTGCGTGCCCACTCGACAAGGATCCAGGGTTCGACACCGAATCAGGCAAGAAAATTGGCGATGACGCTGAGGAAGAAGAGGAACAGTTTGCCACACGACGTGGCCGACGTTCGGATCCCGAACGGGAACACAATTCAGACGATGGCCGCGAACAGTCGCTCTCCGCTGTTTATATTTTTATTAGGAAAGAGAAAAATGAAAATGTAATCAATTATGCGCTAATGTAGTTATAAAAACAAGAAGAAAGAATATTGTAAATATATTTCCTGGGTCATAAAGCGTATCCAGAAAGGTCATAAGTGAAATGGACAGTACTTAGCCTGGAAACGATTGACAAAATATTAAGTACACACTCTTCTGTACTCAGTCTAAGAAAGAAAGTGTACAGTATTCAAGAGAAAGGGATGCTAAAAACACTACAGAAGAAGAAATAATGGCATTACTGGGATTGCTTTACCTCTCTGGGATTACGTAAGCCAGATACACTAATGTGGTCGAACTGTGGAGAGCAGATGGCAGAAGTATGGAGATTACGGGAGCTGTGACGAGCTATAGAAGACTGCTGTTCCTTTTACGTTGCATCCGTTTTGACGACAAAAGCTCAAGACAAGAAGGGAGAGCAACTGATAAACTTGTTGCAATAAGGCAGTTATTACAATGTGACAAATGGAGGGGTCTACATAGTCGATCAAATGGGAAGAGCGCATTCCATAGCATGGGTCACAAGAAGATGGCCACTGGTCTTATCTTATTCTGTAATGGATATAGCTGGAATAAGAGCTCAAATCATTTTCGACGCAAATGAGGTAAATCCACAAAAGGAGCATTTTCCTTGAAAGACTTAGCATTTTCCCTTGCGAGGCTTCAGCTAGTCAAAACAGATAAGGTTGCTTCACTTCCTGTCGACGTAGCAACTTTCCTAGAGAAATTCAAAGATCCGTGGGTTGAAACAATTGGGTAGCCTGCCACCAAGAAAAGAGGACGGTGTGTGACATGTGGACGAGAGAAAAGGAAAAGCTCCTCTACTACCTTAAGTTGCAGCTCAGACCGCAGCTTTCTTTAGTAAAAGGCATGGGAGAACAGCGTTTACATGTGAAAAGTTTCAAGTAGCTCTCGAAAATGCTTAAGGCAGTTAACAATGCATATAGAAAGAATTTGTGATAAATGACACTGTCCAGCTCGAAGGTTAAGATCTTATCCAGATGTGATTAGGTACATGCGGTGCTTTTGCTTTGAGATAGTACGTTTGGACGTGCTGATAGCCAGTAAAGGAATATTTTAGTGAAATGGTTTAAAGAATTTACTTCAAAGGCCCAATGAAATCTTTACAAGTTTTCTCCCAGAGCAACTTACGCTGTGCCTACGTGACAGAAGCTGCCTGCCTGTGGCAGTTCTGTCCAGTTGAAGCCGCTGAGAAGAGACGCCTTGAGCCCTGTGCTGAGACTGCTAGTGGATTCACGCCATCGGTTTTACCCAGTAGCGTGTGTGGGATACAGGTCACGTGTGTGGACACTGGAGCACTCTGCAATGCAGAACACGGTTGCTTCTCTCTCTCGTGATCCAGACCTCGAGCAGAACAGACGTCTTTCTTGGGAGACGTTCCACGAACGGCCACCAACATCAGTTAATGAGAATCGCCTCCCCTTCCGTTGCCATCTTCAATTAGTAGTTTGGCCTCCTAGAATGGCCTAAACCTGGTAACTTCCGTCTCTGGGCGCGCTCCTTGCACAGTGTGCACTGAAATATATTCTCTTTATTTTAGCTATTTTCCTGTACTGTCACTCGACGGCAGCCTCGGATGCCCGCTTATAAATCCTGACTGCGCGACCTCCTGTACGTTGTCGTCGCGAGCAGAATCCAACATTTCCCCTCTTTCCCTGACCATGTTCACTTTGGTACAGACAACTACACCGTCTGTGCAGTGACTGTTAACTATGTCTGCCAGATCATTAATGTCCGACATGTGCAGCAGGAGCCCCACAGCTCCCCTGGGACGCGCCTGCCCGTGACCCTCGTCGTGCTGCCCACACATGGCCGAGCCGTCGCTCCTCGGGCCTGTACCGCCACAGTCCTGGAAGGCGGCCCTCGCGAGCTCACGTGACGAGTGTGGAGAGGGTACTGACACCATCAGGCGGTCTGAGCACCCTCGTCCCGGTTCGTGTAGCAGGTGTAGTGCAATTTTATTCCTTCGAGGATCCATCTTTGACGAAAATTGGGCATCGGTTGCTTCACAGGTTGACAACTGAAAACATGTATATAGAGGCATGTGGACACCCATAAGTCTAGTTTAACGGAGATGAGCAGACAGTTGGCCGTGAGGTCATGGAAGGAATCACCTGGGCATTTGCCTGAAGTAATTTAGGAAGATCACGAAGTAACATAATCAGAACATCTGGTGGGAATTACACAGCCAGCATCATCCTGTATACAAGGTCAGAGTGTTAGAAGCAGCGATTTGAAAAACTCGTAAACTGTTTGCCAAACAAGGACACCTGATCCGTCTATTGTGACTTACGCTTGCTACTGTTTGCCCAAATCATTCTAAAGAAATGACAGGAACATCATTGCCATCCTCATAATCGTCATATCAGCCTTTTCCGGCATCATGTGGGGTCGGCGTTGTTTTGCCGGATCCTTCTCTTCCATAAATTCCTATCCAGTGCTTCTTCTCTGAGCCATCTTTTCTCCCATAGGTCTCCTGCTACCTTGTCTTTCCAGCTCAGTTTCGGTCTTCCTCTTCTCCTTGATATTTCGATTTCTAGGTCTTCAACTCTTCTCCCCGCATAGTACTCCCCTCTTCTCTGCACGTGTAAATACCATCTCAGCCTACTTTCTTGGATCTTCTTCCCTATGGGCTCCACTTTCATTGTTCCCATGGCGTACACTTTCCTTAGTCTATCCTTTCGTGTCACCCCAATCATCCACCTTATCATTCTCATTTCAGCCACTTCCATCTTTTTCTCTTGGACTTTTGTAATTGGGCAAGTTTTTGCACTATACAGCATCGCAGGCCTCACCACAGACTTGTAAAACTTTCCTTTCATTCTGCACCTAACCTTCTTATCACACAGTACTCAGCTCAGTTTCCTCCTGTTCATCCATAACTATTTATCCTTTGCTGTAGTTCGACCTCCAGTCCTCCATTACTTTTCATGTAAGAGCCTAGGTATTTAAATTTCTTGATCATTAGTTGTTCTCCTTCCAGGTTAACATATAGATTTTTCGCATCCTTTCTTGGTTCTTCCTCTTCCCGGCATAAATCCAAACTGTTCTTTACATACGTCAGTTTCTAGACGCACCCTGTTCTCAAATATCCTTTCCAAGATCTTCATTGTGTGGGACATCACTTTTATCCCTCTATAATTGCCCTTATATAGAAGCATACTGCTTCTCCACACATGCGGCGTTCTTTCTCCTTTCCAGATCTTCTGCATTAGATCCCAGAGAATATCAGTACCCTGTTCTTCCAGACTTCTCCATGCTTCTATTGGTATTTGGTCAGCCCCTAGGGCCTCCCATTTTTCATTTTCTTCATCGCATGTTGGACTTCTTTCCTACTTATACTTTGGGTCATTTTTTCATTTGTATCTCCATACTCATACTTCTCTTACACATTTTCCTCATACAATATGTTGAAATGGCTCTGAGCACTAAGGGACTTAACTTCTGAGGTCATCAGTCCCATAGAACTTAGAACTACTTAAACCTAACTAACCTAAGGACATCACGCACATCCATGCCCGAGACAGGATTCGAACCTGCGACCGTAGCGGTCGCGCGAGTCCAGATTGTAGTGCCTAGAACCGCTCGGCCACTCCGACCGGCCCTCATTCAATAGCCTTAGAAAGTACTACCACCACCTATTCAGGATTTTCTCAAGGTCGTATAATACTACACCTGATTTATCCTTTATCGGCCTCACTGATGTTATGTCCTTGGTCGCCTTATCTCTTGCTTTAGCTATCCGTAGGAGTTGCCTGTCGTCCTGTCTTCTTTCCAGCTCTTCGTACGCCTCTTCCAAGACAGGAACATGCATACCAAAATGCCGTGGCTGACATCTTATCATTCCGAGAACGAGGTGCCGGAGAAAAGAAAATGTCAAAACTGAAGCTGTGAGTTCAAGTCGTGAGTCATGTCTCCATAGAATAATTTTATTTGGAACTCTTCCAGATGGTGTTTGCATACAAAAAAAGGGAACTGTGAGTCCTTCTCGATGCAAAACGACTTTGTTGTTTAGTTATTTATTCCCCAATATAGTTTCAGTGACAAATGTCGCTATCATTAATGGGTCATGGGGTCTTAATATGTAAAACCTGCAGAGAATAGCATAGTTATAAAACACTGTAAAACATTATTATATGTGTACTGTTTGTTTTATAAATCCCGTTTCCCGTGAGTACTTTCATAATACCTTATTTATTATACAGTACGGCATGGTTTTAAGATTGTTGTTGGTGTTTGGGGCATATTTTCTGTGTGCCTCTGTTTCCGTTTTTCGCTGTATAGGTTATGTCATCTGCAACTGTATGAGCGGCTATTACTAAACAAATACATAAACATTAACTTATGTATGTCAGCGTTATACAGTTGGGATTGCCGTAGTGTTGTGGATAGAGCTTTGATGTGTACTCGGTTGTTACATAGTTTCTCATGTACTTACGTTCGCGGCACGGCTTTCAGCTAATTTTACACACAGAAAAACGTAAGTTTCGCACTTCGTTCATAATCCAAAACATTACGCCATCTTGCCATTAGCATGTGTCGCGAGAAAAGTATCGCATGTTACAAGGACGCTATGAAAATTGTAGCGGAAGTTCTGACGACTTCGCCGGCCGGAGTGGCCGTGCGGTTCTAGGCGCTACAGTCTGGAGCCGTGTGACCGCTACGGTCGCAGGTTCGAATCCTGCCTCGGGCATGGATGTGTGTGATGTCCTTAGGTTAGTTAGGTTTAAGTAGTTCTAAGTTCTAGGGGACTGATGACCACAGCAGTTAAGTCCCATAGTGCTCAGAGCCATTTGAACCATTTCTGACGACCTCTGTTCACTTTCGATATTAGTAGAGGTACAGTTTTTGTTCATTGGGTGTCTTGCGAAAGTGGAATGTGTGCTGTCACTTTTTAGGACTCTGTGAACTTCGTTCGGATATTTTTGATTGTTTCTCCCATGGGTTAGGCCTGATAGCAGTTACATGAGAGCTGGTTTATTCCAGCATGCTGAATTTTTCTGAGATTCTTTTGTCTGGTCTTAGCCTTTTATGAACTATGTTGTTTGTATAGAATATTATTGGTATCCCTTGCTTTTTCTAGATGTTTCCAGTTCTATGTGATATTTTATTACTGTATGTCAGTGTGTACCATATGTTTCCGTTTCCTGAAGTGATGTGGTCTGCTCTGTTGTCTGTGTGTTTGGCCTGTGGGTTTTCAGATTCTTTGCTTGTGCTTTTGAGTGGGTGGCCACTATTTTTATGTTTCATATTTACCTTGCTGTTGAGCTTGTTTATGATATCTGTTTTGTAGTCATTTTCAACAGCAATTTGATTATAAATGGTTCAAATGGCTCTGAGCACTATGGGAATTAACTGCTGTGGTCATCAGTCCCCTAGAACTTAGAACTACGTAAACCTAACTAACCTAAGGACATCACACACTTCCATGCCCGATGCAGGATTCCAACCTGCGACCGTAGCGGTCGCGTGGTTCCAGACTGTAGCGCCTAGAACCGCTCGGCCACTCCGGCCGGCTGTGTTTGATTATATTTAGTTCCTGTGTGTACTCTTCTGTTTAAGACGTGTTCTGTTTATCCTGTGGAGCATGGGTGCAAAGCTGGCATATTTACTGAATGTATGGTGGTTGGATGAGATATGGGTAGCAGCGGTTGTGGATGTGGGTTTTCTGAAGATGGAAAAATAATGTTGGTGCTTGTTTCTTGTAACTGTAAGATTCAAGAAATTTAGATTATTAATTTTTTTTTTTTGTCTTTCATTTGTGAAGTGGGACTGAGGTAGTACTGTGTTGATGTTACTGTGTAGCTCTTCAACTGTTTTGTGTTTCATCTATAAGACAATTATGTCATCCTCGTATCGGTACCAGTCAATTATTTTGTACTCATCTTGTTTTAGAAAGTTGTTGAATATTGTGTTCTCTATACGATCCAAGAATATGCCTACTAATTTCCCACTGAGGGGATATCCCATGGTTAGCCCCTCTTTTTGCAAACACAAGTTGTTGCTGAAAGTGGAGTGGATGAGATTTCATTTATTTGTCTTTCTGGGAATTTCTTGTACTTTAGCTGTTGTTCTATAGTGTTTATAGTTTCTTCTGTGAGTATGTGTGTGTACATGGATGTAATGTCAGAAGATACAAGTTTTGCTGCTGGGGGGATGTTCTTAATTTTCTCTATTATGTCTTCTGCCGTTTTGAAGCTTCTGTTGTTTGTGTATGTGTATGTTTTCTCTAGGAATGTGTACATGTGTCTCTCTGAAGTCCACCGCTGGCCTGACTAGAATGAGAAGTTTGTGGACCTTTGGGAGGCCTGTTAAGAGTAGAGCTTTAGGATTCCTTTGTATCATTCTTTTTGTCTGGTTCTGTGTGAGGATGCGTGTGATGCTTTTTATTAATGCCTTTGGGTTCCTTTGATATCTTTGTGTTGGATAATCACTTAGGTTGGTCATTTTATTCTATCCCAGAAGTTTTTCTGTTTATACCAACAACAACAGAAGAAAATTATTACATACAAAACGCAATAGTGGAAGGGAAGAACGTAATAAACGAAGAAACAACACTTTTCAACGACACAATCTTCACTGCTCTGGGAGAACTGACGCACGACACACGACAGAAAGCACACACTTGCAAAAGAACCACTCGCCCATCAGACAGAGACACATAAATGAGGAACGGAAGTCGTCAGAACTCGCGCTTAAATTTTCATAACCTTCTTGCAACGTGTGATACATTTCTCACGAGACACGCCAGCGGCAAGTTGGCGTAACGTTATGCATTATGAAAGAAGTGCGACGGTTATGTATTTCTGTGTATAGAACTAGCTGCAAGCCGTCCAGTGAACATGAGTACAGGAGAAACTATGTAACAACCTAGTACACACCAAAACTGTATCCACAATACTACCGTAATCCCGACTGCATAACGCTGACATACGTAAGTTCACGTTTTCGTATTTGTTTACTAATAGTCGCTCACACAGTTGCAAATGACATGATTTATGTTGAGAAAAACGGCAGCAGAAAAACACAGAAAATATGCCTCAAACACCAACAAGAATCCTAAAACCACGCTGTAATGTATAATAAATAAGCTATTATGAAAGTACCCACAGAACACAATATTTAAGAAACAAACAGTAAACATGTAATAACGTTTTACACCGTTTTATAACTGTGCTATTTTCTGCATGTTTTACATTGATGGCGATATTTGTCTCTGAAACTAACATGGGCAATGAATAAATAAATAAATGAACAATCCACTGAAGTAGTAGCCATTGGGCGGCCTGAGCGAGGCATGTGATTTGCAGTTCCTGTCTCTCTGTATCTCCTCCGTGTCCGAACAACATCGCTTTGGTTCACTCCAAGAAGCCTGGACACTTCTCCTGTTCAGAGCCCTCCCTGGCACAAAGTAACAATGCGGACGCGATCGAACCGCGGTATTGACCGTCTAGGCACGGTTGAACTACAGACAACACCAGCCGTGTACCTCCTTCCTGGTGGAACGACTGGAACTGTCGGACCCCTTCCGTCTAATAAGCGCTGCTCATGCACGGTTGTTTACGTCTTTGGGCGGATTTAGTGACATCTCTGAACAGTGGAAGGGACTGTAACTGTGATACAATATCCACAATCAACGTCTATCTTCAGCAGTTCTGGGAACTGGGGTGATGCAAAACTTTTTTCATGTGTGTATGACGGAGACATAACCATATTTGACAGAAAATGAAACTACGTAAATGAATTATCGCTCGATGATCGACAGAGCATGAAAATAATATCACAACGGAAACATTTTCCCAATGTTGAGCAGATGTTACGAATTTAATCACAACCCATCATATCTCAGCATAAGAACATGAATCCAAGTCCGTGGTTATGTAAATAGTAGTTGCAGAACATCAGGAACGTTTTCCTTTATGTTATTAAAATGGCATTATATGCAAATGAGGAACTAAGATTTGAAATTGGTGTATGTTCAGTGAACAGCACACATATGCCTCTAACAGCAATAACAACACTTGGGTGGCGATCGTAAAACGATATTTCTTTTGTAGTAAGAAAGTAATCCACCGATTATGGTACGCCATTTATGAGTGAAATTAAAAACGAACAAAGTGTGCTTGAAGTCACCAACTACAAAGTTATTTCCCACCTGATGCTTATCATAGGCGAATTAAGTGTTGGCTAAAAGTGTACAAAACGCAGAGCTTCTGGAAAGCATGAACTAATCTCATCAGCCGAAATGCTATGCCTCCACTTAATTGAGCACAGAGGTCGCTTTGGAGGGCTGGATGCCGTGCTGCAGGGGAGGAACCAGGCGGTCACGTGACGCTCCACCGTTGACGTCAGTGGTGACGGTGAGGTGACAATCGCGGTGTGTACGTGCCAGTCGCTCGCGTGGGATCAGGGCGGTCACCTGCGTCGAGAAGTGGCAGAAAGGAATTTTTGCGTTTCGACATGTCCTCGACCACACCACTAGTAAAGTTACACGATCTGTTGGTCTATCAATGTGGACTGTCCAAGTATCTGCAACGAATGGTGAACCTCTCATAGTGATGTGAGGCAGTGGCGTAAAAAGATCCTAGCCGACAGGGCTGTTGACGAGTGTCACTCCAAGTGACTGGCGATCGGTTTCAAACCAGACGCAAATAGCCAATGCCTGGCAAAGCAGCTCCATCTGAACCAGCTGCCTAGCAATCGTTCGGAAGGCGGCTGCACAGACTTGACATTTGGAGTCAGCGGCCGTCGTTCACACAGACACACACAGCTGCGCGTCTTGAGTTGCCCAAACCACACAGAGACGGAGAGTGGCTGGGTGGAGGTGCGTCACACGAGTCGCGCGATTTCGCCTCTTCTGAAATTATGTAGGTGGCAATTGGACTGACGGCCTATAGAGGATGCAGTTCAAGCCACTGGTGGTTCCATGGTGTCATAGGGGTGTTTCTGTCGCCGAGACTTGGATTCAGTCACCAAGGTTAATGTGAACCTGAACCAGCACGTTTATTTCAACATTGTCGGTGACGAAGTGTTGCCCTATTCTCTGGACACTTGCGTTGTAGAAGATGACACACACAGTCGTGTTCCTAGGGTTGCGTGCATACACTCCTGGTTTCACGAACACTCAGGCGCCCTACAGCACCTCGAGGCGAACACTAGACAACCCGGTCTCAGAGCCGCAGACGTTGTACGGTACTGTCTGGAACAGCAGCTGAGACGTGGAAGCCGACATCCCCACACACTGGTAGCTCTGCGGGATCTGATGCAGCGGTGGGAGGCCTCGGTCAGATGCTGAAGAAACTTTCGGAACTCTCTGCCCCGCCGAGTTGACGAAGTCTTCGAGGCTAGAGGCGGTAATACCGTGATGCCATTTCATGATCCTTGAAGTAAAAGTTGGCCTGAATGTGACTGTCTTACTATAAGTTAATGATGTATGGAAAGAATGGGAATCATGCACCAGCTAGTTGTACTTCACAAGTTTATTCGAATCCTTACCTAGGTTTAAACAGATATAAACCTTTCTTCCTTGGAAGAAGTAGTAACGTGTGTAAACTTATTGTGTGAAAAGAGAAAACAGGTCATAAAGCTCAGTCAACACTAAAATGACCCATATAAATGCTAAGGTATAGCCACGTGGCTCAATGAACAGTGAAGCAAGGTAAAAGTGTGAATAAACATCTGACGTGCCACTGGTTGGCTGTTCGATTCCTATGGCTTCCATAATTTTACTGTTGCTGACTGCTGCCATGTTAGAGATTTTAATTACGTATATACAGCAAATGTTGTGGAGTATTACTGTAACCTGGTGGTGCAGGGTGTTGACTCTACAATTGCTTCTTTCGAAAAGTAATTAATTTAGCCACTTGCAGTGTTTATTGTTCACTTTTGAACTAATATACAACTAACAACGATATCGAGCTACAGCTGTTGTCATCTCAAACGACGCTGTACTTTTATTGATTTTTGATAATACGGTTGGGAAATAGGAATATAAATTCAATTTTAGTAAGGCAAGCAATGAAAAGCTTTTATTGTTAGTTACCGCTTTCAGTCTTCGACTGTCATCATCAGATTATTTGCTGTCTGCTGTAGCGATATGTGGAGACAGCGAGCGGAGAGAGACGTATGCCACGAGGCACATTCCATTGACTGCTCGGTGGAAAGTGTCAACAAAAGAGGCGGCGGCAGAAGGTATTAGCGCGCTTCCTCTTTGGGTCTCACAAATGTGCCCTTATTGACAGATAGTTAGTATCGCAAAACTGGAAAAGTAGGTAACAGCATTGACAATAAATTTAAGGAAAGAGTTAGTTGTACGGTTAGCAGTAATGGCGTCGAGTGGTCTACATACCTCGGTACACAGCGGGAGTCGATACAGTCGTCAGCGATCTGGCAGTCGAGCTCCACGAGGACTTCCATGGATTCGCCCAACGTGAGGGGGCGGAGCTGCGCCAGGGCGCCGGCGCACCCACCTCCCTCCTCCGCTCCACCTGCTGGCGGCGGCGGCAGTGCGGAGTCCCAGAGCCGGGCTGCCAAGCGCTGCGCAGCTGACCACGGGGGGGGGGGGGGGGGGGGGGCGGCTGCTCCAGGCTGTCGCACGTTGGGAACCCCAGTAGCCAATCTGTAAAACGTTCTTCAGTCACTTAGAGGTCTGCACTCGTGACTCACGAGCTTCCATGGGCTACTCATATGCACATCAGTGCCAGCAGTTACTGAAAGTGAAACACTAAGAGAGCTGCAGCCAACGATAATCGACACGGCGTGAGGTGTGCTGCATACTTTCACAAGCAAAAGGTGAACAAGTCAGCTGACTGTCGGCACGGCGGCCACTGCGGCGGCTCCCCTTGACGAGGAAGCGGGAAGAGCTGCGCCGACAGCACAACACTGGACACTGTGCCGTCATTCCGTATGAGCCGAGGTTCTGACTGCAGCATCGGTGTGGACGATCCGTACATCGAGGCCCTGAGCAGAGTGGAGAATGCCACGTTGCACTCTCGCCCATCTCACGGGGAGCCACTTGGTATGCAATACGTAATTGGTTACATTGATCGCAGCTGTTACATTTCTGAGTCCTTGAGACAGCTCGCTTGCGATATTTTCGACATCCTTTCAACAAAATAATTTAATGTCGCATGTCAGCCATGCTGTTCTGCCCCAGCTTGACAGAGTTAGCACCGCTACCACAGGAACGTGCGAAGTACCTGGCTAGGCGCAGACAGTAATATTTAAGTGAAGATCGCACTTATCGTTAACTGGTTTGGTTGGCGAGATTGGGGCTAAGACATTTGGACCCGCGCTCAGAGATCTTTGCAGAACGCCAGAGCAGATACAGTCTCACGTTGGTGTCAGAGCTGGCAGTGCGGGGCTGGAGAGGAGACTCCAGGCTGGCCGAGAGGCAGCTGGGCTGCAGGCGGCAGGGTGCTCCAGACTGGAACGGCAGCCGGTGGGAGCCTTTCCTGGTGACTTAAGATCTCCAGTCCAGGCTGGGCCGTGAATGACGACCCCAGGCATTCTGTACTCTCATCTCCTGGAGCGCCGCACACTTAGCCTGTCTCATCACAGTCTACCTGCCAAGTACTGCGTCACAGTCAAATAACTGCAGCCTGAAAAGCTGGAATTCCCAATGATGCAATCGGCATACCACTCTCCTCTCGCTTTAATCTCTGGGATCCGCCTCTGAGCTGTATTTTCCTCTTAGCTGTAGCCGTGATTACCCAGGGTATCTCGTTAGGTAAGTAGCAGAGGCGCTGCCATTCGTTGTTCTGTACACTTCCGAGGCAGTACCTGCACTTCTGTCCCTTTGTACTTGTGTGGGAACCTTCAGCGCTTACGGAGCAGGGAGAAAACAAATGTAATAGCTAAGTGCTCATCAAATGTTGAGATCATTTTAGAATTAATCGAAATTGTCGACTGATATGCAAGTGCGGTTGACATACGGTTCCTCGCCGCAGATAAAGCAGCAATGAAGGCACTGAGTGGCAGAGAGTGGCTTTGGACTAAAAAGCGCTGATCTGTTCTCATCCGCCAGAAAGTTTACGGCAGAATCTCTGGACACACAAAAGATATTCTGCCTGCTCATTCGCTCACGAAGGACTCACGTCTTTTTGGGCAAATGCGTGACAAAACCCGCAGTGAGTTAGACTGCAAAATGAAGCAAAAGGAAAGAAGAAAGCGTAATGTCTCTGTGAAGGAACAGACGGTCAGGCCGCGCAGCTACACTCGTCAGATCCGCTTCGCTTAGGGAGTCCAGCTGAGGCTACCTTGGCGGTGAGCTGACCTCGCCGGTAAACATTCTGAAAGTTCCGTACCTGCCCAGTGAGACGGCTAATTCTGATGACGTCTCTCGCCGTCGGTGTGGCTACCGGGCTGTAAACATACAAACAGTCGCTTCTGATGGGACTGTGGGCAGCTGCTAATGTTAACCGAAAAATCGGGATGCCATTGCTGTATGCCTATTGTAATTAACCACTGCGAACGTTCGAGTAATGCACACCTGATATCAATGAACGTAATTGACTCGTACAGAGGGAAGTCCACGCTCCTGGCACAACACGGAGACCTCCGCCTCGTCGTGTCTGAGGGCCGACTGACTCACTTGGCGCTCTCCGTAACCTGCGATGTATTCTCGCGAGAGCCTGTCCCCGTCAACTGTGCAGCGATACTTGAAGCTTCCCGTACTGGAATAATGCCACAGTTACGGCCAATGACTGAGGGACTTTCCCTGACAATCACTGTAACGATAGGAAACTACTCCTATTTTGATTAAGTGAAAGTGTGTTTACGGCCGACTGGCGCGCCTCCTCCACGTACTCCCCGACCTGCGTGTCTGGCTGCAGGCAGGCCGGCCTCCCGCGCAGCGGGCCACGGCCCCCACCCCCGCACGGGACGACTCGCGCCGCGGGCCGCTCGCGTTCTCCGGCCGTGGGAACACACTCCAGCCACAGCCTGGAACCTCTATTAGTCTGGAAACTCTACAAGCCCCAGAAAAGAGATGGTTGTGCAGATTATAAATATATGTCATGAAACAATCGTACTTCGATTCTGCCTCGTATGAGATCATTTTTTCTTCATCTTTAGTTTTTATCGTGTGATATTTTATCTTGTTCAAATAGCAAGTGTATGACTGAAAGCATTACCCGGGATTGCCAAGGTTCACTTTCACTTCTGAACCTCCGTGAGGAAGTTTATGGGCATTCCTACAGCAGACAGGAGTGACGGGAAAGATCGCCATTAATATACTGGCGGAAAAAAATAGCAGCGCCAAAAATATAATTAGTGTGAAGTAATGAAACTGCGGGAGTACATCTCTCTAGATGAAACACCTTAAAGCTTCGAAGGGAATTATGAAATTCAGAGGCCGCCGCCTCAGCTCGAGTTAAGGCAAGCGTAAACAAGCCGAGGTAAGGCATTCTGCAGCTCTTTTAACGTAAATGATTGTAAAAGCAACATTTGCATTTCCTGCTTCACTCCTACCAATAACCCATTTTGTTTTCCGTGTTTGCTGTTAGCTAAGGGTAAAGGCACAAGCTGTACATGCCTTGACATGTCAGATCTAACGTCATTTGACGCCCCACATTTTGCCTACCGTGCTAACACAACACTGGCTGCAGATGCCAACAGGGGGAGGGACTGGAGCTATCAAATGCTGTCGACAGCACGAGGCTACGGAGCGTAGCTGAACTGCTTAGTCGACGAGTAACTCACGATAGTGCTACAGTGCTAATGGTGTTGATACAAAGCAGAGCAATGGCAACGATAAACAAAGCAAACATAGCGTTATATCTTCAGTAACAGTAGCCGAAGTTGAGATTCCGTCAGAAAGAAACCCAAGAAATTTCGCTGAGTGAGAAAGAAGTGGTAGATGAAGGATTAGCCTTTCTGCAAATGAGGCAGTGGAATGGGTGGTGTCGTGCGGACAATGTAAAAAAGGCGTATAGTGGTGGTGACACGTGCACGGCAATAGAAAGAAAGTGTTACTGAGACAGGTGTGGGGCACTTCATCGACGCTGTCGGACAGGGAGCCCCAGTTGCTGTTTCCAGTGAAACGTACTGAAGGACAGTCGTTGTCCTAAGAGTTGGTACTAAACGTAATTTTGTATTTGGAAAATCATCCGTGGCATAGGAAAACAACAATTACGAATATACACTACTGGCCATTAAAATTGCTGCACCACGAAGAAATGCAGATGATAAACGGATATTCATTGGACAAATAGATTATTCTAGAACTGACAGTGATTACATTTTCACGGAATTTCTGTGCATAGATCCTGAGAAATCAGTACCCAGACAAACCACCTCTGGCCGTAATAACGGCCTTGATACGCCTGGGCATCGAGTCAAATAGAGCGTGGAAGGCGTGTACAGGTACAGCTGCCCATGCAGCTTCAACACGATACCACAGTTCATCAAGAGCAGTGACTGGCGTATTGTGACGAGCCAGTTGCTCGGCCACCATTGACCAGAGGTTTTCAGTTGGTGAGAGATCTGGAGAATGTGCTGGCCAGGGCAGCAGTCGAACATTTTCTGTATCCAGAAAGGGCCATATGGGACCTGCAACATACGGTCGTGCATTATCCTGCTGAAATGTAGAGTTTCGCAGGCATCGAATGAAGGGCAGAGCCACTGGTACTAACACATCTGAAATGTAACGTCCACTCTTCAAAGTGCCGTCAATGCGAACAAGAGGTGACCGAGGCGTGTAACCAATGGCACCCCATTCCATCACGCCAGGTGATACGCCAGTGTGGCGATGACGAATACACACTTCCAATGTGCGTTCAGTGCGATGTCGCCAAACACGTATGCGACCATCGTGATGCTGTAAGCAGAACCTGGATTCATCCGAAAAAATGAAGTTTTGCCATGCTGCTGCAAACGTCGTCGATCTGTTCGTGCAGATGGTTCTTGTATTGCAAACGTCCCCACCTGTTGACTCAGGGATCGAGACGTGGCTGCACGATCCGTTACAGCCATGCCTGTCATCTCGACTGCTAGTGATACGAGGCCGTTGGGATCCAGCATGGCGTTCCGTATAACCCTCCGGAACCCACCGATTCCATATTCTGTTAACAGTCATTGGATCTCTACCAACGCGAGCAACAGTGTCGCTATATGATAAACCGCAATTGCGATAGGCTACAATTCGACCTTTATCAAAGTTGGAAACGTGATGGTACGCATTTCTTCTCCTTACACGAGGCATCACAACAACGTTTCACCAGGCAACGCCGGTCAACTGCTGTTTGTGTATGAGAAATCGGTTGGAATGTATCCTCATGTCAGCACGTTGTAGGTGTCGCCACCGGCGCCAACCTTGTGTGAATGCTCTGAAAAGCTAATCATTTGCATATCACAGCATCTTCTTCCTGTCGGTTAAATTTCACGTCTGTAGCACGTCATCTTCGCGGTGTAGCAATTTTATTGGCCAGTAGTGTATTTTGAAGAAGTTCGCAGAAATATGACCGTTAGTGCATAAGAAAAACTACGGTTATGGAACAGACAAGACGCACTTGTCACAAAAACTGATGTTTTCGCGTTTCGAGGATGCTCGATACAATTTACAGGATGTAGATGCTGGTGACCTACTACGTTATCCACATCAAACTGCGCGCGACGTACATATAGTGATTTGAAGAGAAATAGTGGATGCTTGCTTAACGTCAAACTGTGCTACAGAATTGTAGGACAATGAAATTTCAAACGAAGCTTGCCGATGCGCAGCATACTACGGAATCGGCCCAGAAATTTGTAGGGGAGATATTCAAACTTATCTTATCGTTGAGTAAGGAATTTGTTTTCAACTGCAACCAATCTGCGTTTGAAGAGGAAACACATATGAAAGGGACCCTGGAAATTAAAGGTATCAAGAGAATTCTATCAAGATCATGGAATATCAATTCGTATACAATTAACTGACTCTTTAACCGGATGGTAAATATGCTGGAACGCTATTCATTGCTCTGCAAGAACTAAGAGTTGCTTTGCGCCCCTTGATCCTTTCTCATGTGAGTGACTTTGGCAAGGGCAGTAGGGGATATTTACATCATAGCAAGCAAGAGTGGGAGAACGGGCGTTAGATAACTGCAACTATGGTATGAACACTGCATTTGGCTAATAGCTCGTCAAAATAAGTTGCTTTTGTTTGATTCGTAGTCTGCTATAAAAGTAAACTCCTAAAGAACAAACTATCGCTCCTGGAAAGTGTGTGACATTGCAGTTCATATCACCTGGAACCACCAGATGAATTCAACCTCCACATGTTTGTCTTTTCTGTGCGTGTAAAACATATTATTGCACTATCTGCATCAACGCCTTAAAGGACAGCCAGTTTCACGATACGCTCCACGACAGGCTGTTTCGCATTCGGTTGCACGCCATCACTTTCCATCAGTTCTCGTCACCATGTTACTCCAATGTGATTTCTGTATGCATTTTTCAAGACTGGATGCCTTGCACGCTTCGTAGCTACCAAGGAGCTCGTCTTTGATCTCGATGGAGCGAACCTTTGTGATCATTGAGACGCGCCATTTTTATTCGGTTTCCGTGGTCCAAGTTAATGGTTTGTTTCTTACATTTCTTGGATGTCGATGATGTCCATTTTGTGAGGTGTAATACATGCACCCCATAGAAGGTTGATCTCTGCGCATCCCAGACTCTCGTTTTCTGTGAACATGGTGCGTCATCACCAGTTAATATTTTTCTGGTCATAATTTTCACTTTCGAATAAGCCTTACTAAAGACTGTTCCTGCGACGTCGCACTTAACAGTTTCCTTGTAAGTCATCTAACAGAGAAGGTTAAGAAGTGTGGGGAATCTATTGGACATAAGAATGCTTTTTTAGCTTTATCAGTCCTTGGAAAAACAGAAATTATGCAACATCTTAGCTTTCAGGCAAAATACTGGAAGACAGAACGGCGATATAAGACAAACTCGCTATGTTCTTTCCAAGATAAAGTTCTGCAGTGAGTCTGAACTTGCGCTATGTGTACATGATGAAACAGTAGAATCTAACAGTCCTAGAATACTTAGGGAACGGGAAAACTTCACTTCTGCGTCAGCTGCGGATGTGAAAGAGCAGGTGAGCAATGCTGCTGTCTTTTAGGTGCACCCAGTGGTATACAGAAGAATTTATTGGACTGTACGTTACATGTGTGTCAGGACGAAGATAATGCAGAACTATCGGAGACAGTTTTTGTGTCTCTGTTAGCAGATGAAACATATGATGTAGCTTCTAAATTTTAGTTACTGGTAGTATTTCGTTTTCTGTTATCTGCTGAAGAGCCGGTTGAAAGATTTTGCATGTTTTCAAATCAATCGCTTATCAGTGCTACCTCCTTGGCTGAATCAATTAAAGATGTACTCGCCGATGTTGTCCAAGAAACGAAAGAAAACGTAATATCTCAAATTTATGATGGCGCCAGCGTCATGCGTGACCATCATACAGAAATCCAATCAACTGTAATATAAGGGCATAATTTCGTGTATTACGTACATTGTTATGAACATTCACTGAACTTAATTTTTGCCCAAGCGACAAGTCGAAACAAACAAATGAAACCGTTTTTCGGAACTACTGCAGAGGTAGCAATACTTTTCTGTCATTCACCTCGAAAAGTGGCTGTTCCAGATGCACTTGTGAAACAAAGAATCCCACACGGATCGGCCATTACATGGAACTTTAAATCGTGAAAAGTGCTCACAGTTAATGAGAACAGAGAGGCCACTCCAGAATGTCTTAAACACATTGAAGATACCAGCAGCCAGACAACAAATGTAAATCAGACATGTGGTCTAGGGATAAAACTCTGTCACACAAAATTTTCCTTTCGGTTAGGGATATCTTATAAAAATAACTAGCTGACAAACCCAGCAATGTAGAGGTGTTCATTTGGCAATTTCCTATGAGATATGAAAACAAAAATTGAACTGTGTTTTTCTGTAATATCGAAATAATTTCATTTATATGTATTCGTGAAAACACTTTTAAAATCACGAAACAGTCGCACAAAGAAATACGCATAATTTACAGAAGTGTAAGCACAGCTTATTCTCATGTCTAGACCGCGATTCTGTAAACGCCTGCATAGACTCTTCACAGCCCTACAGGTGGCTAATGTTTTCGCCTACAGTCGTTTGCGCTTCGCAGCTGAAAGATGTTGAAAGCTCTACCAGGTATCGGGGATTTCTCTTAAGTGGACTCGACTCTGTGTGTGTCTCAGCTCTAACGAATAAATGTATTAAAAATTCATACATGACGCGGCATTTCTTCACACAGCTCATCACTCATGACGCCACATTTCCTGGGCCTTGCGTCATACAATGACACGACTTTGCAGGTACATTCCCTGGTGTACATCGGTACTGTGTGCAGAATGTGCTGTGATCAGAGGTGGTGGGGAAGAAGCAGTAAATTTAGACGTCATGCATTATGAGGCAATTTGTCGTGCATGTAACTGTTTATGACGTTATGTGTCCTGAACTATGATAGATGAGTAGTTATTACCCCCACAGCAATTCATTGCTGACAGTAAGAGATGTGTGTAGCAAGTTTGGTTGAAATCGGTCCAGGAGGGGATGTGGTACATCTGCAAACCACACACACACACACACACACACACACACACACACACACATACATATATCCATTTTTATAATATGTATGTATGCCCTACGTGAACATCTAGTACAGCCAATTTCAAAAATATACCACTGGTGGCCTCTCAATAAAGTAAGCAGCAGCATCATTCCGAAACGAAATTTTTAAAATGAGAGACAATGGTAATGGTATCACAGAAGAAACAGAGGTTTGAATTCTGCAGCCACTTGTTGCCCTCTAATTTACTCAAACACCGCTTCTTTCTTTCATTGAAAAATTAGTGTCCTGAAAATGTTCTGTCTGCTGTTACGCAGTCCTATCAATTTTTTAAGTAAAGCTGAGTTAAAAACAGAGCTGCAGACCATTTATTCTCGAAATAGGTTTCAAGAAAAAAAAACGCGGGAGCCCTTATAAAGTTTGTCATTGAAAATAATCTGCAAGAACCTTTTGGCGACGTCAGGAACCTGCTGAAATCAGCGGCTGCTGTCCCATGAGAAGCTGTGAAGCAGAGACGTGTTTCCGCACGTTGTCGCTGATCAAACAGTTTCTTAGAAGTACGAGAGATGAAGATAGGCTGTCACATCTTGCCGTGGTATCTGTTGCAAAGAAAACGATTCACAGGTTTCCAAATTTCAACGACAGAGTCATAGATCCATCACGAAAAAGGAAAGGAGGATGGTCTTTTTCTATACGTCTACAGGCGATTCAACCCTACGAACGTTTTCAGGCTCATTGTAAGGTAATTTTAGAACTACAAAAATATTATACTTAATTTAGGAAATTAAACTGTTCGGAAAGGTAAGTTGCACAGTGCAGTCAAGGTAGTGAACTCCGTCCCAGCCACTTGAGGCATCAGCCACCGATGTCTGTGCTGTACCGCTAGGGATACGTCCTCTGCACCGCGATGACACAACGGCGAATGTTAATTTCTGAAGCGCAGAATGCAGCCCACCATTTTCTCTTGTCACTCGGAACTTTCCACTCTTCATTGTGCTTGGCAACGATCGAAATTTTGTTCTTAGTTTGTATTTCATTTTCTTTCTTATAAATATATCGCTGTACGTTAAGTAGTTAAGAGCCGTTTGACATCACTATATTCATTGTGAATTGTTTTTTATTGTAATATCAATGTCCACGATTATGTAGAATACAGAACTACGGAAAATACGTAAAGGGTGCTGTTATGACGAGGTACGGCAGAAATTCTGCACGAAGGTGCTTCGGTTTTAAAGAATCTACACGTTGTATTTCGCAACATCTTACTTCCATCTATTCTCCCACATATGAGAAACGTTTTGGGCTCAGTTCGGAAATATACATGCTTAATTTACCGTCTTTCCAAATCGTACTTTATGATATTTTTTCACTTGCGAACGGGTGTTACAAAGTACATTGACCGAAAAGGGTGAGAATGAAGTGCAGTTTGTCCCCAATGCAGTCCTTCACTGTCAGGGAAAAAAAGGTATAATCTTTGATAAGAGTATGTGTAAGCCAAGGCGCCTGCGCGTGAGTGAAAACTGCACTGTGCATAAGGTCTTGTCAGTCTGTACTGCACGAGAAAGCACTTACCTTCATCAACACAGTAGTCCCATAGCGTGATAGCTGTACGGAAACTTTCAGAGATTCTGCCAGAGTCGAGGTGGCTGCAGACGCAGTCCAGCACCGAGGAGGTCCCGTTTGCTGCAAGCAGAGCTGCCACTGTGGCAATTACGCCCGCCGGCTGCATTGTCCGCTGTCGACACTGGGGAACAAACAGAAGCAGTGCGCGCCGCAGGGAGCGCGCGCTCAATATGACGGCGGGCGCAGCGGAAGTCTGCCGCAGGACGGCCAAACCACGGGAAGCGTGGCGTGACGCCTCTCATCCGGATGACCGCCGTATTCCTGTTTGCCTGGTGAGAGTTCGCGAAAGTCGTCGAGTAAAACAAACGTGGTATCTGCCCTTCCCCAAGGAAATGTTGTAGTCATTGTGCTGTTCCTAATCTATAAAAACGATTTAGGAGGCAATCTGAGCAGCCATTGTTTGCAGATGATGCTGTCTTTTAGCATCTAGTAAAGTCATCGGAGGATCAGACACAATGGCAAAATGATATAGAGAGGTTATCGGCGCGGTGCGTTAAGTGGCAGTTGATGCTAAATAATGAAAAGTGTTACGTCATCCACAGGAGAACTAGAAGGAATCCGTTATATTTCTTTTACTCGATGAGTCACATAAATCGAAAGGGTGCCGTTTCAGCTAAATCCCAAGGTATTACAATTAGGACCAACTTAAATAGGAACGATCAAATCTTCTAGGGAAGACGAGCCAAAGACTGTGTTTTGCTTGCATAACACCTAGACGATGCGGCAAGCCCAGTAAAGAGACTGTCACTTGGCGATGCTTGAAGAATCTTCCGCCACACACCGCCAGGTGGCATGCTGAGTACTGGTACATATGCATCTACATACATATTCTATAAGTCACAATATGGTGCATGGCGGAAGTTGCCTTGCACCACCGCCAGTCATATCCTTTCGTATAACGCTGGTATATACAGCGACTATATATATGCCTCCACAGACACCCTAATTCGTATATCTTAGTGCTCCTTATAGCAAATGGACTTTGACGCCATTGAAATCGTGCTGCAGTCAGCTTCGAATGTCGGTTCTCTAAATTTGCTCAATAGTGTTCCTCCAAAATAACATCGTCTTCCCTGCAGGGGTTCCTGTTTGGGCTCCCAAACC
Source organism: Schistocerca serialis cubense (assembly GCF_023864345.2). Taxonomy (NCBI): domain Eukaryota; kingdom Metazoa; phylum Arthropoda; class Insecta; order Orthoptera; family Acrididae; genus Schistocerca; species Schistocerca serialis. The sequence continues at coordinate 83,356,298 of NC_064648.1, forward strand.
ACCTTCATAACACTAGCGTGGAGTTCGAACCTAGAGGTAACAAATCTGGCTGCACAGTTCTCGATTGCTTCGATGTCTTGCTTCAATACGGCCTTGTGTAGATCCAAAACACCCAAACAGTACTCAGGAATGGGTTGTACTAGTGTCCTATGTCTTCTACACATTCACCGTACTTTCCTATAATTCCCCCAATCGAAGTCGAGCATTCACTTTCTGTGCTGTACCCTTACATGCTCATTCCATTCCATATCGCTTTGCAACGTCACAGCTACACATCTAATCGACGTGACTGTCAAGTAGCGCACGGCTACTGCTGTATTCGAATGTTTCTACATTTAGACCTAACTACCATTCATCTTCCCAACAAATTTTGCTTAAGACAACTTGCACTCTCCTACAGTAATTCAACAATTACATCTCCCTGTACACCACAGCACCATCAGCTTATCCTGTCTGTCAGATTATGTTCTGGGGCACTCCTGGCGATACGTTTGTCTCTCATGAGCACTGACTGTCGAGTACAATGTAAGGGGTTTCGTTATTAAGAAATTTTCCAACCACTCACCTATTCTGTATGCTTGTTCGTTCGTTAACAGACTGCAGTGAGGGACCATACAACGGGATCACTGTGGCCTGCGAGCAAATCGTTGCCTCACGATCTGTCAACATTTTTTTTTTTTTTTTTTTTTTTTTTTTACAGCAGACACAGCTGCCATCCGCTCACCCCTCCCTCCCCACTCCAAACCCCTCCATTCCCCTCCCAACACTGCTTTCGCCCAATAAGTATCATTTCAGGTCAGTACTGAGTAGTGAAAGGAACATCACAAAGTGCTGTCACCAGGGATGGGCCAAAAAAACAGATATATTGGATTATACCTATGTATTTTTACACCAGGCCAATGAACTCCAGGTGAACTGCAGCAGCAAGCCACGGCCTACCTTCCAGATTTATCAGACCTGCAGTCTTTCTACTTTTAGACATCAGAGCTTCCCCAAGGCGGCAAGTCTTAGTTAAGTGTACTGCTTATCACCAAAACATATAATTTTACTGTTAGTCTATTCAAATGCGTGAATGTAGGTCTAGAACGCGACAGTGAGTTTGGGATGGCTACAGACAGACAGACGTGCTGCGTAGCATGAGGGAGTATACAAAGAAGTAGATGACAACATATTAAGTTGCATTTCAATCACCAACCGACATTAAAATGTATGGGAGGAGGGATTCAACAGTCCATATGTACAGGGAAGCTATGACTGAATCAACTTCAGGGGATATGCGCATTTAAATAAAACATACTAGTGTGGAGAATTTGGATGATTTATACTGCATCTTAGCGACTGCTACAGACAGACAGACGTGCTGGTATCTGAGTTAACAGGAGCAATGTATGAATGCATGTATTGTCGCTGTGCCAGGAGAGTCTATTAGTTTGAGGTCCATTCGAGCAGAATTTAGGTATGGTATGTCTACTCATGTATGTGTTGAGGCACTTGTTGGACAGAATACTATACAAGCTGAATTTAAGGCTCATATGAAGCAACTCCTCGAAAAACATTGCCCTACACAACGAGTATGGTTCAAACAGCTCTGAGCACTATGAGACTTAACTTCTAGGGTCATCAGTCCCCTTGAACTTAGAACTACTTAAACCTAATTAACCTAAGGACATCACACACATCCATGCCCGAGGCGGGATTCGAACCTGCGACCGTAGCGGTCGCGCGGTTCCAGACTGTAGCGCCTAGAACCGCTTGGCCACCCCGGCCGGCCACAATGAGTATAAAACGTACATATGTAAATAAAGAAAATACAGAATAAATTGTTCTTCCTGCCTCACTGTGTACGAATCTTCACCATTCAAGTGCATGTAAATGCACCATGAGCCAGTGCTTACTCGGGAGTCTCCAGCACTGTGCGCGAGACGCCTCTGTGGGGCAGCGGCGCACGTGTCGGCCGGGCAGTGCTGTGGCAGCTGCCGCCGCGGGCCCCACGTGGCCACTGGCTGGGTGGGGAGCCGCCAGCCCGCCTCCAGAGGAGACCTGCAGAGGCGGGGCCGCAGCCAGCAGCCAGCAGCCAGCTCCCCACCCAGCCAGCCAGCCACGGCCTCCGCAGCAGTGCTGGCGCCGCAGCTGGTGAGGGCAGCCAGAGGGGTGGCACGCCACAGCGTGTGGCCCGCAGCAGTCAGCACTTTGATGTTCATGATGAATTACATACAGTTACTCTAACTCAGCGGCAGTGTTTTACGAAGCTGCTGTGACTGTACATAATATTATTAATTGCTATTTCTTTACCTTGAAGTTTGCTACTGAACACACTTTATGCTTTATAGGTAAAGGTGTCTATTCTAGAAGAAAATACACGTGTGATGCAGCACACTGTAAATAACTAGCCACATCTTACAATATTGATTTAAGGAAATCCTCCTTTTTCATCATTTACATCTGGCTAGTCATTTGTAGTGACTAGGTTCTTTTCTATGAAATAACAATGATATTGTTAAGAATCTTTTTTTGTAAAAAAAGTGATCGATGTGCATTTTTTATTATATTCATTTTCTATACCATTTAAGCCAGCCGGTGTGGCCGAGTGGTTCTGGCGCTTCAGTGTGAAACCGCGCGACCGCTACGGTCGCAGGTTCGAGTCCTGCCTCGCGCATGGATGTGTGTGATGTCCTTAGGTTAGTTAGGTTTAGGTAGTTCTAAGTTCTAGGGGACTGACGTCCTCAGATGTTAAGTCCCATAGTGCTCAGAGCGATTTGAACCATTTATACCATTTAATCACATATATAATTTCACATTTAATTCCATATACATTCTTAAATTAATAAACTATCTGCTTTTTACGTTTAATTATGTGCCATATTTGCATTTAATTCCATGAAAACTAATAATAAGCACTCTGTTTTCCCAGTCAACCACTTTTTCGTTTCTAATTTGTTTTTGCCTGTACATAATATGTGTAGGTGAAAAAAGAACCACACATATACACATGCACACATGTAGGCACTAAAGAGTAAAAGAAATTGGCTCATGTGGCATAGACTTGACTAATGTCTGAAGTAGTGCTGGAGGGAGCTGACACCTTCAATCCTGCAGGACTGTCCATAAATCCGTAAGAGAACCAGAGGGTGGACATCTCTTCTGAACAGCACGTTGCAAGGCGTGCAAGATATGCTCAATAATGCTCACATCTGGGGAGTTTGGTGGCTAGCGGAAGTTTTTAAATTCAGAAGAAAGTTCCTGGAGTCACTCTGTAGCAATTGTGGACGTGTAGGGTGTCGCATTGTCCTGCTGGAATTGCCCAATTCCGTCGGACTGCACAATGGACATGAATGGATGCAGGTGGTCAGACAGGATGCTTACGTAAGTGTCACCCATCAGAGCTGTATTTAGACGTATCAGAGGTCCCATGTCACTCACACTGCACGCGCCCCACTCCACTGCAGAGCCTCGAGCACCTTTAACCGTCCCCTGCTGATTTGCAGAGGCCATGGATTCGTAAGGCTGTCTCCATACCCTTAAATAGTCTTGTTTGAGGCAAAGCCCGAGGTTCTCAGGGCCTACCAGAAGAAGTTATATAACTTTTGGCCCCAAAGGTAGCTCCATATTTATGTCGCGTTTATAATCGATGTCTGAAAATAGGCCATGGAAAATCGCGGAGGTAGTTATAATCGAGGAAGTCCGATAGATCTAGTTGCTTGCTGGCTGTTCTGTAAAAAGCATCTGAAAAGCTGGGTGGCGCCAGAAGTCGTCTCACCGGCTTGTGAGCGGTACAAACTACTGGCAGCTCGCTTTCCGTGCAGGGAAGGCCACTAAGAATGCCGCAAATGCAGTACAACAACTTGTCTGTGCAGCCGCGTGAAAACACGTAGTGGGCGGCAAAGTGGGTGCCTCGGAGGCTGACGGCAGCTGACGGTGGCGGCCGGCGCTGTCCTCTCAGGCAGTGGGGGCTGAGCGCTCACTGCCGAGGTAGCCGCCACGGCTGCGGCATCGTGCTAAGCGTCCTGGAAGACCGGCGCGAGTTAACCGAGCTATCAGTGACTCCAGCAAAGGCTGCATTTTCTTTCTTTTCCGAGCCTGCATTTGCACAGCCAGGGTCCGCCATCTGATAATTTTCTGCGGACCTCAGTGCTCCGCTCAGTGCACTCGGCCCCTGCCTCACCGCGGCGTCTGGATGCGCAGCTGACCTCACGGGCAGCGCTGCCCGTGCACTGCCGCGTGGAGGTCTTTTGTCATTTTTTGTGTAACATACAGCTGTAATCACTTCTCGAAATTATAATACATCAAATTTACAAATCGAAAAATATACAATTTTTAATATTTGAGAAGAAAAAAAAAGCAAAGTAGGAATGATTGGCAGTTGTGGCCTCAACAACGCTGCTGAGGAACGCGGTCTCAGATCGTGTCCTCGAGCCCGACCTCCCTGGGCGGCTCCTCCCATTATTAGTTTACCACATGAGATATTTCGCAAAATGTCACGAGACCAGTCATCTCTGGCACAGCTGTTCTAATGTCTAAATGTAGTCCTGGGAAAATAGAAAAGACGATAGAAAGAAGCACAGAATGTGGCGAGTTATCTAGAATTACTTACTGTGCAGGGTCAGCTTGATGGTATTACTTGCAGTAATTAACATCCACCAGTTTACCCATTGCTCAAAAGCCACATTGGAGAACGTAGTTCATGTTTTCCATTTGAATTGATCACACAGCACTAAACAAACTTTCCACAGCCAACAACTCCCACTTGTTCCACAGGGTGTAAATAAACCAAAGAGTGTGGCTGAGGCTAAGGTTCAAAGATGTTGCATTTGGACGGAGCTTATCTTTCGTCAACAGTAGCATTCTAGAAAACTGCACACTAATGACGCTAAAAATAAAGAGTGTGTCAAAAAGGACATTGTAGCTTAGGAAATACAGAAATATATTGAGATAACTTACAGAGTCGATTGATGTGTTATTTTGTTGTAAAGAACCTCAAGTTTCTTATAAAAGTGTCATTTCGTTTCGATGCGAATACCATTTATGATGTGGGACACATCCCACTGGTAGTCAATTTCCGTTTCCCACATTCGCTGTAGCAAAACTGGCGAAACTTGTGCAACAGCAGCGTAGATTCGATTTTCGGGTCGGCCAAATTGTTTGCAATGGGAGGAACATACGCGCGGCCTTTAATGAAACTGCCGAACAGTTATTGCAGAGTTCGTTTCATGGTACCAGGACACACAGCGGGCACGCTCCACACCAGTGAAAGCAGCCATCTTAACTGTGCACAACGCTGGCGTTCCTGGTGGTGGAATGGGGCACTGATAGACTCTAGTACATGGAGATTGTTTGCTGCATAATCATACACCTACCGATTCTATAAGTTATCTCAATACATTTCTATATCATTCTAAAGTTGCAAATTCCTTTTTGACTCGCCCTGCACATCTCTATTTGGATTACATTCATTACAATTAAAGTCACATCTATTGGATTACCTGGCACAGAGAGAGTCTTGTAGAAGACTCTCTATAGCTTTAAATGGTGAAGTGTTCTGATTCGAAAACTTTATTTGCCGAAATCACAATTGATCGTACAGTAATGACTAGTTTCGGCAAATTAGAACTGCCATTTTCTAAATATTCTTCCTTAATACATATTAACTATAAACTAGACGTCTCTATGAGTTGCAAACCATTGTCGCCACATCAGTAGTAGAGCTATAACAAGCCTACAGGGCTTCCAAGGACATTTCTTAGTGAAGTTATCTATTTTAACTACAAGTTACTCGTGATTTAATGTCTACGGCGAGCGTGGACTAGAGGTGGAAGATGGACGCTGATGATATCATAGTATAGTATTATTGTCTGCAAATGTTGCGACTCATGGTTGCTAATACACTGCCAGGAAAAAAATTGGTGCTTTTGGTGGTTAATAGGTCACTCAAGATTTATTGTTGCAACACTGCATATGGAGTACGTGAAGTGGTAACACATACAGACGAATAGCACACACGGTTGGACGAACCAGGCATCGACCCAACCTGAGACATCCATATCAGCAAGTGGCGTAGCCACTACGGGCGGCAAAAAAAAAAATGGTTCAAATGGCTCTGAGTACTATGGGACTTAACTTCTGAGGTCATCAGTCCCCTAGAACTTAGAACTACTTAAACCTAATTAACCTAAGGACATCACACACATCCGTGCCCGAGGCAGGATTCGACCCTGCGACCGTAGCGATCGCGCGGTTCCAGACTGTAGCGCCTAGAACCGCGAGACCACCGCGGCCGGCACGGGCGGCAACACAGGCGCTGACTCTGTCATCGAGTCAATAGTATGGGGGGCGAATACGGCCCTGGGATACGTGATGTCACGTCGTTGTGTAAGAGTCCTCGCTTGACACGTCGCACCTGTCACTTGTCGTCCCATCATACCCCACACCTGCTGGACTGGAGAGCGAGTCCAGAGGCCGTGCCAGCCAGGGAAGTTGCCACACGTCTTACAGGGCACATTGAGCTCGATGAGCAGTATGTGGGCGAGCATTATCCTCGTGGAGCAACACACCATCTTCCTCTTACAAGAAAAGCAAAAGAGCAGGTTTAACAACATTCTGCATGTCCTCTCCAGGAACAGCACAGTAAGGCCAGTGTGTACACTCTTTGAGGTAGCACTCACCAGCTCTTCTTCGTATGCACAAACGACCGTCACTTGGATGCAGGCAAGTATCTGCTGCCGTCGCTGAAGACCAGGGCGCGCCATTCCTTCTTCCAGCTGAAGGAAGCCCTGGCGGCACCAGTCGATGCTGTGGTGTGGGTGGGAGAAGAGGTAGAAGTGTGGGTGCCCACAGTCTCACTGCTAATAGGTGGTTCGCGACTGCTTGTGTTGAGGTGTCTGATCTCACGAGCTGTGTTACCTGTGCTGCGGTAGCTGTGCGCCCTGTCGCCGCTGTCCCTGGAATAAGACGATTCTGGCGGGCGTCAGGGCTGCGTGGACGTGCAGCAGCTCGTCTGCGAGTGCGAGAGTGATCACGTGACCACTGACAGCATCACAGAGTGGCGCAGCACGTGCAGCTTATGCGGCAGTTCTGTAAAAGGACGACAATTTGACCCCTTCCTGATGTACGAATATATGAAATAGTTATGAATATGATCAGGGATAAATTGAGTTTTGTGAAAAGAATATAAGATTTTTGGTTGGTTGATATTGCGAAACATCCCGGTCTGGTAAAAAAGCAAGAGATTGTCAACAGACAGTCAGGCAGAAATTATCTAGCTGACTAGTTAGATTCATGGCTGACTGTAGAGGTAATATTTGGACTCCATAACGAAAATATCTGACCTTGATTTGTCGTATGAACATTGTAATCAAAATATTGGTTTTGATTACTTGAAGAGCATTAGTTTGACTTTTCCGTCTTTCATAGGTACTGAATTCGGTGTTCAGTAACTTTCATCAAGTGAACAGCGTCGATACAATATTGCAAAGTTCAAAAGACGCGGTGGAACGGCATTTAAATATGACTGATACTGTCTTCCAGAAGGAAAGAAATGATAGCTGTTCAGGTATTTACTCTCAATAGGGGGTTTATTGGTGAATGCAGTATTACTTTCACCTCATACCCTACTGTATTAGTGAAGGAGCTGAGCTGTCCCACTGCCACCTGCTGCGGTCTCCCAGTGGCAGAGCGGTCGGCGCCGGGGCGTCGCTCCGCCCCCGCACGGCGGCAGCAGAGGCCGGCGCTGCAGCTGGTGAGGCGCTGCGGCCGCCCCCGCCTGCCTCAGTCAGCACAGCACTGCAGCCGGAGCAGTCCCACGTCGAATGGCGGCCTATAGAGCTCTGTACACTGGCGTCAGTGTTGGGTTATTCGCGTGTGCAAACCGGAGTGACGCGAATACCACAGGCGGTGTACGCCGAAATGCTACATCCGCGTTGACGATTTGTTCACCTGATTGTTCCGTAAACTTGTGTCTCTGATCCTACTGGTGAACGTAATACAGTACTACGCTCGCTAGAAGTGTTCTTTGATGGAAACTAATACCTACCATAGCGCGTTACACAGAATATGCTGGAGTATAGTGAACACGGCTGCTTGTTAAATCACTGACCCTGTATCAGTTGAAACAAAGAATAGCAGGTGCGCACTGTGATTTCTTGACAAGCCCAGTGGTTGTAGGCTGTTCAGTTACAGACACGTTTGCTGGATGTACGAGTACGGTGTGGATGACAGATTTCATCATTTCTGACACAATACAACTTTCACTGCTCCAAGTTATTCGTTCTTTTGAGAATAAAAGTTGTTCTACAATGTGTTGAGCATTTTTTGCTTATAACACAGCTTCATTATATTTACTGTTAAATGGTAGACGTCTATTAGTACGCTTTTGACCCTACAGGTTGCAAGCCTCGTCAATGAGATCGCGCGACATGTGTGGGCGACATGTTTACACTGGCGGGTTTTATGCCAGATGTGAAGACATACTTCCGTTGTGGAAACTATTAAAAGTATACCGCATTGAAGTCCGGCAAACTTTTGACTTTCACTAAAACATCGCCATTCTTGGTGATACTGTCCTTTTTTTAAAGTGATTTCTCTCGTTTCTTCTCGAACAGTGGCTGTTTTGTGTGCCAAGGGAGAATAGAGCCGTGTTTTACTAACATGTTTGGTGTAAATCTGTCGATTAGTGGGAAGCTACTATCGCAGGATCGCGATTACTCGCCTCCAAGTCGTATTTGCGTAAGTGGAGCTTTGCGGATGTGCGCCAGGAATACTCCACGATTTTACGTGTGTGTGTGTGGGGAGTGCGTCATGTCCTCGCTGTGACAGCATGCGGTTAGCGGTCAGCGGGCAGCTAACATCCCGTTTGCAGTCTGAGCCGCTTCCAGTTTCCGCCAGCCCGGCACAGCAACACAGGGCGAGGGAGGCCAGCGAGCGACACGGGCCGAGTCCACACAGTAGGGGGCCCGGCGTACGGACCGACCCAAAATCACTGTAGTGGTGACACGTGGCTGCTGACGACACTAACCGGTACGTCGATTAGCAGTACAGAAAACGAAAAATAAAATTCAGAATTTCCATCGTTTGAAGGTGCTGCACACTTTTGAATCGGCACCTTCCAAAACGTTGAATCCGTCGTCCTTGCCATGCCGCCACTGCGCTCTCTGCCATCTGGACCCAGATCTATGGCCGGCCGGTGTGGCCGACCGGTTCTAGGCGCTTCAGTCTGGAACCGCGTGACTGCTACGGTCGCCGGTTCGAATACTGCCTCGGGCTTGGATGTGTGTGATGTCCTTAGGTTAGTTAGCTTTAAGTAGTTCTATGTTCTGGGGGACTGATGACCTCAGCTGTTAAGTCCCATAGTGCTCAGAGCCATTTTGAACCTAAATCTATGGCCTGACACGCTTTATCACTTACATGACGCGAGTCTCACCATGGCTTCATGCCAAATACCTACAAAGAATTTAAAATAAATTTCGTCCGTTTCGAATAGCTACACCCATTGGTAAGCGTTTCATTAAGTTTTAAAGATATAAATAACTGATTTATAAATTTTATATAAGAATATAAGGAAACGATTAAATCTATTAAGTAGACATATAGATATCAAAGTAGCAAATTTTACCTGGTGATTATCAGTACAACGGAGAATACAGAGAATCTGTGGTACCCTCATGTCGTTCATGTACGAAGTAAAATATTCGACAATGTACACTATATTACTCCAATCCCTCCTCCACCGACACTGTTTGGCGGAAACACCCTCGCCGCCGTGGGGTGGCGTGCGTGCCTCAGTGATGCACACAGCCGTACTGCAGATCCTACAACGTGGAAGGGGCGTCTATGCAGGAGCCAGACCAACATATGGTTCCCGTACAGGGGCAGCAGCCTATACAGAATAATGCTGAAAATAAGATGGGTAAATCCAGTTCTTAACGAAAAGATACATAACCGAATGCATGAAACATATAGAAGGGATCGACTGACAGCAAACGTCTTCAAGTATCAAGGAATCGTTAATCAAGTAATGGAACAAAGTGTGCGGTAGTACAGAAAAAGCAAAGAACCTAACAGTGAATGGTTGGAGCTATCAGGAATTCTTCACGTCATTAGCTACAATTAAAAACACTACTAACAGATATTAGCATCCATAGGTTTAATACTGATTCGCAGGGCAATTTGAGACACATTGCTCATGATATCCACTCCTGTACATTACGAACGACTGTGCAAAGAGTGTTACTAAAATAATGGTCAAAGTTTTGCTTCGGGACAGAGATTTTCTTCGGTCAGTCCCCAACTATTCTACCTGTGTTCTTCAGAAGTAGAGTGCTATGTTCTTTCGGACATGCATACATATATGCACGCTTGCGTGTCCGAAGAAACATTGCATCGTATTTCTGAAGAACACAGGCACTTCAGCATCGCATTTATCCGCCGATACCGGGCAAGCGACTGTCAGTTAACATGTCTCCAAATCAAATGGCTCTGAGCACTATGGGACTTAACTTCTAAGGTCATTAGTCCCCTAGAACTTAGAACTACTTAAACCTAACTAAACTAAGGACATCACACACATCCGTGCCCGAGGCAGGATACGACCCTGCGACCGTAGCTATCGCGCGGTTCCAGACTGTAGCGCCTAGAACCGCTCGGTCACCCCGGCCAGCAACATGTCTCCCCTGTACGGGAATATACATAACTTATGTACGAGCGCAGGGGTAGCAGACATGTGGTTGACGACATATGGAAATCATGGTCTGGTCTTGAAGAAATGCAGGTGAATTTACGCTAATGCGCATGAATTTATGCGCCATCTCGTCACATTAGTCTTCTAATGTCAATTATGTAGGTGGTAGAACACTTGCATTTTTTCCTGGGTATGTTGGAGAGCGAAAGTTTTCATTGTCTTCATTTCTTTCCCTGAGCGACCAGCTCGTACTTCCTGTTCCACTTTCTCCTGAACGTGAATGTGACGTTCCACGTTCGTTCGAAAAACTAAAGGCAGGTACACACTCTCAGATGAGAAGAGCAGACAGTAGAGCGCTGTTTCATCTGCAGTTCGATAGAAACAAAACACAACGACAAAGAAACGAATAAAGAATTATTTACCCATTGCGTGATAATGTAATGGCTACTGGAGCGATGAAAATTAATACATTGCGCTGGGTGAGAGCAGTAACAGGCGGTAGTGTTCTGTCTATACCAGTGGTACAGACACCAGTCCCTGCCCCTGTGCATACACACAGTCACACACACACACACACACACACACACATAGTCAGAAGGTTAAGAGCTGCAAAGATGACAAATTTGTTCTTATTGAGGTAGTGGATAAGTTGCAGAACATAGTCTATGAAGGAGAAGTTCCAAGTGAACCCCACTCATATTGACAAGAAGATGTACTGGTTATGGAAACATTAGGAGCAGCTGGGTTCAGACATCCTGTCCATTCCCTCCAATGTGTTGACAATCCCACCTCAATCGTGTGCAAACAGACACACCTTGACTCTAGCCATTCCAAGAACCACGCAATTGTATAAAACAAACAACCACTTTTCAACCCTTTAACTACAGCATTAAGAAACCATCCTATCCAATTTACTAACTTATTAAAACACCCAAGACTAACCTTAGACTGTACACTAATGTGAAAGCTGCACATACAGACTATACAAGGAAAGTGTACAACATGAGAATACTTCTGTAGCTACTTACTGATCAAACATGAGAATTGCATCCTTCTACTGTACCCCACAACTTCAAACCTGGGAACTGACTTGTCTCATTTTCCAGAGCCTGGAGTGTCGCTGGTATGTTCTATGACGCCCCCTGTGGACATCAAATGAATGACTACTGTCGATTGCCTAGCGCCGTGAGACGAGGCTCCAACCCACTGCAACTACATTTTCGTGATATTGACAGAGAACAGGCGAGTAGCGAATTACTATAGAATGCATCAGACGTAAATTAACGGTTAAGACGGAGGTGAACGTTGTTGGACACGAATACATTTGAACGAAAATGAGATCGTCGTTAGCATCAGCCAACATGTGTCTGCATATTCAAATACATTACCTAGGGTTTCGTGAATGTAGTCTCTGCACGTGCCCTAACTGATACACGGATCACTGTCTGTTGCTTTTTCAGCGAAACCGTACTGAACATTCAAGTTTTCGAAGGAGGCGGCGAGTTCTGCTCTCGAAGAATAGGAGGAATGTTTAAAGTTTCAAGTCCTCTTGACGTCGAGACCATTCGAGTAGCGACGTGGCCTCTCACTACAGAAGAATGAGGGCAGAAATCAACAGTACCCGTATTTAAGGGAAGGCCGCACTGTTTTCTGCAGTGGTTTGGCGAAACCACAAAAAACCTAAATCTGGGAAGATGGACCGTGATTTGATCGTTACCGCTGTACCACAGCTTTTCCTGTACATTTTTGGTTTCTGCTGGCGTTCCGTGTATGGTCACAGCGTGGGGATGTCAGGCACTCCAGCTGTACACATCACGTGGAACACGCACACAAATGAGCACAAAGTGAGTATCTGTCGAATAGTGTTCAGAGAAATTTGTTGCCAAAGCATTCGTCTGCCACATTCTATAGACAAGTTGCGTAATTAGTCACTCAGGAATTCGTGTTCCAATGCAACATAGTGTCCAGCGGGATCTGAGTTGGAAATGTGATGTCATAAGATATAGATTCTTCTACGATATCTCTGCAGCCTTGGTCCAGGGGTAGTTCCGCATCGAGCGCCGGATGGGAGGGTCGCCAGTTTACTGTCTCACCACGGTACGCGCATACCTGGACAGCTTTCCCTCAGTGTTTTCGTGGCCTCGTGTGTAACACATCGTCTTGGCCAGAAGAGTTTACTTTGGTCTCTTAGAGTGATGTGACGGGTATACGATGTGAACGCCATTCCACTCAATACCCTTCGCAGAGTTATAGTAGGATCCGTTCAGTGAAGATGGTAGTAAAATACAACATTCCTTCCCATCTACTGTTTTGTGTGTACCGCATTCATACATCATATTATGAGGAAGTAGCGACGTGCTTTCTCATCAGCTAAAGTGACCACCTATTAACTAATTGCTAGTGGAGGATATTTGTGTTGATCTCGTTTCTACTGCTCACGAGATTGTTGCCACGTCTTGGCCAGGTGCAATGGAGCAACAGAGGGAAGCGCATCTACCTGCTCCTGACTTTTCAGTTTGAACTTCGTTGCAGGGTCGTGAAACTGTTGTTAGCTGACTGGCTGTGTCCGGCTGTTAGAGGTAGCATGGCTCAGTGTTTCTGGAGGGAACTTCCAATGACTTGTTGAGGCCATGCCACATTAAGTTGCTGTACTACACTGGGCAAAAGGTGGTCCCACACGGTATAATGAGGTATCCCACCTCATTGTGTATCTCGCGTTTGTAGAATGAGGATAAGATGAGAGAGGTTCGTCTGCGTATGGTGGCTTACGGACAGTCATTTTTACGTGAATGGGGTATGGAAGGAAATAAATAGTACAGACACGATTTTCCCTACGCCATGCGCTGCCTTACTCAGTAATTATTACGTGTAGATGTAGGGAATGTCGCCCAGCGGAAAGCAAATCAGCTAAACAGTTGGTTTCCACTTACCATTAGTAACAGTCATGGGGCACCTCCTAACATCGTGCCGGACCTCCTCTTGCCTGGCGTAGTCCGACAAGTCGACGTGGCAGGACTCAACAGGACGTAGGAAGCCCCTGCACTACTACCGAGGCATGGTGTTCGCAGCACAGGATTTTGTGCACGGAGTGATTTCGTCCCATAAATGTTGGGCGGGACGCCTGTCGGGCTGTGCGGGTGGCTAAATCAGCTGCTCTAACTGTCCAGATTGTTCTTCAAATCAGTAGCGAACAATTGTGTCCTGGTGACATGACGCATTGTTGTTTGGGAAGATAAAGTCCATGAATGGCTGCAAATGTTCACCAAATACCCGAGCATAACCATCTCTAGCCACGATTGATTCAGCTGGGCCAGAGGTCCCAGTCTGTTCCATGGAAGACAGCCCACACCAAGATGGAGCCACCATTTCTATTGGTGGACGGCCGAAATGCCACTCTGCTGCTCTGTTTCCATGTTCTTCTACATACGCTATTACTTTCAGTTTATAGCCCACATCATATGAATACCTTTTACTTTTTCCATTAAGAAACTATCTGAACACCTGGCTGAAAATGATTCACAAGTTCGTGGCACCCTCCATCGGTAATACTGGAATTCAATGTGGTATTAGCCCTTCCTTAGCCTTGATGACACCTTTCGCAGGCATACGTTCAAACAGGTGCTGGAAGGTTTCTTGCGAAAATGGCAGCCCATTCTTCACGGAGTGCTGCACTGAGGAGAGGTATCGATGTTGGTCGGTGAGGCCTGGCACGATGTCGGGCTCCAAAGCATCCCAAAGGTGTTCTGTAGGAGTTAGGTCAGGAATCTGTGCAGGCCTGTCCGCTACAGGGATGATTTTTTAGTGCAACCACTCCGCCAAAGGCCGTGCATTATGAACAGGTGCTCGATCGTGTTGAAAGATGCGATCACCAGCCCCGAATTGCTCTTCAACATTGGGAAGCAAGAAGGTGCTTAAAAGATTAATGTAGGCCTGTGCTATGATAGTACCAGGCAAAAGAAGAAGACGTGCAAGCCCCATTCATGGAAAACACGACCGCACCATAACACTACTGCCTCCGAATTTTACTGTTGGCCTACACACGCCGGCCTATGACGTTCACCGTGCATACGCCATACCCACACCCTGCCATCGGATCGCCACATTCTGTACCGTGATTCGTCCCTCCATACAGCGTGTTTCCACTGTTCAATCATCCAATGTTTACTTGACAGGATTCGTGGCAGAACGGTCTTCTTTTGAGTGTAGTAAATCAGCTGGAGGACGTAGTCGAGAGTTGTTTCCCTGATTCTAAAATTTCAGATGCTACTCAACTGCGTTGAACTGAATGTTTCCAGATCGTAAACAATGTGATAGGAGAGAGCCATAACAACGCAGAACGAAGTACCAAGAAAACTGAGACACACTAAATTCAGTGTTCTCACTGATGAGTCAACAGACGTAGAATATGTTAAAACTTCGTGTTTCTCGTTGGATATTTTGATAAGGACACAAATAAAACTGAAAGTAATTTTGGAACCTTTGTGAAATATTAAAACATGGCAAATATGATAAGGTGCAACAAGTAAAAATCTTTATAATAATATAATGCTTCCATTTTCTGAGTACGATGTTTCTCAAAACAATCTTATAAAATTTACTTGTGCTGATTGCAATTATATGATACGATCAAGAAACACTGGTGCTACTCGCTTAACTGAACAATGTCCTGGACTAATTATACTCAAATGCATATTTCATATTTTCACAAATGTGTCAGTAAAGCTGGTAAATCTTTCCAAACCTAGCTAGGAATATTCATAACCATTTTAAAGCTGGTGTTAAGTGTCAGGATGTGCTACACACAGGCCTCCATACAGTATAGACACACTTGCCTTTTAAGGACATGTTTATCCTTTAGTGGGAAGCCACTGACGCAGGAACGCATATTTGCGTAACGAGATCACTGCGGATGTGCGCCAGGAATACTCCAGCTTCTTACGTGCGTGTGTGTGGGAAGAGCAGGCAAGAGTGCTGGCATCATATCCCAGCTGTGACCGCAGGCGGCTAGCGGTTTGCGGTCAGCTGAAATCCTGTCTGTGCTCCAAACTGAGTCCCGGGTGCGACAGCGCGGCTGTGGGCGTTATAATGCAGGGTCTGCGAGGCCAGCGACACGGACCGAGACCGTACAGTTTGGGGCCCACCGTACGGGCCAACCCAAAATCTCTACAGCGGTGACACATGACTGCAGCTAACACTTACCAGTACATTGATAAGCATTACATAGAATGTAAAATTAACTTCAGAATTTCCATCGTTATGCAAGAGCTGCGAATCGGAAGCCGCTGCGCACTTTAGAATCAGCACCTCCCAAAACGTTGAATCCGTCGTCCTTGCCACGACGGCACTGCGTTCCTTGCCCACTAGAGTTCTGGCCCTGACACCAACTCATTTCTTTTCTCCAGGGGTTATGTGAAATACCGATGTCTAAAACCATTACAAAACACAAATCGCTCATTTCTGATGCGACAATTCATCCACAGACGCATCTAAATGTATGATACGAAATGTTCTCGCTTACATACCGTCTGTGTCGACAAGGGCTTCATACAAAATATCTATAAAGAATCTAAAATAAATTTGCTCCGTACGGAGTATCTACAGCCACTGGTAATCGCTTCATTCTGTTTTATCTGTATACCTAGAGATAGAAATACGTAATTTATAAATTTTACATAAGAATATGAAGAAAGACTCAGAAGACTAAAATGATTCAGTAGACATAGACAATCTTATCCGGCGATTATCAGTGCAAGGGACAATATAAAGAGCCTGTGATACCCTCATGTCATTTATGAACCAAGGAAAATACTGGACAGCGTAGGCTACAATAGTCTAGTCCCACCTCCACCTCCACTGTTTAGCAGCAATGCTATGCAAGACTCGGGTGGTCTGCGTGCCTCAGTGATGCAGACAGCCATACTGCAGGTGCAACAACGTGGAAGGGGCGTCTATACAGCAGCCAGACCAACATGTGGTTCCCGAAGGGGAGGGCAGCCTGTTCGTTAGTTAGAGGGGACCAGTCCAGATGAGTGTCAGAAGGTCTGGCCCTGCAACATTGTCCCACCGGCCCTCCATACGTTGGTGTTATGGGCGGATGATGGCAAGCAGAAAATACAAGTGTCATGCTCCCATCGTAGCAGAATCTGAAATGCGATGCAGAATAATCCTGAAGATGGTGAAATAGAATATATAATGAAGAGGTACAGGATCGAACTGATAGGAAACAATAGAGCCACTGTCTGACTAATAGAAGGAATCGATTGACAGGATACATCCTCAGATATCAAGGAATCGTTAAGTAGGTAACCGAAGGATGTGTGAGGTAGTGCAAAAAAAAATCGGAAAAGCAAGCAATGAATGTTTGGAGGTATCAGAAATTACTTACGTCACTAGGTACACCTGAAAGCATTACATACAGATATTAGCATCCATACGTTACACGCTGGTGCGCAAGTCAATTTGCGACACATTGTTCATAATTTCCAGTTCTGCTAATGACAAAGAACTATACAGACTGTCCCTCAGACCACAACTCAAACATGTCCTACGGACGTAAACAAACTAGAGAGTGTGACTAAAATATTGGTCAATATTTTTGTTTCGCACGAGAGCTTTTAGTGGGCCAGTACTATACTGCTCTACCTGTGTTCTTCAGAAGTACACTGTAATGTTCTTTCGGACATGCACGCAAATACGGACGCATGCATGTCCGAGGAAACATTCCATCGTATTTATGAACAACACAGGAACTGCAGTATTGCATTTATCCGCCAATACCGGACAATCGATTGTCAATTAACATGTCTCACCTGTTGGGGAATATATTTAGTCTAAGTGCGAGTGCAAGGGGTTGCAGACATATGGTTGACGACATATGGAACTCGTGGTCTGGTCTTGAAGAAAAGCAAGTGAATTTACGCTAATGAAGATTTTATGCGCCATATAGTTACATAAGTAATTGAATGTCAATTAAATAGTTGGTAGGACACTGGCATTTATTCCTGTGTTTGTTTGTGACTGAAGCTTCATATTTTTTTCATTTCTTTCTCTGTGCGACTAGCTCGTACTTCCTGTTCCACTTTCTCCTGAACGTGAATGTGGCGTTCCACGTTCGCTCCAAAAAACTACACGCAAGTACACACTCTCAGATGAGAACAGCAGACAGTAAAGCGGTGTACCATCTGCAGTTCGATAGAAACACAACACAGTGACAAAGAATCAACTAAAGAACTATTTACCCATTGTGTGATAATGCAATGACTACTGTAGCGATGAAAATTAATACATTGCGCTGGGTGAGAGCAGTAACACGCGGTAGTGTTCTGTCTATACTAGTGGTACAGGCATCAGTCCGTGCTCCTGTGCATACACACACTCACACACACACATAGTCAGAAGGTTAAGAACTGCAAAGATGACAAATTTGTTCTTATTGAGGTATTGGATAAGTTGCAGAACATAGACAATGAAGGAGAAGTTCCAAGTGAACCCTATTCTTATTGACAAGAAGATGTACTGTTTATGGAAACATTAGGAGCGGCCGGGTTCAGACATCCTGTCCATTCCCTCCAATGTGTTGACCATCACACCTCAACCATGCTAACCAGACACACCTTGAATCTAGCCATTCCAAAACCCAGGCAATTGTATAAGACAAACAACCACTCTTCATCCTCATAACTACTGCCCCATGGAAATATGCTATCCAAATTACTAACTCACTAAAATACACAGAACTACGCCTCGACTGTAAAGAAACGTGAAAACTGCAAGTACAAATCATACAAGAAAAGTGTACAACAGAAAGATACTTCTGTAGCTATTTACTGACCAAACATGCGAACTGCATCCCTCTACTGTACTCCACACCTCCAAGCCTGGGAATTGACTTGCCTCATTTTCCAGAGCTGGTATTTTCTATGAACGCCCCCTGTGAACATCAAATGAATGACTACTGTCGAATAATGTTCAGAGAAATTTGTTGCCAAAGCATTAGTCTGCCTCATTCTATAGACAAGTTGCGTAATTAGTCACTCAGAAATTCGTGAACAGTTCCAATGCAACATATTAACCAGAGAAATCTGATTTGCAAATACGACATCATAAGGTATAGATTCTTCTATGATATTTCTGCAGCCGTGGTCCAAGGGTAGTTCCGCATCGAGCACCAGGTGGGAGGGTCACCGGTTTACTGCCTCACCACAGAATGTGCTTACCTGGACAGCTTTCACTCAGCGTTTTCGTGTCCTCGTGTGTAACAACAGTCTACTTTGGTCTCTTAGAGTGATGTGAGGCGTATACGATGTGAACGCTAGTTCACTCAATATCCTTCACAGAGTTACAGAAGGATCCGTTCAGTGGAGATGGTAGTAAAGAACAACACTCCTTCCCATCTACAGTTTTGTGAGTACCGCATTCATACAACATACAATGAGGAAGTAGCGACGTTTTCTCATCACCTAAAGTGGCCGCCTCTGATCTAATATGCTAGTGGAGGATAATTGTGTTGAAGTCCTCCTTGGAACAGCGTCGAAATTGGCGTTTCTACTGCCCACGAGATTGTAGCCACGCCTTGACCAGGTGCAATGGAGCAACAGAGGAAAGCGCATCTACCTGCTCCTGACTTTTCAGTTTGATCTTCGTTGCAGGGTCGTCAAACTGTTGTTAGCAGACTGGCTGTGTCCGCAGTGCAACACAAGAGATGCCGTATACAGGACAGAGAGGAGTTGGGTACATCTACTCCTCACACAGCGCTCCCTGAAGTGAGTCTGTTGGTTGTTATATACTGTAGTGCTGACTCCTGCTCTACTGGTGGGATCGATGGTGCGAAAAAGGAAGTTGAGATAGCTGGTGTGTGTTCCAGAAACATACAGGCGTGGGGAAGTCGTTGGAATTTCTGGTGTAATGATTAACAAAAGAAAAACTGAGATGCCTCTAAATTTGTCTGTTCCATTTAAGTCTCCCTTTCCGATGATCTCTTAACGACCTTCTCCTGTTACTGCCATTAAGCCAATTGGTGGCCAGGATGTCCTACCTCTTTATCCAGATGTGTTGCCTGCTCCCTCACATGCGTGCCGATCAGAATCGCCTCTGGTTCTGTTTTTCATATAATCTGGCTAACGTTCAAGAACAACCAACAGCAGTCGCTCTACTGCCTCATAGTCGCTATAAGCAACGCATCTATCCTGAGCGGGTGGCAACCCGTAAAATGAAGATAATGGGTCCTGGCTCCTAACTAGCTATCAAGTGAATAAAAAAGTGAAATATCCCACATTGTCTGATTTTTCGTTGTACTGATATTTTGTTTCAGTCAGTATGTTGCTAAAAACGTCCTTAATTTAAGTCTTTTTGTCAGGGTCCTCCAGGAATCCGAAGAATACCTCGCATCTAATTACTTAACTAGTGTCATAAACTTAGTATTATCAACCAAAGAAAATGAAAGGTAAGAGTTGTATCGAGTGGATGGACGTGTACGGGTATAGAGGAAACCTCATGAATCCGAGGACTCTGCATGTCAGCAGGGGACTGTTCATGCTTGTGGAGGCTCTGTAATGGTGTTGGGTGTGTGCCGTTTTTGGCTGATATGGGACCCCTGATACGTCTAGATTCGACTCTGACAGGTGACCCGTATGTAAGAATTCTGTCTGATCACCTGCATCCATGGACATGTCCATTGTGCATTCCGACGGATTTGGGCAACTCCAGCAGGACAATGCGACACCCTATACGTCCACAGTTGCTACAGAGTGGCTCCAGGAACACTCATCTGAGTTTAAACGCCTCCGCTGGCCCCAAACTCTCTGACATGAACATTATTGAGCATTTGTGGTGTGCCTTGCAACGTGCTGTTCAGAAGAGATCTCCAGCCCCTCGTACTCTTACGGATTTATGGACACCCCTGCAGGATTCATGGTGTCATTTCCCCCCAGAACCAATTCAGACATTAGTCGCGTTGCGGCACTTCTGCGAGCTCGCCAGAGACCTACATGATATTAGGCCGGTGTAGCAGTTTCTTTGGCTCTTCAGTGAATAATGTAACAATTCAGAAATGTAATAGGGATGATAAAGAAATACATGAGGTTTCAGTGTATCGATATGCTGATTCTGAACGACAGGAAGGACCTGAACTTGAAGGGGGATGTTCAAGCAGTATACGCCAACATAATATGAAGAAACGATCACCATAATAAAATAAGGGAAACCAGAGCTCGCACGGAAATGTATAGGTGTTTGTTTCTTCCATGCCCTATACAAGATTGGAATAACAGACAATTGTGAATGGGGTTCGTTGAGCCCTCTGACAGGCACTTAAATGTTATTTGCAGTCTATCCATGCAGATGCAGATCTAGACTTCTGCTGCAGAAGCTGGAGACCTGGTCAAGACGACTTCACTGCGGGCATGGAGCAAAATAAGAAGGACTGCTAGGACTGAGCACACGCAGAAGTAACAGCGGGGCTTGTGGAATTCAAACGGGAGTGTTTAGAGGGACGAAGTTGTTTCCGTGAAACTCCATTCGGTAAATTTACAGAAACGGAATTCGAGGCACAGTGTGCTACATTTAACTATTGAACGTCTCAAGCAGGACCATCGACGACGAAGTAAGAGAGATTAATGTGCGTACAATGGTATCTAATCAGTCACATACAGCCGGTAAATATGGCAAAGAAATATCGTTGTTGCCAAGTGTCATTGACCATGCTTTATTATTCATTGATTGTTTCCTTAATGGTTCCCCTAAAACATGAGAGTGAAAAGTGAGGTTGTATGTCACTTCCAGGGGAACTGATGAACCCCAGAACAACTTGTGCCACTTATCACAGAATGGGACTGAAAGGGCGGTGTTCTTGTGGAACACCGTCTCCTACTCACCCAGCAGAGGCTGGACAACACTCTGGACACCTGCAGAGCTCAGTAATTCCTCAGACACAGGAGGATTGTTTCATGTTAAAGTTCCCCAAGCCATGCGACTGAGAGTGTATCTGATTCGTCACTTCCGAGGGAACTGTGGTACGTATTGGAGAGTGACCCTGTGGTAAAAGTGAATAAATGTCTTGTGCTGTTGAAAGGTCACGCACAAAGCAGCACAGTACTATAGCCTGGAGGAATCCAGCACAGAGTAGTTTCCCCTCACAGAACAGCATGGGTTATTTTAAGTTGCAGTTGGCCACAAAGGATTTTTGGAAACTGACCCTCTAACCAGTAACACAGGATATGAGGAACGTGTGTCTTCAGGAAGTTAGTCAGTAATCGCTGTCTTGCTGGAACAACACATCCCAGTAAAGTTGTGCAAAAGCCAGCAGACCAGGCTTGTTGTAACTTGCGAATTCTGTGATTCCCGACCAAACACCACTGGTTATTTTGGCTTATGATTCTGTCAGCATGAAACGCCAATATATCAGTATGTCTGGGTCAGGTGAACTCCTTGCTGAACGTATTTGTGTAACACAATAATTGAGTAGATGGGTATCATCCCATTCAAAGATTAAATCAGCTGGTTTTGTAGTAATGGAGTCGGAACAGGTCTGGTGTATCCTGCTCTCTTCAGGGTGTCCTGAACGAGCTTCATGGGTTACCTGTGGCAGCAACTGAACAAGACGTGCTACCTGAATTAGCTCTTAGATGTCACAACCAGGTTGGTTGAGCTACTTCAGCACGACTGGAGCTATGAGTGAGGCGCACTGTCGTGCTGGTAGATACCAGTGTCAGTGCAGGCTAACGCTCCTTATGTTCTCCACAGTTCGGCGTCTCCTTAACAAACACCAAGCTTCGTGTGACCTTACGTTTCCGCACAGCATGATATATTAAAGTGGTCTTGCATGTCTTCAGGGTGGGGCATAATGAGCATTACGTCGGCTGCATCACTGCAACAGAGTATGGGAGATGAGGTAAAGCTGATAATGTACCAACGGCAGCAGAGCTGGCTGGATGCTCCTACTAACTTCCGTTTTACCTCAACAACCACGATATGTGACTGTCGGTTACAGGTAAACTCAGTAAGGTTCCTGCCATCTCATCCACAATCAGTATGTATACATTTTATGTTAAGAGGTGCTGACTATTTGATTCCAAAGACTTATCTCTGTGCCATAAAATCGTAGGAATTTGTTGGAGGGAGAATCAGTTTCACACAGTATGTTAGTAAAAGCGCGTTGTCTTGCTGAAAGTAAACGTGTTGCAGAATCTTCAGCGGAACCGACAGGATGTATACAGCACACTACTGTATTATTTCAACATTACCCTGGTGCAATTTTAGGTTGTGATTTCGCACAGCACGGTACTCAGTCTTGGTTGGGTGTGCCACTGCCAGCCCAAGTAATGAACACTTGTGAGAGCAGAGCGTGGAAAGCAGTGAGTACAGTCGTGGTGTCTTGCTGGAAGCACACGTTCCAGCGACGTAGTGGAGGAGCAAACAGAATGGGCTTTGTTTCATCCTGCACCATAAGGATCCCTCAACAGACGATAAGGCTTGTTTTGGGTTACGTTTGCTTGTGGTGTCCCCTCTATGTTTTGTACATTGTCCAGGAAACTGAATAACCAGCGGAAGGTTGGAGCTGTGTGACATGTTCAGTGAGTGATCGAGCGTTGTGCTGCTGGAAGAACACTTGCCACTTGTGACGCAACACCACAGTATGTAACACAATAATACAGCATTACAAGTGAAATACTTAATTTTGTTCTTTCTTGCCAATGTGATTTTTTATTTTTGTTATATATAATCAGTACCATATGAAGTTACATACACGTGCGTGTTCTATAAATGTTTGCATTTTTCGCCATTTGGGTACTGAACAGATATAGTGGGTCGACTATTTTTCGATATAATAGAATGAATTTGTAATGCATATCACTTAATTTTTATGGTTTCAGAGTATAGATTACAATAACAAACATCGTAACAGCTTTTCTTGACGTTTTGGTTTGACTATTTGTGCCGAAATTGCCGAAGATGAATAATTTCGCGAGTTTTATTACAACCTGTAAACTTCACACTTGGCTCCAGCACCACAGCTCCGCACAGTGGGTGTCAGTAGAAATTAATATCCCAGGGGATTATAATTGACGTGCATCTGCTCATGGAGGCGAGTACTGGCTGTAATTATTCCATGGCAGCGAAATTTGGTAGATATGCTAATGCATTAGTGCGGAAACCACTCTTTTCATGCAAGATGGGACAACAACTCAAGTCGTTGAACCCATGAAAGATCTGCTTAACGCTGCCTCCGGAATTCCGATTTTGCCCACCTGGTGCAAATCAGCTCTACATTGTTTGTATGAGGCTAATATATCAGCGTAAGAGTGGAAATGTCAAAGCACTGTCATCTCTATTAACATTTTATTTTCAACATGTTGACATCATTTGTTACCTTATTAAAACAGTTGCAGTTAAAACAGTTCACTAACGACGCAATATGGACGTCACGTCAGTCTAGACGTACTTGAAAATGCGACAGAACCGAAACAGTCTATCGTAAATAAAGATTACTGATTTTTAGCAGGTATTCGGTGCATCTGCTCTAATAATCATGTCGTTATCAGACATTCATTATGCTGCTGGCCCCAAAGAAAATAAAAGATAAACTTCTATCCTTCTTTCTAGCATTCACAGCACCAGAGCTGCACCTGGTGGCCAAAACTGGAACTACGTTTTTTTTGTCAGCGTCAGTCATTTCTGTGTTAAGGCATTAGAACGTCTACCAACTTTCGTAACAATACGGTAATTACAGCCCACACTGGACCACTCCTAGTAATTGCACTGTAATTATAACCACGCTTTACGTTCGTACAGACTTTCAGACCAACTGTGTGTATGGACTGAAGAGCTCCTAGCAAACAGAACACAACATGACACTCTAAACGCAGAGAAATCGTCAGAAGTTAAAGTAATTTCGAGTATGGTCCAAAAGAGTGGTAAATAACTTATTTTTTATCACATAAATGACCTAGCAGGTAACGTCAGAATTTCCATGAGGTTTCCAAGGATGATGCTGTTGTATACAGAGAGGTCGCGAATTCAAACGATTGCTGCGAAATGCTGGAAGACCTGGAGAGGATCGACGCCTGGTGCAGGGAGTGGCAGCTGACGCTCATCATAAACGAATGTAGTGTACTGGCAATACGTAAACAGGAAGACTCTTTATCGTATAACGACATGAGCGCGAAACAATCACCGGAAGCAGTTATTTCCGTAATATATCTAGGAGTTATGTTTATGGAGTGATTTGAAGTGGAACAACACACAAAATTGTCGCTGGTGAGAGAGACGCCAGTGAGACTCGCTGGAAGCCAACGTACTGTTTCCTCCTACATACATATCGCGAAAAGACCACGAAGATAAAAGTAGAGAGATCTTAGCACAGAAGGAGGGTAACTAGTGGTCGCTCTTCCTGCGAACCATAGACGGCTGGAACAGAAAGGGGGGAGGTTACAGCTTTGCGTAAAGTACCCTCCGCCACACAGCGCAAGCCGGCTTCTGCAGTATAGATGTAGAAGTAGTTGTAGATGTCACCACATGTCGCTAACCTTACTAATTTTTCCTGAATATGCAAATCAATTATATCTAAGACTTAAGGTCTAATTAGTACTTTAAAATACACCATGCCCAGTTTCTTGATAGTTAAATAAATAAGGCGATAACTAGCGCTATTACCTTAATTATTCCTTGTTTCTCCCACAGCAAATTTATATCTATTACATCCCCCAGGTTGCAGTTCTAAAGGTCGTACCTTACTGCTGTCTCTAGCCCCCTCGCCACAGCCTTGGACATATTACGTGCCATTAGCATCACGCCCTATCTGAACTCACTTTTAATGTGCCACAGAAGCCTACACTTTTAATAATGACAATTATAATAAAATACACTACCTGTCAAAAAAAACATTAAATATCGAGAAGGGGAGGAGAAAACGAAATGAAACTTCAGCTCTATAGGGAGATAATCGGTGTAACTTCCGTAATTGCAAAATCGAGTCAAATTCACAGAGATGTGGGCATATGAGCCCAGTTATCAGTGTGACGTTCCACCGCCTCTGCTGGGATGAGTGTCATGGAGCCGTTCTGTACCCACCTGGGGCCAGTAGGCACACATCTGCTGATACACTGGGACGAAGCCGGCGTCCGAGGCTGTCCCACACACATTCCGTCAGGGTCAGGGAATACTTCAACACGACACTGCCCGTTCACAGAGACACGTGCAATATGTGGGCGAGCATTGTCCTGCTGGAACACAGCACCACGATACTGTCACACTAGAGGTAGCGCATGAGGATGCAAGTTATTTCTATTCATTAAGTAAACAGAGGTAAAATTTCATTTACCTTATCCAATATCAGTACTGTCCTTGATCTGATGGTAAATTAAAAAAAAAGAAAACTAATAATATTCGCTCTCACCTTTAAAGTTATCTTTCTCATCAGACTCTTGCAACGAATTTTGTCAATAATGTCTCACATAATAGGAAAAGTACGGCAAGTAACAAATCTGTGGCATGGGGTGGGGGCGGACACAGTAATACGGGGCGAAATCCTGAACTGGAACCTGAGGGAAGAAATCGACATAAAACTGCAGTCTCAGTATGTCCATCTCTCAGTCACTTCCAGCTGTTCCATCTCACTTCATCCTCAAGCCGCGAGTTAAAGTCATTTCATTCCAGGCTGGGCATCATACATGAAATGTGAGCAAACCCAGTAATATACAGGCAGGGACAAATAAAAATGGCGCGGACGAATGGATACGATTGGACGTGAATGTGTGCACATAACAACACCCTGTGACGTATACGCCGGCCACGTGATCCAGACCAGTTAAGAGAGCAGTGCGAGCTGTGCCAGTGCGAGTGGAGCAGTGCAAAGGAGGCGTCGGTACTCACAGAGGAGCTGCTGGTGTCCGTTGTGGAAAGTTACGTGACAAAAAAGGCGGTGGAATGGTGTTGTCAGTTGTTTGTCGAGAACTTTAGTGGTGTCAAAGTGCCAGCCAGAAACGCCACGCAACGCGTAGTCCAAAAATGTCGTCAGACACTATCAAAAACATTCTGAAACATGCATAGACACCAGGAAATGTGATTGTAATTCACCAGAAAATACTTTAACATCCTACCAAATTAATCTGACGTCTGTTGCAAGAGACTGGAATGACACATCGATCATGCTGACGAATACTCTACCTGGGCCTACACATATATCCCTACTGAGTGTTTGTTGTTCGCGCATTGAAACCGCAGACGTCCCTCAGTGCCTCTATTTTTGTGACTAGCTGAGATAACAATGAATGGCTTGGACATGGATCGATTCTTTATGTCTGACGAAGTCTAGTTTCACCCGAGTTGTTATGTCAACTCACAGAATCACAGATTCTGGGCAGCAGAGGAACAGCATAATTTCCACAAAACACAGCTTAATTATCACAACGATCGGGTTTGGTGTGCAGTGTCAGCACGCCTCGTTACTGGCCCCATCTGCTTTCATCATAGTCTCACTTTGGGGCGTTACATTGCCAATATTTTGAAATCATTTCTGACAGCACTAACGGAGGAGGTAAACACCTACAGTTAGTTTCAACACGGTGGAGCAGCTGCCCATACAGCCATCCAATTCTATGAGTCTTGTGTGAAAGAGTTGTTAGCGAAGGTCAGCCATTTCACCTGATCTGTCACTGCGCAGTCATTTTGTGTGGGGAGCCCTCAAGTCTAGGGTGAGTTGCAACAACCCTCATAGTCTTCAAGAACTGCAGCAGAGCATTTGGGATGATACTGCAGCAATCCCAGCGGTGCAGCTTCGGTCCACCTTCAGCAACTGAATGACCAGGACCCACAAGTGCCAAGAGCTGGACGGTGGTCACTCGTGGTATCTGCCACAGTCTGGTTAGTGCTGTAATTCCTTTTCCCTCCTGTGTTTCGTTTTACCTGGAACTCCATTCTGTGGACCACTTTTATTTGCCCCACCATATAATCTGCTGAACTATCTTGGAGGCTAAATTCTTGGTCAAGTCTCATCGTAACCACAATTATCCTCAGATCACTAGTTTGTAGCTCGACAGCATTACATACCTAACAGTTGAAGTGATGGAAAATTGATGATGTGCCACGAAAACTGCTATGGGCCTCAAACTCCGTTACAACGAGCAACTAAGTTCCTGATGATGACGTTCTTGTGTCATACGTTCTCGACATTCCGTCCGTATTAAATCTGAAAAAAAAGTTCCAGTTCACAAGAAATACCTCCATCGTCGTATTCAGAAACAACTGACTACCACTTGGCTACCAGGCAAGGGGTCGGTGGCTGCCCCACCCAGTACATTGCCAACCTCTTTCGAATGATGTTTCCACAAGTTGTGATGTTAATAATTTGGCTCAAAAATGGTTTAAATAACTCTGAGCATTATGGGACTTAACATCTGAGGTCATAAGTCCCCTAAAACTTAGAACTACTTAAACCTAACTAAAGACATCACACACATCCTTGCCCGAGGCGAATTCCTTTATCGGCTCCTAGGGATAAGATAATAACTGTCATTCCGGTGAAAGTTATTGCTCTACACTCTGATGTCTACAGCCTCTTACACAGCAGAGAATGTAAGACATGAATGGTGTGTCGCATTTATTATTATGAAGAGCATCTACGTCCGTCTTCTGAGAATTACCTGTTTCTTTCTCTTCATCTGTATTAAATATATTTTAGTTTTGTAACGTTCTTTACTTTTTCCTAGTGCATTTCTGTAGTTTGTGCAAACCGCTGCACTATACACATATTTTTATATTCAGAGGAGAAAGTTGGTGACTGAAATTTTGTGAGAAGTTCTCGCCATAAGAAGAATCATTTTTGTTCAAATTACTGGCATCCCAACTCGTAGATCATATCCACGACACTCTTCCCTATTTTGCGCCGGTACAACAGTAACTGTCCTTCATTGAACTTTTGCGATGTCTTCCACCAACTCAGTCAGCAGATGGTCCCATACTGCAGAGCAAAATTTCAGAAGATGTCAAGGAAGGACTCATTACTCTCGTCATGGTGGGACGTTAAGCACCACCAACATGAGGCGAAAGCAAAGGGTGCGTGGCGCGGGGAAAGCTGCGTTACGAGAGGCACACCTACTGTTCCTCCTGAGTTGAGCGCAGCAGTTGGGCGAGGGTATGAGGGTAATTCTAACGACGATTCTGGAACCCTGCGGCCTGGGTGCTGCAGTTCATGTCCTGGATGACGTTAAGAGTCTCCCAACCCAAGGCGAAAGCAAATGGTGCATGGCGCAGAGGGAGCTGCGAAAAGGGACACAACATCTGTCATTTCTTGGTTCTGGGCTGAGTGGCAGTGTAGGGCCGGTGCGGCACGTTGCTGGCCTTGGCTGCGGCGTGCTGCGCCCGCCCGGCGCTGCTGTTCCCCAGAACACAGGGACGTACCACCGTCTGTGTCTCTGCTGCTGGTGCCCTGGTTTGCTGTCGTGAAATCTTACCCCAGGTCGGCAAGTGTGCCTCGCCACTCCTCTGTCTTCCGAGGCGTGTTCTGCCAAGCCCACGGGGTGGTAACACAGCCAGGGATAGGCTAAATGGGTCCACACCCCCGAACAACTGCGTGACCAGCCCACCACCTGAGTAGGAGTGGGTCGTTGGCCGCAAGGTGGAAGCTCTGACCAGTACGGGTCGAAGGGCGGGAAGTGCGTCCACCTCTACGGACTGCGGGCTGTACTTGCCGATGCAGGACGAGTGAAATCGGCGGTGACCAAGTACTGAAGGGACAAGTGTGCTGGTAACAAGGCACTGAACCCGGCAGCTGAGGGATCCTCGGTCTACGGGCGAGGCCGGCGGTGGAGCTGCAATTTAGCCCCCCCACCCATGCCAGAGGAGTCGGTCCAGGTTAAGAGATGTGGTTCCCAATCATTTTCGCTTGCCAAGAAATGATGGATACTGAAGAGACAAGCGATTCTGGTGCGCCCATAAGGGTTTCAATGCTAGCCCCTCCCTCACCACAAGATGGCCTGGGTCAGGCGATGGAGGATAGTATCATGGATAGGCATACAAGGATAACTCAGTTCCTAGATCAAAATATTAAAAACGTAAAATTAGTCAGGACGCAGTCTGGGCCATCAAAAATGAGCTGGTGGCATGGGCAATTGCCAATGCCAAGTTAGAAGGCAGATTTGAGGAGCTAGAAGAGGAAAATGAAAGACTAAAAAATCAAGCAGTGTGGTGTGGTGTGGTTGCACAAGCAGGACCAAAGGCCTAGTTAATGGAGGACACCATGGTCAAGGTCTGCAAATGGCCAGACACGGCAGTCTTTTTAAGACCAATGCCTGGCCAAGATGTCAAGAAAGTTCAGGAGATATTCGCCACTACAGTAAATCAGGTCAGAAAAAAAATTAAAATTAATAGAGTTAAGGCAACTAAAAATGTAATCATAGTTGATGTTGATACGAAGGATGATAAAAACAAGTTATTAGCTGACGTGGGCATAAATACCTTTATGAAAGATTTCGAGCTAAGATTGAGGACAGGACCTAGGGACCGAGATGTAGTCCATCGTGTCACGGAGGTCTCAGGGGCGCTGTGGAAGAAACTAACAGCTCTGGAAAAGGATTAGGTAGGGTTCCATGCCATACACATCAAAAATTACCTCTTGGTATACCTCGTGGTACCTCATTGCCACAATTGCGGAGACATAGATCACATACACAAATACTGTAGCAGGAAGCCTGCATGCTCAAAGTCAAAGCCGAGAACCACTTAAGAAAAAACTACAATAAACCAGGCGTCTGTATACCATGCATGCATAGGAGCAAAAAGACCTGTGGTGCATTTGGTACAAATTGCCCAACCTATAAAATGTTGGAACAGCACCTAATTTCCAGAATAGATTATGGCTAATGGTGTCACTGAGACCAGGAGAGCCAAAAAAAGAAAGTCTCTCAGGCTCCAATTGGTTTCTCCTCCTCCTTCATCTGGGGGCCTACTCAAACTGATGAAGTGGAAAGATATGTTGGGCGACCAGTGGCAGTGGGCTGATCAGACATAATCCAACGCAGTCCAGTATTAGACAACAGCCCACATGCTAGTACAATAAACAGTGCCATGCCCGTACAAGAAGGACTTTCATAACAAATACTACAGGAAAGCACTGTTACCAGCACGATGCAGCTGCAGGCAGCACAAAGAGCTATGGGAGCAGACCCAAGAAGAGTATACCCAAACTTATAGCTTGACATGCACGTCGTATGCATGGGGTACAAATATGGTAGAAAGGTCACCCTCTCGGCAATGGAGTCTGTAGACAGGATACAACTCAAGTCGATGAATCTCCCCACTGACTTCAGAGCCCTGCGTGACTCCATAGAAAAGGTTTTTGAAATACGAGATGAAAGATTTGATTTGGAGGAGATTTAAATACAGTGTGTCCAGCAAACGGACACATTGCGTTAGATTGGAAAAAGACCTGACCTGATTGTAACGTACATACTTACTTTCCATAATGTCCAGTGAAATAATGATTGGACAGATAATAGTCGCTAGGTCATTCAGGAAGTGCCAAGGGCAGTGGAGAAATGGAGGCTGGATATAATCTGCTTGTAGGAGCCATACTCCCAAGCTGGACAAATCTCCAATATGGCTGCCACTTGGCACGTAATGTACACTGGGGAGGAGCCAAAAGCAGCTATAATTGTAGCAAATAAGGCCTTACGAGTTGCTACCATAGCACAATTATCAAATAGCCACTGCAACATCGTGGAATTACAATCACCTGTAAGACTAGTGTACATCATTAACATGTACTTCCAATATAGAGGTAGTTTTGACGTCTTCTTGGATCATCTCACTCGAGTCACCACGGCATTGTGGGAGCAAAAGATTATTGTAACCGTGGATATGAATGCCAAATCGCCCCTATGGTAGGGCGGCACTAGAGATGCAAATGGGGAGAAGGCTGAAGAGCTAATCATGGCCTCAGAACTAGTTGCGGCAAACAGATGAGGGAACCCCCACACCTATAGAGGTGAGGTGGATTTGGAAAAAACATAGATGTCATCCTGTCAGCACCCAGTTCCATCAGCAACATCGAACTGGGGAGTCCTAGATCAAGTCACAACGACCATAATCTGATTGCGTTAAGCCTTAGTGTCAAGGAGTGCCACTGGGACCTGGGGTGGGAGATCCAATGCAGCTTCAATAAGACATATTTGTAATGCCTAGCTCAGGAGTGCGACATTCATCTGTTGCCTGAGGATGATGTAGACGTTGATAGGTATGCTGAAAAGATAGTGGGGTCTGTAGTTAGAGCAGTGAAAGCTGCTGTACCACCCAGGAGGAGAGCCATTGCAGCCTCCCCATCACCATGGACTGCCGAACTACAACGTACGCGCCAGTCTGTGAGACAGACGAGGAAGTATTACCAGCAATGTGTCATCTGGCAAGAAAAACAGTTCTGGCTGCAGCGATACAGGTCAGCCAGAAAGGTCTTCCATAAAGAACTGAGGGGGTTAGGGTTAAAAGCTGGGAAAGATATGTGCTGCACCAACTGGCCACTGCCCGTAGGGGAGGCCCCTATAAATTGGTCAGAGAGAAAAAATAAGATCTCTCAAGGTTCTCTCGACAATCAGAGATAGCGACCAAATGACAGAGTCCTGGCAGGAGTCTGCCGAGGTCCTTCTACAGATTCTGTTACCAGATGATGAGGAGAATGAGGACAATGAGATTCAGTGCCAGATCTGTAGGGAACATCATGTAGAGTAGAACAACAACACCATGGTGTACCCCTTTTAGAAGGAAGAAGTGGCAGTACATACTAAATCTTTCAGAAGGGGGAAGGCTCCAAAGCCAGATGGCATAGTAGCAGAGGTTGTACAATTCCTCGCCCCTCAGCTAATAGGACCTCTGACAGGGCTCTTCAATGAATGCCTAAGGCTTGGTAAATTTCCGAAAATTGGGAAAAGGGCAAATTTGGTAATTATAAAGAAAGGAAAAGATAAGGACCATAAGGAAGCCAATTCCTACCGGCCGATATGTCTCCTAGATATCCTGGGGAAATTAATAGAGAAGGTTTTGGCTGACAGTCTGGCGATACACAGCATACTGCGCGGGATGAGTAACAGGCAGTTTAGCTTTTGGCTGGGCCAATCAGTGTCTGACGCAACTGCCATGGCGGTTGAGGTCTGCAGCTCAACCCCACGCAAGTATGTGGTAGGCATCATGGTGGACATCAGTGGCGCCTTCGACAACCTGTGGTGGCCCTCGCTCTTCTCCCCCTTGTGTGAGAAGGAGTGCTCAGGGCCCCGCTGTGGCTGTCTGAGGAGCTGTTAAGAGGACAGGGAGGTTTGGTTATCATCACCCAGCGGAAAAATAAGTAAAACCATCACGAAGGGTGGCCCACGGATCTGTTCGGGGGACACTCTCTCGGAATGTAAATATAGAACCACTGCTAGAGAAATTATATCTCAGCTAGGACATACACTCCTGGAAATTGAAATAAGAACACCGTGAATTCATTGTCCCAGGAAGGGGAAACTTTATTGACACATTCACGGGGTCAGATACATCACATGATCACACTGACAGAACCACAGGCACATAGACACAGGCAACAGAGCATGCACAATGTCGGCACTAGTACAGTGTATATCCACCTTTCGCAGCAATGCAGGCTGCTATTCTCCCATGGAGACGAACGTAGAGATGCTGGATGTAGTCATGTGGAACGGCTTGCCATGCCATTTCCACCTGGCGCCTCAGTTGGACCAGCGTTCGTGCTGGACGTGCAGACCGCGTGAGACGACGCTTCATCCAGTCCCAAACATGCTCAATGGGGGACAGATCTGGAGATCTTGCTGGCCAGGGTAGTTGACTTACACCTTCTAGAGCACGTTGGGTGGCACGGGATACATGCGGACGTGCATTGTCCTGTTGGAACAGCAAGTTCCCTTGCCGGTCTAGGAATGGTAGAACGATGGGTTCGATGACGGTTTGGATGTACCGTGCACTATTCAGTGTCCCCTCGACGATCACCAGTGGTGTACGGCCAGTGTAGGAGATCGCTCCCCACACCATGATGCCGGGTGTTGGCCCTGTGTGCCTCGGTCGTATGCAGTCCTGACTGTGGCCTTCACCTGCACGGCGCCAAACACGCATACGACCATCATTGGCACCAAGGCAGAAGCGACTGTCATCGCTGAAGACGACACGTCTCCATGCGTCCCTCCATTCACGCCTGTCGCGACACCACTGGAGGCGGGCTGCACGATATTGGGGCGTGAGCGGAAGACGGCCTAACGGTGTGCGGGACCGTAGCCCAGCTTCATGGAGACGGTTGCGAATGGTCCTCGCCGATACCCCAGGAGCAACAGTGTCCCTAATTTGCTGGGAAGTGGCGGTGCGGTCCCCTACGGCACTGCGTAGGATCCTACGGCGTGCATCCGTGCGTCGCTGCGGTCCGGTCCCAAGTCGACGGGCACGTGCACCTTCCGCCGACCACTGGCGACAACATCGATGTACTGTGGAGACCTCACGCCCCACGTGTTGAGCAATTCGGCGGTACGTCCACCCGGCCTCCCGCATGCCCACTATACGCCCTCGCTCAAAGTCCGTCAACTGCACATACGGTTCACGTCCACGCTGTCGCGGCATGCTACCAGTGTTAAAGACTGCGATGGAGCTCCGTATGCCACGGCAAACTGGCTGACACTGACGGCGGCGGTGCACAAATGCTGCGCAGCTAGCGCCATTCGACGGCCAACACCGCGGTTCCTGGTGTGTCCGCTGTGCCGTGCGTGTGATCATTGCTTGTACAGCCCTCTCGCAGTGTCCGGAGCAAGTATGGTGGGTCTGACACACCGGTGTCAATGTGTTCTTTTTTCCATTTCCAGGAGTGTAATAGACGTGGCAGCCTACGCAGATGACCTCCTGCTGGTTGATGGCCATAGCCGTGAAGACCTAGAACCGAAAGTGGAAAAAACATAACATCACTTTTAGAATGGTGCCACGAAGCGAAAATAAGGATTGTACCACACAGATCCACGTATCTATTGCTGAAAGGTAGCCTGATTAGAAATCCAACCGTTAGAGTGAAAGATTCACCAGTTCTACAGAGCCGCGAGGCCAGATATCTAGGGGTTGTAATTAATGAAAAGTGGAATTATACATCAGATATAGACACCATATCCCAATGAGCCCTACAAGTTTTAAAAAATCACATCAACACAGGTCATAAAAGATTCCATCTGAAACCCAATCTCATTAAACTCTATCACAATAGTATTTCAACATCAATAGTAGGATACAGGTGTGGGGTCTGGGCACACAGGCTCACGAGGCCTGCCATGACCGTGAGAAGGGTGCAGAGGAATATGCTGTTACGCTCTATTGGGCATATCGAACTCCTACTCGGGGGGGGGGGGGGGGGCTGGGGAGTTGTTGGTGTTAATGGGGCTGTATCCATTAGACATCAATATACAGGAGCAGGCAGCATGGTACTGAATAAAGAAAGGAAAGTTCAAAAAGACCAGGGAAATAATGGAGGTACAGTTAGGTGACATCTTCTCCATAATACGACGTGCTGACACCTATCATATCCTAAATAGTTTGACAAACGAGGTATCACGAAAGATTGTGAGGGAATTTGTTAGGGACCAAAATAGTTAACAAACAAACCAACAAAGGCTGAGGGGCACCTACCCAATACCGCCGGACGCGGAATGGAGCCGCTCCAGGATCAGGCAGGCAGGTGTATCAAATCTCATCAACAGTAACAGCACTTCCAATTTCACACTGGGTATTAGAAATATAAGTTAGAATGTAGATGAACTAACAATACTAACAAGATTAGGGAAACGCAGTTTTTGGTTCCTTTTCCGACAACATTTTCTGTAATATCGTTCATATTCGAATAGTTCGTAACTGTAATCCCTAGGTATTTAGTTGAACTGACAGTTTTTATATTTGTGTGATTTATTACGTATCCGGTACGTGAAGGATTTCTTTTCGTATTCATGTGCATGACCTACCTCTGTGCATTGTTTGGAGTCAGTTGTCACTTTTGGCTAATTAAATTGGCATTTGGCGATTGGTTTTTATCTTATGACAACTTTACAAGAGGGTTAACGGCAGAATAACGTGCAGACACTCTGACAAAGCTGTTCAAATTGTCTCCTAAAACGTTTATACAGATTAGGGACAGCAGACGGTTTATAACCCTTCCCTTTCGTACCCCTAATGCCATTTCTGTTTTACTCGATGACTTTCCGTCAGTTAGTACGCCCAGTGACCCTTCCGCCAGCAAATGACGGATCCAGTCGCACAACTAGGACAATATTCAATGGGTTTGCAAAATGATTACAAGCCGTTTCTGAGAAATGGTATCAAAAGCCTTCTGGAAATCAAGAAAAGAACCAGTTCAAAGTCCGTTGTCGATAGCACTCGCTACTATGAAAGCTAGGTGTGCCTCAGAAGAACGATATTTACTGAATCGGTGGTGAGTATAACTCAATAGACCGTTTTCTCCGAGACAATTCATAATGTTCGAGCCCAGTGAATGTTCCAAATATTACTGCAGATCGACGTTACTGGTATGGGGCAATAATTCAGGGAATTACTCCTGTTTGCTTTCGTGACTGTTGGTGTGACGTGCCGAACTTTCCATTCATTAGGGGCCGATATTTTGTCGAGTTAGTGGTTGTAGATGATTTCTAAATATATACCACCATACTCGTAAGGGGACGTGACTGGTATACAATTCGGCCGAAAAAGTTGCCTTTACTAAGTGGTTTAAGTTGCTCCTCTACATCGAGGATATCTACTTCTAACTTACTCAAGTCGGCTGCTGTTATTGACCGAATTTTGTAATATACACCGCATTTCGTGACTCCGCTTTAGCGGCACTTTGATCAGTAACATAACCAATGTCATCATACTGAAATGGCACCGATTGTGTCTTGCCTCTGATGTACTTTACATACGACCAAAATCTCTTTGGGTTTTTCTATCGGATGTGTAGGCAAAGCTCCGTTGTGGACACTATTAAAAGCATCTCGCATTAAAGTCCGCGCAAAATTTTGAGCTTTTATAAAACATTGCCAATCTTTGTGATATTCCATTGTTTTAAGTTTCCCGTGATTTTTTCCTTTCTTCTTGAATAGTGACATGTCCTGTGCGTAATAGGAGATCAGTACCGTCGCTTATTAATATATTTGGTATAAATCTCTCGGTCTGTGGGAAGCTACTAACGCAGGATCGCGATTTGTCGCCTCCAAGTAGTATTTGCGTATTTGGACCATAACGGATGTGCGCCAGGAATACTCGACGCGCTTACGTGTGTGTGTGTGTGTGTGTGTGTGTGTGGGAAGTGCGTCATGTCTTCACTGCGATTGCATGCGGTTAGCGGTCAGTGGGCAGCTAACATCCCGTTTGCGGTCTGAGCCGCTTCGCGCTTCCGATAGCCCGGCTGTGGGCGCCACAACAACACAGGGTGAGGGAGGCCAGCGGGGGACACGGGCCGAGTCCACACAGTAGGGGGTGCAGCGCACGGACAAACCCTAAATCACTGTACTGGTGATACGTTACTGCAGGCGACTCATGCCGGTACGTCGATAAGCAGTACAGAAAACGAATAATAAAATTCAGAATTTTCATCGTTGTGGAAGAGTAGTGAATCGGTAGGCACTGCACACTTTTGAATCAGCACCCCCCAAAACGTTGAATCCGTCGTCCTTGCATGGCGGCACTGCGTTCTCTGCCACCTACACCTATGGGCCTGACACCCAAGGATTTCTTGTCGTGGGGTTATGCGAAATACCTCGTGTATATGCCACATTCGCCGAAAACTATTCGCCCATTTCTGAAGCGTCGGTTACTTTACACACACTCCTAAATGTATGGCGTGACATGGTTTGTCGCTTACATGTTACACGTGTCATGATGGGCTTCATGGAAAATACCTATAAACAATCTAAAATGAATTTGCTGTGTTTCGAATAGCTACACCTAATGGTAACCGCTTCATTAAGTTTTAACTCTACATCTACAAATACATATACGTAATTCGACAAATTTATATAACAACAAAATGCAAAAGAATAAGGAAAATATTAATGGGAGTAAGTAGACATATAGGTACCAGAGTAGCAAATCTTACCTGGAGATTATCACTGCAAGAGAGAGCCTGAGAAACTGTCGTACCCCAATGTCATTTGTGCACTAAGTAAAATATTCAACGTTGTAAACTAAATTAGTCCAATCGCGCCTCCACCTGCATTTTTTAGCGAAAAGACTGCCGTGGGGTGGTGTGATTACCTCAGTGATGCAGTGCAGATGCAACAACACGGGAGAGGCGTCCATGCAGGAGCCAGACCAACATGGGGTTCCCAAGAGGGGCAGCAGCCTATGGTGAATAATGCTGAAGATGGGTACATCGAGTATTTACTGAACAGGTGCTGAATCGAAGTGATGCAACATATAGAAGGAATCGATTTTCAGTAGATGACCGGAAGGATCAAGGAATAGTGAATCAGATAATGGAACGAAGTGCGTGGTACATAAAAAGGGAAGACGCTAAACACTGAATGGTTGGAGTTATCAGGAATTCTTTACGTCATTAGCTACTATTTAAACCATTACTTCTAGATAGTAGCATCCATATATTTAATCCTGATACGCAATGCAATTTACAACACATCATTCGTGATTTCCAGTCCTGTTGATTACAAACAACTATACAAACTTTACATCAAACCTCAACCCAAATGTGTCTTACGGACGTAACCAAACCAAAGAGTGTGCCTAAAATATTGGTTTTCCTCCTCAGGATCGACAGCAAACCCACACCTACAAAGATAGTTCAGGTATACTTGCCAATGTTTCAAGCGGAAGATGAAGATATGGAGATCACATATGAGGGTTTTGAACGTGTAATTCAGTATGGAAGGAGAGGGGACACAAAATAGTCATGAGGAACTGGAATTCGGTTGTATGGGAGGGAGTAGAAGAAAATGTTAAAGAACAATATGGGCTTGGCAGTAATAATGAGAGAGGACAAAGACTAATTGAGCTCTTCAGTAGATATCAGGTAGTAATAGCGAATGCTCTGTTCGGTATTTACAAGTGGTAGGGGTAGGTCTGTACTAGGAAAAGACTCGGAAATATGGGAAAAGTCCAGTTAGATGACATCATGGTCAGGCAGAGATTCCGAAATCAAAAGAGATATGGAATCCAGTACTAGAATCAGGTACACGCAGAAGCTGATGTAGTCTCAGATCACAATTTAGTAATGACGAAGAGTAGACTGAAGTTTAACAATTTGGGTAGGAAGAAATAATGCGCTAAGAACTGGGATACAGATATACTCATGAATAAAGGTAGATGGTTGAAGATCTCTGAGGCTATAATTACAGCGCCAATGAATAGCTCAGAAGGAAATTAAATTGAGGAGGAATGGACATTTATAAAAAGAAGGACTACACAATTTGGAAAGAGAAACATAGCTAAAAAGAAGGCAATTGAGAGGAAACAGAAAGAAGGTAACAGAAGAAATACTTCAGCTGGCTGACGAAAGGAGGAAGTACAGAAACGTGCAGGCAAAATCAGGAATAAGGTGATACAAGTCATTTAGGAATGAAATAAACAGGAAATGCATGAAAGCTAAAGTGGAATGGCTGCATTAAATGTGATGATATCAAAAAAGAGATAAATAATTGGCGGAAGGAGTGACTCAGGAAATAGAAAAGTCAAAACAGCCTTCCGTGAAATTAAAAGGAAGGGCGGTAAAATTACGAGTCCACTGGGAATTCCACTGTTAAATGCGGAGGAGCAGCTGAATACAGTAATAGAATCACAAACAGCTATGGAAGATGTAAGTTTGATCTCCCATTTTCGCCAACTGATCTATTTCAGAATTTCGCTACCAGAATGAAGATGATGGTCTCAGTTTAGTGTTTGGAGTAGCAAAACAGAGGATGTAGACATACTGAATATCAGGAAATGTAATTTCCAGGTCGCTGTTCGGTAAACGCTCTATGGTGAACGATTGGTTTGAAAAAACTAAGACCTCATTTTTGAACGACTGGAGGAGCTGCTCATGTAATCTATAAGAAAGAACATTTTAAATTAGGAATAAAATCACGCCAGGGTCGGATGAGTACCACATTGAAATGTGGCGTCTTCCCAGCTAGATACGCTGAAAATTAAAATTGATGACACAGTTAATAATGAAATTAAACATGTGGACTGGAGTACTTAAGTAACTCAAGATAAGCTAGTATATTATAATATCACTACAATTACAGGCCGTAATGGTTACATTATGGAAGTAGACTGCAGAAAGACAAGAGTGAACACGCAGGTTTTTACTATCTGCTCTTAAAAATTTTACGAGGACACAAATAAAGGTGAACGTAAATTTTGGAACTTTTGTGAAATCTCTAGGCACGGTGAATATGATAAGGTGCAACAAGTAAAACGTTTTATTCTAATCTAATTCTTTCATTTTTTAGTACAACTTTTCTGAAAACAATATTATAAGATTTCCTTCTGCTGACTGTAATTATATGAAGCGTCCAAGAATCGCTGCTGCTACTCGGTTAACTGAAAAACTTCCCGAACTAATTATTTCCTAATTCATATTTTACTCTCTTCACAAATGTGCTGGTGAAGCTTGTAAATGTTTTCCCAGAGATTCGGCGACCTAGCTAGGAACATTCATAAACATTGTAAAACAATTGTTAGGTGACAGGAGCAACTGCATGAATTTAAAAAATTTTTAGATATCAAAATTCATAAATTGTTGCATCCATCATAGACAAGATGGCTATCTTTGCAGGGCATGGTAGTGAGAAATTTAGAAGAGTGGAATACGTTGGAGGTGTCTCCTTTGATTCTAAGTACAACAGTTCTCTGCCAGTCAATCGAGGTCCAAGTCAACCAGTTTCCAAGCGAACATTTCCTATAATAGCTGCACAGAGAAGAGACGTGGAGCTCGGTACCTGTAAGAAGGCCATCGCCCACAGTGGCACATAACGCTGCACGTCTCCAGTGGGCCAAACAGCACAGGAACTGTCCAGAGGCTGACTGGAGTGTGTGTGTGTGTGGGGGGGGGGGGGGGGGGGGGAGGCGAGTGCAGTATGCTCTGAGCGGTCGCGTCTTTCAGATGATGTGAGGTGTCAAGGCCACTGACAGTCCAGTGAGTTGTTTAACTCGCCCTCTGTTGAGGGCACTGCTCAGGTTGCAGACGCTTCTGTGATGTTATGATAATGTACCATGAATATCGTGAATATAAATCAGGTCGTTTATTTCAACATTCTTGGTGACCAATTGTTGTCCTTCATGCTACCCATTCATGACGAGTGTGCTATGGACAGTTACATCTTCCAGGTCTGTACACAAACGTTCCCGCTATTAGGAACCTTGAAGCACTCTATCGCGCCTTGAATGGTTCACTAAGCAAACAGATCCTAATCCTGCAGACCATGTAGGGGTTATTTGGAATGCCACATCAAACCAGAAACAGTACTGAAATGGAGAGTTGCAGCCTATCTCCACGTCGAGCTATCTGTTTACGAAGCAACAAGTAAAGGAACAGGAAGAGAAGTTTTGTGAGGAAATGAAAGTTCTGGGGCGAGAAGCAAAACCTTTAAGCATTCTGCATGACACAGTTCCGCCAGGAATGCCGAAACTCATGGTACAGCAATAGCACTGAATGGATAATATCTTGAAAACCGGTTGTAAATGATTTTCTACGAAAGTAAAAGAGTGATAATGGAATGTAGTGAAATTAAATGAGGCGCTGCTGAACGAATTAATTTACGAAATTATGTAGGCATGAGTTTTGCTCTATGGGCAAGATGGACGAAACGAAGGGCGACAAAATAAAAAAGAAATAGCACGAAATGAGAGTTTGAAGAATGGAAAAGCGTATCTGAAAAAGAGGAATTTACTACCATTGAATGTAAATAGAAATTTTATGAACTTCTCCCGAAGGTATTTGTCTTATGTTGAACAGCAGTTTAGGCAAGAAGGGAGCAGAAGCTTCTAAAAAGTGGCGCTACAAAATACTGTTGACTATTTAATGGGTAGATCGAGTAACTAATGTGCAAGTACTACATTGACATGGTAAAAACGGAAACTTAAGCGGTAACTTGCTTAAGAGTTTGGTTGGGTTGAGAGGTCACACTGAGACTTCAAGGAATTGTAGAGTTTCTAATGAGGGAATTAGCGGAGGTTGAAACTGCAGAGGTGGACCAACGCTCGACTACCGTAAGAACGCTGAAATGGATATCACGGCAGTGGCTGTACAGAAGTGCAAAGGACATACCAGCCGGTAAAGTACCATCAGACCAGTGTCTGCACCACAAACAAGTGTTGAGCAGATAAAGTGTGTAGGCGGACAACACGTGTACATGGCCGCTCCGTAATTGACTCTATAAAGTGCCTGGTAGAGGGTCTGTCGAACCACCTCCAGCCTATTTCTGTACACTTCCGCTCTCGAACATCGTGCATGAGAAATGAAATGCTACCTCCGATTTCTTGTACTTTATTACGATTATCGTTCCTCGCTATTTGGATGGACATCCACAAATTATTTTCATATTCGCAGGAGAAAGTTTTTAACTGAATTTGTCTCGCCGCAACGAAAAACATCTTTGTCTGAATTATTGCCACCACAAACCCGCAGATCATATGCGTGACACTCCTTCCTCTACATCGCGCTGGTACAAAACGAACTGGTTTTGAGCTTATGTTGACTTTCCGTCAGTTAGTACGAACTATGTCGTTTCCGACAGGGATACACGATTGCAGATGAACAACTGGGGCGACACTCCATAGGCACGCAATGTGACTACGTCTTTTGTGAGCAACGGTATCAAAAGCCGTCCAGAAATGTGGAAAGGAATCCGTTTAAGGTACCTTTCCGATAGCACTCATTACTTTGAGTGAGTGAAGAGCCGGTAGTGTTTCAGAGGAGCGATATTAACTGACTGAATCGGTGCTGAGTAAGTGTCGGTAAGCCCGCCCGGCTAGCCGCTCGCTCTAACGTGGACGCGTCTGCGGACTCGGAAATGGACCCTGACGCAATCTGGTCACATAATTAAGCCAGCCATGAGATCGAATTTAGCTTCTTGTTTGTTAAAGTGTGCTGGCTCATACGCTTCTTCCTTTGAATATTGATAAGGTTGTGTCGGATTTGCGGCTAGCTTCTTCATGTAAATTGTTCTGCGTTTCCTTTGCAGGTACCGTATTCCTGCAAGAAGTCGAGTCAACATCTTTTTCTGTCTCGGTTTTTGCATGTGTTTAATGTGGCTCCCGTGTGTTCTATATGTTTTTTTTGTGGAGGACATTTCCATTGAAGGAATTGAAATCCTTGATAATGGTAAAGGGATAAGATGAACTTTTCTTCACGTGACCATTCTCCTTTATGCGTCATCCAGTACGTGACGCACTTTAGATCTATCCGAATTTTTTAAGCAACAGGTGATTCATTTCTTACACAAATGTTTGGATACTATTTTGACAGGTGGTTGTTCAAACTGTGTGTTGCGTCCTGTAGATCAGTTTTCTAATTTTTATTTCTGTCGGTAGTAGTTAAATTCCAGAATGAGATTTTCACTGTGCAGCGGAGTGTACGCTGATATGAAACTTCCTGGCAAATTAAAACTGTGTGCCGGACCGAGAGTCGAACTCGGGACCAAGTTCGAGTCTCGGTCCGGCACAGTTTTAATCTGCCAGGAAGTTTCACTAGATAAATTGCCCGTTCTTTGCGTCTGTAAATATCCGACTTCTGTCAGTTTTACTTATTTTACTGTTTCCTCAAGCAACAGGTGTCACATATTTAGTCCGACCGGACTTGTGAAAGGACTTTGGCTATCGATGTCATCCCTGCCGACTTCACGGACCACAGTGTAGTGACTATCACATTACGTCATTCACGACAGTCGGTGAAAATGGTTTTGATTCCCTTGGGCGTTGAACACGGCGCAAATGGAGATCCTTACCATATGAGGTGAACCCAGAAGTGTTGTACCATAGTTTCTGGTCAGCTGCGTTATAAGCCTCCATTTTGGAATGCTGAGTTCAGAGGGCAAACCCTAGGTTCTGACAAACGTTGACACGACTGTGCACTGATAGAGCGCGGAAATTTCGGAGCAGGCAAGAATTTTACAACTCTCTCATATGTGGCCTTTAAGAAAGTGTGCATCAGGCTCTGCTACGTATTGCAGACGTCACGCGTGTAAAGGCGCGATTATTAGGAGTGAAGCGGCGCCAAGTGGGATGGTTGAGGTGGCGTTCCAAACCACGTCCGCTGGGTTGTGGACCAACTGACTTCTCTGTATCATCTGATTCGGCATCAGACTCGTCTTCCTCATACGTGTAACACGTCTCTCGAGATCGCCGGGGGCAATGTTGTGACGGCACAAAAGGACATACGGCATGCTCTACACCATTTCTACG
Organism: Schistocerca serialis cubense; assembly: GCF_023864345.2. Classification (NCBI taxonomy): domain Eukaryota; kingdom Metazoa; phylum Arthropoda; class Insecta; order Orthoptera; family Acrididae; genus Schistocerca; species Schistocerca serialis. The sequence continues at coordinate 83,400,375 of NC_064648.1, forward strand.
TTAGGCTAAATCAGGTACCCATTAATTTTTTTATTCTTTAAAGTCAGTACCGCCATTAGACGTTTATTTACAGTGTTACATTTACACTTACACAATCATGATATCGTCTTCAAAGTGCCATTATCAAGTGTCTTTTGAAAGTAGGTTAGACAATAACAGTGAAATACATAACAAATGACATTATCATATAAGAATCTATATTTGAAATGCTTACTTACAAGTGTTATAAATTTCCTAAGATGGCCTACTGTTGTATTAAAATGCACTATTACACACAGAGTCTACTGCTTTGCTTCATTACTGAGTACACCATCTTGACTGAATGACAGTTGGCTAAGTGTCAAATTGTCTTGGTCAAAGAAATTCCTCTTACAAGCAGGTGACTTTTTTTAAATCTTTGGACTCAGTGTTCTGAAGGATATGAAAGGTTAGGAGCAATTTATTTTCTTTGGTAGCTGTTACATCTTTGCAGTACCCGTTTATCTCAGTATACCATGAAGTTGCCTGCTCATAAACATATACCGTAACAAACCTGTCGATAACATCCGCTGCATCCTTAAATATAGCGGTCCAGCTAGTCATTGATGTTGTTTGAAGTACATTTTCCTCCCTCTGAGATATACTACTTTCATGAGGAATCAATATACCTCACCCCGACCTTCTGTCAATAACCAAAGGACAAACTGACTAAGTCTCAATAAAACCTTTTATTTTATTAAATTTATGGAATAAAGTTTAGTATCACAATTATTTAACACATAAAATACTATGACACATGAAGCCACACAGAGAATATACCGATACACACTAAAGCCATACCTTCAATTTGGACACATCATTCCCACACAATTACCTAACATATGCTATATTTGGTCCTAGCTTTAACATTTAAAAGTGCCCATTTACCATAGGTGTATCTTAATTTTTAAAAAGTCAGTCTCTTCACATTTTTATTCTTATTCCTTTATTTGTTACCCTTTTGTCCCCCCCCCCCCACTATAATAGCTTCTTCATTTTATTAGTCATTTCATAACCCGCCCCCAGTCCATCCTTCTGCACCCTCCTCCCTTACATTTACACTCCATATGCCTACATACGACAATGAATGATTCATAGTATTCTTGATCTTGTGTTTCTTCTCAATTGTTTATTACCGCTCTAAGAAGTAATTATGATCAATAATGTTACATTTGTCTTTGTTGTTAAGAAATACGAATTAACCCATTTGTTCGGTATTCTGTGTTCACTCAATCCACAGTTCATGTCTCTGTTATTGTGCTGCCTGTGGCTGGGGAGTGCTGATCCGTCTGTCGATGTTGGTCTATTGACGATACTCCATAGACACGTAATGTGACTGCAAGCAGTTTGTGAAGAACGGTATCAAAAGACTCCCAGAAATCTGGAAATTAATCGGTTTAAGATTACTTGTAGATAGCTCTCATTACTTTGACTGAGTGAAAAGCTGGTTGTGTTGCATAGGAACGATATGTGCTGAATTGGTCCAGAGTAAGTGTCGATATATCGTTTTCTTCGAGATAATTCGTAATGTTCGAACACAGTGGATGTTCAAGGTCATAGTAAAAATCGATGTTACTAGTATTGGTTTCCTTTCTTCACTGTAGGTGTGGTGTGTGGAACATTTCAAATATTTACGTGCGGACATTTTGTCGAGCCAGCGGATGTACATGATTCCGAAATATGGAGATATTTGACCAACATCCTCCGTAGTTGATCCAACAGGTATACTTATTAGGTAGTTTCAGTTGCTTCTCTACATCGACGGTATCTATTGCAAATTCACTCATGTTGGCAGCTGTTGCTGATTCGAATTCTATAATATTTACTCCGTCTTATTTGGTGAAGGACTTTCGGAAAACCATGTTTAGTGACTCCGCCGTAGCCGCACTTTGATTAGTAACATTACCACTGCCATCGTGCAGAGATGGTATTGATTGTGTCTTGCCACTGGCGTACTTTGCATACGACCAGAATCTCTCTTGGTTTGCTGCCAGATGTAGAGACAAAGAGTCATTGTGAGAAATATTAAAAGCTTCTCACACTGAAGCCAACTCTAAATTTTGAGTTTCTATAAAATATCGTCAGTCTTGGGGATATTGTATTGTTTTAAATTTCACAACGTTTCCTGTTGTTTCTTCTTCGAAAGTGACCTGTTTTGTGCGTCATGGGAGAGCAGTTTCGTGTCATACTCATCTGTTGTTACAAATCTCTCGAATGCTGTCGATACTACCTTTTTTTTTTTAGATTGAAGTGAAACCGGTCATAGGTTTGAAAGCTTATGAAGTCATGAAGTTAACGTTTGTCTCCTTTTTTTTTAATAGATATATTTTTCTTTGCTTTTCAGTGATTTTGGGTGTTAAGTTGTTCAGTCTAGCTGCAACAATCCGTGTAAGCGTCATGATGCTCCCAATGTGCTCAGAATTATTTGTAACTGAATGGTCACGGAACGTTTTCGCTGACGTTGTCTCCGCAACCAATTCCTTGAAATGAATTTCGGAAAAAGCATTTAGTGGATTTTCGGGCAGTATTTTATGCCTATCACCGACTTAAATATGCACTGTCGCAAACATAACGAGGGTAGACTGGAGTCACCACCATTTACAATCCCTATTCGGAGAGTAGGGTGCGATCGGCCGCGGAATGGAAACCACAGTGATAATATAAAGTGTTTTATTTGTAACAGCTATGTGATCGCGAAACTTCTCTACACACTCAGCACCCCGACTTAGATATTTGTCGTTGCGTTGAACCAACATTCCGACATCCTTGTCACAGAAAGCAGCCACCTGTGCTGTCCGCCAATTCTCTGAGCTGGTCTGCAGCTCTCTGTCTGTTCCAAGAGGGTGTCCTGAAAGCGAGCAGGTCATATGAGCAGAGATAAAAGAGAGAATCAAATCCGGGATGTATGGTGGCCGATCAAAACTGCCCATCCAAAACGCTGCTGGAGCGTCTTCGTTGCCACAGCAGAAGGAAACACACGACAGGTACGTTATGCGGGGTTGCATGAAATCAGGCGAAACACAGGGCACACACCCTTACTTGACGGCTGACACTATTTTCGAGTCATCTTTACGTGCTCACTGTGCGTTCAGAACTGGAAAGAGTGACATGACGCGATCGATTACCTTACTAGACTCACTGCCAGTCACATCTGTGCAAAGCATCATTGTATTTTCTCTGTGCTTTCTATTTTACACCTGATCGGATCTTACTTCCCAAATAGGGCTTTACATGATTGTGTTAGTGGGGTACCTGTCTGACATGAGGATGAAAATTTCCTTGAACCATTTACAAACTATAGATTCTCTATTGGGAGTTCGATGTGAAAATGTATTTTAGGCATAAACTATTAAATAGTATTAGGAGCTTGTGACATATGGCCTTGGTGGCTATCGACGGTTGTGAGTAACCATTACACATTACATTTCAGTTTGCGTAAATCACGTGGGCGGAAACAGCACACTAGTCAGCACACTAGTCCACCACAGACAGGTCTCCACACAGTATCGATTCACTTGCTGTTTAAGGACATGTTATGTCTTATTTGCGTAAGGAGATCACTGTGGATGTGCGCCAAGAATACTCCACATGCTTACGTGTGTGTGTGGGAAGTGCGGCCACGAGTGCTGGTATCATATCCTAGCTGTGACCGCAGGCGGTTAGCGATTTGCGTGAGCTGAAATCCTGTTTGTGCTCCAAACTGTTCCTAATTCTGACAGAGCGTATGTGAGCGTCATAAGCATTATAGGCAATGTAAAATAAACTTCAGAATTTCCATCGTTGTGCAAGAGAATCCAAAGCCGCTCCACATTTTTGAAGCTGCACCTCCCAAAACGATGAATCCGTCGACCTTGCCATGGCGGCGTTGCGTTCTCTGCCTCCTATATCTTTGGGCCTGACACCAAAGGTTTTCTTTTCGTGGAGTTATGCGAAATACCTTGCGTGTACGTCTCCTTTTCCGGAAACCATTCCAGAACACAAATCACACATTTCTGCTACGCCACAAACTCCACATACGCTTCTAAATGTGTGGCGTGAAATGGTTGGAGGCTTAAATCTTGTACGTGTCACCAAGGGCTTCATACAAAACACCTATAAAGAATCAAAAAATAATTTCCTCTCTGTTTTATATCTACAGTCACTGGTAATCGCTTCATTCAGTTTTAACTGTATATCCTCAGAATCAAACACCTAATTAAAAATTTTTATATAAGAATCTGAAAAAAATAAGATTCAGTAGACGTATAGACGTCAGAGCAGCCAGTCTTACCTGGCCATTATCAGTGCAAGGGAGAATACAGAGAACCTGTGATACCCTCATGTCTTTTATGAACCAAGAAAAATATTGCACACTGTAGACTACAATACTCCAATCCCACCTCCACCTCCACTGTTTAGCAACAAGGCCATACAGAGGTGGGGTGGTGTATGTGCCTCGGTGATGCAAACAGCCATACTGTAGATGCTACAACGTGCAATGGGTGTCTATGCAGGAGCCAGACCAACATATGGTTTCCGATTAGGGGCAGCAGCCTATTCTTTAGTTAGAGGGGACCAGTCCAGATGACTGGCAGAAGGTCTCGCCTTGCAACATTAGCCCACATGCCCTCCATACGTTGGCAAGCGGAAAAAAAGCTGTCATGCTCTCATCGATTCAGCATCTGAAATGATATACAGAACGAAGCTGAAGATAAGATGGTTAAATAGAATACGTAATGAAGAAATATTCGGTCGAACTGATAGAAATCAGTACTGGTACAATCTGACTAACAGGAGCAATCGATTTGTAGGAGATATCCTCAAGTATCAAGGAATCGTAACGGAAAGAAATGTGTGGTATTACATAAACATCGGAAAAGCTAAGCACTGAATGTATGGAGGTATCAAAAATTCTTTATGTCATTAAGTACACCTAAAAGGATTACTTACAGATATTAGCATCTATAGGTTACATTCTGATGCACAAGTTAATTTGTTTATGATATCTAGGCCTGTTGATTACAAAGGACTATACAAACTTTCCCTCAGACAACTCGGACGTGTCACACAGGATCTACACAAAGTAAAGAGTGTGACTAAAGTTTTGGTCAAAGTTTGGATGAGAGTATAAAATTGCACTTGCTGTGTTCTTCAGAAGTACAATGCACGACGCTACTAATGAGTGACAATTTACAATGTTGCTTTTGCCGTGTTTCTGTTTTATATCTGCACAGTTTTTCTGAATTATTCTGGAAAGTAAAACATGTTTTAGTAGTAACTTTTGTGGTATAGCTACGTTGAGACAGCCTTTTCCATAGCACAACAATACGTTACAGCACAGTACTTTCTTCATCACGGCAATAAGCGTAATAACTGAGATATCTATATGCAAAGCATTTGAATTTTGTTTAGCCTGAGGTAAGTACATTGACTTCTGCAGAAGTTAGCTTTCGGAGGACGATAACTACGACACTTCCACAGAGATTATCTTACAACAAGACGCACAGTTTAGCGCTACAGTACATGTTTTTGAGTGACTAATTTTGTACTTAAAACATTTATTTTTAAAGATTTTTGAATTACAATGATACATTTCGTTCCATTGCTGTAATCTGTAACACCTGAGGGTATAATTACATTAATTCTCAGGGGGTACACGCTTACTTTGTGTACCATGTGTTTGGCAAGCACAAGGAGCCCTAGCTAATATGGTATTTGCTTATACAACTTTACACATCGGTACCATATTTCTCCAACACAAAATACACAGCCACCTGATTATTTAACAGAGAAACAAACATTTTTTTTCTACGTCAGTGACAGATGTTTACGCGATTACACAGCTGGATAACTTCACACTTATGAGATTGTATTTTGTCTGAACTGTGTGAACCCTTCATATTTTTCGGAACCATTGTGATACTATGAGAGCTTTGAACGATGTATTTGGTATGGGATCACCATTTGAGGTAGATGACGCTATTGAAATGAGCAGAGAATTTTTTTTAAGTTTTGAAATTATTGCAGAAAGTTACGACGTTTTTGAGATTTGACTGAGGTGTTATGATGTTATTTTTACAACAACGATGTGTATTATGCTGTTGAGGTATGTTTATGATCAAGAAGATGCTACCGTATATGAGGAATTTGATTATGCTACGTATTTCTTATGATGAAATATTGAAGAAGTGTCGACGAATATGTATATGTATAATAAGGTAAGGAATAATGAGTAGTGGTTAGGGACTCTGATTAATGGAAATGGATGTTGGAAACCAAGAATCGTATTTTAAGAATTATGAAATGTGTGTACATGCGTGAATGTATTACAATGCTGTCGAAAATTTTTTGGACACTGTTATATTTATAGGATTTTGTTTCTACAATTTTCTACTGTAATTTCTCCACTTCTGAAATTTTATTTGTATGTGAGACTGTCACTGTAGTGCAAACTGGTGTCGTAAATATTTTGATAAGAAATTTAAATGACCACCTGCACATAATGCATCGTGGGCACCCAGCTGCGCGACAGTCGCATTAGTGTGTGCCTTTCAGAGGCACAGGTGGAGAAAAAAAAGAGGCCATTATCCTCGCTATTGACATTTCTTTGTAGAAAGCATCGCAAATACGACACGCCCAAACTTGAAAACATATGATTCCACTGTGGAGTTCTTAATTTGATATTTACTGAAATGTCTAATGAAATGATGAGAAATATTTTATGTCTGTACACCTGGTTATGACTACTGTCTTTCTAGTTGAGAGATTTTTTTACTACCTTATGAAATGCCATATGGCTATTGAATGATGTTTCATGCCTTCCTTTGTACATATTTGCTCATTTTGTTTAATATCTAGTTTCCAGCTATGTTGCACCATTGGTTTTATAAAATAAAATAAAATGCATTAGCTAATGTGAACACTTTCTGTGAACAGATCTACTAAATAATAATTTTGTGATCCATATTCTTCAAAAAAGGAGCACTTGGAATGAAAAGAACAATAAGAAGGGATTAATAACAGTAACTGCATACATAATTTTCTTTTCAACTACTTGTTAATTTTTTTGGTAGAATAACTCCTTGTGGTGCACCACTTTAATGACATAGATATTAAGATGTGAACAGAGATTTCCCTTTTCTGCATTGTTGTCTTTAGTGAAATATTTTTTCTGCTTGAGCTTTGTCATGTTTAGATATAAGTTATTGCATTTGCTGCTGCTGTTTGCCAGGCATAGCGCTACTAAATTTCACTTTGTATTACTCTGTTAAGCTGGTTTTACTACTGATTTATTTTTCTTGTTGCTGCACATTGGCTCATAATAGTTGTAATGTTGCATTTTCTCTGTTAACTTAGATTTACTGCTGCTTGCTTAGCCAATTTGAATTTTTGTCATTGCTGTTTGTGTTAATTTGTTTTGTGCTGCTGCATTGCCTCGTCCATTGGTATATATATCTGAGCTCAGTAGATTTAAGTTAGCATAAGAGGGGGTAGACTATATAAGAAACTAACTATGATGAATTGGAAGAAATGCATTGAGAAGCTATAAGAAAATGGTTTGGCCAAAATAGTAGTGTATAGTGGAGAAAAACTATTTTTGAAATAGGATGTGAACAGAAAACAGAAAGCATGCTTGGATAGGATTTTTTTGGTGGAAACAAATTTTGAAATAAGATGAAAGATCTATGGAATGAAGTTTTGGGTTGGACTGCAGTACCAAATGTCACACTGAAACCAAACCCTGTCCTGAACTTCTGTGTCATTATGCTATGTGAATTTGTATTTTTCCTGCCTTTATGTGTTTAGGTAATAAGAGTTATGTTGTACAATTTTTCTAATAATATGTTATTTACTTTGTAGAGATGTTTAGACATTATTAATTCTGTTCTGTTTCAATGCTCAAGTGTGAAATTAATGTTTCGAAAACTATTCTCATTATTTTATATATTTACTTATGTCATAATTCTGTAACACTGATGTATCTGTTTATTTCTATTCTGTTGTAAAACCTGTTTTACTACTAATGTTATCTGTATTGTTATGTTCTTTAATGATGTATTTTGTACCTTTGTAATTGTATTCTCATGTTATAAAATTGTAATTGACACCAGTTCATCAAATTATTAACTTGTAAGTTACATTTCACTGCACTCGTTTCTGTTGGTCATAGTATATGGACAATATGTGAGAAGTAGGGACTGTTAGTGTTTGCACGTGTGTTAATAATTCAGCAAGGGACTGGATAACAGCATTTCTGGTTCTTAGGACAATTCCAAAAACTTTGTGAGTGCACAAGTGGTGGTTCATGGACTTGCTATATTATCCGCAAGACTCTTCGATGGTGATTGTGCACCTGCACAGTCACAACGGATGCCTGCTGGCCATCTCTACAAGGACTACAGTGGGTCTGCATCTTTGATGACCCACCAATACCATTATTTCTACAAGGAGTACAGTGGGTCTACACCTTTGCTGACTCACCAGTACCATTATTTCTACAAGGACTGCAGTGGGTCTGCACCTCTGGTGGCCCACCAATACCGTAATCTCTACCAGGGCTACAGTGGGTCTACTCTGTGATTACCTACCTACCAATATTCTTCAAAACGTCGAATGACTCTGCTGTGGGTTTCCTCTGTTGTGTCCCATTACCTGTCTGCATGTCGAGAGTCAGCACTGTCTTTCCGTTGGAAGGACAACACTACTTCTTCAAGACTGCATGGAAATCTGTGTGCATTTTCTTTTACTGCTCAGACTTTGAGAAAAACACTGCACCGGTGGGGTCAGGGATTTTCTCTGCCTCGTGATGGCTGGGTGTTGTGTGATGTCCTTAGGTTGGTTAGGTTTAAGTAGTTCTAAGTTCTAGGGGACTGATGACCATAGATGTTAAGTCCCATAGAGCTCAGAGCCAAAAACACTGCAATTTTACTGTGATGAATGATCAGGACTGTCTTTATGGACTGTGAGAAAATTTTAGTTTTTGACCAACATTGTATCAATAAGTGTGTGCATTTGATATCTTTGTTATTGTAATTATGAAATTTTTTTTCAAATCTGTATTGGCCACTGCCCAATACAATTTGTAAAATTTTTTGTGGGGAGCATGGGGGCTATGTAAGTAGGCTGTTTAGGTTTTCTTATTGGTAACGCCACTTAGCGCTCTGTATGAAAATCACTGGCTGTGCTGTGTGCAGTCTGTGGCTAGTTTGCATTGTTGTCTGCCATTGTAGTGTTGGGCAGCTGGATGTTAACAGCGCGTAGCATTGTGCAGTTGGAGGTGAGCCGCCAGCAGTGGTGCATGTGGGGAGAGAAATGGCGGGGTTTTGAAATTTGTAAGACTGGATGTGGTAGTGGTGGTTGTTGGGATGTTTAAGGGGGACTAAACAGCGAAGGTCATCAGTCCTCCGACTGGATGTCATGAACTGCTATATATATTATGACTATTAAGGTAAATACATTGTTTGTTAACTATTAAAATCTTTCATTTGCTAACTATGCCTATCAGTAGTTAATGCCTTCCGTAGTTTGAATCTTTTATTTGGCTGGCAGTAGTGGCGCTCGCTGTATTGCTGCGAGTAACCAAGATTTTTGTGAGGTAAGTGATTTGTGAAACGTATAGGTTAATGTTAGTCAGGGCCATACTTTTGTAGGGATTTCTGAAAGTCAGATTGCGTTGCGCAAAAATATTGTGTGTCAGTTTAAACACAGTCATGTATAATTTTTCAAGCGGACGTTTCATATGTGGCCACTGCAGATGTCCACTATCTCTGTCCGTTGTACAAGTTGACTTTCCTAATCGAATATACTTTCTGAAATGACAAACATATCTGTCACTGCCACCTTCAATACTGGTTTAGCTACATCTACCATGGTCTAACGTTCTTACTGTAATTGAAACTGTCTGTCGACTGAGAGTTACAGGTTATGAGGATGTACTGACACTTCCTGACCTCTGCCAGTCGTACAAACCAGGACAAACATTCCGAATGCAAAACCCATTTCTGGAAACTTGAACGTATCGTAATTCACGATTATTATTTCACGTCGTCCGGCTAATTTTCAAAAATGTTTTCTCTTATTCCCACAACTACTAAACTTGTTCGAAATGCTAACATTATTTAAAACTATAAAAGTGAGCAAGTTTCGGTTAGGTCCTATGGTTATGTTGTGTACTCCATCGTCTTGGACATGTATGAGTAGGGGTGTTTCCAGTTGATTAAATATATTTCGCAAGCTTTAGGGGACATTCATCGCAATTCCAAGGCGGCTGCATCATGAAGTTTTTGTATGACTTATATTGAGCTATGGTCTCAGTCATATCTCCTTTAGCTATTTGGTGTAGTGTGTTGACCTCTGCCGGCCGGTGTGGCCGTGCGGTTCTAAGCGCTTCAGTTTGGAACCGCGTGACCGCTACACTCGCAGGTTCGAATCCTGCCTCGAGCATGGATGTGTGTGATGTCCTTAGGTTAGTTAGGATTAAGTAGTTCTAAGTTCTAGGGGACTGATGACCTCAGAAGTTAAGTCCCATAGTGCTCAGAGCCATTTGAACCATTTTTTTGTTGACCTCTGTCCCTCCTTGCTTCTCTTCCTTTTGATGTCAGTATGCATTATCACACGATTCAGGTGCGGTTTACATCGAACAAACAGTAACGGTAGACATATGATGTGTTCTCAGCACTAACTGCCTTTTCTAATAATTAGGGTCATGGTCATATTCACTTGACAGGTACACTTATGGTGCATGAAAACTACGAAGTGTGGTACGGACCTCAAAAGACAGAAAGAACGCAAAATCGTGATTGGCGATGTTCTTACTGGAGCTGGAAATTTAGCGCGGAATTCTACGTGAGATCAGTTTAATAGTTTCCACAACGAAACTCTACCTCGAAAACTGGCAGAATATCAGAGAGATTCAGATCGTAGTAAAAGTAAACCAGCACAAAGACACAGCCACCACCCACAGTCTGCGACAGTAATGACGATGTTACCTATGACAGTCACTAAAAGCGGTTTCCCGAAATTCAGCGAAGATAATGAAGTAAATATTACAGAATTCGAGTCAAGAGCAGCTGCAGACATGAGAAACTTTGAAGTCGAGATCTTCGGTGTAGTTGCGCAGTTTAAATCACTCAATGAGGGCGAGTCTTCCAGTCCAGATTGTATACCAATTAGATTTGAGATGTGACAGCCACGTAGTTAGCAATCGTATACAAGCGCTTGGTCGAGGAAAGACCCGTACCTAAAGACTAGAAAGTTGCACAGGTCACACCAGTACACAAGAAGGGGAACAGCAATAATCCATTCAATTTCAGACCCAAATCACTGACGCCGATTTCCAGTAGGATTCTGGAACACACTACGTTCGTAATCAAACTGCACGCCTATGGAGTACCGTCTGACTTGAGCGACTGGATTTGTGATTTCCTATCAGAAAGGTCACAGTTCGCAGTAAATGACGAGACGTCATCGAGTAAAACAGAAGTCCTACCTGGCGTTCCCCAAGAATGTGTTACAGCGCCCTCTGCTGTCGTTAATCTATATCAGGGGTGTCCAACGCGCGGCGCACGGGACGCATGCGGCTCTAAGCAAGTATAAATGCGGCCCAAGAATTCAACATCTCTCACGCTATCTGAAAAAATCCGTTTTTGTAAATTTATGGTAAATAAAATGTTTTCAATTTGAATCTCTCGCCAGACGAAGCTGCAAACTATAAAATATCTGCGTGATATGAGAAGCGGCAGTTGACTCGATCCACACGAGTACTAAAAGGAATCCGGTAATTTTCTGTTACACGATAACTCACATAAATCTGAAGGCCGTCGATTCTGCTAAATATCTATAGATTACAATTACGAACCACTTAAAATACAACGAACACGTAGATAATGTTGCGGGGAAGGCTCACTAAAGACGGCGTTTACTGGCAGAACACTTGAAAGGTGCAGCAGGTCTTCCAAAGAGAATGCCTACACGAAACACGTCCGTTCTCCTCTGGAGTGTTGCTGCGCAGTACAGGATCCTTACCAGACGTGACTGACGGGAGACATCGAAAAATTTGAGAGAGGGGCAGGACATTTTGTGTTATCACGATATTGGGCCACAGTTACATGGATATGAGGGGCGAAAATATTTTGTTGACGCCCACCTACACAGGGAGAAATGATCACTGTGGTGAACTAGGAGACAACACACCTCACACCGAAAGGTTTAAGTGGTCGTTTTCCCCGCACGGTGTTCGAGAACGGAAAGGTGGAGACAGAGTGTGGAGGTGGTCTGGTGGTTCCTCTGCCAGGCACTTAAGTGTGAAATGGACAGCAGTCATGTGGACGCAGGTGTGTGTGTAGGTGGGACAGAGGTAACCCGGAAAAGAAAAAGAAAAAGAATCAGAACGTGTTTAAATGGCATTTAACTAATGTGTATTAGTTAAATGCCATTTAAACACATTAAATTTATTTTCATGACAACACTCAAATTGTATGTTATTTTCACATAAATTTTGCTGATGTACTGGAAAACGTACAATGAATTTTATATAGTATACTAATCGGTGAATTTAACTTTAGACAGATTCGTACATTGTTTGTGCTCAGCAGGACCATACAGGTGTCTCTGCCGAATTGTTTACATTGGCCGAAGACGAACAAAAGGAAATACCACCACAAGGCGTCACTATTTCGAAACAAAGATGTTCAATTTCTTTGAGTTTCCTCTTCCTATCTGAAATCGTTGAAGCTCCAACAACAAATTCCACAACAATTTTCTTCAACAATTCTCCTTTATCCATCCTCTGCAAGACACCCATCTTGTTGACCGTGGACACGACCGCGTACCTTCTCTGTGACGTCCCTTTACATTCGTAACAGATGGGCCTAAAGAGGCCACTACACACCCCGATGTTGACTAGTTAACCGACACTGCGCTTGGATCCCTGTTTGCCAGCTGGCTGTGTTTGAATTTAATGAATGTCACCATCGATTATTTCCACTGCAGTACTGTATAGTTACCGTACTTAAGAAAAGAAAAGAAAAAAAAAAGATTCAGATGAACCACATATCTGAATTAAGGAGGGTCAGGTAACTGAAGTTCTACTGTTTCCACACCTGTAGTCACGTGCGCCAATTGGAACAGGAATCATTATATTTTCCTTGAAGTCTGGGGATACATTGCTTGCCTCTTATATTTTGCATACCAGGGAGAACTGCTTTACCATGGCTGGCGTAGCAAGCATCTTAGCAACTCTGAGGGAGTGTCATCTATTCCGCAGGCCTTGGTTCTTTTGGTTCACTTTTGTATCCTGAGGGTTTAAAAGCAAATTGCGTAACATGTGTTAGTGATTAAATGGCAGCGGCCGCAGCCTTCCAGCACCAGAATCACTTTGCCCTCAATCACTGAAGGGTCGCTCACATGTGGAGGTGTAGACGGACGCCCGTAAAACGAGTGAGGCCACATTAACACACTGATCATTCATCGCAAGATACACGGTGATGTAGCTGGCCAGCACAAGTCATATTTCTGGACTTGCTTAAGATACTGAAATTCGATTTTCATCTACATTAAATATTGTGAGAAAGGCTTCAGCGAATGACGTATAGTCTCTTTCATACTTGTACAAATCACAGTGATGTGTCGGTATCAATTTCGATTTTTGAAATAGGACTGTTGTAGTTTCTTGTGTTAGTATTGTACTTCTAAACGAGACAAAATCTACAGCATTTCGCTCTTCAAAATCTAATTAGTACTTTACGAGTAATGACAGTATTTATAATTTAGGGTTTGCGAGGGACGTTCAGTAAGTAACGCTACACATTTGTTTTTCTCCGCCAGTTTCGGTTGAAAAAAGGCGGAATATGTTGTGGGGAGTCGTGGAATACTCCCGCTTCAGCCCTCATAGTTTCATGAAGTTCCGATAGGTGGTGACACGATACGTAGCCTTCACAATGGCAACGGAGGTGCTTTCCAAGCCGGAGCTGGCAGTGAACAAAAGCACGGTGAGTCGTGGGGCGAGGCGTCCGTCGTCTCGACAGCAACGTTGCGCAAACCCTTCGGACCTCCCGTGTGCCGGCCCGCCGGCCACGCACAGCTGCGACTCCTGCGACGCTGGAGGCTGCGGACTCTCATTCGAGGTAAACGAGAGGTCGCCGTCAAACACGTCGCTGCTCAACTGAGCGTCTGTGTTGGTAGCGCTGGCACACTCGTCCACACACACATGCAGTGCCGACGACTCAGCGCCGCCAAGGCAGCCCTGGAGACGCGTGATGTGCACGTGTAGACACCTGCTTGAGGAAATTTACGTACATTCTGTACACAGCGCGGCAGGCCTCGCTCCATGGTACACAACCGAGACCTCGTAACATCGACACTGGCGTCTTGTTTATTACGACCTACTCTGCAACGCAACACGCGAAGCCCCTACAGTCCACAGAGCTTGTCCTGATACTCTTCTCTCTAAAATGATTCGTCATAATATCAAGTATAAGCATTTTAAGGGCTTACTTTTTGTCTTGCTACAGCTTTAACACGTTTTTAAAACGTGTAAAAGGTGCACATATAATCCATCGTTAGGAATACGGCGGGCGACGAGCCTCGACAATCGAACTGCCCACCCTCTGTTGCCAAACTGGTTTCGCTGTAGTCGCTTCTGCCTCCGCGAAGTAGTGATGTGACATCTTACACATTCCGCCAACGTATTAAACATTACCATAATACCCTTCATGACGCCAGAGGAGAAATGTATCATTAGTAGCTGCCCATATAAAATGTAGTGACCGCACTCCGAAGTGTTTGAATAGTCCATAGTAGAAAACGACTGGGAACTGGCGCGATTAATCCAAACATATTTGCTATTCAAAATTATGAGCAAAAGATCCGAGACCTATTAGATCCGACGCAGCGGTTAACACGGAATACGAATCGGTTAATCAAGGTGTTTTCTCTGCCGTGGACATACAGAGGAACCTGCGCAACACAGAAGCCCTACCACCTCGGCTGTATGGATTACCTAAGATCCATAAGAACAACGTTCCACTAGCACAGATTGTTAGCGCTCCTGGCTCACCGACGTACAAACTGGGAAAACACTTGGCCTCTCTGCTCCAGCCACACGTGGGGGAGACCGACACATACCTAAAGGACTCTGGATATTTCACTGAGAAGTTCAAGAAACTCAAACTTGCACCGAACGACATCCTGGTCAGCTTTGATGTCGTTTCTTTGTTTACGAAAGTGCCACTCAGTGACGCTCTGGAGCACATCGGTTCCATTTTCCCACAAGACATCACAAAGCTCTCTCACCACGAGCTATTTCACGTGGAATGGCAATTTCTACGAACAGCTGGAAGACGTCTTAGGCCAGTGGTGGCCAACTTCTTCATGGAACATTTCGAAACACAGGCACTGGACTTGGCGACTTGCAAACCTAGGGTGTGGTACAGATACGTCGATCATACTTTCGCTGTGTGGAGCCATGGTGAAGAACAACTCGGTGACTTCGTAAGACACTTGAACAGCTCCCAAGCCAACATAAAATTTACCATGGAAGTAGAGAATGTTAAACTACTAAAACTCGCACTTTTTCAAAGAAAGTATAGACATTACGTTACTTCACTAAAAAAAAAAAATATTTTCTGTCTTAAACCTTGTGTTGTACTTAGTCATCTAGCCTAATAGACATTATTATTAATGACATAATTTAAAAAGAAAACTTAACAAAGATGATAGCATCAAAAATTTGTCATCAAAGTGTTTGATGTCTCCCACCCACCTCATTGACGATGGGATTTGTGTCAGAAGAGACTGTTGCTCACAAAGGGCTCCTGGAGAGAAAACAGGTTGGAGGCGGATCCAGGGTGCTGAGGAGGAGGAAATGAAGATCGGTGAATACTGTAGGAAGCTGGGGCAGATGTGGATGGGAGGGTGAGAGGGGTCACTGTGCACTGGGCTGCAGACAGGCGACACGTGAAGGCAGTGGGGTGTCTGGTGGATGGCTACACAGGGGATTCGGGTTCGATTCCTCGTCAGATCAGAAGTTTTATCCACTTTTGGACTGGATGTTGAGTTGTCCTCATTGACATTTCATCATCATCGACGGCAAGAAGCGGAAGTGGCATCACATAACGAAAGGATTTACACTACACAGCTGAACAAGCCCCAGGTGGAGTCTCCCGGCCAAAAATGCCATTAGGTCATTTCATTCCACCTGCTTATAAAGATGTTTCCATCAACCTTACCATCCTGTGACCATATGCGAAGTTAAACAAGACGTAACTAAATAATTTTTTGCTATTTTTAAAACATGGAATACGAAATATTAGTCCTATCACCATTCATTTGCATCCATGTTTATGTAGTACATATAACTACTCGAGTAACACTATCATAAGAGCAGTGCTCAAGAGATCCTTAAGGTAATGTAAGTAGTCTTTCTCTTGAGGAAACAATACAGTTATATTTCTCGAGTGACCTTTACAAAACACAACAACAATTAAAAAATGCTCCTTTCATTACCAATAAACAATACTTCTATGTCTGAAATTGGCTTTTCCCAGCATGTTGTTGTTGTGGTCTTCAGTCCTGAGACTGGTTTGATGCAGCTCTCCATGCTACTCTATCCTGTGTAAGCTTCTTCATCTCCCAGTACCTACTGCAACCTACATCCTTCTGAATCTGCTTAGTGTATTCATCTCTTGGTTTCCCCCTACGATTTTTACCCTCCACGCTGCCCTCCAATACTAAATTGGTGATCCCTTGATGCCTCAGAACATGTCCTACCAGCTGATCCCTTCTTCTGATCAAGTTGTGCCACAAACTTCTCTTCTCCCCAATCCTATTCAATACTTCCTCATTAGTTATGTGATCTACCCATCTAATCTTCAGCATTCTTCTGTAGCACCACGTTTCGAAAGCTTCTATTCTCTTTTTCCCAGCAAATAAAACGTTTATACAACTTACAGGACTACAGCTAAGTGGCATCTTCAACACGTGCTGATGTTTGGACAGGTGAACACTCCATCATGTTCAAGTCGAAAGTGGCGAAATATCGGTGTTTGCCGAAGACTTCACCCAACTGCATACTCACAAGGTGTTTGAAGCAATCTCTACATTATTTCATTAGTAAAAAGTACTTGGTAAGGGCAGAAATAAGCCTTATATTAAATTAGCGAAAACTGCGTCATACACAGCTTACTGCCATATAATCTATATGATTGGAATGCATCGTAAGTTCTTATCTCAGACTGAATTTACCACTGTGTCTGCAGCATGGATTAGACAGTAAGTAGTGTGGGACTGCTGGCACTGGATAACTATGATCCTGACCTAAAGGTCTTTTCCAGAAACGCCATACAATCTAACTTGTTATATTTCGCAGTCGTCAGCACCAGCTCTTTTTTATCTTCAGTGTCATTCCGTGTATCCTACCATACTCATGCAGTTGTGCTTGCTATATTTTGCTGAGGTCATTACGAGCAGTTCCTTACCTCCAAGGAGTTCATGGGACTCATGACATCCAGCTACCTGACAAAGCCTAGGAGGTGGAGAGCGAGGGGACTGGGACTCATGTCATCATAATGAGCTCCTCTTTGTCTCCAAGGTCATAGTGGGAATCATAACATCAGCATCGTTGCATATGGCCACGTGTCAGGGGTGTATGGAAGAGGAGGAGGAGGAGAGGAGGTACTTCCACGCCCCCTGCGCCACTGTAACCCTGCTCCTCAGCCAGACATGATAGAAATGCAGAAAATACTGTAAATTTTGTCAACTGTGCTTGCATTACTGAGTTCCAAGAATTCTTTTAAGGACTGGCTCACCAGTCACATTGACGTCATTGCCTATTGTGTTCGATCAAAAAGCATTAAGCAAAACCTGATTCTGACGTGTCTGTTACCAGTTATTGTAAAATTCCCACGACTGTGGTGACATTTCTAAGCCTTCGCTAGACTGTGGCGACTTATCGCCGACCAACTCAACTTCTTAATTTGCATTTTCACTACCTATCACTTGTCCTGTTTCATTATTGTTTATAAATTGGTTAATAATTGTGGATCCGCGCAATTTGCTGGAGTCTGACGTAAACTACTGGTATTTGCAAATTGCTCAACGTAGTTCGTTTCATCCTGTACTAAATCGTTACTTTGCAACACCCTGTTCACTTGTGCTACGACGGATTTTGATATTGTTTTATGTTGTACCAAACATGGTGAAATACTGATTTTTAGGAAAAACAGAATTCCTACAGTGACCAAGCAAACAAAAATAAAAACTTTACTACTGTCCACGCCAATACTGAACAACGAATCAAATTCACACAGAACGTGTACTATTATGCCGGCAGTTTATGTAATAGAGTAATCAATAAGCGTCACACGACATAAAATTTCACAAATTGGACACATGATTTTAAAGTCATTGCCTGAAGAAGAAGTGCAACATTAGTAAAATGAGCGCAGCGGCATCTCTTACATTCGAGAAAATCAACATTATCTGACTACATATTACCAAGAGAATCAACTAACTAACCTGGCACCAAGGTCGCCGTATGTATTCTCCCCACAATATTGTTTCTTATGAAATTTAGCCCACATTTACCCCCCACGGTTTAAAAATCTGCATGTTACGAAAACTATGTACCCACAAACTGTTATCCAACATAAACTCGTATGCTAACCCTTGACTAAATAGAGCCTAATTTGAACTGAACTGTAACTGATTCGAATTCAGCTTCTCTTTATATTAAACGCCCAACTTAAGTAAAACCATTATGCCGCGCTGGCCGGGATGGCCGAGCGGTTCTAGGCGCTATAGTCTGGAACCGCGCGACTGCTAAGGTCGCAGGTTCGAATCCTGCCTCGGGCATGGGTGTGTGTGATGTCCGTAGGCTAGTTAGGTTTACGTAGTTCTAAGTTCTAGGGGACTGATGACCTCAGAAGTTAAGTCCGATAGTGCTCAGAGCCATTTGAACCAATTATGTGGCCCCAATCAAAATTTCCACTTACCTTGCGTCTTCAAAATATTATTGCAGATATCTCGAAAGCCCAACAGCAAACAGAAAGCATACAACGGCTAAGCTAGATTTCTGTTTCTAAATATATATTCGAACTGTTTCACGTGGTAATGCATAATGATAAGCAGTGGGGTGGGGAGAGTAACCGTTCCTATGAAATGATGTTCCAAGAAACGATTTTAGAAAAGTGTTTATTCAAAAAGATAGAGTAAAATCTCGCGTCATCTGTACACATAACATTGGTCTGAACAGTACCATGCTTAACAAAGTGAACAATGACTAACCAACATATACATCATATTCACCCTTGCTGTCCTTTACAATCGTTCTTCCTTCATCTAACAGACTCCATCACAAGTCGACGCAGCACCACTGAACACGTCCATCAACTACCACACTTCAACTAAGAATGAATCAGACTGCGCAGAGGCAAAGACCGCACCACGACAGGAGCAAAGATTGCTTAACAGTAACGTAACATGCTCTCTTTCTCTCTCTCTCTCTAGCATGCACATCGACAACACAAAAAACTCAAAATGACATAACCACCTTACAACCTAAAAAGAGCTGCTCAGGGATCAAGCAGCGATCCATTCTGTAATCGTCTCCAGCTGTTAATGCCATGTTTTTTTAGTCAAGATATAATTAAAACTTTTCTGTAGTTGGATGCTTTATTAAATCTATAAGATAGTTACCAATAACTACTGGGATTGTGATTTGAAATACAAATATATTATGTAGTTTTACTTCACAGTTATAGGTCATCCACGTTGAACAGTCGATTCCAACGGTTTTAGCGTATAGTATAGCCCTGTATAATGTAGTATATACTATAACATACTTCGCTGTATAATTTGTGAACCCAACGTGTGCAGTGTATAAATTAATAATCTCGAAACATATTTCGGAGAACAGTGTTTCCCCCTGTACCAATATACACTGAAGCGCCAAAGAAACCGGTATGCGCAAGCGTATTCAAATACAGAGGTATGTAAACATGCAGAATACGGCGCTGCGGTCGGGAACGCCTATATAACACAAGTTTTGACGCAGTTGTTAGATCGGTTACTGCTGACACAGTGGCAGGTTATCAAGGTTCAAATGAGTTTCAGCGTGGTGTTATAGTCGGTGCACGAGCGATGGTACAAAGCATCCCCGAGGTAGCGATGAGGCGGGGATTCTGCCGTACGACCATTTCACGAGTGTACTGTGAATGTCACGAAACCGGTAAAATATCAAATCTCCGACATCGCTGGGGCCGCTAAAAGATCCTGCAAGAACGGGACCAACGACGACTCAAGATAATCATTCACAGTGACAGAAGTGCAACCCTTCCGCCAACTGCTGCAGATTTCAGTGCTGGACCATCAACAAGTGTCAGCGTGCGAAACATTCAACGAAACATCATCGATATGGGCTTTCGGAGCCGAAGGCCCGCTCTTGTACCCTTGTTCACTGCACAACACAAAGCTTTACACCTCACCTGGGCCCTTCAACTCCGACGTTGGACTGTTGATGACTGGAAACGTGTTGCCTAATCGGATGAGTTCCGTTTCAGATTGTATCGAGCGGATGGACGTGTACGGATATGGTGACAACATCATCAATTCATGGACTCTGCATGCCAGCAGAGGACTGTTAAAGGTGGTGAAGGTTCTGTAATTGTCTAGAGCGTGTCCAGTTGGAGTGATATGGGACCCCTGACACGTCTAGATACGACTCTGGCAGGTGACACATATATAAGCGTCCTGACTGATCACCTGCTTTCATTCATATCCATTGTGCATTCCTACAGACTTGGGCAATTACAGCAGGACAATGCGACATCCTATACATCCAGAATTGCTACAGAGTGGCTTCAGGAACACTCTTCTGACTTTGAACAGTTCCGCTGGCCACCAAACTACCCAGACACGAACATTATTGAGCATATCTGGGATGCCTTGCAACGTGCTGCGTGCTGTTCTGAAGAGATCTCCCCCCCCCCCCCCCCCCCCCCCCGTCGTACTCCAACGGATTTATCGACTGTGCTGCAGGATTCATGATTTGAGTTCCCTCCACCACCAGTTCACACATTAGTCTAGGCCATGCCACGCCTTGCTGCCGTACTTGTGTGTGCTCGTGGGGGCCCTACACGATGTATTTGTCGGGTGTACAAGTTTCTTTGGCTCTTCAGTGTATATCTTCAGTCATTAAAACAAAATATTCTCTGTGATTTTGTGATGGTCTCAACGAAATTAGAGTTCTTACAATAATTTATTTCATTAAATTGTTTTCAGTTTACGAGATGTAACATCTCATTCATTTTCGTTCGTTAAAATTACCAGCTTTGCTGGATTTCTAGGCTGCCCATACTTTTACATAGAAAGCATACCGAATATTCTTATAAATGTGACATAGAATAAAATCCAGATATAATGGATGAGTACAATGAAAACCCATGTTCATGTGCAAAAAATGAGGTACTGCACAAATGAAAACAGCAACTCTCATCTATTGATTCAGTTTGAGAAAAAAAATTGTCACTAGGACTGTAACAAAACGGACGAATAATATATACACTATACAATATGTCACAGTTTACAATTCACATACAGAAAATGGACATGTTAAATGCTAAATTACAAATTAACATGAATATTAACAAATTATGTGGAAAATAGAAATAAAACATTATTTATGAACTAGTGAAAATGATGAGTACCATGAAGTGTTGGTGTTACAGAATCCAAATCCGACGAAATCGTAAGCAAGCCGATCAAATATTTTAACCATGTGTAAATGTATGAGACACATGGCGTGTTGGTCCATCTGTGGAACGCAATACAGCCGGCATTCAGGATGGCATGTCTTCGACAAACCCACGGTAGGTTTACGGAGGTGTACAGCAGCAGACGTATGCGCACAGGTCACGCAATAAATGTAAATTATGGGCCAGTTATTTGTGGGGTTGGCCTGAGACCCAATAGCTTCAGAGATGCGAAGCATCGGGATGAGAGCAGAGAAATCACTATAGGACAATTTCAGTATTGTGCATAGACAGTTGTTCGGCTGGAAGATGGTATTGCTGTTAAGGAAACACCATTCATGAGTGGGTGCTGGTGGTCCGCAGTAATGTTGCCCAAGTGAACAGCTTTCATGATGCCACAGGTCTCGAGGACGCCCAGATGAATGTCCCACACAGCATAACACTTTCCCCACCGACTCACGTCTGGGTCCTGCTGCAGCTGCTCGCGTGGATGATGGCGTATCAGCAACCCGACCACCGATCTGATGTATCAAACAAATCTGTTTATCTGGAGACGGGTTACCATTGATCTACTGTTCAAACTCGCTGTACTCTCTGCAGTCGCAGCTGACGATGTCGTCGTGTCACCACGGTAACAGGTAAGGGTCGTCAGCACCAGGGTTGTGCTCTGCCGTCAGGTTGGCCACAGATCACCGCCAATCCTGCACTACAGAGCGGGCAAGATTTTGACCTCCATAACCTGCGATAAGGCGTCCCCTACCGACACCTTGTCTCCTTCCTGTGGTTTCTCTGTCCTCCAACCAGTTCCATTCCCATGCATCGGCTAATAACACTCTGTGCTTTGTCAGAGTCGCATGTGTCAACTGTTTTCCCACTTTGCGGCCCTGGTCGTTTCTAGAATTACTCCACACTCTTCTCTGCTGCGACTCTGCACACTCCTCAGCGCGTCACGTTCCCACAGCCCCTCCTCCTGGGGTTCTGTCTCGCGCTGGGCAGTGGTCCTAATCCTTTGACTCATGCGAAGGAACGGCTGGCCTGACGATTTTGGTATCGGAATAGTAAACCAGAATTTCTGGACATGGTCCACAAAACTTTTAGTTAAAGTCGTTGTCGTTCTGAAAGCGTAGAGTAGAAGTAAGTACACATAAAAGTAACGAATAATTTTCTGTTACGACTGTGTGTTGGCAGCAGGTCATTCTGAAAGGAAAATTGAATGAGGCTGAGATCCGGTGGATTATTCATCCTGCGGAAAGACTTCCGCTACGCTCGTCGCTGTACTGGGACTGTTCTGCGTGCGACGCGCACTGCGTGTGTCGCCACCTCAGTCAGCCCCGACAGCCGACGACGCGTCCAGCGGGCGTAGCTGCGTCGCCGCTGGCTCTGCTTGCATCAAACGGGGCCTCCGTGCTGGACTGCGTCTGCTGGCACGTCGACCGCAGCCTGAAAGAAAACAGCTATGGTGATGGGGATATATGGAGAAGCTACTGTCGGTATCTACGTGGTGAAAGTATGGAAGTCACACTTATTCTGAAAATGTGATGCATTATTTACACAAAATTCCATTAGCGAATATATGTGTCGTCATAGTGCAATTAAGATGCCTAACTCCTTGAAAACGACACACCTACATGACGATCATGGGTGACCA
Organism: Schistocerca serialis cubense; assembly: GCF_023864345.2. Classification (NCBI taxonomy): domain Eukaryota; kingdom Metazoa; phylum Arthropoda; class Insecta; order Orthoptera; family Acrididae; genus Schistocerca; species Schistocerca serialis. Next base: position 83,423,766 of record NC_064648.1, read on the forward strand.
CCACACATTATCCTTACTGCTCGCTTATGCTGTGTTGGTTATTGTTTGTTTATTTCGAACACGCTCCATTAAACCAACTTGGTGTAATACTACATATATATCCTATGTGTGTGTGTGTGTGTGTGTGTTTGTGTGTGTGTGTGTGTGTGTGTGTGTGTGTGTAGTGCAGTGTAGCGTAATGCTTGTATTGTGTGATGATCAATACGACTATGATGATTATGATGATGGTGAAATAAGGGAGCCATTCCCGGCACACAACCGACTACTTCTGAATAGCACCATGTGGGCCGCAGAGCTTAACGTCCCCATCCGACAGACGGATCACCATCGACAGTGTCGCACGCCCTCACATCATCAGGCACTGCAGAGAGGCCTGGCAGCTAAACCAGGACGTTGGCGCCAAGTCTGGTGACCAGGAACACTACATCACCACCTCTCCTCCCCTTGACGGCCAAATACTGGCAGTGGTAATTTTTTCCACCACTGGGGCTCTAACCAGTTTAGCTCCGGGTATAGAGCCCCTGCACAAGCGTGCGTCAGAGACCTCGGCCAAACAGGTGGTTAGACTGTGGGTTCAAGTAGACTACACATTTACAGTCAACAATACGGAATCAGTGTACACCATCTGTCTTTCTGTAGAGTAAATCCTATGTGGAAGTGTGAAAACATGTACTAAATGTCTATGTAGCATGTAACGTGGTAACCAGCCTGGAATTCACTTAGCCAGATGTCAGATGATTCGAAAAATTTACCTGATTTGTACAGTTCCTACGTATCGAACCTAGCGGGACGTGGAAAACCACCTAAAACGCATGTCCAGTCCGGCCAGCTCGCCAGCCTTCCAGCCTAAATCGTTAACGCGCGGGCGGATTCTCTCTGGTGTCCGGCTCAGCTCCCCAAATCCCAGAAACGGCGTGTTACCTTGCGTGACTATCTGCGCAGGTCTTACTCCTCGCTTTTGTGTAATATTTTCTTTCTAAGTGATAAGCTACCCCAGACAATTATTCTGTAAGAATTTTTTTTAGTGAAAATGTGTAAAATTTGTCAAGAGTTTGATTCGTTTGTTTCCAAAACCATAATTATACGAAGAGTAAATGAAGTTCAACTCAGTTTCTTGAGCAGCAACTTCCTCCAGTTCTAATTTTCGTCAGTATCTACACTGAAAGAACTGCAGCATTCTGCACTGTTTACTGACTCCTGTTCATGTGCTACATCAGCTGTTGGTGTGGCTCTGTTTGTTTTACAGAAATGAATGTAGCATGGATTTTCAAAATTTGTGGTGAGGTCATCTTCAGAGAATCACCAAACAATTCTCAGAAAAAACGATTAAAAGCTCATCTATATTAGATTAGATGAGATTAGATTTGTACTTGTTCCATAGATCATGAATACAACACTTCCTACTGATGTGGAACGTGTCAGGTTAATAACAGGTGTCTATACAAGATATTACATAACACAACATATTAGATGACACTGAATATTTTTAATTTTTTTTGTGGGTGTTGGGGAAATTACCCACCTATTATATCCCAAAATTCATCTAATGAGTAGAAGAAGTTGCCATTAAGAAATTCTTTTAATTTCCTTTTAAATACTATATGTCAGACTTTTGATGCTATTAGGTAAATGACCAAAGACTTTTGTGGCAGCATAATTACCCCCTTCTGAGCCAAAGTTAGATTTAACCTTGAGTAGTGAAGATCATCCTTTCTCCTGGTGTTGTAGCCATGTACACTGCTATTACTTTTGTATTCATTTGAACTGTTAATAACATATTTCATAAGTGTAAATATATATACATATAGTGAGGGTACAGTGAAGATCTCTAGCTCTTTATCTTTAAATAAGTGTTTGCAGGATGATCTTGGATGAGCTCCAGCAATTATTCTGATTACACGCTTTTGTGCAATGAACACTCTTTTACTCAATGATGAGTTACCCCAGAATATGATGCCATATGAATGCAGAGAATGACAAAAGGTGTGGTAAGCTAATTTACTGAGATATCTATCGCCAAAATTTGCAACGACCCTAATAGCATAAGTAGCTGAACTCAAACGTTTCAGCAGATCTTCAGTGTGTTTTTTCCAATTCAACCCCTCATCAATGGATGCACCTAGAAATTTGGAATATTGTACTTTAGCTACCGATTTCTGATCAATGTCTATATTTACTAATGGTGCCTTTCCATTTACTATGTGGAATTGTATATACTGAGTTTTGTCAAAGTTTAATGAGAGCCCATTTGCAGAGAACCACTTAATGATTTTCTGAAAAACATCATTTACAATTTCACCAATTAATTCTTGTTTGTTGGTTGTGATAGCTATACTTGTATCATCAGCAAAAAGTACCAGCTTTGCATCTTCGTGAATATAGAATGACACATCATTAATATATATTAAGAACAGCTGAGGACCCAAGACCGAACCTTGTGGCACCCCATTCTTGATTGTTCTCCAGTTTGAGAAATCACCAGTTTTTGCGTATTATGTGAACTGCTTTTTTCGACTTTCTGCCCTTTCCAGTCAGGTATAATTTAAACAATTTCAGTGCAGTCCCATTTATACCACAGTACTTGAGCTTATCTAGAAGTGTTCCATGATTTACACAATCAAAAGCCTTTGAGAGATCACAAAAAGTCACAGGGGATCACTTCTGGTTACTAAGAGGATTTAATATTTCATTAGTTCTTAGGTGTGCTTTTTGATGAATACTTGAACTGGGAAAACCTTATAGTACTCCTGCTAAAACTATTACAAGTAGCTATTTTTGACATGAGAACAGCTTCCACCTTTTGGGATATAACAGTCAGTAAATCAATTTAATTTGCATTTTTTTCTTTCAATGATGCCTTATGGGATAATATTCTTGGGTAAATCGAAACTTAAGTTTCCCAAAAGAAAGTTATTAGAATGAGGTGTGGGGTTCACACCAATACATCTTGCAGGTATCTCTTTAATCCATCACTAGCTCATTGTACGGGCATTCTCTTATGACTCTAGTAGTGTCATGGTGTCACCAGTAGCCCGGCTAGAGGCACATGCGACATTGATGCTGATGCAAGCTGGCAGTTCTCTGTGGTCCCTGATGACACACTAGGTACATCGTGTCCTCCATTTATTCCCTAGATGGTGTTCGGTCGGCCACCGCCGCTCACACAACGCGTCTCCCTTGACGTGCGTCTGTACTGTATAGAAGCTCGGAGACCTAAACTAAGGATGATGTTCCGCAGACGAGTGTTGAAACTTGCGACTCTGCGCCGGTGCTTTGAGGTCTACATGTGTGGCAGTCTGTCTATAAATGTATGTTCTTTCTTGCCGGCCTACAACGCTATCCTGTACATATGGCTGAAGCTGTTAACCAGGAGTACTTATTCGTCGTCGGGGCGTAGTTGTACCACAAAACGAAACTTTCAGAAACTGTTTACCTAGACACTCAGCACCGTTGTGCCTATAGAGTGAAAACAGAAGCTGCACAGAGAGACTTTATCAGCGCCATTTTATCGCCAATCTCCGAGAGAAATGAATGACTAAGACTCTTCAGTATTCAAATTACAGAAGCACCAAAGAAGCTGGTATGGGCATGCGCATTCAAATACGGTGATATGTAAACAGGCAGAATACGGCGCTGCAGTCGCAACGCCTGTGTAACGCAACAAGTGTCTGACGCAGTTGTTAGACCGGTGACTACTGCTACAATGGCAGGTTATCAACATTTAAGTGAGTTTGAACGTCGTTTTATAGGCGCACGAGCGATGGGACACAGCATCTCTGAGGTAGTCATCAAGTGCGGATTTTGTCGTACGACCATTTCACGAGTGTACCGTGAATATCGGGAATCTGGTAAAACATCAGCTCTCCGACATCGCTGCAGCCGGAAAAACATCCTGGAAGAACGGGACCAACGATGACTGAAGAGAATCATTCAATGTGCGAGAAATGCAACGTTTCTGCAAATTGCTGCAGATTTCATCGCTAAGCCATCAACAAGTATCAGCGTGCGAACCAGTCAGCAAAACATCATAGTTATGGGCTTCCAGAACGGAAGGTCCACTCGTGTACCCTTGATGACCCCACGACACAAAGCTTTATGCCTCGATTGGGCCGTCAACACGGACATAGGATTGTTAATGACTGGAAACGTGTTACCTGATCGACGAGTCTCGTTTAAAATTGTATCGAGTGGATGGACGTGTACGGGCATGGAGACAACCTCATGAATCCATGGACCCTGCATGTCAACAGGTGACTGTTCAAGCTGCTGCCGGCTCTGTAATGGTGTGGGACATGTGCAGTTGGAGTGATATGGGACCACTGATACGTCTAGATAAGGCTCTCACTGGTGATCCTGTCTATCACCTGCATCCATTCATGTCCATTGTGCATTCCGACGGATTTCAGCAATTCCAGCAGGACAATGCGACACCACACACTTCTGGAATTGCCGCAGAGTGGCTCCAGGCACACTCTTACACAGCCCTTGACGATAGTGTACAGTTTTCCTCCGGCAGTGTATTTGGAACAGCGGCTGAAACATAGCAGTCAACATCTCCGACGAATGGTGGCCCTGCAGGATCTGATCATTAGTGTGTGGCTTAAGCTGGGTTATACCTGAAAAATCTTACTCTGTTCCTTGTTAATAGAGGACATTTACGAAGCTAGATGCGGTGTTTACGCCGTCATAGCCTGCTGTCTCCTAGTGGCTGGCCGATGTGTTGTCACTTATGCTTAATCTAAGGACACAGGACAAGTGGCAGCAGGCAGAACGAATGTAACAAGTGGAGAGGAGGATCAGATGCATAATCAGTGGTTGCAGCCTTGAGTGGTGTACGTACTGTGCACGGAGCAGGGGTTGGTGCAGTCGGCAGCGACGAGGCACGCGAGGCCACCGCTGAGTCCCCTGCCAGAGGTCCAGGTGATGCTGCGAACAGCCACCAGGGCGCCGCCGCGCCCCTCCTCGTCTCTGGGCTGCTGGTCTCCCTCTACAGGCGACGGTGGTCCGTGACACCAGCTACTCTGTGCTGGGTGCGCCACAACCGGCACCGCGGTGCAAGGCGTGTCGAGGTCCTGCACAGTTGCAACATCCAGTGACTTCCTGTAAAACATTTTCCGGTCATCTTGAGGGCTGCACTCTGCTCAGACAGGGCTTTAATTACCCGCCTCTACATCAACAACACCATCCATTGAAACTGCAACAATGGACAAACATCAACAAGGCATGAAGTGCACTACATGCTTCCACGAGCAGTACATCAGCGCTTCAGCTGGCTATCACCGCTGTGACAATGGTGGCGACTCACCTGGACGTGGACGCAATGAGAGGTGCGATGACGCTGGTGAGTCAAATGACGAAGCTGTAAACTGGGGTAACACCATAGGTTAGGGTGCCCTGTTTTCTGATGGTGGCCCAATACCAGGTGATTGGCTATTTTGGCTTTGGACAGTGCTCTCAAAGCGGAAACTAGATGAAATCCATGCACTGCCACCATTTTACTATCCTGCTAACTGCCAAGCACATCAGCCACGTTCTGTGCTTATAGCTGATTTTTTTCTTAATATCTTACGTTTGAATGTAATATTTTGTAGAAACAGTGTAAGAAACAGCCAACAGCCTTGCCGTGGTGGTAACACCGGCTCCCATCGGATCATCGAAGTTAAGTGCCGTCAGGCTGGGCTAGCATTTGGACAGGTGACCATCCGATCTGCCAAGTGCTGTTGGCAAGCCGGGCAGACTCAGCCCTAGTAACTAAAGGAGCTACTTGATCGAGAAGTAGCGGCTACGGTCTTGTAAACTGATATATGGCTGGGAGAGCGGTGTACTGACCACATGCCCCTCCATATCCGCATCCAGTGATGCCTGTGGGCTCAGGATGACACGGCGGCCGGTCGGTACCGTTGGGTCTCCAACGCAATCGCATGGTAAGTTGATTTTTTAGTCTTATTTATTGGTGATATATTATCGAAACCTGTGAGTAGCTTTCGAATGCAGTAATTCATTACATGTTTCGATAGGTCAACCATGTTTGTCAAGAGGTAAGGGTGCCTAATTTCGGATACTGTTAGGGTGACAATTTCGACCATCTAACAAATGTGCCTCTTTCTAGATTTCGCTTTTTATTTCTTTTCTGGAGATGGCTGGACAGATGAGGATATGAGGAAGGCAATGAATTGGGTTTCTTAAAAGCGTCCAAAGTGTTTCAGGTGGCAAATGGTTCAAATGGCTCTGAGCACTATGGGACTCAACTGCTGAGGTCATTAGTCCCCTAGAAGTTAGAACTAGTTAAACGTAACTAACCTAAGGACATCACAAACATCCATGCCCAAGGCAGGATTCGAACCTGCGACCGTAGCGTCAGGTGGCAAAATTTACGGTTTTAGATTACGTAACGTCAGGAAACTTGGAAGAGAAACTGGGCTCTAGGGTAGACGGAAAATGTGCTTTAGGAAGAGTCGTCAACTCAAGACAAGCTAGAATGCAACACAGCAATTTTAGAAGAAGTAGGACAATATTGTAAAAGGTAAAAACACTAAGGCACCCAAAAGGTCAGCCAGAACAACACCAAGGTGCCTATAACGAGTTGGGGGGGGGGGGGGGGGAGGAAATAAAATGGACATATGAGTTATCATTTGCTAAGGATTCTGTTTCCCTCCTCTTGACAGACGACAAAGACAGCGCACATGAGGACTGCCTCTATTATTCTGTCTCATACCATAAAGATAAATCAGGGGAAGATTGGGTAAGATGTTTAGAATGTTTCCGTTGGGTACATGAGCTGTGTACTGGGACTCTGAAACCTGGATGGAAGATGTACAAATGTGGAAACTATAGATGTAGTTATAAGAGTATCATTATTGTAATCGAACTAGAATATCTCAATATAACTTTTTGTAATAAAACGATATTTCTATAGGTATGGAATTTAGAATTTTCCTTATGAAATTAAGAGACAGAGAATTTGAAATTGCTCATCCTTTTAGTACACACTCCCAAATGAAAAACTTCTTTGATATAAATTATTAAATCTTATCTGTTGAGTTTTGCTATAAGCGGATGTATATAACCAAAATATGTTATGTCGGACATAAATCCGTATTTTTTGGAAAATTTCAGCTGATTTTTAACCAACCATATCCTTAGATTTTCTTAGATACCCGAAAACAGGGCATCTCACACTATCGTCTATTCAGGATAGTCGCCATTCTCATTGCAGCATCGCGATGGATGTGTCAATGTGTTGAGGCTCCAAGAAGAGCATAGGCGGCCACGCTGCATTTGTCGTTCCCATGCGTGGGCAGCAGCTGGCAGCATTGTATGGGGTGCTATTTTGTACGTAGCCCATAGTCGGTAAGGTGGACAGCAGCCGCCCATATTTCCGATTTGTCTAGTTCGGTGGCTGCCCACTGTTTTTAAGAGCTTGTTAACATTATCTTTCAAGCAAATAATTCAAGGCCTCATGTTGTCCATCGTGTCTGGGCTTGTGTTACAGTGGTAATGTTACGTAAATTGAAGGTGCAAGTGGGAGAAAGGAAAGGAAGGGGAAGAAACTAATAACATCAGCTGCATCTTGACTTTATACGGAATGAGCGGCGAAGAGTCAAAATGTGTGTCGGACCAGGCGAACAAGGACTCGGACCAGGGATCTTCTGCTCGCTAGACGGTTGCATTAACCACTGCGCCACCCAGGCAGATCGTTTGTCGCCAACGCGCCCACTGCCCCCGGCGTGCTCCCCGGCCGACCCAGGCGCCACCTACTTGCAGTCTCACACATGTCCTCCACACTCACTGATTTTAGATTCCCTCTAGAGATCGAACGCAGATGTGCGTCTGGACCCAAGGTCGTGGATTCATAGCCCGTCGCGACAAATCAGTTATCTGGATCCCTGTTGTCTGTTCTTGCACTTCCTTTCACCCGACTTCACCTTCAATTTACATAATATTCATCACAACTACGGATTCTGCATGATGTCTGTTGCTTCAGACATCACACATTCATAAAACAGTTGTAATGGCCAGAAGTGTGTCTCTGCATTCATAATTTAGCAACCACTGTGACGTTCTTGGCACTAGGTACTTTATATTGTAGAATATACTAGAGATTATTGTCCCTCCATTTGCATCAGGTTCTCCGAAAGAGTGTCACCTCAAATTACTCTGTGTGCATAGTAATTTATCTACTCCTGTCTTCATGGTCCCAAGCACAGCAATGCGTGGGTGGCTGTAGTATAGTCACAGATTCCATACTTAATATTCGTTGTTGAAAAAGCTGACCCCTATCTCCAAGCCCCAACCACTTTAGGCTTTACAGCACTCCTGTGACACTTTCGCATAACACAGACAAGCCTGACACCCTTCCTATCTCTCTGTACACTCCCAAAATCCTCTCGTCGTGCTGTCTGCTGTGGTGCCCACAGTAATAATCTAGAATGGGCCCCACGAGCATTTTGGAAGCCAGACTGACTGAATTTCGCTAGTGTCCTACTGATAACCTGTCGTCTACCGCCTGCTTTAACTACGATTGACTGTATCTGATTCTTCCATTTCCTGTCTCCACAAACTGTTTGTACAATTTCACTGATTCCAATAGGTGGGGTGCAAAGTTTCGTATTTATGAACCTTTAAAGAAAGCTGCCAATGTCTGTATGAGTTCTAAATCATGTAAATTTGTGAGTGGGTATATGTGGAGCTTTTCAAGGTACAATTTCGTCACCTGAGAAATTTCTGAGATTATTATTAGCATTGTATAGTAGGCAATTAACATACAATATGATCTGTAATGGTTACAGCGCACTTCCCTTCGGTTACTTCTACACATGTTGTATGATTCTTTATCCGTCTTGAGTCGTGGTGCCACATGTATTAGTACACCTCTTAATAATATTTTGTATGATATATGTTCTTCATGAGTTAATAAATCCTCCACTTGATTGCCTTGAACAAAAGCTCTCAGAATACGTAGTGTAAAAAGTGCTACTCGAATTCCTCATGGCCAATATTTTTGAGAATCTTGCTGGTATTAAAGCGATCATTGTATTCAAAGTACCTCGACTTTCCAACATGGTACGCAACAAATACGAGACAGTAATTTGAAATTTGTGGTAAGTTCCTATGGGACCAAACTGCTAAGGTCATCGGTCCCTAGGCTTACACATTGCTTAATATAACTTAAACTAACTTAGGGTAAGGACAACACACACGCGCAGGCCCGAGAGAGGACTCGAACCTCCGACGGGAGTAACCGCGCAAACCGTGGCAAGGCGCCCGAGAAAGCGCGGCTACCCCGCGCGGCTGTGATACAGTCGTAGATGTTAGACAGACGGTTTGAGTACTCACTACTGTCACTGAATCGGTTCGCACAGAGCACGACCACTTGGACGAGCTATCCATATACAGAAACAGGCATAGGTCGTAAGGTATTAGCCAGATGGGACGTCGAGCTGTGCTGAGGTGGAGAGGTGGTGAAACTCGTCCGCAACCTCCGGCAGTGGACTCGAATTGCTGCTGCAGGAGGGCAGTTGGGCGCCACTGTTCTGACTAGGTGAGGTTCAAATGGCTCTGAGCACTATTGGACTTAACATCTGAGGTCATCAGACCCCTAGAACTTAGAACTACTTAAACCTGACTAACCTAAGGACATAACAGTCATCCATGCCCGAGGCAGGATTCGAACCTGTGCCGTAGCGGTCGCGCGGTTCCAGACTGTAGCGCCTAGAACCGCTCGGCCACCCCGGCAGGTTAGGTGAGGCGGATGCTTTCCGAGCCCAGGTTTTGCCCAGCTACAGACACACAGATATGTGCACAGTAGCAAAAGGCGCTTGACGAAGACAAGGGGCGAACGGACGACACAGGTGAACATGGCAGTCGCAGATGCCAGAGGACCTCATTGCAGATAGTGATGAAGGGTGCATTCAGAATGGAAATTTGTTGGCGAGTTTGGGTACCCTCTGGAATGAGAACAGAGAGCGTTGTGGAACGGCTCTGAAAGTTGTAGTCTAGTGATTTGACTGGCGAAATGAAGATGGTGAGCTGGCCATTCTCATGTGTGGACATCCCGTTAGAAAAACTTCGCAGAGGGCCAGAAGAAAGGTCCTCTTACGTGAGTGTGGGTCTCCCTGTCTGCCAAAACAGCTCACTGGGCTCTCACTTCCTGCAACGACAAGTCTCTCATCATAGTATGCTGCCAAAGGTTGTTTCTGTGTTACAGTAACCAGACGCTGGGAAGCAACACTGAGGATCCTCATTAACTTCTTATGTGCACACCGTTGTGTACTTGTCTTGGTCATTGTGATACGAATATATTAATTGTGTTGTAAATCGAATAACCAATAACGGGTGGAGCAACGAGAACATCAAAAGCTGAGTAGCAGCGGCATCAAGAGCATTCCTGACCAAGAGAAAGCTACTACTATCAAATATAGATCTTGATTTGAGGAAGAAATATCTGAGAATACGTTTGGAGCACAGTATTGTATGGGTGCGAAGCAAGGAGTTTTGGAAAACCAGGACAGAAGAGAAGCGTTTGAGATGTGGTGCTACAGATGAATGTTGAAAATTAGGTGGAGTCATAACGTAAGGAATGGGAAGTTGTGTGCAGAATCGGAGAAGAAAGGAATATGTGGGCCTTATTTTGGAAATTTTGTGATAAGTTCCTATGGAACCAAACCATTGAGGTCATCGGTCCCTAGGCTTACATACTGCTTAATCTAACTTAAACTAACTTACGCCAAGGACAACACACACAGCCATGCCCGAGAGAGCACTCGAACCTCCGATGGGGGAAGCCGCGCGAAACGTGGCTACCCCGCGCGGCGAATATGTGGAAAACAACTGACAAGGAGAAGGGACAGGATGATAGGACATCTATTAAGACATCAGGAAACAACGTCTGTGGTGCTACAGGGAACTGTAGAAGGCAAAAATTGCAGAGGAAGACAGAGATTGGAATACATCCAGCAAATAATTGAGGATGTAGATTGTAAGTGCTACTGTGAGATGAAGTGGTTGGCAAGGAAAGAAATTTGTGGCGGCCATATCAAATCAGTCAGAAGACTGATGACTCAAAAAAAAAAAAAAAAAAAAAAACGAAAATGGTGTGAACTAGTAATGTTCCAAAACAGCTCATTTTATGCAAGTAATCGGCGTAATCTAGTTTCAATTTTTCAGCTGGTGCTCAGATGCCTTTAGTTTCTGTGATGCATGCGTCATTTTCACTCATGATAAGTAACTTTTCGGCAACAGATCACTGCGTATGCTCAGGCTTCCAATTCAGTGCACTTGCTCAAAGACACGAATAATTTGAAGTTTATTATAGATTCTCTAGAAGTATTGTTATCCTTTAAGCAGTTATAACCGTTTTCAGTGGCGGTATTGTTAGGCTATTGATCCCTTCTATAATGTCTACAACGTTCATAATTGTGTAAAAATTATAGAAATACATAAAGGGCACTTACATCACAACCTTTTCACGAACTTGCATCGGTAATGTAGGATCTGGCTAGTAGTTGGATCCTGCATCCTGTCTATCACATTTCGCAGCGATTGACTTCGTGTTATTCGCATACACCTGGAAAACTTTTTAAATCCAATAAACAACTGAAGATCATTAATTTACAGCCTTGCCAAATCGAACTTTGTGTTATCTTCTGATTCGCAAAATGGAGAACAAATTCCATTCGTCTAAATGTTGACATTAAGTGTAGTTTCCTCCTAATGAACATGGTCCTTCACTGTGAGGCTGGCGACGTTTAGTCTTGCCTCGTAGCAGTACGCAAAAGCCCAGCGGCCTCTCAGAAGTTAGAAACGACGCGGTGTATAGCGCCGTTTGACACTATGATGTACGAGGAAGTACTTACCCTGCGCTGACAGCTGCAGGAAAACACCTCTCTCTCCCACACCGCGAGGGCGCCCCCTGCGGCCGACGTGGCTGCAGACGCAGTCCAGCACGGAGGCCCCGTTTGATGCCAGCAGAGCCAGCGGCGACGCAGCTACGCCCGCTGGACGCGTCGTCGGCTGTCGAGGCTGACTGAGGTGGCGACACACGCAGCGCGCGTCGCACGCAGAACAGTCCCAGTACAGCGACGAGCGCACACGAAGTCTCTCCGTCGGTTGAGCGAAACCACAGGAAGTGCGGCGTCTCTCGCCTTGACCGCAGCCGTTTTCCTTCTTATTATCAGAGCGGCCAGCTGCCAACACACAGACGTGACAAAAAATTATTCTTTCGTTTTCTGCGCACGTCTGCCACATGCATTTTATGACAAGTTAGTTCAAGTAAAATACTTGTGGGTCATGTCCAGAAACTCACGTTTACTGTTCCCACACACACAAAAAAAAAAGAAAAAGATTCGTCGTACCTGGCTTTTAGTGTTGAATTGGGAACTGAGAGAGTTTGTACGTAACTGCAATTACTGTTAAAATATATTTGTGGATTGAAATGATTGATGCTGAACATACCATGTGGATAACACACCGCTGAGCCGAAACATCACGACAACGGCCAGCGCGGGATTCAATGCTACCAGAAGACGCTGTGAGAACGTGACTCGCTGAGGGCGCGTACAAACGGAGTAGAGGAGAATGGGCAATCTTTCTACACTGAAGCGCCAAACAAACTGGTATAGGCATTCGTATTCAAATACACAGATACGTAAACAGGCCGAATACAGCGCTGCGGTCGGCAACGCCTGTATATGACAAAAGTGTCTTACGCAGTTGTCAGATCGTTTACTGCTGCTACAATGGCGCGTTATCAAGATTTAAGTGAGTTTCTGCGGGTTGTTTTGGTCGGCGCACGAGCTGTGGGACACAGCATCTTCGAGGTAGCGCTGAAGTGGGGATTTCCCCGTACGACCAATTCACGAGTGTACCGTGAGTATCACGAATCCAGTAAAACATCAAATCTCCTACATCATTGCGGACGGAAAATCGTCCTGTAAGAAGGGGATCAATGGCGACAGTTCCCTCCAGCGTGACAGAAGAGCAACTGTTCCCCAGATTCCTGCAGATTTCAATGCTGGGCCACCAATAAGGGTCACCGTGTGAACTATCCAACGAAACATCATCGATATGGGTTTCAGAGCCGAAGGCACACTTGTGTACCCTTGGTGACTGCACCACACGGAGCTTTACGCCTCGTATGGGCTCATCAAGACCGACATTGGACTGTTAATGACTGCAAACATGTTGCCTGGTAGGACGAATTTCGTCTCAAATTGTATTGAGCGGATGGACATGTACATTTATGGAGACAACCTCATGAATCCATGGACCCTGCATGCCAGGAATGGACTGTTGAAGCTGGTCGAGTTTATGTAATGGTGTGGGGCGTGTGCAGTTGGAGCGATATGGGACCGCTAGTGTCTGCAGATACGACTTTGACAGGGGACACATAAGCGTCTGGTCCGATCACCTGCATCCATTCATGTCCATTGTGCATTCCGACGGACTTTAGCAATTCCAGCAGGGCAAGGCGATACCCCACATTTCCGGAATTGCTGCACAGTGGCTAGAGGAACACTCTTTTGAGTTTAAACACTACCGCTGGCCACCCAACTCCCCACACATAAACATTATTGATCATATCTGCGATGCCTTGGAACGTGCTGTTCAGAGGAGCTCTCCACCCCCTTGTACTCTTAGGGATTTATGGACAGCGCTGCAGGTTCATGGTGTCAGTTCCCTCCAGCACTACTTCAGACATTAGTCGAGTCCATGTCATGTCGTGTTGCGCCACTTCTGCGTGCTCCTGGGAGGCCTACACGATATTAGGCACGCGTACCGGTTACTTTGGCCCTTCAGTGTAGATACGGTAAGGGTCGCAAGTGGGGAAACTCACTGAGGTACCTATAGGCGACTTCAGCAAAGAGACAGATTGTCATTAGCTGGTGCGTGGGAACGTCGACTGTTCGTGTGCTACTGCCCTCAGCATCTATGGAATCCGGTTGAAGGTCGGTCAATGAATTCATAAAGGTCAAGGTGTTAGAAACTGCAGTTTCGCTACAAAATTCTGTGGTAAAATATTCTTCAGTTGCAGTGGATGAGTTCATTATGGTAATATGTCACATGCACGCAGTGTCGGCTGTAGCACCACTACCAGCTTCACTGTACCAATCTTCCCCCTTCACTCGATGTTTCTTATGACTGGAACTTTAATATTTCAATTAACTTTTATCTTGGTGCAAAAAAATGGTTCAAATGGCTCTGAGCACTATGAGACTTAACATCTGTGGTCATCAGTCCCCTAGAACTTAGAACTACTTAAACCTGACTAACCTAAGGACATCACACACATCCATGCCCGAGGCAGGATTCGAACCTGCGACCGTAGCAGTCGCGCGGTTCCGGACTGAGCGCCTAGAACCGCTAGACCACCGCGGCCGGCTTCTTGGTGCACATTCGCTATACTATTCAGAGGAGAATTGCAAGATTTCTCTGTACCTTTAAAACTAGAGACTTCAAATGGTCGTTACAGTTGGACAAAATCTCGTCGGAATATCTACAGTCGACTAAAGTCTTTAGCAGAAAAAAATACTCTTTCCAATTATTTTCTTAACATTTTTCCCAACGGGTAGTACATCACTTTCAAAGTATCTGTTTTTTTCGCAACCACAGCATAGTAGTAGAGTACACAACGCTCATTAATTGTACAGCAGGCGATATTGTATTAAACCGGGGACCTAGAAACGACGGAGAGGCTTCGTCCTGCTGTAGCCCTTTGTGGTTCACAACCCCACATCAGGCCACAGCCGTCCACCCACCACTCCGCCGCCCCACACCGAACCCAGGGTTTTTATGCGGTTCTGGGGATGAAAAGAAAGTCCCATTTATGATGTCGTTGCTCGTCAACATGCCACACTGGCAGCCATGTGGTCGTCTGTCAGCATTCGTGGCACCCACCAGGATGACACTTTTCGCATTTTCAGGTCGTCATGCAGGATTGTGTACAAAGAACCCACAGAAATGCCAACTCTGGAGGCGATCTGTTCAACAGTCATTCGGCGATCCCCCAAAACAATTCTCTCCACTTTCTCGATCATGTCGTCAGACCGGCTTGTGCGAGCCTGAGGTTGTTTCGGTTTGTTGTCACACGATGTTCTGCCTCTGTTATACTGTCGCACCCACGAACGCACTTTCGACACATCCATAACTCCATCACCACATGTCTCCTTCAACTGTCGATGAATTTCAATTGGTTTCACACCACGCAAATTCAGAAAACAAATGATTGCACGCTGTTCAAGTAAGGAAAACGTCGCTATTTTAAGTATTTAAAACAGTTCTCATTCTCGCCGCTGGCGGTAAAATTCCATCTGCTGTATGGTGCTGCCATCTCTGGGACGTATTGACAATGAACGCGGCCTCATTTTAAAACAATGCGCATGTTTCTATCTCTTTCCAGTCCGGAGAAAAAAAATCAGAGGCCTTAGAACTTGAATGCACCTCGTACTATTTCAGGTTGAAAGACTGTTAATTCCTGTCGTGCAGCCATAATCATAATGGAACTTTCCAGAGTACGAATTATAGCTCCGGCAATCCACTGCACTTTTAGGCCTTGTGTATGCAATACTACTGCCGTCTGTATACGTGTATATCGTTGTCCCATGACATTTTCACCCCAGCGTAGTGACAGACATTAATGTTCTTCACAACACGAACGTGAAAATCTTTCATTCGCCGGTGTCGGCTGACTCTTTTTGGTGACCTGCACAGTGGCATGTGAGTGGGAGATGCTGTCACGAACTCGAGTGCTGCACATTTCAAAACAGAAAGAAGCACATTTCTTTAATACACTGATCACAACCTAAGAATATACGTTCCAATAACTAATTGCTACTTACCTGCGTCGCTCAGGTGGGAAAAGACGTCGATGTTTCGGCTAATACATTGAAACACTACATATCGTCCCTCAGAGCCGAGCGTACTCCAGTTTTAAGGGTGTTGTGGAACTGAAGTCTTCGTCTGTTGAAACTGATTTTAATTAACATATCTCCGCTAAGTATGCTCTTAAAATGTCCATTTTTGTTTGTTTATTGATTAATGGGAATATTTAAACACTAATATGATCCTAATCTCATGAAATGATTTACATACACAGAAAAATATTATTCCTTAAAAAAAATGTTGTAGTTAACTGCACAGTATATGCTCAATGGTTTCCATCTTGTTACTAACTGCTCAGAGCTTTAGCTTCATTACAGAATATGAACATACGAAGATGTCCCATTTGTAGTCCCATGAACATAATGCACAAGGTAATACATCACATTTGATCTATGTTTGTCAACGTTTTGATGATTATGGCAGTTTCTAATTTCCCCATAAATGTCAAGGAAATTCATGCTGTATTGGTATTCATTATGTTTCCTTTATTTTCTAATCGTAATAATAATTCTAATTTTGGTTCTATACAGCTTTGAAGAATAATATGCACTAAACGAGCAGTTTGCATAGCCCCATTATGTAACACATTATCATAGAAATGGAATTCTAGTTGTTCTGTAAACATTTAACAACGCTTCACAGGTTATGTGCTCATGTTAAGTGTGTTATGTACACATCCCAATACACTATCTGCAGTGCTGACATATTTATGTCCTCTCTTTAAGTTATAAGGTATTCTTCAGATTTACAATATTCTTCAACTAAACGGTTTGGCTGCAAGAATTGCAATCAAAATATAACCTTTCTTTCAATTATACATCCTTAGCAGCAAATAGGGCATACTATTATTAGTTTCTGTAGGTGATCTATTTGGAAATCAGTGAGATCCACATATTGGCATAAAGAATAACAAATCTTTGTGTTACAAAGAAAATGAATCTTCTATTTCAGCTACTCCCTTCACTTAATCACAAAACTGTATTCTGAAGGAACAAACTGAAGGTATTCATTGGATATACATTCTAGTAAACAAAATGCCTTGCATTCAAATACTAATATCAGGTGTGTATACAGGTGTGTATATAGCAAGTTACATAGGGGTTACTAATTTATTCGTAACTCTATGTGATTGTGTTTGTGTACGCTTTAATCAGAAATCCTAAAAGAACAGCACACCTTATTGGATTA
Organism: Schistocerca serialis cubense; assembly: GCF_023864345.2. Lineage (NCBI taxonomy): Eukaryota > Metazoa > Arthropoda > Insecta > Orthoptera > Acrididae > Schistocerca > Schistocerca serialis. The sequence continues at coordinate 83,440,833 of NC_064648.1, forward strand.
ACACCAATACTTGCTAACAAAACAGCATCAGTGGCATTGGCAAATTGCTTTCATAGAAGTATTATTTTGGAGTTTGCTCCCCCACAACACTCCCCAAGTACTTAATAAATTAGTTATTACGAACCATCCATCACTCTTCATCTAGTAATCTTTTCCACTACATCTAGGACATTACAGGTCTATAACCACATGAACGATTTATACTATTTATGTGACTGCATATTGATATACAGATCTTCATATCATTCACTCTCAGATATACTGACTCTTAGCAATTCGCCAACCATTCTTCAATAGTAAATGTTCCTACTCTCCTAACACCAGCTCTTCTGGAATAACTCAAAATTGGATCCAGCTGTACTTTTCCTCAGCAGTGGCGTTATCCTCCACATATTAGCTACCTACGTACATAGCACAGTCTTGGATGGGAGCAGAATATGTATTCCAGATGTCCTCTTGCTCCTCTGTCAACTAGCAAGTAAAAAATTTACAAAACAGTAAACCCCTTTCCCAGCTAAAATTAACAAACAGTATACAACCAAAAAATACAAAAGATGCCTCTACATTTGACTGTGACACTGATAGTCGGGTGATTGGGAGGATTCTTAGGTATTTCAGGGTAATTTTGTCTGCCACACTTCTCAATACTTCAGCACATTTCAGGCGTTATACATTTGCTTAGCAGTTTCGCTTCCTGGATCTTGTAACAGCAAGACCAGTGTAATATTCCTTTGTAGAGTAACCAATTACTCTTCTTACAATTTGCTAAACTGATTTCTGGTACAGATTTAAACTTCATTCAACACAGGATTTGTCATCTGTTCCTTGATGATCATTTTAGCTAGTTTCTCGACACCTCTGTTATTGTCACCTCACTTTATATAATAAATTCTGAACTTTGTTCTTTGCACAAGCAAGCTATGGGCTTCCTTAAAACCGATAGTTATCTGTGTAATGTGCTAATCATAATATTCTTAATACCTGTAGTATATTTCATTTCAAAATTGAATTTCTATTGAACTTCCTGTATAATTCCATTAATCTAATTAATACAGGGCTATTACAAATGATTGAAGCGATTTCATAAATTCACTGTAGCTCCATTCATTGACATATGGTCACGACACACTACAGATACGTAGAAAAATTCATAAAGTTTTGTTCGGCTGAAGCCGCACTTCAGGTTTCTGCCGCCAGAGCGCTCGAGATCGCAGTGAGACAAAATGGCGACATGAGCTGAGAATGCGTATGTCGTGCTTGAAATGCACTCACATCAGTCAGTCATAACAATTTTGGCAAGTGAACTTATTCATGCTGTTTTAACACAAAATATTTTAAATAATTTTATCCAATCTATCTCACAGTAAAGCCTTCGTACGCAGCATCCCTCTCACACAGCCACTGCCTATATTCGTCTGTCTGCCACTGTCTTCTTTTTCTCCCACTGACATGCAGTATATTCCACTGCCATTATGTCCACTCTCACTTACATTGTCTCCCTTTGTCTTTCTCTCCTTTCTCTGATACTCTCTTTCAGCACAAAAAAGTTTGAATGTGTTTGTATGCCAAAATTTTTCATTAGTAAGATGAAATAAGAATTGAGGTAGCTTGTTGCCCACTTTTCTGTCAGAGTCTTGCAAAGAGGAACATATTCACATTTTCTGTGAATTTTTCCACTGGTTCCTTTCTTTTTCCTGCTACAATAAATGTGCTGCTTATATAAAACGATTTCTATAGGTTAGTAGTTGTTTTGACGTTTTATATATATATACTTCGACACATTTATTTATTTTGAGGCACATAAACAACAAAGAAGTATGCATAATATGAGGGTAGCAAAAAATCGTTGGCTTGACATTCTTCTGACAACAATTACCATGGCAGGAGGGGGCACTAGGACAAGAGATATGGAAAACAGTACCACTCAATTTGGCTCTGAGCACTATGGGACTTAACATCTACGGTCATCAGTCCCCTAGAACTTAGAACTACTTAAACCTAACTAACCTAAGGACATCACACAACACCCAGTCATCACGAGGCAGAGAAATTCCCAGCAGTATCACTCTGAAAGAGGAAATCACGCACACTGTAACTGTGGCTGCATGGTACGGCGCATAGTGAGCCGCAGTCTCTGTAGCAACGTAATGGAATAAATGGTCTCTAACATGGAAGCCCTGCATTTCTGGACATAAGTTTATTAGAAGTCTTTTGTTCCATATCCTCTCATCCATCAATCCCTAGAGTTTGTGTACGGTGAAAAAAATCACCCTGTGTAATCTGAATGGCATAATTATCCTGTGGAACTGAACTTTCAGATATTTCAAAAGACAAACACTGTAACAAAGTACTTGCAGTTTCTCAAAAACTCTCGTGACCATGCCAAAAAGAAAACGACATGCCCAGCCAAATAACTGTAATTTGAGTTCCTAATCTACAAAATCTCATGATACAAACATATATAATCTGAAATGGGACGAATTAATGTACACAACTCGCGTATCAGGTGTTGCAAAACGCGAGGAGTGCAACAAAATATGTGCAGTTTCTTAGCAACTGCCGCTGCATCGAGGAACAGAAGATGTGCGAGTTTTGGGGACAGGCCACCTTAAAACCTTGTAGCTAGAAACGCATTGGTCGGATATTAAGGAATTTCTTATAGGTTACAGGCATGCATACATTGGCCTTCTCAGCAGGAATTCGGCCCTAGCAGTCGCAAAAGGGTTCAACCGCTCTATGTCCCTCGAGGAACAATGTTCGTGATAATGGATCTCTGGCTGACCCATCAAAATTATCCAACAAAGCAAAAGTATTACTGGGCAACATAGGTGAACCATATGTGGGACCTGTAGCTAGGCCATTAATAATGGAGAGCTGTTAGTAGTGTTAGTAGTAGTAGCTTTACTCATCCCTAGATCTCTTTTTACAAGGATATAGGACATGTCAAAGTATTTAAGAGTTTAGTGAAATTTAAAATAAGCTAATTCGTATACACATACATTTACAGACATCTAGTTAGGGACAATCATTAGATTTATTCCTGGTATACAATACTTTTTTGACAAACAACTTATTCAATAATGTAATGGCTCACTGTTCACTCATATCTCACTATCAGTCACGGCACACACAATACACACATTGTTTCATAACACTTCACTCACTACACACACACACACACACACACACACACACACACAGGTGATCTCTGGGCCGTTTTCTGTACCACAACATCCCATTTGCTAGCCAGAAAAACTGAGTCAGCATCCTTCTATAATGAGTGAGATGTTGAGCTCAGAAGGAAGAGGTGTTACTACTGTGCAGTGCATATCTTGAGGGTACGTTTTTTTCTAGAAAAAGAAAAAAGAAGGAAAAAAGCATAGTGCAAAGGTGTTACATGGAATGTCGGATGTTTTATAATCACTATTATTATTTATTTGTCTAACATTTTTCATTACCAAACCCCTACTTTGTTTTATAGAAGTAGTCCTTCAACACATAAAATGTATTGCATAACAGGTACTTTTTAGCTACCCTTATAAATAACTGTATTTTTGCAATTGCTTTTATGTATTTTGGTAACTTATTGTACAGTGTCATTCCTTGGTAGAAGATGCTCTTTTGAGTTTTATGTTTATTTTTTCTTGGCAAATGTAAGTTGAGTCTAGCTCTTGTTCCATGGTCATGGAGAGAACTGTTGTCCATAGTTCGTGGTCGTGCGGTAGCGTTCTCACTTCCCGCGCCCGGGTTCCCGGGTTCGATTCCCGGCGGGGTCAGGGATTTTCTCTACCTCGTGATGACTGGGAGTTGTGTGATGTCTGTAGGTTAGTTAGGTTTAATTAGTTCTAAGTTCTGGGTGACCGATGACCGTAGATGTTAAGTCCCGTAGTGTTCAGAGCTATTTTATTGAACAGAACTGTTTGTGCAGTAATTACCAATGTTATTTTTTATGTGAACAACTGACTGGTAAATGTATTCACACGAAGCAGTTAAAATCCCCAGCGTTTTGTACAGATCTTTACAATGGGCTTTACTACCACTTTTAGTTATGATTCTTATGGCTCTTTTCTGGAGTTTGAAAACTGTGTTCATATTTTGTGCGTTTGTTCCCCTACAAAAGAATGCCATAGCTAAGAATTGAGTGTACATATGAATAATATGTAACTAAAAGACACTGCATGTTACACACTGATGATAGGATTCTAAGGGCATAACATGCTGATGACATCCTCCTTGCAAGTACCTTGGCTTGTTCACACCACTTCAACTGAGAATCAATATTTATTCCTAGAAATTTAGAATTTTTTACACAGTCTATAGAGATGTCATGTAAGTTCAATTTAACATTGTCATTTTCCCTCTTCACACTGAAATTCATGGCATTAGTTTTCTTTATGTTAAATGTCACTTTATTGCTTTTTGAGCAATCGTAAACTTCCTTGAGGAATTCATTTGCTTTCTCTGCAAGGAGTTCTCTTGTTTTCTCAGTGACAGTGATATTGCTGTCATCAGCAAAGAGAATTTTTTCGCCATGAGTAACACTACTGGGAAAGTCATTGGTGGTCCTAATACGCTACCTTGCGGAACCCCTATATTAATGTATTATCGTTCTGATAAATGTTTTACTAGATATTTAGACCTATTTGAAGTATGTGTTATCTCTGCTCTTTGTACCCTATCTGCCAGGTATGATCGAAACCAGTCCTTAGGTACCCATCTTATTCCTAATGCTTTTAATTTATTTAATAGGACCTCGAGGTCGACTGTATCAAACGCCTTATTAAGATCCAAAAGAATGCCTGTGACACATTCATCTTTGTCAAGAGCATCAGTTTGTGAATTCTGCTATGGTTGACTCAGTATTTTTGCCACTTTGGAGACCAAACTGTGATTCGCATAAGAGATTGTATTTATTCAGGTACTTCATTAATCTGTATTTCATACTTGCTTCTATTATTTTTGAGAATGGTGACAGCAGGGAAATGGGCCAGTAATTTCCTATGACTTCTGCATTACCTTTCTTAAGCAAAGGTGAAGTGAGGCCACTGGGTAAGTGGGGCCACTGGGTAAATCGGAATCACTAAAAGAGTGGATATAATTATAGCTTGTGTATTTTTTTGATAGATTCTCCAGTCAAGACGTCTAGAGAATGCAACCAAGGCAGTTTTACAGTGGATAGGTAAACTGTCCTGATTTGCTAAGGTGCGATATGACAGCACACACACGCTATGAAGTTTATTCTGGCCAGTATCGCCAACAGTATGGTAGTGCACATACCAGTCAATTCACAGAGGTCAGTTTGGTCCCCCATAGGTTAAAGAAGAATTTACAGCAAGGTAAGTGTATTCTACTTTATAGTCATTATTCATGGGTAGTAGTTATTTCCAACGGCCTTGCCGCAGTGGTAACACCAGTTCCTTTCAGATCACCAAAGTTATGCGTTATTGGGCTGGGCTAGCACGTGGATGGGTGACTGTCTTGTCTGCCGAGCGCTGTTGGCAAACAGGGTGCACTCAGCCCTCGTGAGGCAAATTGAGGAGCTACTTGACTGAAAAGTAGCGGCTCGCATCTAGAAAACTGACATATGCCCAGGAGAGCAGTGTGCTGACCCCCCCCCCATAGGGGCCTTTTCCGGCGGAGTTTAGTTTAGTTTGGTTTTTAGCAAGTTATTAGTATAATTTTGTAGAAGATGAAGCAGGGATGTGTGGGTAAAAGCAAATCAAGCAGTAGTGTAAGGATGCCACCCTAATAGCCACTAACTACCACACAGTGGAGTTAAAAGCTGCTACCTAGGAACAAGGTGCTGGCCAAGTCAGAACAAAGCATGAACGCAAATCTCAGTGTGTGTGTGTGCTAAGTACAAACAGAACAACAAAGGAAATGTAGCTGGTGTAAAGGAAACAGTGACACTGTGAGTGAAGTACAGGATTACAGGATTATAGTGAATACGCCAGAGCTTATGTTGCAGTTGGTTCACAGACAGGAATATCGAGAGCCACTTCCCCCTATGGGGAAAGAAGTGTAATGCTATGGGTCACAGCCATAGACCGTGTCGTATCTACGACATCATCAGCTGTTTCCAGCGTCCTCGGTTAGGAAAACGCCAAATCCAGCTGTAGCAACCCTCAACCACGTGCCTGCTTCCACTTCAACTTCCTTCCGCATTGTTGCAGCCAGAATTTAGGACATGGTGTCGTTTATGGTTGACACAGAAACGTTATGACTTCCTGATGGTCGGTGCCAGACAGCAGTAGTTAACCCTTGCTCGCATAACAGTGGGCTTATAGACCCGACGTCGTTCATTTTCATAAAAATATAGAATTAAAATTAGTTTATTGTAGTTGATGTCCTGTGTAAACTACGGAAATACAACTGACTTTATTGAGAAGAAACATTATTTGTTGGAACTCAGATTACATATTTTATATTTTCTATTTTGCAATGCTACATGTCTAATGCAAGGCAGTTGTCTTTTAGATCACTTAGCAAACGAACTGTCTGTCCTATAGTATATTTATCTTTTATCTGAATGCTGTGTTAAAGTACTCACTCGTAGCTAGATTTCTGTTAACAATTGTCAATTTGCTATAATTATACTATTTGTTGAGACATTGGAAGTACGGCAAAAGCTACAACCGAATGCAGTTTTGAATGTAAGTGTATTCCTCATTACATGGACAGAAAGGCCCTTCACTTTACGACCACATAATTGCTACCTCCATAAAATACCCAGGAGCATGCATACAGAGCGAGTTGGATTGGAACGACCACAGATTAATCGCGAGTAAGGCAGATGCCAGACTGAGATCCATTGGAAGAAAGCCCAGAAAATCTAGCCCATCAGCAAAGGAAGTAGCCCACGCTTTCGACAAATACTTTAGTATTGCTCGTCGACCTGGGATCCGTACCAGACAGGACTGATAGAGAAAATGGAGGAGATAGAAATAAGAGCGGTGCATTTCGTTACAGATTCATTTAATAAGTACACAAGCCTCACGGATATGACCAGTCAGCCCCAGCACACAAGCCACCCTGCATAACGGTGTGGTTTACTGTATAGTCGTGGTGCGGGAAGCTGCCGCAGCTGCGGCCATCGCTCAGCCTGCTCTCGGTGTAGCCCCAGTGCCACCTTTGCTCTGGAGTTCCTGGATAGGAAATCAGCAAGAGCAACGGCCTTCCACCCGTCAGGCTAGCGGGTCAGGCCTGCAACAACAACATCAGCAGCAGCAGCAGCAGCGAGAGCCATCACCACAACCAGGCTGCTCTCACTGGCCTGACCCAGTAGCAACACCTCCAACTCCATCATCTTATCTCCTCCACAATCAGCGTCAACGAAAGGTGTGTGTGGCTTGGCACATACCCCTGAACACCTTGCTGTAACCACTTTTGGCAATGGGGTGGACACCGTCATCACCTACTTAGTAGTAGCAATGTTCTTTTACTGAAGAAAATCAGAGTTGTAAGACCATACCACGATTAGAATACTCGGTGATTGCGGACACCATTGAGGAGCGAATCTCCTTCACTAGCATCGAGAATTCGGCAGGAGGGCGCCGCGGCCTTGTCGGATTTCTAAGAGCGTGCCTTACCATCGTGGAAACGAAGTTCCTTAAGGGTGTTAATGGTCTGCAGATCTGCAGTATCCTGCCATTAAATGGATCAAACTGTCACATCCCCCAATGTTGCCTCTGGAGTTGAAGGCAAAAGTCTTCATTATCTTTGGGAGGATAATGCTGTGATAACGCCGAGCGTATCTGGATGGAAGTTATGGGGTCTGCTAAAACACTCAGCCACTGGACTTCCATATACATGTCTATGATAGAGTAAATGGAGAGTCTAGCTGTACTGAGTTACCTAAAGATATAGCGAATAAGAAGGCATGCATTAATGTCAAAAATGAAAAAGCCTTGTTTTGAAGGGTCAAAAGAAATTTTACAAAAGGTCTGTAGTGTACAGATAGATACCATTTGCGTAAAAATACTATCCATGGAGGGCCTAACTTTGATGTTATCGAGTTCCCCATTAAGATCGAGAACATACCTAAATTTGAGGCTCAGAATACTGGAATATCGGTTCATGTTTATGGCTTGGAGAAATGCACGTCAGATGAGCAGAACAGGTGTATAGTCATCAGCCTCCTCCATTTATCACAATTTGCCACTGATTCTAAGATGCCTGAGCCGACCGCTGTGGCCGATCGGTTGTAGGCGATTCAGTGTGGAACCGCGCTGCTGCTACTGTCGCAGGTGCGAATCCAGCCTCGGGCATGGATGTGTGTGATGTCCTTAGGTTAGTTAGGTTTAAGTAGTTCTAAGTCTATGGGACTGGTGACCTCAGATGTTAAGTCCCATAATGTTTAGAGCCATTTGAACCACTTTTAGGATGCATGTAAACATGGTCTTATTCTATGATGAGAAAACTAAGGAGAAAGACAATTATCATTTTGTTTGGATCAAAGACATGTCCCATTTTCTCGTCTCCAGATGAGTAAAAATAAGGGTAAAGAAAATAGGGGTACAGAACATATTTGCATAAGGTGCCTCAATGCCTTTTCGAGAAGCGAGTATTTAGCAAGCATCTGTTAGAATGTGCTTCCAAGGACCCTGTAGGTGTTACTGTGCTTACTGAGGAAAACAGGTTCATAAAGTTTAGGAATGCCAATCATCAGGAGTGATGTCTGTTTGTGATATATGCCAACTTTGAATGCCTCCTTGCTCCTGTAACACGCTGTGCAAGTGACCCTCCAGCCTCAGATACTGCATTTACAGAAAAACATGTATCATATGTTCTGTGTTCCAAATGGTATCGTCCTATGTTTCAAGCCTAAACCACTAGAAATCTTATGTCAGGGACAATCCTGCAGTTGGCTTCTCACTGAGCTAGAAAAACTTTCATTGGAGTTTGATAAGCTTTACCATGACAATGTTCCCATGATGGAATCTCAGGAAAATGAAGATTTGTACAATAACATGGTTGACTGTCAAGTTTGTGGGCTGCCGTTAGGTAAAAAAACAGAAACTCCTCATAGGGACCACTGTCATCGTACAGGGAAGTTCCGTGGTGGAGTTCACAAGACGAGGAATTTGAAGTACCAGTGACCAAGGCAGATACCATAATTTAAGCGGGTATGCACTCTCTTTCTTGTTGAGTACTTGGCTAAAATGGCTGGGAGAAAATTTAGTTCAGTGTCCTGTCTGAGAGTGTCGAGAAATATATTTCATTCTCCAAACGAATGATGGCAAGACTCGCACTCTGCTTCCTTGACTCGCTTCGTTTTATGCAGAGACTACTCCAGAAACTTGTTAAAACTCAACCTCAGGAGGATATGCACATCACTAGAGCTGCTTTTCCCTATGAGGAAAAGTTTCAACCTATGGCTAGGAAGGGGGTTTTCCCACACAATTATCTGGATATCATGGCAAAACTCAACGAAACCAGGCTACATATCTTAAGTGCGTTCTCCAGCAATGTAGCAGTCGGTGCCATAATGGATGCAGATTATGAATATACCATGAATATCTGATGGGAATTCAGCATCTCCACTTTAGGACAGTATACACAGATTTACCTGGATACAGATGTGAGCTTGCTTGCAGATGGTTTTGAGAAATTTCATAGTCTATGCATGACCACACATTCTCTGTATCCCTCCCTTTGTCAGATGGCACCTGGGTTGTATTGGGTCGCAATGCATCAGGAAACGAAGTGCAGCATCAAATTATTGACTGGTTCCAACATGTTTCTTTTCTTTGAGTGAGAGATTCATGGGGGAGTTTGCTAATGTGTCCACAGGCACACCAAGGAAATTAGCTCACAGATGGGTGACAGGTTCAATGCATCCTTTGAATCGAATTACATCATGTACCTGGATGTAAAATCTTATGCAGGCATGCCATGCAGCGATCAGTGCCAACTGGCGAGTTGCAATAGGTTTCCAGACAAATGCAGGGGATTAGTTGGAATAATCAAGGGCAGTATGGCAGCTGCTGCTGATGTAGGATACAGGGTGGAGGCAGAACTCACATACCCTATTAGTTTGAATGATGCACAATCTGCTTTGCCACTGTGTCCAGAGCAGCTAATTCTGCGAGGATGCTCCACCCCAAAACTGATGACAACACTGGGAAACGAGGGGAAATATATTATTTACTATTACAATTCCAGCAGTGTCTAAGCTTGGGAATGGAGCTGGTTAGAATCACTCAGGCTACCTCCTTCAAGCATTATACCTGGCTGAAAGAGTATATTCATTTGAATACAAGACAGAGAGCTTCCATGATGTGTGCCCTTAAGAAGGACTTTTATAAATTAATGAATAATTCAATTTTTGGCAAAACAATGGAGAATTTGAGAGATCGTCGTGAAATTGTGATTGAAACTGAATTGGATGGGCGTTATGCCGTAAGAGAACGCATTGCGGAACCGAATTTTAAGTGGGTTGCCATATTCAATGAGAGCTTTTTTGCTGTGAAGATGGGGAAGACTGCAGTGGAGCTTATGAAAATTACTTACATGCAGATGTGTGTACTGGACTTATCCATATTCCTCATGTTCCACTGTCATTATGAGTTAGGGAAAACTTATTTCGCAAATCCAAAGTTACTTTATATAGATACAGCTAGCTTCATCTATTGGATGAAGAACTGTGATCCTGATGAGGTAATGAGGTACCATGGTAACGAATACGGCATATTCTCATACAAAGCCCACAATCCTTATGGTATTGTTCCACAGAAAAAGAAGATTATTGGCCTTATGAAAGATGAGGTGAATGTATTGCCAATTGCGGAGTTTTTAGGTCTGTAATAAAAAATGTATGCGTATCACACATTGGAAGGTGCCACCTAAATATTTATCTATATAAGCTCTATGTGTAGTGCATCACGCAAATAGAATAGTTTTTAAGTTTCGCCTGCCAGTAACTGTCCAAGAATGGATAGTTGTTAAGTATATATAGATCACAGTCCATCACAATTTTTGTAAAACATCTGCTATGGGACTGTGGAATTTAGTTGCAGTAAAAAGGTTCCCCTGTGTTAGTTTTTACCATAGATTTATATATCTGGGAAATTGTGAATATTCACATCCATTGCTACTGGCAAATTGTAGAAATATTCTCAACCACTGTTGCTGCTGGGAGGGTTTTTTTCCTAGTTATTAGTACTAGCATGTAAGTTAAAAGTCTCTCTGCACTGAAGTATCAGAGCCAAACTGTGTCTCAAGAACTGAACTGTACCTCAAGAAATGACCTATACGTCAAGAACAGAACTGTATCTCAAGAACTGAACTGTCTCTCAAAAATCAAATTGTTTGTGTGTGAACTGAACAAATGAAACATTCGTTACCAGGCGCGGCTCGTGGTTTCTATACTGGGGAAGGCTGCGGCATTTATCAATCGGAGCCAATATAGACCTCTGGTTACGTTACAGATTAGTCTGAGGGGGAGGGGGGTGGGCAGATCACTCTCTACCCATAATTTTACGTACTGTGTCTTCTATAATCAGGTATTTATTAAATATCATTAGAGGCTAACTTGGAGTTAAAATCTTTGGTTAGTGTTTTTATACGTCATTATTACATTTTCTGACACTTTGCAGCAAATCATATGAAAAGACGCGTTTCGGAGAGATCTTTAATGCGATGAATGTTAACTTTGCTGCTGCTTAATATTTTTGGTGTTTTCAGTTCTAAATTTAAGGCGTTTATTGTAGTTTACCTCCAAAGCTCGAAGTTAAATGTTTTTCGCCGGAATTATGTTTTTTCACCTTTGCGTGAAAAATCTTTGTCAGTGATACCAGTTTCAGTCCAGGCACTGTCAGTACTATTTGTACGAAGACAGGTGAAACAGAAAAATGCATTTTTCACTTCACAACCACACAACCACTCGGCTGCATCGTACATTGCTCTATTAAAAACTGCGGTTGTATCCTTGCCTAGATTTGCACTGTTTCTGTTCTTGATTGATCGTTAGATCGGGTCTGGGTGCACAAAGTTCTTTCACTTGCATCCTATGGGCGTGTTCCAAGTTTTTACCTATTGAATTGCACACTGAATTCATATTGCGCTGGTTTCACAAGCAAGTAAAACTCACTAAAATCTTGCAAAATACACTCCGAAAAAGAAACTTGCTAATATCACACGATATCAACAAAAGCAGTCAGCATCAGCAAGCAAGGAAAGTAAAGTCACGGGACAAATTTCGCGCGCTTTGTCCTCTAATCACTTATGAAACTCTCGCTAGATGGCAGTACTGTTGTTACGGTTAGAGAGCCTGTAGTTACGGTAGTCTAGTGCACTCTGGCGGGATATTTGCAAACTTATTCTAAATGTGGATAAAATAGCCAATGGTAGAAACAAAACAACAATGTAAAACATTATCAAAACAATAATACTAAACGTCGATTAATGACGCATCGAAGCGTAGTAGAGATGTGCAGAGACAGAGATTGGATAGCGAAGTTTCGGCCACTCTGCATTCCTTTATTACATAGATAGTGGAACGTGAAAAACGTGTGGTGGTTGGTATGACACCCTTAGGCTGCAAGCTCTGAGCCTTCGGGTCGCCCATAAAGAGCGGTACTATGTAGAAGCCACGCCCCCAAACCGCTACTACATGCAGCTTACGGACGTTCCAAGGCGCAGCCTAAACACTACTAACCGTTCCGAAAACATCTATCGATACAAACAGTTCCAAAAACGTTGACCGTCGTTATTTTAATCGGAATGGGAAATGTGCGAAATTCTTCCTGATAATTTAAATTTTGTAATATGTTCTTGCGAAATTTACTTTAACATATATTTTGGGGCGGCTCCGCCTCAGAGCCTTTAATTACGAGCCGCGCCTGTTCGTTACTATATATATCTTCATTGTTATTTTTAAAAAAAACTATCCCCTATTTCGTTGTGTATATAAAAGACATGCAGGACACAAATTACATTAGTTCTGGAGATGAAGGTGAAGTTTAACATGTAAGATAACAAAATGTATAGAATGGTTGCATGGGATATGCCTGTCGTGCTGCACATATTGGGTTATGGGTGCAGGTTGCACGTGACTGTGTCTGCTTCCACATACATACAGCAAACATGTCTAAAATTATATCTCCTATGCATGAAGAAAACTATAGACATAGTATCTGAGTAAAACTGTATACTATCAAAGTGGAAAAAGGGGATAAGAGAAATCATATGCAGACTTTGAGATGAAAATTTTTCACAAAACTTAACAGATATTTTACATTTTCATACGCAGACACAACATTATTTTTCACACATTTCCTTCTGTGTCTTGAGTCGACGGAGAGCAGGACACCTGTAGACTTCCAGGTCTTGAATAGCAGCAAACTTGAATATTCGACGTATCCATGTGATCTTCTCTTTCCTCTTCACATAGATGATGGTATCTGTGTGGTTGAATAATAGAAGCGACGTCACTATATCTTTATATGGTACTCCAGGATCATCTCAGTGAATTCCAAAGTAGAAATATGTTAATTACTTGCACTCCTTTGTGTATTATCACACTTCACATCTTAGAAAGACCTTGGTGATACAATGTTTGCTGAGAATGTCTCTTTTATAGCTGCATCTTCTTGTGTATGCTATGAATGAAACATCTTCAACTATGTACTGTCTACACTCATCGTCATAGAAACTCTGAGCATTTGCAATGATGTTCACACCTTGAAATACCATTGTGGAATGCTCTGTGTATGGCGCAGCACATGTTCATTTGTACAGCTTGCTACACAACGCAGTTGAGCGGGCAGTAGTTGACCACAAGGTCATGTATAACAAAAGCATACACTGCAGTGTGTTCTGGGAAATTTGCCACAGATTCAAATTCAAATTGTACACCTTTAGATCCAGATTTATTTATATTATTCTGTTTTGAGCAATCTATTACAATGATTGGCGCCAGCTCCTTGAATTTCTGAGGAATGAATAGACATTCTTCCTCTTCATATTATGAAACATAGAACCTCGCATGCATATCATATACTAGACTGTATACATTTTCATCCCCTTTCAGGTGTAAATTATCATACAGGTAGAATTTGGAGTTCAGGATGTCTCTGGCATTAGTTAACTAGCAGTTATCAAATTTGGTGAATCATTTGCTATATTTCCTCTTTTATTGGCCTGAAACGCAAGATGAGTGGAAGTTTTAATAGACCATGTTTGTCTGCTTGCAGTCGGTAGCATTGGGTACTCAAAACCTCCTATGAACAGAAAGATCACGGTAGAAATACGCCAGCATTCAGAACTTGTAAAAGCTTCAAACACTGCTTATCCGATACTATGATGTATGGTATTTTCCATATGGTGATCTCGTTCTGCTCTTGAGCTCCTTGAGTGAATGAATTGTTATGTGTTGCACTCCATAACACAATAAGTACCTGTTTAGCATTCATAACAATTCACCAAATGTCCTCAAAGTATCTCATAAGCAGTTTTAAAGGTATACATGGAGTATATCTCTTGTACTCATCCATTGTTCTATCCATTGGTTCGTCAATGAGCGATCCAGCATTTTCTAAATCGTTCATATCCGAAGGAGAAGCCGATACATATGTTTTAAGAGTTGTTACACCTACATTGCACGTACAATAAATCTCGACCCCATTAAGTTCTTATCATATCTCAGGAAACAAGAACGCTAAAGCATTATGCATAAGGTTCGATGCCACTGTAGCAGTACCTCCCATTTTGGTAACGACCCATCAAAAGATATACGAAACTCTTGCATGGGAGGGTTAAAGTGTCGTTGTGTTGGAAGACAGTCCTGATTTCATTGCTCTTGTTTAAACATGGTTGATGCATAAGGTTTCTGCAAGAAGTAATCCTAGAGTAAAATACACTCGTCATATTCCATCGGGCTAGCTATACTGAAAGATGTCATTGCATGGCTTCAGACCCATCGATTTAAGAAACTCGTAGTCTGCTTGTATTATCACCTTGCTGTTCTGATGTGCACACTGTGTGTTGAGCACTTTGGTTTCATACCTTATGCCCATATATATATATATATATATATATATATATATATATATATATATATATATGTACACCATGTTCTTCCTAACATTTACATAGAAGTGTATATATATATATATATACTTCTATGTAAATGTTAGGAAGAACATGGTGTACAGATGCTCGCATAAGTAGGTATTAAAGTCTTTGTAGCGATGAAAATTGTAGAACACACGTGTTCTGTTGGTGAAATATCGCTGCAACTTTTCTGGTGGTTGCAGGTCTCCAGATGAGTCGAAACAGTTGACGTTATTTGTATTTTTCTTAACATATGCCACTCAATGGGGTTCTAACCCCCAAGCAACAACTAAATTCACAATTCTACATTCTCCAGATTTCCGCATATTCTTTAATAATGTATACCGCATAAAAACACCTCGCAATCTTGGAATGTTGAATTTTTTCCTACGAAACTTGAGCAGATCTGTATTTGCTGTATTTGTAAGCGGTCCATCCGGCAGGATAGTTAAGGGCTTTTTATCTGTAAAGGGACCTAGACCTTCCTTGTATGGTGTCAGGTATAGTCGTTTTCTGATGGGTGCTGCTTCCCTCATGTGTTTACGTCTTCTTGCTTCCTCTTGCCGCTTCATTGTTCTGGCAATAGCTACAGCACCACCAGCCAGTGAACCCATCGCTGAGAGACCTGGGAGGGCAGAAAATAGGAAGGGGATAATTCTACCTGATATCTTGGGTTGTAGTGAAACTCTGAGTGCTTTAACCGGTCCTTCATTCTTCAGGGTTGCATACAATGCTGTCAGGATACAGTTTTTTAAACATTCCTTCTTGTTTCTTCGTCGTTGTCTTCTTCTTCTTCAGTGCATGACGTGCAGCGTTCATTGCTTGCTTGAAATCTACACATAGACACAACTTCACATTACCATGCATTGTTTTATCAATTACAAATGCTGCAATGCGCTGTCCTATACCAGTATCCTTTCTTGAACATAATACTTTGCCTTTACCAGCTAAAATTTGATCTGCAGCTTGATGTACTGGGGGCTCTTTATGTTTTGCGCATACAATGTCATGTTCCAAACAGGGCTCGTCAAGCAGGTTAATCTCCTTATCACCACAAGGCACACTCATCACTATTTTCATAGCTGCATGTATAGAAACTCCTAAAAATTTTGTCTGTTCCTACCATCATTCGGTCTTCTTGATTTGTCAGTAACAAGAAACCTGTATGTGTGATACCAGCAACTCCTTACCAACATTTTGGCCAGCATATTAGCAGATTGCAGATCATCCACTGCCATCTGAGGTGATCAAACACCCTATTAAGAATGATGTTTTATCTTTAGTGTTGCCCAGGGGCACCATTAATCGTGGTGACATCAATGTAATCACTTTCTATGAATAAAAGTGTTATTTCTGTTCATCTCATTCTGTATTTCTTTCAGTTCCTTTCTGTACCATACTATGGTAGTTTTCCCTCTGTGAGGTTCATCTTCCCTCAAGCCATGTTACTCGGCTGTAACATATCATGTAAAGGTGTGTTTCGTCCATAAGTCTTGCACACCAGTATAAGTACAAAGTTTTGGAATAATTCCAATTAAGGTTGTTTGATTCATCAAAATCAGCACACTCGCCCTATAAAATAATCCTCTCACAATATCAGAGTTTTCTGTCGTGGTTATAACTAGTTCTGTGTTTAGTGAAATCTGCGTGGAGGTTATTAGTGCTCAAACAACAATAATGCAGCACCTCTTGGTTTGGTATGCTGTGCTGCTTCTCTTGTGTTTGATGCTGCTTTCTTCAGTGTAGCGACCCATGGTGGGTGGTAGTTTGTGATATAAATTAAATCTAATGGTGTCAATTTCCCTATTTTTGCCTTAAATACCACTTTTATTCGTATTTAAGTGGTTCTCGGTTTTTGATGGGGAGATTCTTTTATTAACGAAATTTTCAGTTGTTACTTTTTATTTATCCTATTTAAATAAAACAAGAACATTCAGTATGTTATAAATGCAAAAATATGAATACCTGAGAGAATTAATCATCCTGTTTACATAAAAATAAGTCAAATATTATATTGTGTGAGGTAGAAATAATTTAAATGCCACAATATAACACAGCAGTCCTATTTTTGTTGTCAGTATTAAAAGAACACAGTAAATATTTGCGTTGTAAACACTTAAATATACTCGGTGTAACAGTAATGCATGCCAGATATTGCAGGACGCATTCCTCACATGTAGATGAAGAAATTATGTTATATGAACGTGGGTCTGGAAACGCTTTGTTTCCATGTTACAACTCACTTTTCCACCTGATTAATCATGAGAAACACACAAGAACAGAACACACTGGCATACTGCACGCTACTCTTTCTCACAGGAGATGTTCAATATGCCCTTCATGGGCATTAAAACATGCATGAAGCCCTCATTGTAGTGTATCTTAGATGCACTGATGAATCCATTGCGCATAGCGTCTGGTTTCACAGCCTTCCATAATACAGGCATGGAGACTTTGAGTATATTGTACTGAAGGTTCCACTCACAAGAGCTAAGAGCTCTCATTCAAATGCCCCCAGAAACAAAAGTTCAGCGGGTTTAGGTCTGGAGAGCATGGATGCCATGTTACTACCTAAACATCTGTCACCAAAACTGTTATTTAGAAGCCAGCAGGCAGTAACACTAAAATGAGGAAGTGCTCCATCATGCATGCATTATATGTTTTGTCACACAGCTAAAGGCACATATACTAACAGATCTGATAGAAGATATTATACAAAATTATGATAACTTTTCCTGTTGAGCCTGGGTGAAAGAAAATGAGGCCCTCCCAAACAGTAACCAACAATGCTGGCGCAACATTGAGGAAAAAATCTTTGTTGATGACTTGATTCTACAGTTGAATGAGGATGACATTTGCCATACATGCTGACTGTGAAAATGTACAATGTGATCTAGCTGAATATACGACTCATCTTGAACAGCACTGTTGCACTAAAATTAGGGTTGACTCTTTGATGAATAAACCGTTTCCAGAAGGGTACCCTCTGCAGGGAAATTAGCTGATGATGCTGTCTGTACACACTGTAAATGGTATGGATTAAGCTGGTCCTAGTGCAACACTCGCCAGACAGACATGTAGCCAACATTCAGTGTTGCAGCTATACACTTCTACTAACTCAAGGGTCGTTTTCAACTGCATGAAGAATTGACACCACCAGTAGCAGTGTCCTCATCCTTCTAGACCCCCCCCCCCCCACTCGTCAGTATCAGGCTTAAATGACCCATGTTCCCTAAGGTGACGACCAATGACTTCAAACGTTTTCTGTTGGGGCACCTTCATCCTGAAAATCCGTCCCAGTACAAAAGTTGAGCACTAGCGCCATTACCATCATCTAGTCCATACATGAAATGGGGCATTTGGGTACACTGCCAATGCATGAACCAAGTCCGTGATTAAGTAGCAAACAGTGTGTTTGCAACGTTTGTACTGATCTCTGAAACAATTGTTACCTGTAAACAAGCAATGACGTACGTAGCACGGCAACAGGGACATGTGAAACAGAACATGTGATATAAAATGCAACCAGATATCACCAAGAGCTCATTTTCCCCCATGATTCTAATGATCTGTTCTCGTGTGTATTCCATGATTATAGAGTTGGAGAAAAAGAGTTATAATATGGAAACAAAGCGTTTCCAGACCCATGTTCATATAACATAATTTCTTCTTCTATGTGTGAGAAATGTGTCCCGCACTTTGTGCCATACATTTTTTTTACATCTGTACATCTCTGCCACAGAAATGTCTTTGGATCTATGATCGTGATATAATGACATGCTGGTAACTAGTTAGTTACCTGAAATGAGTTAATCATGGTGTAACTGTTCTGTGACTAACTACAAGATGTGTGATATCTTCTCTGTAATTGCAGAAACCGATCTGCCAATGCACTTATAAAATAAAACAAGTTGAAATAAATATAAAAGTGCACCACATAATTGGCGTTTCAGTCTCGATCTACAACCCAGACCTGCCTATAAGAAAACTGCAATGCACTATTGGAGGCTATAGACTCTCTTGCCAGGAAGAAGATGAGTACCACAATTACTTTACAGTCTCTCGTGGAAGATTAGTAATATAATTACTTTATGTTCTCTTACTGATACTATGAAACTGCTTTAAACAAAGATATAAAACCACAGACTGAAATGTTTTTCAGCAGTGAAACAGTTTCCAAAATGTATAAAGAACGGTGGATGACAAATGCAGAATAATGAGGGACTTTGGATCATACAAATTTCTAGAGAAATTGAGAGCAGAGCACACTGACGGAAACAGTTGCTGAATTGAACTGTAGCACGTGGAGATAAGTGCAGCAAACAATATTTCTTAAATAGCTCAATGTTATCAAATACTTTATTTGTCGTTATTTTATCTATGCGAAATAAAAGGAAACACTATCGACGAAATCTGTGGTGGAAAGATACTCTCAGTAACAGTGGGACGGGGACAGATGTGCAAAAGCGAGGTAAAAACTCAAGGGTTAGAAGAAATAATGAGAACATTAATAGTTCAGATGGAAAAGATGGAAGCAAGATTAATGCACGATGCTGGCGAACAATTACATTCAAAACTTTAGAAAACAACATTCAAATAGTTCAAAAATCAGATGCTAAACTTAAAAAAGCAATTAAGGATGAAAGGAAGGAAGACTAGTGTTTCATGTCCATCGACGTTGAGGTTGTTAGTAATAGAGCACACATTCAAATTTTTCAAGGATGAGGAGGGAAACTGGCCATGCCCTTTCAAAGAAATCACCCCAGCATTTGCCTGCAGCGACTTACGGAAATCAAGGAAAACTTAAATCTTGGTGGATCCATGCAGATTTCAACTGACTTCCTCCCAAACATGTCTCCAGTGTGCTAAGAGATGCGCCACCTTGCTTACTAGAAATCAATGGACAGCTGCAGTTGAAGTTAGTAGAAAACACTGATAAATTGTGAGTGCATAGGAAGAAAATCAATCAAAGACTCAGCAAAATAGAAAGTTAAACTGAAATTTATTGCGAGAAAATGTTAAATTTGAATGAGTGTACCAAAAATCGGATTCAATAATGCAATAGTTAGGAACATTAATAGCAATGGCAGTGACAACTGTTTTATTTTTGAAGGAGAAAATTCAGTTGCAGTAATAAATAGTATTTCTGTAGAACAAGACGAAATTTTGAGTTGTAGTATGACACCTGAAACACAATTTCATCAATTTCAACTTCTTGTCCAAATTATGTGGAATTTGCAGAATTTAACAAAGAAGATTTTCCAAAACAAATGTTAGGAACTTGCAGCGTTACATTTTTTTAAAAATATCTATAGAAAGAAAGACGAAAATATTTTTGTGTTGACTCACTCCCATGTTAACAAGGTTTTGGCTCATTATAGCGCTTTCCACACTATTTACTGTGACGATAGTTTGAAAATGCTGAAAACTATGTCACAGAGAAATTTGTGAAAGACTATGTTACATTCACGTGCAAGTTTACAAAGGGTACAGTCAAAAGGAAGTTAAAGTTTATTTCTCTGCAATATGTTGCTAAGATTTTGATTTGGAAGAGTTGAAACTCACTTTCACTTTTGGAGTCCTAACAGAGATTAAACCAGAAACTGTAGTGGCAAGTGATGCTATGTGTGAATATTAATGATCATGTTCTCACCGAGTCATGTAACTGTGATCATGACATGAGTGTCATGGCCCCAGACAAAGCAGCATTACTTCTGAAGTTTTCACCCTTCCCTGCTGCACCTTTTCTCCTATTCTTATGTTGAGCTTTAAATGTAATCTTCTACCACAGTCTCTCGTAGTTAGGAATCATCCTTACTAGAGATTAATAATAGTTAAAATTGTAATGTAATCTTACAGCACAGGGAAAAATTCATTTATATGTCGTGTTTGCGTAAAGAGAAATAAACTGATACTTTTGGAAAAGGAGTGTTCTTATTATATATATCTGAAAATACTGCTGCATAAAGTAACAATTTTTATATCTCTCTATATTTTGGTTTTTTTCTGAAGTCAATGATGCATAAGACGCAATGATTACCATATTCAAAAAAAGGTTGATGAAATATAAGACTCATACTATTTTAAAGATGTGCAAGTGGATTTGGGGAAATTTTGCATTTTCAGAATGATTTTTTCTTTGTTGTGAATAACTTGCAGGTAGAGAGCACCTTACTTGTTTTTGAAACTGTTTGAGTAAATAGATGAAAATGTGAACACATATTAACCTTGGTTAGGGAACTATTGTCCATTTGTCTTGAAATTGATTTTCTGTTGAATTGTTTGCTGAAAGATAGTATTTCACACTTATTGCTGTCTTAGCATAATATTGTGGGTGTAGTCAGCTATAAACCTGGATACCGAAGTGACATCTGAGTCCTTAATGAGGAAACCTGATTATGGATCTCTTTGAGCTACAGTTTTGCAAATTGTGTTAACTCTGTTTATTATCCCTGTGGCAATTAGAGATAAGTGTTAATTTGTGAAAAGTACTTACTTTTCACCACATCTTCAAAGAGAAATTGTTATGTTGCTACTTATGTGAGAATCTTGAAGAAGAGTTGATATGGTAGTTTGGTGTAAGTGCTACGTCGTCATGAATGTTGTATGGGACATATGACGAGAACAGCTGTGTAATTTTGGTATTATCTTGAGGGTCTTAGAGTTTAGTGACATTATGGGGATATATTATGTGCTATATAAATGCTGAAAATCAGTCAGGAACAGCAGTTTTATTATCTACCCAAGTCGATGGAGTTTGCATGTTATTCTTATTGCCAATTCGTGAGCTAATTTATGGGTATCCTTAGGACAAAGTCTGTAAAATATTGCCGGTGCAATAATCACATATTAAGCCATTATTTTTTCTTCTTCGTCAGAGAACACTTTTTTTTATGCTTCTGTTTCTGACATGACGTATCAGTGTGCTACCATCACTTACACACTTCTCTTTCTTTTTAATGTACCGATGCAAAGTCGCATGGCACGTATTGTTTTTTGCTGCTGCTGTAACACTTACGCTATAATTTTTAGCATCATGTGGCGAAATGTAATACACAGGTGTAGCAGTTAGTCCTCTTGTAGTTGTCTTACCTATTGTTCTTTACTGTAATAAAATAACTAAGTAAATAACGGATTTGTTGAATAAAACATTGTATCAATGTGTCCTAACAGTATTATACATAATTTACTGACGCTAATGAGAAAAAGCAGGGGATCTGAGTCTCTAATATTGTTATCTCATTGAATGGGATGAAAGTAACAGTAATACTTTTGTCCCCAGCAGCACTGTTACTTTCGCCCCAGCCACAATTTTCTGTTAAATTCGTATTTTTGGCAAGACCTATACAAATAATAAAAACATTGATACTAACTGTGGCACAAAATTGAGCATAACATAGTTAGATTATTGTAGTAGACTTACGCTTACAACGTTCTGTTGCCCTTAACACAAAACTAAGAGGTTTGAGAAAACTTACTCAAAGTACTGAAAACACGTTTTATTGCGTCACACTAAACAGTTCCTTTCCAATAACAGCCATCGACTGATAGGCAGTGCAGAATGTTCAAGGACATTCATTGTTCGAAACATGTGATTTTCGGAGCTACATGCAAAGATGGAGTGGGACTGTTACTTTCATTCCCTGTTACTTTTGTCACCGGTCTCCCTTACTATGAATTCAGATACAGCTATTTTGAATAATCATTATATGTATTTACTTGTGAAGTTTGAGTCTCAAAGAGCTGTTTAAAAAGTAATAATAATTTGTGGTTGTGGAGGGGTCAAACTCTATGATGAAGATATTGGCAATATTCTATGAAAATTAACTATTTTTGAACAGTATTGCCATGTCATTTGGTAAAGTTGTTCTCAGTAGAGATTTTCCAGGGATAATGTTTTCCTTACGTTTGAAGGAATAAGTGGAGTAGTTACATGAGATAAGGCTGAGCATTGGCAATAATTTCAATCTACAACTATGTTCAGAAATATATCTTGTTATATAATTGGTGCATTATTCAAGCATTTTCAAATTTGTGTGACTAGTAGTTAATTTAGTGCTTCTGATTCCAATTTAATGAGTTTTGTGAAAGTATTTTTGTAATTTCATTATTCTCGGCTTTTATTTCTTGTTATATAATTGGTGCATTATTCAAGCATTTTCAAATTTGTGTGACTAGTAGTTAATTTAGTGCTTCTGATTCCAATTTAATGAGTTTTGTGAAAGTATTTTTGTAATTTCATTATTCTCGGCTTTTATTTCCTACTAGTAGAAGTGTGTAAATGGGTTTAAAACCTACCTTTGTCAAAGAAGTGCAATAATTATTCTTTGCCATGAATTCGTAATTGCACCTTTCATTTTAAAACTAACACCACAATACAGATTCATTCATTTGCATCAATCTGATTTCTGGAAGATAATATAAAATTCTATAGTTGTAAAATATCAGTTCACATTCTGCTTGTTGTCATAGATTTATGAATTTTGTTTAAAATTTATTGTAAATTCAGTCCATATGATTCATTCATCCAAAGTTGGATTATGTTTGAAATCATTTATTGATCTTGGTTTCATATAAAAGTAAGCTTTGATAAGTCTTATCAACCTTTGTTACTTGTGGATAAAACACACACACACTCACATAAACTACATCTTGTGCAGATTTAACATCAATTTCAAAAACAATGTAGCCATTCTTTACACACTTTACGTCTTTGGGTTATCAGATCTGAAACTTCTATATTTTGCTTTTGATTTTATGACCTAATTAACCAGTTGTATGTTTATCTACAATATGTTGATAAAATCCAGAAATTTTGTTTTGTTAAGAACAGTATTGTTCAGTTTGTAATATGATGCATGATTAATTGCTGCTTTGTCACACTTTTCACTAACAATAGCTACTTCCCTCAAAACTTCTCATATCATAAAGACAGTTCGACTATTTGAAAACTTTCCTTTCATAATTGTACTGGTTGACTGTTCCTGTGCAATTTATGTTTCCATGGGGCACAAAATGTCATATTGAGCTATGCATGACTTTCTGTGAGGATGATGAGGTTGATAGCCTCTCATCAAAACTGAATCTACCAATGGCGGTTTCCGTATATATACATATGGTACCACTTGTGATCTTATTTGTGCAGTTATTGGTTTTTGCTGGGAGCTAGGTTTATTGGCATACTTTTTAGTTGTTACTATTTATTTATCTTCTATAAATATAATATGCAAAACTGACTATGTATACACCAGACATTTAATCATACAGATATTAATTACATCCAGTAGACATAAAAACAAATAAAATCATATATTTTGTGATGCAGAAATAATTTAAAAGAGAAGAATTAATAGATGAGTACTACTTTTATTTACAATATTAACAAATACATTGATAATTTATATCATTGTAAATATTTTTATATATATATATATAAAATATTATATATATATATATATATATATATATATATATATATATATATATATATATATGCATAGCAGTACCTTTAGGGGTGCAATTGTGACATTTCTGCATGCTGGTAATCAGTTAGTTACCTTGAATGAGTCAGTCATGTGTAATTGTTCTACTATTGAATTACAAGATAAGCAAAATTTTGTCTCTGACCCTAAAAAATTATCTATCAATGCCATGAAAGAAAAACGTTGTTATAAGTTCACAAGTGTAACATGTAAATGGTGTTTCAGACTTGATATGGATCCGATTACTGAAAAATGATATCAAGCATTTGAACCACTGGACATTATTGCCAAGAAGATGGTAGTAATACTATTTTACTTTCTGCCACCACTACTATAAAATTACCTTAATTTTTGCAAAAATAATCGTTTTTGCATTTCGATTGCTATATAAAGGTGTTTTTTTAATTCACTATTATGAGTATAGCAGACAGTGGTTAGAAGATGCATAAACAAATGGTAGTAAACACTTTTTAGTTGTCTGCAAATGCTTGTTCACTTATTCTGCTCGCATTTGCGCCACTGTAAATAAGGCTTCAGGTTAAGAGTTTGTTACTGGTCTGTTGCCACTGCACATGATGGCACTGCAGCCAGCTCCACATTGCTTTCTGATGCCACCGTAATATAAGTGGCACAGCTAACAATTGCCACACTGTTTTCCATGTGCTTTCGCCACCACCACAGCTTTTGCTTCAGATAATGCTCCCTGTGTCATAGCTGTTTGTATCTATGGGCACTGGATGCCATAATGAATAAATGTTATGCTGCTTGTGTTTTGCCTATTGGGAACTGGGTATGCAGGAGAAATTCCCATATAGTAGATGCCATTGTTTGTTGCAGGTGATGGTGAAGAGCAGATTTGCAAGGAAATATGGTTTTATTGTATGTCTCACTTGTATTTCCCTTCAAGTGCTGTCTCCTGCGTATCCGAAAACATTGCTAGAGGGCTGCATTATTTGATGGTTGGTTGATTGATTTAGGAGACAGGACCAAACAATGAGGTTCTCAGTCCCTTGTGATTAGGAAAGGATGGGGAAGAAAGTCAGCTGTCCTCTTTCACAGGAACCACCCTCGCACTTGTCTGAGGTGATTTAGGGAAATCATGGAAAACTTAAATCAGGATGGTCAGAGACCAGTTTTAACTGTCGTCCTCCCAGATCTGAATCCAGTGCGCTAACAACAGATCCACCTCACTTGGTGCACTATTCGTCAGATTTATATTTTATAATGGGTGTTTACTATGGTATGTGAAGATGCTGCAATTTAGCTAACAAGGGGGCCTTACAGACTGCTCTGCCCTCTACGATTTTCTCTATACTTATAAGATTGGACAACAGTTTCTAAAAGGAGTTTCTAAAACAAACTCGAAATAACTGCTTTTGAAGAGTAGAAGATTTCCAAGAGCAGTGAAGTATAAAATGTGTAGTAAATTAACAAAATAAGTGGTAATTCAATGTATAGTGTAAACGTCTGGCAATTGTAAAGTAGCTTGTTAGAACATGTAAAATATCAAGTAAACTAAAAGCTGAGAGGCGTGCAAAATTCCTTATTCTTGAAAATATTATATATAGTAACAATACTACTCAATCTCCAGAAACAGGAATTGACAGCTTAGGTTGATTAACACTACACATCAATAGAATGGTAAATAGTGGCTGGCAGTGCAATGGTTAAATGGTAACATCTTCACACTAGATGGAACATCAACATGATATCGCTTTACTTGTCACAGTACTGAATGACGAAAGTCAAATTATGCCCTCCATAATTCAAAAAATCTGAATACAGTGTCAGAATAAAGAACCTAGCAATGATCTCCACATCTACATCTACATGATTACTCTGCTACTCACAATAAAGTGCCTGGCAGAGGGTTCAATGAATCACCTGCAAGTTGTCTCTTTACCATTCGACTCTCGAACGGCTCACGGGAACAACGAGCACTTAAATTTTTCTGTGCGTGCCCTGATTCCTCTTACTTTATCGTGATGAATATTTCTCCCTATGTAGGTGGGTGCCAACAGAATGTTTTCGGAATCGGAGGAGAAAACTGGTTATTGAAATTTCGTGAGAAGATCCCGTCACAACGAAAAATGCCTTTGTTTTAATGATTGCCACTCCAATTCACATATCACATCTTTGGCACTATCTCCCCTATTTCGCAATAACACAAAACGAGCCGCCCTTCTTTGTACTTTTTTTATGTCATCCATCAGTCCCACCTGATGTGGATCCCACACCATACAGCAATACTCTAGAATAGGGTGGACAAGCGTGGTGTAAGCAGTCTCTTTAGTAAACCTGTTGCATTTTCTAAGTGTTCTGCCAATGAATTGCAGTCTACCCACAATATTATCTACGTGATCGTTCCAATTTAGGATATTTATAATTGTAATCCCTAAGTATTTGGTTGAAATTACAGCCTTCAGATTTGTGTGACTTATCGCTTAATCTAAATTTAGTGGATTTCTTTTAGTAGCCATGTGCATAACGTCACACTTTTCCTTATTCAGGGTCAATTGCCACTTTTCTCACCACACAGATATCTTATCTAAAGCATTTTGCAATTCGCTTTGGTCATCTGATGACTTTCCAAGCTGGAAAATGACAGCATCATCTGCAAACAATCTAAGACAGCTACTAAGATTTGTCATGTTCAGAGAGGGAGTTAGATCGACACTCTTCTCGAAGAGTGGAAGGAGATGCAGGCAGCTTCTGCAACTCTGACCTCTAGAAGGAGTAAGCTATTGCTAAGGAGAAGGATACGTAACTCAGTAAGGAGTGGTTACTTATTCAGGGGAGAATTCATAAAATTCCTATAGCTTGACAACTGAAAAGCCCTACTGGCAATGCCTTGCAATAATTTTATCAGTTGAACCCTTTTATCTGGAATCGATCTCCCTGAATGCTACGGAGCTGAGGCTTGCGATTCGTACAAAGTTCCCACGTCTGTCGTAGAACGACACTGAGCTTGTGTCGTTATACTCAGCAGATCTCGACAGGGTCCTCCTGAGCCCCCATTTATACAGCTTTCGTGTGTCATCAGAAAGCGTCTAGAACATATTATATCTACTACCGAGAGGCATTTCCATCATCATGTGATGTGTGAAAGCTACTTGGATCCCTGTTTTGAGTCTGACCACAGCAGTCATTTAGTCACGTAACGTCATTTGTCTCTTGGCGCCACTTCATCAGCGCTGGTCAGTATCACCTACAAATACTGTTGCAATGCTTCCGGGAGCGTGAGCCTAGCTGCTTTTCCAGCTGAATAGATCATAATATATTTAATTTATAATCGCCGATGATTGAGATTCGCAACACCTCCCTCCCCCAGGGGAAATTTTATAAGCTCTGTTCTGAGAGGCTATAAAATATCTGAAACCTCTGTTTCAGTGCCAGTGGAACATTTCTCTTTTGTTTATTAGCTTTATACATTCTTCAATATCTTTCCATCAAAATACATGGCGTCTATTAACATTGATTGGACACATGAAAATTCACTCACACATAAATTTACAACATTTAATATTGAATTCTCTTTTCGATTCATCAGTTTCCTTTATACATAATACAGCAATTACCATTTCTTTTTAAATACATATCAACTAAATTTTTCTTTTTGCACATTTTTCTTAATACTCTTTCAGTGGACATTTCCTTACACAATACCTTTTATTACTACAATTTACAAGTTTATCTATCTTTTATCTGTGCATATTCTTGGCTATCCAACCATGGGGGTGGTTGCTATTGATGCTATGGACATGTTTGGTGATTTTTTTTTCTCTCTCCATGCTCTGTTAACTGGAGTGGTTGAGAAACTTACAGTGTTTAGTTCGTCTTCTGCCTCATAGGTTTGGAGGCCTGTGTGTGCTTATACCTCACTATTTCCCTTTTTGGCTCCTGCTTACAACATTGTTTGTTACACAGATTTTCGCACAACAACCTCTACTTATTTCACACATGCTTCGTCCACATTTTCGACAACATTTGCAATATACAGCAGATAGAAATAATTAACACTATTGTTACAGACCACGTGTATCCCAACATGGAATATGTACTCATTGACCAGCCTCGGAAGGTGGCCCACTGTTGATATTATATTTCGTTTTGCAGGTCACCTATCTTATGTCCTGCTGCTTTTAATTCATCTAAATGAGGTACTATATGCTCCAGTAGTAACGTCACTAGTATTTCTGACACCTTCTGCTTCTCATCTTCCAGTGTACAATAATCGATATCTATATTTAAGGGTGGGACTATATCTTTTACAGTATTATTGGTAAGAATTATCCTCTCTGATTGTAACATTATTGGAGCACCATATCCTTTGCATTCACTCTTAAAACTCAATTTTCCTGTTCCTCTTATTATGAGATCGGAGGGTGGCAAGTCATTACATAGTATAGTCAATCCTTCCTCTTTTGGGACTACGAATAACCATTTGTTTCCCCATATCTGCGTCCAGATACTTTCGTTCAATATAATATATTTCAGTTTGCAATCTTTCAGTATTGTACTAACTGACTGAAGCATTCCGGCTTCATACCTCTCATGGTCATACCTCGAAATTAATAAATTCTGTTTACATTTTTGGTGCTTCATGATTATCGTTTCACACACAAGTTTGTCTCCTGCCATTTGTGTGTATTGCCTCTTTCCATAATCAATTATGAGAAACTCTTTCTCTGGGGTGATATACGTAAATTACCTCATATTACTATCATAGTCAGCATGTAAAGACCATATTTTATTTAAAGAGTACTCATTGCTATGCACTGATGGTACATTTAATACATTACTTAATGTACTGCTGGCTAAACATACATCTAAGTCTATTACAAGTAATAGCTGATACCCATAGTCTTCAGTGAGTTCAATCAGAAACTTTTTATCTCTCAATTCATTCTTAATTAGCCCCAAATACTTTACCACTGGAATAGGATTTATTAAGCGCAGCTCTAATAATTTTTTGCGTGCATATACAACTGCCAATATGAACAGATCATATTCTGTTTCTAACTCATTAAATATAATCGTTAGCTGAACTAACTGTTCCGTGACTGCTACTAAAATCAATGTTAGCGGTATTTTCTTATCCATACTATCTTCGAACTCCTCTATATGTTTGCTCAATTTATGTATTCCATTTTCTATAATTTCCTCATTTTTTAGTTACCGCAATTATTTTCTGATTGAACCCCACTGATGATATCCTTATGATCGTTACTTGTTCCTTTGACAGCCTTAACAACTCTCGCTGCTTTTCTTCCAGAACATCTATCTTTACTTCAAAAAATTACACATCTTCCTCGTATAATGCACTGAATAACACTTTACTTGTTTCCCCTATAAAATTCAAAATGCCTCGTTTCGCACGTCCTTGCTGGTGTCGGGCTAGTTGATTTATTAATGTCCTCGCTTCCATTATTTTCCCGCTATGCCAGCTGATGGTTTGGTTCGCATTCTCACATTCTACGGTACTTAGTTTCGCCTTCTTTATTTCTCTTATGCAATTTGCCATTGCCATTGTGGATACCTGATTTGTGCTTTCAAACTTATTGTGCCATGCCTTCAAATTAAAATAACTTGCTATTCGCCGCGTTGTGCTGTGTAGCTGTACAGTTCCTTGATTACCGTTATATGTACCAGGTGCTGACTGGATTCTCTGGACCTGCACCTCCTGTGGAAGTATCTTGTTTTCTGTTACACTGGCCACTGAGAAGCTTCCAATTATTATTACTCTCTAATCTTTGCTGCCATCATGTGTAATTAAAAGAACTCTTTTAGTCTATTTGGATGCACTATTACGTACTTCTGTCTATTTATCCTTATTACTACATTTGGCCCCTTTACATCTACAACAGTGAATTATCCTCTCAATTGACTATCTAGTTCCCTCGAAAGCCCTCTTCTTACACTTTCGGATTCTGTGTCTGTCATATTGTTATTTACTTTGTTCTTTGTGTTTCTGTGTGTTATCCCTAGCCTCTTGATGTAATATCTGCATCCTTTGCCTTCTTTCTGTCACATAATCATTGTAATTACATATTACATTCTCTGGTTTCTTCTGTAATATTCCCAGAATATTGCACTTTCTCGCAAAAAATAATTCAAAAGGCGTATAACCTGTTGTACTGTGTGGCGTTGTGTTGAATTCGAAAGTTGCAAACAGTATCTAATTATCCCACTCGGTCTGATCCATTGCTGTGAAATTTCTTAACATTTCCGTTAGTGTATGATGTGTGCACTCCAGAGCCCCATTCATTTGTGAATGGAAGCTGGTTGTCTGTATTTTCTCAATCTTTAATAATTTGTACACCCGCTTCATAGTCTCTCTTAAAAATTTACTTCCCATACCGCTTAGCAGTGATGTTGGTATTCCGAATTTCAAGATTACTCTTTCTACTAGTTTTCTTGCCACTGTATCCACATCTTGCCCTTCTATTGGTTCTGCTATAACAAATTTTGTCAGAGAATCTGGGAACATCAGGATGTATCTGTTTCCTGCATTCGATAGCGTCATAGGACCTACTATGTCAACGGCAAAATTCTAAAAAATAAACTCTGGCGTTGGCGTTATCTCCAATGGCTGTTTTGTCTTCGTCTGTGTTATCTTATTCTTCTGGCAACTCTCGCAAGAACGTATAAATTTTTCGATATTTGTCTTCATTCCCGGCCAACTGCAGTACTGTTTTACTCGCTCATATGCCCACCCCATTTCTTTATGTCCCCCTATCGGTGACTCGTGCATCTGCTTCAAAATATCCATTTTCTCTTCCTGACTCAATGCAGTCTCTGAGTCCATCGGTGGCGCCGCTTCTTGCTCTGCCTCTTCTATGCCTTTTTGTTCCTTTTGCGCCTCCCTCGTCGCAGTTTCTGTTTCTTCCGGTGCTTCGTCTTCCGCCTCTGTTTTTCCTTCTTGCATACTCGTAATCCGTGATAATGTGTCTTTCAGTACAGTATTTGGTAGTCGTATTCTTCTACCTTCAACAGGAACTTCATTAATCTCGATCATGGATCTGATATACTTCCTAATTACACAAGTGTCTTGTGGTCGGTCACGATTTTAAACTTCACACCAAATACATAGGGCCTAAAATATTTCACAGCCCATACAACGGCGAGTACTATAGTCTTGTTCCACGTTATTTAATGTTCACGATATGAATTCTATGGCTAAATCCTTTCCCATTTGTCTCTGGCTTAGATAAACTCTGGCTGCATGATTGCTGGTGTCCTTGGTTACTATAAATTCTTTTTCAAAATCCGGGTATTGCAATATCGGTGGACTAATCAGTTTTTCCTTCAACTGCTGGAATGCCTCTTCTTGGCTCTATCCCCACTCATACGGAATTCCCTTCTTCAATAAATCATGTAGGGGTTTGGCCATCTTGCTAAAATTCCTTATAAAGCCCCAGATATGATTTCAATTGCTTTGTTGTCTTTGGCGGTGGGTACTATTTGATGGTCTCTATCTTTGCAGGATCTGGCTGTAGTCCTGATGCAGTTAGGACATGGCCCACAAAAGTTACCTCTTTTCTTAGAAACTCATATTTATCTACTTGTAATTTCAAGTTTCCTTGTCTTAGCCGTTCGAATACTTTTTCCAGGTGTGCATTATGTTCCTCTAACGTTGCACCCACTACCACAATATCATCGAGGTAAATAAAAACCCTGTTGCCTTGTACTCCACTGAGTACCGTATTCATTAGTCTTTGGAATGTCGACGGCGCGGTTTTTAGTCCCATGGTCATTTTATTGTACTCATAATGTCCTGTGGGAGTGCTAAAAACTGTTTTCTCTCGGTACTTTTCGTCTATCAACACTTGATAATATCCTTTCGCTAAATCTAGCATGGAAAAATACTTCGTTTTCCCAGGATGTCTAATATCTCATCTATCCTGGGAAGGGGATAAACCGTATTTAATGGAATGTCGTTTAACTTCCTATAATCCTCTACTATTCGCCATTTTTGCCGACCACTGGCATCTAGTTTGTTTGGCAATATCAATATGGGGAAATTCCATGGGCTAGTACTATGGGATATTATGCCATCAGCTAGCATCCCTTGTACTTCTTTTGTTGCGATTCTTGCTGCGCCTGGGGTATTCTATACGGCCTTTGATTTATTATCACTCCTTTTGCTTCCGGTATTAACGGTATACTATGCTTCACTACTGTAGTATGAGTCAATACATTTCCAAGTAAATGAAATACAACATTATATGTGGCACATATCCTCTCGACAGCCTGTACTTCCTAACTATTTAAATGTTTTGTTCGCCTGCTTTCTCTTTACATGAAGAGCCTTGACGTATTTACGCTCTTCATTCTGGTCGATACTTGTCTAATTTTATAACTACTTGGTGGCGGAAATCCTTCTGCTAACACGTCTGGCATGTCTAATTGTACCTTTTCTTCACGAGTATTTAATATACTAGTAATACAAGTCTCTCCTTGGACTGTTACTGTTGCCTCGGAGGTAATCACGTCCCTGTTTCGGAATTATCACTTCTGTGCTGTTCACTTTCGATACTCATACGAATCTTTCCTCCCTGGAACCGATCGTAATTTTGCGTGGTGCTAGCCGCTGCTGGTTATATTAATCATACTTACAATCTTTTACTGGTTGCCCTGCTAGCTACATTTCACTGATTGCCCCTTACTGGCCTTAAGTAGCAGTTTCTCTCTTGTGAACCTATGTTCTTCTGGCTTCTCGGTGCTATTCTTCATTTTAATTATCTGACCTTCAACTGATTTCCTGGGATGAGCTATTTCCCTTCTCAGTTTTTCTATCTGCTTTTTGGCAGCTTCTAATTCACTCTCCACGAAATACACTTTAGCTTTTAAATAACGGTTTTCCTTCCTTATTTTATCGTTTTCTCTTCTTTCTTCTTCATATTTCTTAATTTCCGTATTTACACTCACTTTCAACGCATGGCACTCTCTCTTTATCTGTGAGATTCCCTCTATGTCTCTCCATATGTGTCTATCCGGTCCTCGTGGCCTTTGCCTTGCATGCCTTGCTTATCTGCTAACGGTGACGCTCCCGATCGTCCGTGTTTGGTAACTGCAGCGTAACTGGTCCGTTCTCTGTTTACTACTCGAGATGGCTTCGATAACAGTGCGTCTTCTGTGGCTTCCCTCAACTCTAACCATTAAACTCAAAACTTAAAGCTTCTACGTACATAATCTAACACTACTCTGTGCTTTTCTAGTAAACCCCTTCTTAGTAACCCTTCAAATGGCAAATACATTTGTCCCCTTACAACTTGGAATTCGTGGTAATATCCTTTACCTCTTTTCGTCTGCAGCTGTATTCTAACCTGTCTTACAGTTCTAATTTCCTCATTTGCGATACTCCTTATTGTCACTGCCTTTCTGGTGTCTACTATTTTCTGCTTTAAAACCTCAGCTTTAATTATACTTACGTGTGCTCTGCTGTCCACTAACAGCCCTACCTTGCTCTCTATTGTAAGAAATCATTTTTACTAAGGCAGTCTGCTCTACGTACTATTCCTGTCACCACAACGTAATGGAACTGCTGCATTACGTTTGTGGTCCGTTTCCCGGCTTCTCTAGTTGATGTTTGTTGGTCCTCTCTAGTTGATGTATGTTGGTCCAACGACTCTCACTACATTCGCTAGCATAGTGTCCTGTGCGACGGCTTGTGAAAGACGTAACAGGTTTTGCTCTATTACAAGGAGGGAATAACCTACTAGGTTACACTTTACACACATTATTGGCAGAGGACATTCTCCGTGAGCACCATTTCCTCACAGCTCGTCAACATCTATTTCCTTTATGGGTAGCTTAGTTCTCATGCGTTTGGATTGAGCCCCCTGGTTCTGGCTGAACTCATTTGTACTCTGCTTTTGCATTCTCTCGCTAAATGCCCTGTTTTCCCGCAGTTATGGCACCCCTTCTTATTAATTTGCTTTGGATATCCTACCTGCCGATACTTTTCTTTTTCAGAGGGGATTGCACTCTCTTCTGTCGATGCTACATCAATTGCTTCTGACAAAGGGCTTCTCTCTCCCTGTGCTCGCACTATCGCCTTTATCCTTTCGCTAAATAGTCCCTGTATAAAAACAGCTCTCTCTAATTCTCCTATCAATGCGCAACTGCATGGAATTTCGTCTGCCATCATTGCCTTCCTCATGGCTTCTCTGAATTGAAACTGCAGAGAATCTACTCGGGCTCCCCATTGCACCACACTTTCATCCCTCGTTTGCTGGCTATTAAAGATTTTGCACGGATAGAAATCTACTGTCATAAGGTTTGCATAATTCTCTGTGAGAATCTCCCTCACTTCTGACCATGTTTCGGTGTAATCTCTAACGATAAGTTTACTGCGGGCAGAACCCGTTATTTGACCTATAACATATTTAAGAAACAATCTTTTATACTTTGGTTCTACTAGTTCGTAATCACTATTGCAATTATCTATAAATTGAGAGTGTTGCTTCTATATCGTTAATATAGATCAGGAACAACATAGAGCCTGTAACACACCCTTGGGGATCGCTGGATATTACTTCTGTTTTACTCGATGACTTTCCATCTATTACTATGAACTGTGACCTTTCTGACAGGAAATCACGAATCCAGTAGCACAAATAAGGCGATATTCCATAGGCATGCAGTTTGGTTAGAAGACACTTGTGAGAAGTGGTGTCGCAAGCCTTCTGGAAATCTAAAAATATGGAATCAATCTGACATCCCCTGTCGATGGCACTCATAACTTCATGAGTATAAAGAGGCAGTTGTGTTTTGCAAGAACGATGGTATATATCTCTCAATTGCTGTTGAAACTATCTCTTTGAAATCATTCCACAACTTTCCTATGCTTACATGATCAGATCGGAAGGAGTGAAGACTGTCTCTTAAAACGGCGTTCAGAGCATTTTTATCCGATTTTTTAAATAGATATACTCGTACTTTGCTTTTCTTTTTGATGGTTGTACGTGTTACAGCATTCAGCCTAGCAGCAACTGTCTTGTGTTCACTAATCGCTGTATTCATCACGATACTCACTATTTCTCCAGGATTATTTGTTGCTAAGTGGTCAAGTATGCTTTTGCAAGCATTTACGCTTCGAGTAGGTTCATCCACTAATTGTTTAGAATAATTTTGTGAGAAAGCATTCAGTGCAATTTCGGATGACGCTTTTGCCTACCACCAGCTTTAAACGTATAATTTTTCCAGCATATCGAGGGTAGATTGAAGTTACCACCAGCTATAACTGTATGAGTAGAGTACCTATTTGAAATGAGACTTAGTTTCCTTTGAACTGTTCAGCAGCTATATCTTCTGAGTTGGGGTCTCGGTAAAATGATCCATTTAATAGTTTTGTCCGATTGTCAAGTATAACCTTTACCCATACTATTTCGCAGGAACTATCTACTTCAATTTCACTACAAGGTAAACTACTTCTGACAGCAATAAATATTCCCCAACAACTGTATTTAATCTATCTTTTCTGAACACTTTTAGATCGTTTGAAAAATTGCTGTTGAATTAATTTCTGGCTTTAGCTAGCTTTCTCTATCTATAACTATTTCAGCTTCAGTGCTTTCTATTAGGGCTTGGAGCTCTGGTTCTTTACCATCACAGCTACGACCATTTACAACTACAATACCAATCGTTTCTACAACCAACTTACTGTGTTTTACCCGTCCCCTTTCGACAGACGCCCTTTCTATGGTTTCCTGAGACCTTTTAACCTAAAAAACCGCCCAGACGCTTCCACACGGGCCCCGCTACCCGTGTAGCCGCTTCCTATATGTAGTGGACTTTTGACCCATTAAGCGGAAACTGGAAACCCAACACCCGATGGTGCAAGTCAAGGAATCTGCAGTCTACACGGTCACAGAACCGCCTGAGCCTCTGATTCAGGCCCTGCACTCGGCTCTCCACCAACAGACCACAGTTGGTTCTGTCAACGATGCTGCAAATGGTGAGCTCCACCTCAATCCCGCAAGCAAGACTGGCAGTCTTTACCATTTCCACTAGCTGCCCAAAACCAGAGAGAATCTCCTCTCCTCCGAAGAGACACGCGTTATTGGTACCGATATTAGCCATGAACCGACATAAGCTTATTAATAGCCAAAGCTAAATTCATAAGGATGTTCTTTACAACGAATGCACATTAAATTACTGGGAACTGAATCACTCGGAAAAGTGTGGCCTAAACATTTCTGAACATCGACACTAACATTTGCTAAAGAAATTATAAATGTAGAAACATGTCTAACAAAACTGGAATACTATGCAGAGTCTTTTCAACACACACACACACACACACACACACTCTGTGTTGATTTTTTTCATCTGTGCTGTTACTGAAAAACCTACCACATATTGTGCATTCAGATATCTAGCCAGTCTTATGGAAGAACATTCAATAAAAAAACCAACTTGCCATAGAAAGTCTGCAATGTGCCAAGAAAGCAAAGTATAATAATAAAATAAGAACTAGGAAGACGCAGATGTACGAAATCCAGTACTGTAACATGAGTGAAGCATTGTGAATGTAGATTGACTTGTGGTATTAGATGACAACAGCATATTCATCGTCATCGTCGTCTCCTCTCCCCTCCACCCTGCATCAGTGCCAATACTTTCTTCTCAAAAAACCTTGACATTGCTATAGTGTTCCATGCCATTCACACTCTGTGTGAATGCCATCTTGAAATACAATGTGAAATGCTTTTGCTGTTCTATTCTCTCAGGTGTAAGTCGACATTTATCGCAGTGTGTCTAATGACCATGTAGTGTTTGAGTTATGTGGGACATTTCTTCAATTTTTACTCTTCCTGACATCACACTTGATTATTTGCAATTTATCATTCTATGTTTTTCAACCTCATTCGATATTACTGATTTCCCCTGAGACACCCGCAGGACAGGACAGATAGTTTAACTTGTGGAAAGCGATCAAAATGAGTGGCTGTCAGTTGCACTCGAACATACTACTTTACTCATTTTACAAACATTACAAGAGTAAAGGAAAAATTAAAAACAGAGCAAGCCAAACATTAATTTTAGAACTTAATTCCCGACTAAATGCGCCATTCAATCTCACTCCTCAAGGGCAAAACAACTTTAATTTAAAACTGGCTGAAGGCTAACCACTTAAGACTCAAAAACAGGAATTTGAATTTAAAAGGCAGAAGGTCTTATCTTAAAACATTTATCTAAATTAGGCTGAAGGCCCAAACAATCTCACTCCTTAAGGGCAAAACAACTTTAATTTAAAATCGGCTAGAAGCCATACATAAACAAACAACAAGTACAAATAAGAAAAGACAGCACATCAAACAGCGCTCAGAAGTTTCCAAAGGTTTGCCTGTAACTCAAACACTAATGCTCGCTTATGTGAGACACAATGTGAACAGTTGGGACTGGCTGGTAGATTAAGTAAAGACTCAACTTTTGTGCCCGCTATTGGTGAACCACAGACTGTATCAATGGGAACAGCCCCTCACACTCTGACTGCATGTGGACTCCGCCAGCAGGCCCGGCGAGACACGCACCACAGAGACTTCCTCGCTGCCCCACTGCCACCAACCAGCTGCCAGCATAGCACAGCTGGAAAGTATAGGCACAAGGCCAAAGATACTACAAGGGTGCGAATATCGATACACGCTGCTGCTGCCACTTGCGGAGAGAGGATAACAGCATGATCATGATAACTGCAGGAGACTAATCACAGAATAGCAACCAAGGTTTAATGTAAGGCATAAGGGGGACCCGCCACGGCTCAATTATATTCAGGCTAAATGCATTTGACAGTAAGTGGGCAAATTCTAAAGGAGTATTGCGCACCTGATAAGCAGCAGCGTGACAGAGTTGAAAATATATAATTTACGCACTGTTTCTTGTCACTCTTACAGCGAGTATTGTGTAATGGGAGGAATGGGATGTGCACTGAAAGTTTTACGTTGATACATATTCTGACGATATTTTCAAGCTTTCTTACAAATTTATGTTGTCATAAGAGTTTTATGACGATGATGACACTGATGAGAATAATAAAAGTTTCTAAAATCTTGACGAATTATGTTACAGTCGTTGACTATAATGAATTTAATGATCATGAGATAAAAGCATACCTTGCATGAGTATCTTACACAAGCCAGTGAAGCCTTACTTCAAATTATTTAATGAAAATTGCTTCATAAATTTTTGTTCGTATTTATGTGCAATTACACACACTCACTCACACACACACATGCACACGCTCAGGTACACACACACACACACACACACACACACACACACACACACACACACACACACACACTAGAGGTTTTCTCTTCTGTGCTGGTCTTGAAAATCTAACTCATATTGTACTTCCAGATATCTAGGTAGCTGGAAGAAGCAGAAGATGTGCTTTGTTGGTGCTGCACATTTTTGTATATTTCGACTGATTAACACATGCTGCAGTGTTCTTCTTCAGCACGCCAGGGAAGAAGTTGGCACAGAAACAGCTAACTTAAAAACTCGTGCAGTTAGCACGTTTATTTATATGTAAAAGTCGATTCGGAATTTTCCTTTGTGTGAGACTGAAGAGCCGAGTTGAAATTCTAGATTCGCATACTTTAGTGATCACGTCAGTTCCACATAATGTTTTATTGATTGTATCAATATCCGTTTGTATTGTGGTCTATTGTGAAATTCGAATAATCGCGAGTGTCACAATCAAAGCATACTGTTATTGTTAATTGTAGGCTTTAACTCAATTTTGCTCTCATAAATTTTTTTAGAACAGTAGGCCTATCCTTTTGAAAACAATCCTTTTCTAATTGCACTGTATAATTAATTGAGAAATACATTACTTGTGAGAAATTTTAGTCGCTTACAAAACTATATTTTCGCAAGTGTTTTTGGATAACTTATTTCGTAGAAAATCAGTGTTTGTCATTCACTGTTACTGCCAAAGAGTAGATCACCCCAAACTTCACGGTGTATCGACGTACATAAACGTGGATTTTTGAGAATTTTCAGAAGCTGGTTGTCCTGTGCATAATCTTGTCAATCAAAGTTTGTGATTTAGGTACTGTAGCAGACATATAATTTTCCATTAAAGAACGTACATATTACCTACATTTATCATAAATTAACTCCATTTTAAAGTTTCCTAGTAGCTATAACTGACCCTAAAAATTTTACTCTCTTGTCTTAATAGAAATATCGTTCTCTATGTTTGCTTCAGTTCTTACGGGAATTAGTAGCTTTTTAGCTCAATGGACATAAAAGATAATCAGCAGGGTTAATTTGAAATTATTTGTTCACTGTCCTGCAATACATTGCGCCAGCCAAAATTCAGCCCCGCAGTGAAGCTATTCTCAGTCATGGGATGAGCTGGTTGACTTTTGTAGGCAGCTGGAAATCGCCCTGACAACT
The DNA here is from genome assembly GCF_023864345.2 of Schistocerca serialis cubense. NCBI lineage: Eukaryota > Metazoa > Arthropoda > Insecta > Orthoptera > Acrididae > Schistocerca > Schistocerca serialis. The sequence continues at coordinate 83,480,783 of NC_064648.1, forward strand.
ATCAAAGGACTGTCAAACGCTGCATATAAGTGTGATGAAGAGTTCCCGAGAGTCATATACCTGTGGTGCCAGTATCAATGGCGACTCAAGAACTGTCCTCTTCTATGGACCCTGTCTCCTCTGCAGAGAGTACAGAATCTCTCATTACTCGTGCACTAGACTGTGAGTGGCGTTTCAGTGGTAGATCCAGGCATCCTCCACAGTGTCAACAGGGACCATGGAGCACTCAGGGTGTTGTACTGATATCCTAAATATCAATTTCGAGGTGCTGTCTTTCACTGAAATTGAAACTGAAACTAAGCCAGGGGACTCACTTCACCTGTTTTCGGGAAACCTTTTTTGTCCAGTGTCGGAGGTAAACGCAAAAAGGTAGAGGTGTTTGAACTGTTGGAAGTTCAATTGTACAGGGAATGGTGGTACCCCTTAGGGAAATGGCAGCAAGGGACAGGAAAGGGCATGAGGTGCACCCAGTGTGTATATCTGGAGGCCTCATTCAATATCTTGAAGAGGCTATTCCAACAGCCATTGAGGGAATGAGGTGAAAACAACTGCAGATTGTTGCACATGTTGGAATAAATGAAGCCTGCTGTCTGGGCTCTGAGGTCATACTGGGATAATTTCAGAAACTGATAGAGACAGCTGAGAAGACCAGCCTTGTGCACAGAGTTTCAGCAGAGCTCACAATTTGCAGCATTATCTCCAGAACTGATTGTGGATCATTGGTTCTGCACTGAGTGGAAGCACTGAACCAGAGATTTCAAAAGTTCTGTGACAAGCTAGATTGCTACTTCCTGGAGTTATGCCATTGTGTGGAGAACTGTATGGTGCCTCTAGATGGGTCAGGTGTGCACTACACATCAGAGGCTGCTATCCAGGTAGCTGACTGTATGTGGGAGCAAACAAAAGTTTTTTAGACTAGGGGACCTACTATGCAATCCTGGGAACAAGAGTTGCAGTAAATCCAGAAGTAGTATCTGTGTAAGATCGAAACAAATGCCTCTCACAGGTGAGAGTATTAAAATCCTAGTGGTTAACTGCTCAAGCATTCGCAACAAAGTGCCAGAATTCGAAGCACTACTAAAAAGCAATGAAGCCTCCATAATACAGAAAGCCATTTGAAACCTGAAATTGATAGCAATGAGGTTTTTGGGGAAAATTTAAGTGTACATCGTAAGGACAGGCTAACGGGAAATGTAAGCAATGTTTTTGTCACAGTACTCAAAAACTGAAATCCACAGAGATAGAAACTGAAGCTGGATGAGAGACTGATTGGGCAAGACTCAGTATCAGAAATTGAAGCTGGATGAGAGACTGACTGGGCAAGATTCAGTATCAGTGGTTGACATGAATAGGTAATTGGACCCTCTACTGCCTACCAAACTCATCTGCTGATGTAACTGGAAAGTTCAGGGAAAACCTCAGTTTACTTCTATGTATGTTACCCAGTCATAATGTAATCATTGATGGAGACTTCAGTCATTCAAGAATCAATTGGGAAATTATAGTTTTGTTAGTGGTGGGCATGATAACTCATCCTGTGAAACAGTACTAAACATCTTCTCTGGAAACTACCTAGAACAGATAGTTCAGAACCCCACTCATGATGGAAATATATTGTATCTAATGGGAACAAATAGACCTGACCTCTTTGAGGATGTCTACATCCAAACTGTTATCAGTGATCATTAGGAGATTGTGGCAAGAATGATTACCCAAGTACAAAGGACAACTAAAACAAGCAAAAAGATATGTGTGTTCAGTAAACTAGATAAAAAATCGGTAGTGTCATATCTCCATGGAGAACTTGAAACTTCCAGCACAGGGCGGGAGCATGTAGGGGAACTATACATCAAGTTAACGGAATGGTTCACCATATGGACAGATATGTACACAGTACAACAGTTCGTAATGGGAGGGATCATCAATGGTATACAGTCACTGTAACGAAACTTCTAAAGAAACGGAAACTAGTGTATACCAGGTGTATAACAAGGAACAGCACTATAGATAAAGAGATGTTGAATGAAACACATTTCCTTATCAAGAGGACAATGTCCTCAGTGATTACCTTTGCAGAATATTGTCAAATGATATTGTACAAAACCCAACAAGATTCTGGTTGTAAGTAAAGGCTGTTTATGGCACCAAAGTTAGTGTCCAGTCCCTAGCGAATGAGACAGGAACTCAAACTGAGGGCAGCAAAGCAAAAGCTGAAATGCTTAACTCCGTTTCCAAATGTTCCTTTTCAAAGAAAAGCTAGGAGAGCTGCCCCAATTTAACCCTTGTGCAAGTGAAAGATGAGTGAAATAATTTTTAGTGTCAATGGTGTAGAGAAAGAACTGATTTCGTGAAAATTCGTTAAAATTGCACAAAGCTCTAGGCCCCAATGCAATCCCTATCCGATTCTACATTGAAATTTCGGATGAGTTCCCCAAGTATTGCTCACATAGGGATCATGAGAACAGGATTAGAACAGTTACAACATTCACACAGGTGTTCAAACAATCATTCTTCACACACTCCATATGTGAATGGAATGTGAAGAAACACTGATAACTGGTAGAATAGGTGGCACCCTTTGCCATGCACTTCACAGTGGTTTTCTGATATTGATATAGATGTATATGTAGATGATGAATGATGTTTTTAGTTATTACAAAACGTTCCTGTGAAACAGTGGTAAATAACAACTAAAAGACATCGGGCATCGCTTCCAAAACACTTATTTCTTAGGTTGCAATTAAAAAAGAATTTAATGGGAGTAATCCATGCCCTTGTTGGGAGAAAGATTATTTTGTATATTTTTCTGGTTATTACAATGGACATGGAAGAAATACATCAACGTCTGCATGATTACTATGCAAGTCAAACTTAATTGCCTGGCCGACGGTTATTCGAACCACCTTCAGACTATTTCTATAGCATTCTGCCCTCTAACAGTGCGTAGTAAAATATTTCTATATGTTCTCTGATTTCTCTTATTTTTCCGATTACCATTTCCACCTCTGTACGTTGGCGACAATAAAATATTTTCACATTCATGGGAGAATATCAGTGCTTGAAATTTCGTGAAATGATCTCGCTGCAAAGAAAAGCGCCTTTATTTTAATGACTGTCATACCAACTCGCTTATCATATACATGACTGTCTCTCCACCATTTCGCGTACTACAAAACGAGCTGCCATTCTTTGGTGTCCTCGCCGTCCTCCGTCATTCCTGCCGGATAAGGATCCCGTAGTGCACATCAACTCTCTAAAAGAGGTCGGAGAAATGAAGTGTAGGCAGTCTGTTTAGCAGATCCGTTGCATCTTCAGAGTCTTCTGCCAATAAAATGCGGTCTTTAGTTTGCCTTTCCTTCAACATTATCTACATCATCATTGCAATTTAAGTTGTTCGTAATTTTAATTCTTAGGTATGTAGTTGAATTGACAGCTTCTAGATTTGAGTAATTTATCATGTAACCAACATTTAATGGATTTCTTTTCGTACTCATGAGGAGGACCTAACACTTTTCGCCTCATGCAGATATTTTGTCTCAATCATTTTCCATTTGGTTTTGATCTTCTGATGACTTTACTCCACTATAAATAACAGCATCATGTGCAACGATTAAGAGGGCCGCCCAGATTATCCTCTTAATAATTTATGTAGATTAAGAACGGTAGAGGGCCTATAGTACTTCCTAGGGGAAAATCACTTTTGTTTGACTCGATGATTTTCCCTTGATTACTACATACTATCATCTTTCTGACAGAAAATCATGAATCCATTCGCATATCTGAGGCAACATTCCATAGGCATGCAGTATGATTACAAGTGTCTTCTGAGAAATGGTATCAAAAATTTTCAGGATATCTAGAAATATGGAATCAATTTGAGATCTGTCGAAAGCATTTGCCTCTTAACTTGAATAAAGAGTTAATTATGTTTCAGTGAAAAACATAATTTTTTTCTGTTTCAATGTGTTTGTTCCTCCTCTACTGCTTTGCTCTGTGTTTGTTGGTAAAAAATTTAATTTCGTCTAAGCTCAAAGTGTTCTATAACACTCGAAGCCTAATATGTTCACGCAAATGTCGGTAGTATCTGTCAACTATTTTTGAATTCTCTGTAGTGTCTGAAATGTAGTTTGTCTTCTTTCTGGCTATCCGTAATAGTCTCCAGATTTGTTGTATTTCTCTCATCAGGTACTCTTTGGGAGTGAAAAGGACGTGTCAACTTTGCCTTGCAGTCTATTCCTTTCTGAAATCTGCCATTTATCTGGGAGCAGTCTCGAAGGATGACAATTCTTCGTCTACATGTACATCTACACCAATGCTCTACCATCCATCTTAGGCGTGTAGCAGTTCTCTGTAACAAGTTTGCTTGTCAGAGGAATATCGATGTTTTCCTGCAGGGTATCACATTTTCTGTTTGTTGTTACTTTTATTTATGTGGTATGCAAGGTGGACTCAGTATACCTGAACAGTTATTCTATTTCAGAAATACATACTAATGTCTCAGCACCAACTGCACCAGACAATCTGAGAATCTTTTGTGAATGCAGTACTCCATTCCTCTGAAATTAAGCTCATTATGCTCTATTCTGAGAGATTTTTTCCCATTCTTGTGTCGAAGTATCTCACACAACAAGTGAAAATAGAAAATAATCACATATTTTCAGCTTTATAGTTCAGTGAGGTTTTTTGAATGAACGACTGTTTCCCATCAGTGTTGCCAGTAGTGGCTCATGATCATACGTTCTGAGTGTTCACAAATTTATCGACTCAGATATATAGTGACAGTATGAAATTAATAGTATCTTCTGTATAATCAACATAGTTACACAACTACAGCCTCTGCCAATAACAAAAACAGTAGTAATAATAATAATAATAATAACAATAATAATAATAACAATAATATGCAAAACTTGCCTGAAAAAAGAATTGTTTTTCGTTGATTTTGTTATTTTGTACATAATTAAATACAGTTTAGGGCAACAACGAAATAATGTGCAAGTTTGGGTTACTCTCCGTTTCGCATTTTTGTGCAAATGGCAGTCTGCATGCTTTTTAATTTTTTCGGACAAATGTACAAGATTCCTATCACATGCATTAGCTAACGAATAAATTGGCAGACTGAAAATCAGACATTGTTACATTACACCCACACAACTTACGCTTATTACACACTCCTTTGTTCGCTTGTAGTCACACTTATTTGATTTCATCACTTTCTCAGGCAATGGAGGTGATCTGGGAAGCCCTAATTACTTTGCAGCCAACTTTTTCTACTAATTTTCTTTTCTGTTAGAACTTAAAACATATTCGCCAGAGTTCATGTTGACACTACACACACAAGCAGATTCTAGCACACTAAACAACCAACTCCTAACACAAACTACCTTTTATGGAAATGATTATATTCATGTAGTATTGTCTATCAACACGATCAATTGACAAGAACAGAAGTGAGGCGCTGAGTACCATACAGACCAAAAGCACACTATCATTGATCCCACATTTAACTAAATATCAAAGAAACCAGTGAGAGAGCTTTTCGTGATTGTTCATATTTACAATGTGGGCCTACAGCACAGATAAACCTGACCCACCATAAAATCAACAGCTATCTTAAGCATGAAATCATGCTACAGTGTCACAATTGACAATGATATACTTCATGGTTCTCAGTGTTTCAAACGGAATACTGTATGATAAAATCCATTACTTAATATATTATATCTTACTCATAATACTACATAATATATTTTTCTGTCAGTGTAAGAATAACATCTATTGATATCCGGTTTAATTTTACATATTGTGAGTGAATTGGCGTATCTGAGGAGTGTGCAACGGTGTAATGGGATTTATGAGAAGCGAATGGCGAAAAGAGTCTGCTGCAGTCTGCTACCACTTGGGGCCACTGACATGAACTTTTAGTTGAATAGAAAGGGCTAGCTGTGCACACCATGAACCGTGCACGTTGTTTATCAAATTCGTACGTATCTGGCCCATAAGTCAATTGCGTCACGCCAGTTGTGCATGAGCAAAAGCCCCTTAAATCGCGCTCAACTGAAGGTGTGCTCTCGACCGTGAAACCAAGTTTCACACACTCTATAGGAGTAGCAATGTAATGCGGCGTGGTAGATTTAGCGCCGTATGTTTCAGATTATCACTTCTACATTACTTTTTACCACCATTCAAAGAAAAATCACCAAAAACTCCGAAAGGTGTCAAAAGTTAGGGTGTTCACATGCTCTCGTGCTCTTACACAACAGCTACCACTGAGTGTTTCTTTGTAAATACCACACCAATGTTACCCTCCCAACGTCTGTGGTCAGAGAAATTCACGTCGACTCTTGCACTGTCCACTTGAGCTTGGGGGCATTATTTTACCTGAAATTCCATTCGATCTATTCTGTAACACTCCTTAGCACTTCCCCACATCGAAACATTTGTCGTTTTGGTACGTTTCTACTGTGATTTCTATACAGGTAACGAATATTGAAGATATGAGGTGCATTCAAGTTCTAAGGCCTCCGACTTTTTTTCTAATTAACTACTCACTCGAAAGCTATGAAACTGGCGTTACTTCTCGATGTAATCGCCCTGCAGACGTACACATTTTTCACAACGCTGACGCCATGATTCCATGGCAGCGGCGAAGGCTTCTTTAGGTGTCTGTTTTGACCACTGGAAAATCGCTGAGGCAATAGCAGCACGGCTGGTGAATGTGCGGCCATGGAGAGTGTCTTTCATTGTTGGAAAAAGCCAAAAGTCACTAGGAGCCAGGTCAGGTGACTAGGGAGCATGAGGAATCACGTCAAAGTTGTTATCACGAAGAAACTGCTGCGTAACGTTAGCTCGATGTGCGGGTGCGCTGTCTTGGTGAAACAGCACACTCGCAGCCCTTCCCGGACGTTTTTGTTGCAGTGCAGGAAGGAATTTGTTCTTCAAAACATTTTCGTAGGATGCACCTGTTACCGTAGTGCCTTTTGGAACGCAATTGATAAGGATGACGCCCTCGCTGTCCCAGAACATGGACACCATCATTTTTTCAGCACTGGCGGTTACCCGAAACTTTTTTGGTGGCGGTGAATCTGTGTGCTTCCATTGAGCTGACTGGCGCTTGGTTTCTGGATTGAAAAATGGGATCCACGTCTCATCCATTGTCACAACCGACGAAAAAAAAGTCCCATTCATGCTGTCATTGTGCGTGAATATTGCTTGGCAACATGCCACACGGGCAGCCATGTGGTCGTCCGTCAGCATTCGTGGCACCCACCTGGATGACACTTTTCGCATTTTCATGCAGGATTGCTTGCACAGAACCCACGGAAATGCCAACTCTGGAGGCGATCTGTTCAACAGTCATTCGGCGATCCCCCAAAACAATTCTCTCCACTTTCTTGATCATGTCGTCAGACCGGCTTGTGCGAGCCCGAGATTGTTTTGGTTTGTTGTCACACGATGTTCTGCCTTCATTAAACTGTCGTACTCACGAACACACTTTCGACACATCCATAACTCCATCACCACATGTCTCCTTCAACTGTCGATGAATTTCAATTGGTTTCACACCACACAAATTCAGAAAACGAATGATTGCACGCTGTTCAAGTAAGGAAAACGTCGCCATTTTAAGTATTTAAAACAGTTCTCATTCTCTCCGCTGGCGGTAAAATTCCATCTGCCATACGGTGCTGCCATCTCTGGGACGTATTGACAATGAACGCGGCCTCATTTTAAACAATGCGCATGTTTCTATCTCTTTCCAGTCCGGAGAAAAAAAATCGGAGGCCTTAGAACTTGAACGCACCTCGTAGTGCGCATCGTTCATAATGGTTCAAATGGCTGTGAGCACTATGGGACTTAACAGCTGAGGTCATCAGTCCCCTAGAACTTAGAACTACTTAAACCTAACTAACCTAAGGACATCACACACATCCATGCCCAAGGCAGGATTCGAACCTGCGACTGTAGCAGTCCTGCGGTTTCGGACTGCAGCACCTAGAACCGCACGACCACCACAGCCGGCTAGTGCGCATCGTCTTTTGAGCCTCTTGTTCAGTGTGAATTCACGCAAAAAGTATCTCAGAATGTTGTCTCATTTATGTCACATGTAGTTGCAAATCGTTGTAAAGTTAGTGGTTGTCATATGGCAGACAGATCTGCAAGTGGAATCAGGCATCAAAGTAAGTTATTTTTGTCCTGTGAGAAATCCGATATTTTCTTCTGTTTTAATTATTAGGCTTATGGCTACCTGATTGCACAATGCAGTTGCACCAAGGCCTTGCCTGGAGGCACGCAGAGAGCCTGTGACCAGCTCAATAGGCAATGTCACAGCAGGGGTGATGCAGGGAGTCTCAGCAACCACAATGAATGAGTTTTCTTGGAAAAGAAGCCGTAATCAGGGGGGTGATGACATTGCCCTGGCCTTCTAAAAGAAGTTACTATACCATTAAAGAACTGTCAATGATGTGAAGTTGCTGATATGACAGGCAAGATGGAGCAGTGATGTCATGATTGCTCTGTGGTCAGTCTGGACCCTGTTATTAATTACAGATCAGGAGCGCTACCATTTCCAAACCACAGCACATCACCTTATACACATACCGCCAAAGTTCGACAGGTATTATGAGTCCTCACCAGACCATAGTTAAGAGGGGAGGTCCACGTCAGTCCACTAAATGTGTAGAAAGCTGCCGCTGTCAGACTCTGCTTCCGCCAAGTGTGGGCCTGCCACCTGTACTGCATCTGAATGCTGCTGACTTCGCACCCACTAGCAAACCACTGACCACTACTTGTCACCTAACCTGGTGTTCTGTGTTCCAGAGTCAAGGTGCACTCGACTGAGCGCGTAAACACTGTTGTCGATTATCTTCTCATGTGGGCAAACACAGTAGTTGTTTTCCATTGTCTGTGTTGGTACTCATCATCGCTGTGAATCACCGCCATCCACACTGAGTCTACAGTCTCATTCTGCACATTCTGGCGTACCTCAGTCCAAGCTGTGTAACTGTGCCAAGTGTGTCTGACCTTTGTTGCTGGCTGCCACTCGCTGTCTAAATCGGCATCTGTGCTGCTGTGCTGACCACATCGCTTCACCTGACTCTACATACTGCCCAATATAACAGGCCATTGCTGAGGCAAGCGTGCTGACACTGTCGGAGTCTGTCCTGTGACTTGAGGATGTTGCCCTCCTTCCAGGAGCGTCACGAGTGTTGTAGTTTGTTATGGATTAAATGGAATTTTCAGCTATGCTTTTTCATCACGAAATGTTAAGACAACAATCTGGTATCAACGCACCATGTCATTGCAACACCGCCTACAGTAACGTACTGCAGGTCTCCTGACCATCCATTCTCACGTGATTCATTTTTCTTTCACAGAAGTTCACAATAAAAGTCGTGTAAATCTTTGCTCTTGAAAAACATTTAAACAAGCTACCCCATTATAATTCTTTAAGGTTATTTTTGGAAACAGAAAAACAACACAGTATTTCTTTTATAATGTGTGGTAATGAGTAATTACAATTTCTTCTATGTCTGCTGCTCTTGTTGCTGCCATTTGCTTCACATCTTTATTGGGTTAAATTATCTGTTATTTATCTAACTCTGATGCTGCAGCCTGTCCAGATAGCCACACACGTTTATGCACCACATACAAGATTTGGGAAGGCGAACCAACACTAGTTTGAATTAGCCTCATGGAGGACTGATGAACCAGGGTATGATTTTTAGGCGATTTCCCAGAATCTATTATGTAAATATAGGCTGGTTAGTGTTGTCGTACCTCAGATACTCACTACACAAAAATTTAAAAGAAAATGTTCTCAGTTTTTCACTTGAAATTTACTCTAGATGCAGACAGAGAGGATATATGAACTCAATAGTGGGGGAATAGTGGCATCAGGAAGGGCACACAGTCACCCACTGTCACTAACATTACCACAACCCAATCAAAAATGTCAACCCCCATCGTAAAATGGGACAAGGCAAGCAAGAATTATAGAAAAACATGTAGTTGTGACTATGGGAGATAGAATGTTCATAGTATCTAATACAAGCATTTGTAAGTTTTTCATGCTTGTTAACAGTTAGGGCTACAGTTGTCTTTTACATAAATGCTCTGCTATCTTTTTCTCAACCTAGTTTCATAGGAATATTAGGTTTTATTGTAATAGGTTTTAAAATGAGCACACTTCATATGCCACCATCACAGTGTAGATACTCTTTTGCTCCAATATGGTAGTCTTATGCTGCCATCATCTGATCTTCTGTAACTTGCTATAAAATTGCCATGCTACATTACATGAAGTCAAAGCGTAAAAGGCACTCCGCATGTATAAATTTCATGATAAAAATCTAGTTGATGAAATACGTGCAGTTGGTAAAATGCACACAAATGGTAAAAAAGCACAAAGCCAAAATCCTCATATTGTCCATGCAAGTGGTGGTGAATATTATCATATAAAACTGCCTGCACTCTGATCTCAGCTTATGAAGTGCGTTTATTTTCAGCCATACTGGTCGCTCCACAGCGCAGCATGTGTGCCTCACACAACTGATTTTGACACAGCATATCTCTGTTTTTCGTTTTTGTGAGATAATTTTATGCTGCTGTATACTGGGTGTTAAAAAAGTACTCCACTTTGTTAGATGTGGTAGTATGAATCAAAACAAGACAAAAATGTGCAGTCAATATGGACTTCAAAATGCATACTGTAAGAACTATGAGAACTTGTTCATCTTCTTCACTGTGAAACACATCAGCTCTTCTACTGTAACCTTTATACTACCAAGCGCTAGCAAACATGTTCATTGGTATGCGGTATCATTAATTCCAAACAATTGACTTGTCTGCACTGCTAGACAATATAGCATTCTACCAACGAATGAAGATGGAGCATCAGCCCAATTTCTGCTGAATGTATGAGAACACCACCTGGACAACGGATTTTATGAGGTGACCCAGTACTTTGGCCAGCTCAATCCCCCAACTGCCATCCCTTGAATTTTTGTTTGTGGGGACACTTGGAACATTTGGAGTATGAACGCGCCATTAACAATGTTCAGACACAACAGAAATACATCATCAACATCCGCTGACACATCTGTCACACACGAGAGTTTCTCCACAGGATGTGGTTACCCAAGATTGCCTAAGACATAGATAGAAGATTGCGTAATGGACATCATAATGGACACCTCCTTCAGGGATGGCTCACAAATGCTGGCTGTATACATTAGCAGATGCATTGGAAGCTCTACTGTCCCACAATAAGAGAATACAGTCGTAGTCGTCTTATTTGTTGCAATCTACTGATTTGTTTACTATCTTCTATAGGCTGTTCAATTTGTTTGGTAGCTTTTGGTAAAAAAAGAGCTTGCAGGAGAAGAGATGTTTCACAGTACGAAAATCAACAAGTACTCTTATCTCTTGCGGTGGGATGTAGTGCGTTTCGGTAAAAAAAAATCGATTTTTTAAAAAAATATTATATTCTTCATCTACAGAGTTTAATCTATGTTTTGTGTGAATTTTACCGTGATAGCAACTTCAGAAAGGCATTTAAATTGTTAAACTAATTAACTCTGCACTGGCAGCCACTCCCACCTTTTCCAACATTTGGGAAACTGCTTGCTTCAGCGGAATTTTTATCAGTGTGAAGGCTATATTCTTTCGATATCTTCGGCTGACATCTATACCTCTGCCTGAAAACTTTCTTGCATGTGGTTTATTTACGTTTTGACCATACTAACACATATTAGTAGGTGTGGGTTGAATCCGCAAACCTTTACGTGGAAATAAAGATTTATGCATAATGGGTGGTGGAAAAACAGTGTTTAGGAAACGGAGGTTTCTTGGAAATCGGTTTACCAACAAAAAAGAGGAAGCTACTCGAATTGAAGAACATAAGCTCTCAGCTTCAGTTCTCAGCTTCTGGATAATTGTACATGTTAATGATGTTGATATGGATTCCACTGGATTCAGACTTATTAATTTAGAGCTTCTCTGCCAGGCTGTAAAGTTTTCATGTTCATGTTTCTTGCAAACCCTGATTTATTGAGGAAGTGTCTTCAAGCAAAGACACAATATGCAAATGAAAGTCTCAAGAATTTAATTTGGATTAAATGCTCAAAACGAACATTCTGTGGACTTGAAGTACTCAAAATAGGTGTCTAGGATGCAGTTTTATGTTACAACAACGGAAATAATGGCAGAACTGAAGTGATGGATAGAGCTGGTGTAGATCCTGGTGTGTTTAAAACAAAATCATTGTACACCATCGATGAGGGCTGGGTCAAGAAAGCTAACAGATCAGTGTCTGACCTGTAAAAAAAGGGGCAGGGAGATTCGAAAAGATAAAAAAGCTGGAGGATGTAACAGTATAGACAATTTTAAAACTGAGGTAAGCTTATTACATCTAGAAGTATGATAAGAAAATTTTTGAACCTCATGTCTCTGTTTTACATTTCTCACGTTATTAGAAGCATTTTCTCAGAAAGTATATGCGCTAATGCTATGAAATTTTCAAGAACTGCTTGCTATTAAATTCAAATTTTTAGATATGTAGATATTTTTAGATATGTAGAAGAAAGTTTATTTTGGATATGTAAAATCAGAAACTCTGTTAATAATACAATTTGTACCACAAATTAATAACTGTAGTTTAGCGGTTTTATAACCTTCTCAGAACACTGAAATAGAATTTGAGTTGAGGTTTTTCATAAAAAAAGACAATAAAAAATAAAAAATTCAAATTTCTGGCAAAATATTATTCCTGCATATTTTATTATATTTTTCCGTTAAAACACAGCTCTTTTGGTTTACACATGTAAAATTTTATATTTGTACATTAATAAATATGGCTGTAATGATTTTTTAAATAAATGTTTGCATTTTCCATTATATCCCCCTTAAGGTAAAGTAAGTATTTTAGAGCTTATGTCTCCTACACAGTTTTTCTTGTTATGTTATATACTACTGCCTCTCAAAATATGGAATACTAGTTTCTAAAACAATGTACACACTTGTTTTTGAATTTGTCCCTTTTACTGTATTTTCTTCTTTCTTTTAATTCTGTTGTGGACTGGGTAGTAAATTTTCAAATTTCTACTATTTTTGAACATATTGTAAGTTTTGCACAGTATCGTTCTATTCATAGTAAATGTATTGGCACTTTGCCGGCTGTGGTGGTCTAGCGGCTCTAGGTGCTCAGTCCAGAACCGCGCGACTGTTACTGTCGCCGGTTCGAATCCTGCCTCAGGCATGGATTTGTGTGACGTCCTTAGGTTAGTTAGGTTTAAGTAGTTCTAAGTTCTAGGTGACTGATGACCACAGATGTTATGTCCCATAGTGCTCAGAGCCATTTTTTTTTGTATTGGCACTTTGCACTTCTAATTAATTTTGATTCCCACAGTTAAAATTATTATTGCTTACTACATTTATCCTCAGTATCAACACAGCCTTTTTATTTATGTTGTTACTACTACTACACTATTTCTGAAGACTCCTTCCATTATGACTGTCCAAGTGTTTCAAATATTTTCTTTTCCTGAGTATGTCACTCCAACAGTTCTGCCAGATCTGGAATACCCCAACAACTACCCTGTGTCATCTAATGGCCAGCAAACCTTTTATTATGGACAGATATTTTTTTATTTTGTTACTGTAATATAAACCAAACTCAGATCTGAACAAACACTGTTGCCCTGTAATTTTTTGCTCCTAACAATGTCCTTTCTCCTACATCCTTGGGCTATTCAAAAGGGTGAAAGGTTAAGAATGTACAACTCTGTGTGCCAGTCCCAACAAGGATCCATAGATATTAATAATTTTTGTCTTTTCTTTGTCGTTACGGTTCCACTTTCTGTGCTCAATCATAGTTAGGTGCACATGCTGGTACAGGGGAGTTGATTTAGTCCGATATGCTTGTGAGTCTTTTTTTATTTACTTGTGCCAAATCAAACATGGTTTGTGCCATCTACAACAGCCTCAATTGTGTTTTATCTCTGCTACAGAGCAGCTGACCCATCCCTGTTTCTATCGAGACTGGCAACTTCATCTTTCCTGGAGGGCCCAATAGAAACTAGCACTGCAATAACTGCAGACTTCTCTGACTACATTTATGACTCTTAATTGGCCCTCACACAATCACGCAGCCATCGACTCTATGTTGCCCACAATCCACCTGGTGTTCTGGACTGCAGCAGCTCCTATATTCCCACAAATGATGCTGATACTATTTCATGCTAGGATTTCACTCGTTTTTCTTTTTGTTCAGGCACAACTCTTCTAGCTGCTGCTATCCATCATCCTTTTAGTGTTTGCTGATTTTCATACACAGAGTACTAATATTTTCCACGATATCCTTACTGTCTCTGTTCTTGTCAGAAGGAATATCAAGTTGTGTTTCTATTAAGTAGGTTGTGCATCTTCGTACTTGCAAAATGATGAGAGTTAATGCTATGATTGTGGCATTCAGTCTAGTTAACCACAAAAAGGATGCTGTATTAGGTTCATTTCGTTGCTAGTATCACTGTACCAAAAGCCATCTTGTCATATCTCCTCCACTAACATATGAATAATCTTTTTTTCACTGGACATTAAAACCAAATGATATGGTTTTTTCTTGAAGTTACTATTATTAGATTATTTATTTGTCATGTCAAAAGAACAGAAGTGTCAAAAATATATATACAAAAGAATACCAAAAATTGGCCACGTCAAGTGCATTCGGTGTAGCTCTCAACAGGTCTTGCATGGTGCAGGTGGTTGGTGATGAGGAACACTGAGGGGAAATGGCTGTTAGTCTGCTCAAAGCCACACTGGCAAAGAACTGAGTCTACAGAGAAACCCCAAGTCTGCAGACTGGTCTTGCACGTTGTGTTTGATCATAATCTACTGAGAGACCCCATATTGACCACTTCTCCGAATATCAATGAGGGAGTTCTTTCTTTGGAGCGATCCATTCTCCTACATACCGACATTTCTCCCCCCATTACAAGTTCCTTGCCACATGTGGATTCTCAATGAGAGCCTCAATAGTTGTCAAGAAGCTCTTTCTTGATTTCAGCCAGTGGTTGAGCTTCCTTCGTTGTGGCCTTACTTTTCTCATATTTCGCAGCTACCTAACATCTCGTTTCAGGAGGAGCTATGCCAGTGAGGCAACGGAGTTTGTCCACAGGAATAGGTCTTAAGCAACCCGTGATAATCTGGCAAGGCTCATTTAGAGCCTCATCTACGTTCCTGGCATGACTGGACTAGTACCATGCATATTCAGCAGTGGAACAACACAGACAAACGCGCTTAGCGCACAGTGCATGGTTTAGCACCCCTTGATGTGCCTGTCAATTTTCGCACTGTTATTATTTCTGGATGCCACTTTCTGTTTGGTGTTTAGTCAACACTTTTTATATGTTAGCGTGCAATCCAGTATTACTCTAGGATTCTTGCGAGTAGGTTTATGCTCGAGTACGATGTCTCCCCAGGATATATTTAACGATCTATTTGCCTGTTTATTCTTCAGGTGGAAAGCGCAGATCTGGGTCTTGGCAGGATTAGGTTTCAAGTAATTCCCATTATAGTAAACAGTGAATTTTTCCAGAGATTTTGATAGCATATCTTCTACAGACTCAGAACAGTAAGCCTGAGTAGTGATAGTGCAGTCATCAGCATAAATAAAGCTTAGGGTCACTTCAGGGATAGGTTGATCGTTGGTATAGATGTTGAATAATAGCAGTGCAAGCACACTGCCTTGTGGCAGCCCATTTTTCTGAGTTCTCCACCTACTTTTCTTTCCCTGAAATCCCACAATTAATAAATAAATAAATCTGTAATTCTGGAGAAGGTTTCTAATATTGCACATGCATGTGAAGTCTTTAGTTATGTCATAAACTTTATTCAGAACGAGCCGATGGTTGATCGTATCATAAGCTGTGGATAGATGGATAAATACAGCACCTGTAATGAGCCATTTCTCATATCCATCTTCGATATGTTGTGTTAAGTTTAATAGTTAAGATGTGTGGCTCTTCCCTTCTCTGAAGTTGCTTGATGTGGTATTAGAAGATGCTCCACCTTTCTAATCATTCTCTGAAGAATGAGCCTCTCCAGTATTTTGTGGAGGTGACAGAATAAAGAGATTGGTCTATAATTTTTGGGATCTTTCCTATCCTTTCCGTGTTTCGGTATGGCAATTACTGTTGATTTTTCGCCATACTTTAGCGATCTTGCACTCTCGAATACAGTTGCCCATAAATTGCAGTAACCAAAGCATTTTAGCGGAACCAAAATTGTTGATTTGTTCAGCTCTAATGTCATCCAGTCCTACTGCTTTTCCCTATTTACATTTATTCAGGACTGAATTCAATTCTTCAAGAGAGAAAGATGGAGATAAGATACTGTTCTCTTGATCTGTTTGCCTGAATAATTGTTTCCTCTCTATATTTGTGGGTTTAGTTGATCTGCCATTAATCAGGGGTTGGTAAGCAATTTGGTCTGGTTTAATGTTAACATACGTGTTGACCTGAGTGTCGTCATTACTCAGGCAATGTAATAGCCTCCAGGCCTTTTGACTACTTTTACTCATGTCACAGTCTGCCATTAATTGTATCCATTCTTCTCTCTTAGCCTCAGATATTAAATAGAGGACATTCTGTGCAAGGCTTGATGTGGCTTCACTGAAAGGATCTTCTTCCAACTATCTGTAGTACTCTTTAAGAAGAGTGATCTTTTCATGTGTTATATACCCTTGATATAGTTCATTCTGCATCCCCTTAGAATTGATGCTAAGGCAGAGGCATTAACGATGTTAACAAAATTCTCATATTGATCTATCACAGGACCTATAGTTAAATTTTCTCATCTAAAAATTTTGAAAATTTCAGCCAATCAGCTGTTTTGAAGTTGTACCTTCGTCTGAAAGGGAGTTCTTGAGGTCTTACTTGTGGGAGAACTTGACACATAATTGGTCGACGTTGTGTATTCGGTATGGGCTTACAGACGAATTTAGTGCAGGTATTAAAAATACTTTCACTAACGAAAATCAGATACGGATTATAGCCAGCGTTCACTGTAGAAGGAATGAGGTAGTTTGCTGTCATGAAGGAGTGAATGATGGAAAGTTTCAGCCCACATGAGGACAGCCTCACCATTCTGGTCCTCTTGAGTGTACCCCCAAGCAAGGCTGTGACTGTTGAAATCAGGTATCACAATAGAATCTTTCTCTTTAATAAAATTTTCAGGTGGGGTGATGGAAAAATCTGTTGCTAGAGGTATATATGCTGATGTGACTCTACAGTTACTTAACAGTAATAATTTCATTATTGTTATCTGACTGACGAATACTACAGACTTCAAGGTCAGGTCTTATAAGGATGGCGCTTCCATACTGTACATCATGTCAGCAACCAGTTTCATTCCAGGAACAGAAGGACATCTCTGCCGGGTATCTACGTATTTCTTCAACACAAGATATCACAGTACTTAGTGTGGCACATGTCTTGCAAGAGTTGTTGCTTGCAGGAAGGTATTCCTTCAATATTCATGTATATTATAGTCAACACTGTCCCAAAAACGACTTCTGGTGTGAAAGGATCAGCTGCCAGGTTATTATGGCATTTCCCATGGTACACCTGATTGCAATTCATATCTCTGTATTTATCATCAAACATTGCAATCTTCAGGGAGGCTCCTTTCATGTACCCCATTATTAGATGAGGCCTTAACTCTGGAGAGATCATAATTATTTGTAGTAATGCAAATGCTTAAAAATGTCCCATAGCATGCTTTACGGCAATATTTGTTGAAAATCAACTAACCTGAGTATAATCAAATAGACTTAGCTAATGGAACATCCACAGGGGGATACTGGTGTATCTCAATCTGTTCTTTATGAGACAATGTATGAATTGCATAGATCTATCTCATGTGTCATGCACTGTAACCAAAGATATGAAACTATGTCGATGTGCAACTGCCTAGCTCCAACTTGTACAAATTTATGGGCATAAATGTATGAGTGAGTTACACCTGCAGTCCTATGTGGCACACTAGTTAACTTACCCTTAGTAAACGTAGCCACATTAAACATAAACAATAAAAAATTTAAATAGCAGGAATACGTAATGCAGAATCCAAATATGTAGCATGAATCAGCAAACTATTTTCACAATTTTATATTTTAGTGAAAAGCAGCTTTTCTAGCTTTAAATGAAACCTGTATCATCTTCCAACAAACTCCATTCACTCAAGTAATTTCAAACAAAAAGTACTCCAATTCTGTTTACAACAATATTTAAAATCATACTTTCTTGATTTATGATTCAGTTTGGACTCAAGTTAACACTAACATTAGTCTTTCGACAGATGTCAAACAATACAGGTTTCAAAAAGATCCATTTTGGACAGGAGTGCAAGGCAACAATTATCGTGTCTAAATGATGTTCCTAAGAACTTTTTGGTTATAAAATGCCACCCATATTAGCTTGAAGTGCAGTGGTGATAATGTGAGGACATTCATTACAGCCTTTATGGAATTTGCCACATATATTTCAGCGGAAAACATCTAAAAGTGTTCAGGAACATCATATGATGATGGCAACAATAACCAGTTACTAATAATGACATTTGTTTCAGTCTTATTATATAAATACCACATTACAACAATTAATAGCACTTTATTTTGACAAAGTACTATTGTCAATATTTCCCATTGCTTCTGTCACTTGAACTCCAATTTTAATATATCACTGTGGGTTACTTAATTTCTGTTCAGAATCTTTAGAATCATCACAAGCGTATTTTCAGTGATGAGACTATTAAAATAGAAGAGTTACAAGCCAGAATTTAAGCTTCATGTGAGTATAGTATTGTAAGTTTGTGAATTCAAGGCTCTGTTCTTACCTGAATAATAATAGTAATGATGTTTGTCTCAGCAAGCATTACTGAGAGAACAAAATATTTTTCTGTTTTGATTAAAATAGACCAACCACAAAAAGCACAGTACCAACAGGAACTGAAGTAGAAATATGCAACTAAGTAGCTGGACAGAATAGTGTAACAACATTACTATAAGGAGAATGACACAATTTAAAATCCATGCAATTTCTTTCCAAGTCACAACCAAAATTTCTAATGAAATGTGTATGAGGATGGGAGCCCACAAACTATAAATAGATCAACATTCCCTAAATATTTAAAAGCCACAGCAGTATTGCAGCCTAGATAGCAGCATACTATTATGTTGCAAGAACCATCATCAGAGATACATTCTCATTACAGTAAAAAGCCGCACAGCTGAAAGTGTCGAAAACTTCAGAAATGCCTATCACTTAATAAAAATAGTCTCAAGTTATTGAAAGTATGACAAAACTTAATAAACGAACTACCTCACACCAATAAAAAATTGGTGAGAAGTCGAAAACACCGACCAAAAACAAACATTATGAAATATGAGACAAAGCATTAGTAAAGATTTCTGAAAAACTCACATTTACTCAGAGAAATTATGGAAAATAAACACTATGAAATCATGTTTAAAGCAGATAAAAGACAACCAAAAAAATCAGATTAAAACAAAGTAATTAGAAAGAAAGCACTTTTAATAAATTAACTTATTACAATAAAAATTATACATTTGGATTAAATTCATATTCTAGTAATCACACTGAGCTCTTAACTGTCCTCGTGTTTATACAAACAGTTGGAATTATAATCTGACACTACATGATGACAGTTTTGCCACTGATGTTTGTACAGTAGTTACATGATATTTAAAAACAGACAAATAATTGAAAGATTTGATGCATAAAATTAATCTTCATTTAATCAGAATTATGTACAGGGATTTTTTAACACAAATATTTTTCACAAGAAATATGGCACTTAAACTGACAATAGTGTATTGGCATAAAATTTAACGAAGCACGAAAATTTGAATTACTACACAATGTACCAAAAGATCCTTTTGTGTCAAGATACACTGTTGATCGAAATCATTATACCCACTTCCCTAGGAGGAGTGTATGCTACCCAGTGGCATTTTGGTTATGTCACGTAGTAACGAAACTATATAACCAGCAATGAATGGGTAATCATTCTAGTTACAGTTCGTGTAAAAAACTGGCATAAATAACTTTGCCAAAGATCAGATGGTTTTGCCTGGTGCCTGGGTAAGTGCATCTAAAAAACAGTGAATGTGGTTGGCTGCTCAGATGCTTCTATCATTAGCCTCTATGGAACATTGTTGAAAGATGGGATATCCACAAGTTGACAAAAGGTTGTAGGATTACCATGCATTTCCTAGAACAAGGAGATCAGAACCTAGCTGCTTTGTAAAGTGGGATTGATGGCCATCTGTGGATACAGAAGAAAATGCTTGTCAGTTACTAGAGTAATACGAATGGGATAATTGAGATTGGACTGCATACCAATAAAGATGTGTCACCTGTTGGGATAAGTGACATTTCTTGTGGACCAAGTTAATGGTTGTGCCCAGATGTGCCATCATCCAGATGAACAGTCGTTCAACACATGCACAACACAACAGGTGCAGAAAGATGGTGGCAATGTCATGCTATGGGGGATATTCATATGAGACGCCAAGAAGCAGCTGGTCATAATTGGAAGCACCATGACAGATGTGAAGAACACGAACATTATTGCAACCTCTGTGTCACTTAATGCTCGATGTATTTCCTGAGAGTGACAACATCTTACAGCAGGATAACTGTCCAAATCACAAGGTCAGAATCACACTGCAATGGTTTGAGCATCATGATAGCTCACACTGTTGTCTTTCCCACCTCATTTGGTCATTACGAAACGAATTTGGGATGCTATTGCATACTAACTACACAGCAACAAACTGATAGCCTGCAGTTAATGGGAACTGTGTGAGACGTGTGTAGACATACAGTCCAATTTACTAGTGGAAAACTAACAGCGAACTAATGAGTCCACACCATACGGAAGCACTGTTGTATTGCAGTCTGAAGGTGAATCAAAATGCTACTAGGCAGATGATTACAATTTTTGCCTGATCTCTGCATACTTGCCACCATCAGTTATTTCCTAATGTAGAAGTAGCACAGATCACATGTGTGCAAATTTTGATCACACAAATAGCATTACTATTAAGGAGGCATACCCAGTAACATGTTTGCATAATCATGATATTTTTGTATCTTTCTCCATCGTTGAGAAAAATAGCCTGAGTGATGGATGTGTAATAAACACATTTATGCTGTCGACTGGGTACTGCCTACAGCTTCATGAATATTGAAATGGCAGTTTCTTACAAATAACTAGCAACATACTGGTAAATTCTCCTGAAGAATATAGAGTCCTGATTACTGCATAGGACTTCTACTCAAACGAGAAACAGATATCTTTCGATGCCCCAATTTCTGGTAGACAGATCGTTATAGCATGGAGCATTTACAACAAAAAATTGCAATTGTGTGCTTCATATATTGTATTTAGTATGCAACTTCTTTGAACATGAAGCTGTGAAAACGGATTTGTCCTTTTTTTGTGACCTTTCTGTAGCACATGCGATCAATATTCGTAACACACTTGTGGTCTCCTTTGAACATGTGTAAGTCTACAGACCTCAACAATACTTTGAGTGGTCTCTACGTAATATGTATTATTGCATGCTTCTAAAGATGATAGACTGGAGTAAAAGATTCCCAGCAAATATCACATCTGTGTAGCCTTTTTTTCAGTGTGTAGTGATTGCTGTTTCTTGAGGTTACTCGAGTTTTTATACAATTTGCCATAAATACTACATTTGTGTTTTCATTTACCGGTGTGTACTAATGATTTCCTTCAGATTACCAGAGGAAGAAAAATATTTGCCGCAAGTATATTTGTGGGGGCTCATTCCTGCGTGTATTAATTTCTGTGTTTTTAGATGACCCAGTTCTGAAAACGATTTGCCACCAACATTGACTTTGTGTGGTCCCTGTTCAGTGTGTATTAATTCATGTTTCTCGAGACTGCCCCATTGAGGAAACGATTTACCACAAACACTATATTTGTATGGTCTCTTTCCCATGTGTGTCAACAAATGCCTCTTGACATTGCCCGACTGAGTAAACGATTTTCCACAAACATCGCATTCGTGGGGTCTCTTTCCTGTATGTATTAATTCATGTGTCCTGAGATTGCTCGACTGAGTAAACGATTTTCCACAAACACGGCATTCGTGGGGTCTCTTTCCCGTGTGTATTAATTCGTGTGCCTTGAGACTGCCCAAAAGAATAAACGATTTTCCACAAACACTGCATTCATGGGGTCTCTTTCCTGTATGTATTAATTCGTGTCTTTTGAGATTGCTCGACTGAGTAAACGATTTTCCACAAACATGGCATTCGTGGGGTCTCTTTCCCGTGTGTATTAATTCGTGTACCTTGAGACTATTTGAACGATTAAACGATTTGCCACAAACATCACATTTGTGACGTCTCTTTGCACTTAGCACAGTGTGGACATTAACATGATCACTTGTACACAAAATTCCATAGTCATCACATCTGAGTTGCTCTGCAACTTGTGTCACAGTATGTGTATTGCTTGTGTCACTAAAGGATTTCCTTAAAGTTTTCGTGGTTTCCTTGGATGAAGATTGCTTCTCAGTCTGTTCCACAATTTCCTCTCTTACACTTTCTAAGGAGATGTTGTTTTCATGGTCATCACTACATTCAAGTTTCTCACTGTTGGCAGCTGATAATGCTTGGTCACCCTCACTCATTCTCAAATGTTCTTTCAAGCTGTCATCAGTGGGCAATACCTCACCACATGACTTACACACATATGCAGGTGCCTGCACACCATCAATGTGGATGAAGATATGCATTATGAGTCTGTACTTTGAAGGGAAGCTCTGTAGGCAGAAACTACAGTTAAACTTATGGAATTCCTTTTCCCTGATGCTACAACTTAATCTTGTGCCACATAAGCTGTCTTCTTGTGAAGTCCGTAACTTGCTATAGTTATGGGACATACTGAAATCTGTTGACATCTCTGTATCTATCTCCAGATCGTCATCGACTAGTCCTTGATGTAATGCTTCTTGATACGAAACGTTACAGCTGTCACCAGCACTTTGAATGAAACTGAGGAAGGAGAAAAGAGGTGTGAAATTACACGATACAAAAAACAGTATTTCACCATCCACAAAATCAGGGACTTTAAACCGAAAGATAAAAATGTATGGGTCTCACAGATAACTTATCCAGTACATGTAAGTGATTTAAAATTATCATGACATTCTGCCAGAGCGATAGAATTTTTATGAGGCAAATGATCACAGGAAATTCAATAACGACCAGTCTCATTCAGTGCTGACTGGGTTTCCTAATTTTTTAGTAGGTACTGTTATTTAAGAGTCTTGTAATATTTTTAAAATACTGTTCAACAATCTTTTAGACCAAATTATTAATATTATTAGATATAATATCCTCCAGTTTTTGACATAACAGTTTCCACACAAAGATAAAGGAAAAGAAAAGAGAAATCAATGATTTTAAAACTAAAATAAATCACTCTTTCCAAGTGGATTTTTCTTTTTTTGGAGAACACTTTGAGCTTAGAGTATAAATTCTTAAAAGCACTCATGATAAATTTATTTCACAAAGCAATGAAGCATGGCATTTTATTTGATTCCAAATGAATCCCCAACTACCACAAACATCACATTTATTATTGGCTAGGTAGTATGGCCATGAACCAGGTGGACAACACCTGTACAGGAACACATACATAAATTTCCAGACTCATGAACAAATGTGAATGACACACACAAATTATTCCAACATTAGAGTGTGTTGTTAGCAGCACAGCTTATGTGTAGCTCTTTCTAATTGACATATTGTCTGTCAGGGAGGATGCCAATGCAGTTACAGCCTCCCATTCTAAAGTATCTTCACAACTCCTGGTCCCCTGGAGTTCCAAAACATCCTCAACTGAATCACACACCCCTATCAATGGTGACATCAGCACAAATCATGTACAGTGCATCCTACCATAGTCCTCTGCGA
The DNA here is from genome assembly GCF_023864345.2 of Schistocerca serialis cubense. Lineage (NCBI taxonomy): Eukaryota > Metazoa > Arthropoda > Insecta > Orthoptera > Acrididae > Schistocerca > Schistocerca serialis. Next base: position 83,504,818 of record NC_064648.1, read on the forward strand.
GCAAGTGATGGCAGTAGGTGAATTGTCTACCTGTGTGATATCTGGGTCCAATCATTCCACCTGCAGCTACCCCATTCCATCACAATGGAACTGGACATCTTTGAGCTTCCCAATGAGGTCATTTGAGTGTGGATATGGCTGTGGGTGTGTAGGAGCATGCACATACTTGCATGCTATTATTCTATCCTGATTGCTGCTTTTGACTGTTTTGCTTTTTGATGGATATGTGGTTTCAAGTAACCAATGACAGTGAAACATTACAGTTTGCTTTCATCAAAAACTGAAGTTTTGCTGCAGTAGATGGCTATGCAAAGAAACATATCAAGAAATATTTCTGTCTTGAGTTGGCTCACAGAGGTTAGCCTTAAAATCTCTGAACAAAATAATCATGATCTCAGTTGTGCTGCAGATTGTTAATCTCTTGTTTTCTTGGATATACTGCAACTCATACAGTTGTGGTAACGTTAGGGCATGAGTTTAAATTCAAGGCTACAAAAGGCTGTCTAAAATCATCAGACGCAAAGTTAATGTAGAATATTATATCCCACTGATTACAGTACTGTATGCTGAATTTAAAAAGAACACGCCTTTTGGGTATGCCCTATGTAGGTATATTTCTTCTACAGTTGCTTCCACATCTGCCAGATGATAAGAGTAGATGCCTGGTGTGCTCATAATCAAAGTGGCTGAAAACACCTCCCACTTTCAAAGCTTACAGGTGGCATAGATGGCAGGCACTGACTTTCCCCAAACACTCCTTTGTACACATATACAAGGACACAGCCACAATTACACACATTTCCAACATATTATCAGATTAGGGAAAGGCAGTGTATTCCAGCCATTCACATTCTCAGGGTGGAGCAATATCCTTCAAATGTACACTGGATGTGAGTGCGTAGTTGTTTGGATTCTACAGACCAGGTATGGCACATGCTGATCGAATTTTTCTTGTCATTTGGCTTACAGTTGGTGAGGGCCACTTTACAGTAATTATTGTGCAATGTATCATTTTCCCCTGGGTTCAGTAGAACAGGCAAGATTGCTTTCTCACATAAAGCTGAAATTTTCCTACTAGTTCAGCTGTTATGTAGCACTGCTTGAAAATAAAAAGTCATATCTAAGTTTCTTGCGGCATTACATCCACCCTCCCTGAGCTATCTCCTTTTCTCCCCTCTGGTTTTTAGATTTGTTCCTGACTGATACAGCAGTTTTATGGGCTATCACAACAATAATAAATCCTCCTCGACATTACTCATATTTTTTTTTGAGCCAGCTGACAAAAGAAATGATGTATACAGCTGTTCTGGGCTAAATATTCACTGCAGATGAACAACACTCGAACTATCACCAAGCTTTGCAAGAGGTGAATACTGTAGGTTGACACTTACTTCCACAACAGGACAAGTGCACCAACAGTGTGGTGAATATACCTTGCAATAATCATAGTCTGGCAAGATGTAAGCAATTTTGAATATCACCAGATGATAAAACAATCCTCTGTTTGCTCTATGTGGTACCCACCTCAGTGACTTTTTGACATGCCTATGTGTGTAGGTTACAATTATAATTAAGCAGGATTAGAGATCAGTTGTGAGAAAATAAATAACTGTGCTGAAGTAAATTCTAGCACTTGTATTCAGAAGACATGGCTTATCTCACAACCCACCAGGAGATGCTGGCATTACACCTGCATATTACTGACAATATCTCCTACAAATGAAATGGCTGGCAAAATTTTAGGACAATATTAGCAATGCTTCTTCCAAAGAGAATCTTGGCAAATCAAAACAAAATCTATTGTTATCATTGAGTAACTGCCCTAAGAATTCATACAGCTAGTGTCTGATCTCAATCCTCACTTATCCCTCACACACAGCAAATAATACAGGTTGCCCATCCAGCTGTCCTTACCCCCAGTGGCAACCAGTCAGATACTGTGCCCTGAAAGCATGGGAGTATTGAAACATTTACAAAGTGACTCATGTGAAATACAGTGATCTTCTACAAATAAAAAGTTTCATTTACTCCACATGTGCTATCAAAACATGAATGTTCCATTGCAGTATAATAGATATTAAACCAATGATAAGCTTTTGTGTTATTACTACAAGGCATTAGGGAGATGACAATTTGAAGGTTTTCACTGTGAAACTTTGTGGTTCCATCACAAAACCATAAATGTTTGCATCACATGTGATTCATGGGATATAGGGTATTTGTACCTGATGTTCTAAAAGTGCCAAGTCTCATTATTTGGACAGTTATTATCTTGTATGTTTTTTCTACAGTGAGTATGGTGGTGGTTTAGGTTTCAAGTATTTTCTATCTTATTCTTTTGGGATAGAGTAGAACATCAAGTAACACCCCCATCAGTTGCCACAACCCTAAAGCCATCATCATATGTGTTCTTGATGACATTGCTAGTGAAAGTTCCAACACTGAATATACCAAGATGTCCCATTGGAACAACCTTCCCATAACAAAAGTGAATGACACAGCTAATATCCTAGTCTATTGCTGGACAGTCATGGTTGAAGCTGGTAGAATTGTTGCAACACATATGTTCCTGATTCATATGCAGCTTTCTGATATTTCTCATAGAGTTCTTGTCCTTTAAATGACACAATGAAATCCCACAAGAAAGCTTGTGATATTTGGGACTTATGGCATCATGTCAATATTGATTATGTGAGCAGTAACACATGCTGTTAACCCTTATGAACTTCAGTTTAATATTATATCTCTTAACTGCATCTTACCATTTTAGTTATAATTTTCCTCGAGAATGTGTTGCCTCATTTCTACCAGCCCTTCTTAATTGCTGTGTAACGTCTGAAAAATAACTTATGATAAACAAAAACTTACTATAGTGTTGTGAGAATATATGATATTTAGTGTACAATTAAAAACTCTATCAGCATCTCCACGGCACAATGTCATGATTTCCTAATTTTGTGACGTTTTGGTAATAGCTAAGTTATTTGACATGTTTGAGTTGTGTGGCACCCACTTACCATATGAAACATTTATCTTGCCAAAGTGAAGTGACATGCCTGCCTTAATGAAACTGGGAGACATACAGTATATAAAACTGCAATGGGAGGATATCTAGGGAGAGTCCACACGCTAACATGTGGTTAATGAAGATGGATGGCCGGTCTTTCTAGTAGTAAAGGTACCAGCCACCACCATACCATATGCTAAGGAAATTATTTTGCAATTCCTGAGGACATGCTGCTCTGCTGTATAGTTTAATGATAATGACATCCAATTGGGTAAAATATTCCAGTAGCAATATAGCCTCCCAATAATATCTCTGGGAGGGGGCTACTCTGGTGGATATCATCAGGGGAAAGAAACAATATCACTACAAGTGAGAGTGTGGAATGTTAAGTCCCTTGATTGATTAGGTGAGTCAGAGAACATGAAATCAGAAATGGATAAGTTGAAGTTTGATATGGTGGGAATTAGTGTGGTGCATGGGAGGAAGAACAACATTTCTGGTTAGGTGACTGCAGAGTTATCAACACAAAATGAAACTGGAGTAATGCATGAGTAGAAGTAATTATAAATTATAATGCAGAAGTGTAGGTAAACTAATATGAACAGTACTGTTGACTCAGTTCCATAGGCAACACAGATAAAAAGGCAAAACTATTCATAATTGTACAGGCACATATAATTACTAGCTCTGTCAATTATGAAGAACTTAAAAGAATATATAAGCTTGTACTTAGATAAAATTTTGAAGTGGAGCAAGCCTTCAACCATTAGGATTAAAAATAGTGAGTTTCACAAGAAGGAGAAACATAGTGCCCTATCACTACACTCATCAATTCTTGAGTGTAGCAGTATGTGAAGATACCAATGGAATCATCACACTGGTTCAGTTGTAGGTACAGCGGTCAGTCGATTGCTGGGATACCACAGAAATCTAATGCTTTCAAAACAACTGTGTGACTCACCTCAGAACATTGCTAAAGGGTGTGTGACACATATCAAATAGGTCTAACCAGCGATATTAATCTTTTACTTCACATTGCTTTGCAAGGAACAGATGTAGATGTAGACATAGCGGTCACACTCATCTGTGAGCATTTACTACGTGAAAAATGGTAAATGTTTACCATGGATATACACAGAAATTGCAGAATTGAATTATTTCCTAAAAATGATTTTGCAACCTCATGAGTCCAGCCTTACCATACAACAGGTCAAGTGGCTACTACAGTTCAAACACCAAAAAAGCATAGCCACAATTTGGGATGAGAACATATTGTGCCAAGAAAAAAGAGCTTTACTGAACACAAAGGAAGATCTGATAGTGCACTACAGACAGTACAGCAGAATATTTCACTATGCACAGTTTGTTGTCTTCTGAAGTAGTTAGAGCTCTGTCTACCTTGCACAAGATACTTAAGTCCAAGGAGTTATTCTTCCCGTGCTCTTACTTCCATTCAGTATCATGGTTTTTTTAGAGAATAAGAATATTAGGAAAATTATTAACACAATTGATAACATTTGTCCTGTAATTTCACTCTAGTTCTGTGGTGACAAAACTTTCCTTCTATGATCGAAGCACAACTGATCAGTATTCATTTTACTGTCAGATAAATCACTGTCAGTTTTGCTCCCAAATCAGCCAAGTTTGCAATGTGTGCATTAAGTCCTTTTGGGGAATTGTACTGTGTGAGATTTCCCAAATTCAGACATTGGTAACTCTAGGCATCCTTTGTTAGTAGCTTCTCAAGTCACAAAAGATGACTCACCAGTTAAGTCTTCATGGCCTTACTAAAGCTGACTACAGCTGCTTTATGAAATTTAAGATCATGATGGTGGCCTGTAAACGGTCAATACAACAAGCTTATGTTTCCCAATCCACATTGCTGACACAGTATTCAAAGAGCTGTTCACCCCAACATTCATTAATCTGAAGGGGCTGAAACTTGACTCCAGTTTTTGGGTATATAACCACTCACCCTTTCCTCTTACTCATTCTACATGATAGGACATTAGCTTGTACCCATCACATTGAATTTCTATGACTTCCATGTCATATTCAATTAGAATAGTTAGCACTATACAGCTGCTGACACTTCACCTGCACTTTAGTTTGCTTCTTTTTAATAAAAGAAGTACACTGTTTTTATTAAGGAACCAATACACAAACTAGGTGTTTTATAGAATGTGTTACTAACCCTACTTCTTTGTAATATTTTTACTTATCAATAATAATGAACAATCAATTATGCTGAACATGAACTCACTTAAGGTTAACACTTGGTTAACACCAGCAAAATATCTGTACTGGCAGTGATGCACATGATATTATACAATATTTTAATGGTTAACAAATTTCAGTCAGCATGAATTACAAACTGTTTTTTAGTCTGTTGCATCATTACATTTTTTATTAAACCTGAATTGTCAACGTTTTTCTCTTTTCCTAATGTTTCTCTAGCTGACCTTTATGCATATCATTGCTCAACAATCGCCATCAACAAGGAAAACAATTGTGACACCAACAGTGTGGAAAACTAGATTCCATTAACAAGTGCAATTCCATGCTGAGATGTGCTTTTATTAGTTTTACAGACGTTCTTACAGCTGGCCATCTAATTAGGAAGCATTTTTGTTTCTTTCTGTGGCACCACAATGTGTTGAATGTTTGCCATTAGAATATTATCTGCAAGTGCAATTTTTCAGGCATTTTTGTTCCTCTCTGTGACAGCACAATATACTAGATTTAGAACATTATTTGAGTGTATAATTTTTCAGGTTACAGTACAGTATTTAATGTAAGGGCTTTAGAGTCCATTTTTGCTGTTTGTGCTGTTATTGCAAACCAATGTTATAAATGGGACTAATGTACATTGTAATATCGTAAAGCTCCTTTTTAATCTTCTGCAATAATAGAATAGTGGATATAGTAGTGTTTTCTCTGATAATATGCATAACATTGCTGTAGTCTGTATATACTGTATGTATATACTGCAAATGGTTAATACATAGAAAAAAATAGAACTCCAAAAACAGAACTTTTTAAAAATAACTTCTGGTATTTTGGTCCCTAGGGGTTATTGTTTTTCTTTCACATGGAGTAACTAAAACTTTATACTGCTCAAAATATTCTGCAGCGAATAATAAAAAACATACCTTAAACTATCAGATGCATTTCTTATTGAGGCTGCCACCTGAAACAATACAAAGAATTACTGGTGATTTAAAATTGATGAAACGGTAAATAAATAAAATTGTATTAACACCCACTAACATCTGACTGTTCCAAACAATAGTTGGAAATATTATTATCAAAGAGACACAACATAACTGTGGCAGTTATTGAAGAAAATTATAAGTAAAAATTAACACTTCATTTCAACACTTTGCTTTTAGCTTTGTAAATAATTATAAAGACACAGATTTATTTGAAAACAAATCTCCTACTTGATACTTCAAAATTAAAAGCATGAAACATCATTCACCTGCCATGCACATACAGTAAGGTGAAGTACCAGAGAAAAATGTAAAAAATCGTCCAATTTTTATTGATGAAACAGGTAAAAAAAGAACTGAACTGAAAAAAATTCTATCTGAACTGCTACTGAACGTATTTTTTTCACATCTGTAGCATTGAATATTATGCCATACTCTCGAGATAGATGGAACATCCATCTCGAGATGGAACATCAAAGTCGTTAAATGTCACATCAGTTTCATCCACAGAGGAAATTATGGAGTACAGCATGACATGAAAGTTATACGAATTATTACATGAAGTGCTGTTATTTTATAGGCATATAAATGACAAAGATTCGTGTATTATCATAAATAGGAAATAAACAACATGGTTAACATGAGGACAGTGTCCTCTTCAAATGTTTGACTGTGCTTTCATACATACAATGAATACATATGAAGAATCAATGAGCATGTGGACAACTACAATAGCAGTAAAATAAGTGTCACTCGAGTCTAGCAGAAGACCATTAAGATCAAGGATAATCTAAAGATTCAGTCATCAAACCCAGAGATGATCACCTAATGAGAAACATGTCAGATGAAACAAACTATTTCACATTAACAGTAAAGACTGAGTCATCTCTGAAAGCAAGTTGAATTAAGGTAACAAAATCAGTTTTTTCAAAAATAGCAACTGCACTGAAAATGAGTAATAACAAAGATAAGGGTACTGACAGTCAGATTCCTCTAATCTCCTCACACTGATAATTACAGGAGATGTTTCCAGATTGCATTGTCATCATCCCATACATTAACTTATAAGAGATAGCGTCTAAATTTAAAATTTTCTTCTTACTCCTATATCCTTCCCAATTTCTTTACATACACAAAATGATCAAAAGTATCCAAACACCCCCAAAAACATAGGTTTTTCATGTTAGGTGCATTGTGCTGCTACCTACTGCCAGGTACTCCATATCAGCAAACTCAGTAGTCATTAGACATCATGGGAGATCAGAATGGGGCACTCCGCGGAACCCATGCGCTTCGAACTTGGTCAGGTGATTGGGTATCACTTGTGTTGTATGTCTCTATGCCAGATTTCCACACTCCTAAACGTACCTAGGTCCACTGTTTCTGATGTGATAGTGAAGTGGAAACGTGAAGGGACACATACAGCACAGAAGCGTACAGGGCTACCTCGTTTGTTGACTAACAGAAACTGCTGACACTTGAAGAGGTTCGTAATGTATAACAGGCAGACATCTATACAGACCATCACACAGGAATTCCAGACTTCATAATTATTCACTGCAGGTATTACGACTGTTAGGTGGGAGGTGAGAAAACCTATACTTCACCGTCGAGCACCTGCTCATAAGCCACACATTACGCAGGTAAATTCCAGATGACGCCTCGCTTGATGTAAGGAGCGAAAACATTGGACAATTGAACAGTGCAAAATCGTTGTGTGGAGTGAAGAATCAAGGTACACAATGTGGTGACCTGATGGGTGTGTGTGTGTATGGCAAATACCTGGTGAACATCATCTGCCAGTGTGTGTAGTGCCAACAGTAAAATTCGGAGGTGGTTCTGGTGTTATGGTGTCATAATGTTTTTCATGGAGGGGGCTTGCATCCCTTGTTTTGCATGGCGCAATCACAGCACAGGCCTACATTGCTTCCCACTGTTTAAGAGCAATTTGGGGATGGCAATTGCAGCTTTGAACACGATCGGACACACGTGTTCATAATGCATGGCCTGTGGCGGAGTGGCTACACGACCATAACAAACCTGTAATGGACTGGCCTGCATAGAGACATGACGTGAATCCTTTAGAATACCTTTGGGATGTTTTGGAATGCTGACTTCATACCAGGCATCACCGACCGACATCGATTCCTCTCCTCAGTGCAAACACCTGTTAAGAATGGGTCGCCATTCCCCAAGAAACATTCCAGCACCTGATTGAACATATGTCTGCAAGAGTGGAAGCTGTCACTAAGGATAAGGGTGGGCTAATACCATATTCAATTCCAGCATTACAGGTGGAGGGCGCCACAAACTTTCAAGCCTTTTTCAGCCAGGTGCCCGGATACTTTTGATCACATAGTGTATGTCCTCTGTGGTCTTCCAAATATTTATATCCATTTCTGTTTTCCATGTGTCGCTGTTTAAGTATGTTTCATGGTCTTTCTAGACTATTTTTCGATTTATTATGTTATCTTGTGAGAGTCCAACTTCTTCTGTACCTATGATCCATTTTGAACTGTTTTTGTTAGTGCTTGCTACCTTGAAGATCTGCCTTGTGAGCCTGTAGTCAGTCATCCTGTGATGTGTCCACAGCATTTTATCCCTTTTTATCTGTAGGTGTCCGTTATTGTTTCTGTCTATCTATAGATCTCTCTAAAGGGCCTCTTTATCCAAATTCGTTCACAGAAATCTGGTGCAAATATTTTCCTGAGAATTTTTCTTTCCTGCTTCTCAGTCAGTCATTTTTGTTTGACCATGAATCACAGTATTTTCTACAGTAAAGAGTTATTCCAGCAGTAGTTTTACATTGACTAAAATAGATTTTTTGTTACGACAACTCCACATCAGTTGACAAGCTTTTGAGCAAGAAACTCCTGAAGTTACGTTTGACAATAAGGGAGGATCTCACTTTTGAAAGACTGAAGATTTTGAACAGTGTGATCAAGATTTCAGCTGCAAAACTTGTGGACAAATGATGGCAGGATGATGGTGAAGACCTAAAATAGGAATGATCAGTCTGCAATGCAGACAGGACGTTTGAAGCTAAAAAAAAATTTCAACTCTTGTTGCCTCTAATTTTGTGTGTTTACTTTCATGTCTATTTTGCAAAGAAACAATTTGTTTTACTAATATTATACTTAAAACAGTTTCCCCTCTTATTATTCTCTGTTTGTCTATGATTACTTTTAGTACTAATTTTCTGCTCAATTCTCATACCTCCAAGACCAATACTATTCATTAATTCACTATTACTATTCTATGTTCACAAGGCTCTGATTCATAAGATAAAAATTACAGTCTTATTTCTACTTTAATAATTTATCATCATATTACTGTGGTTACTCATCATAAGCACCAATAGCAAGACAGACTGCTTTCATTCCATTTATCTTGCTTTCGATATTGTTGTGCAGAGACTGTTCTAGCTCTGTTCAGGAACTTTCTCCTCCTGTCTTCAGCTGACCATTCACTGACCAGTGCAAAGCCTGCTGGCCTTGGCCGCAAAACCTCCCTCCTCCTGGAGATATCTCCCACTTTCACGTCAAGGAACCTTGCTTCCCTACCACAATGTACTTTGGTATTCTTTGTTCTCCTAACCTCACCAGCCTAAAGTCGCTACTATCTAGCATCTTCATGAGCCTCGTAGCCAAATGCACTGAACATCACACTGCACTCGCAAATGTTCGATCTCTGCCACCTTATCATAACAAAGTGTCACATATTTCAAGGCATGGACATACATCAGATACTTCTATCAGAGATGTGGCTCAAACCAAGTATGTCCACAAGTTCCGTAAATTGAGAAGACTACATCTTTTCAAGATACAACAGGTGTAACTGACAACTGGCATACACATACTCTTGGTTTATCACATAATGTGCTACACACATCCAACAATCATGAAGATAAACAAGAGGAATATGTTCATGTAGATTACATCCATTAACAGAAAGTCATCCATGTGTGTACTCTACAAACGTCCTGAAGTAGCCACGTTTGGCTGCTTTTAAATTGCTCTTTGAACTGACATGTGAGCATATAATGATGCTCCACCCAAATCTTCCTCTTTTCCCAGAATTCTTAGCTGGTGAGGCTTTTTAAATTTCCTTTCCACGGGACTCACTATATCTGAAAACTATCTTGTACATTTATAAATCCTTTTTATACCTGCCACTATCATTGTTGTCATTACTACTGTTGCCACCAGCACCATTAATGGCAGCAGCTGTAATTCTACTAGTACTGTCATTATTAACTTTATTAGTTCGTAGTCAGTATTACTTACTCACATTGCCACTTAGGACACTCAAATCATTTTAATACTATTTGTCATATTATAACTGTTGTTTCTTAGGTAACTATGATGTATGTGTGAAACCCTGGTCCAATGCAGAAGAGAACCTGATGGCCCTCGTCAGACTAGCATAAATAAATAAATGCTGATTGGATTATCTCTCCTGGATATTTAATGTATATATCTTGTGACACTTCCTCATACCAGGTTATAGCGGAGGGATTATCTGCAGGCTTCCTGTCAATTACTGAATTCCCTCACAGATGATTTGTAGACCAGTTTTCTGTGACATTTTATGAAGCTTCTCCAGGGCAAGTTTGGATTTTCTACAGTTTCTTAGAACTGTGAGTATCTATAAGAGCCATACAACTCATGTTGGTTCTCTGCTCTTTTTTAATTTCAATTTGGATTCCCTCATCTCCTTCCCTATGTTTTCATAACTTTTTTCAGAATTATTTTAAATTGGAGGTGATTGTGGATCTCTGGCTGCACACTGTTGTGCATTTCAAATGCTTCTGAAATTTCTCCAATCAATTTAACGTTTGAGGTTGTACCCATTAATGTCTGTTGGATAGCTGCCACTGTTTTCCTGTCAATTTTGAATTCATTTGAAGTACTGAATCAAGATTTTCTTCTATCAAATCATAAGCCTTTCTGACACTTGTCATAAGTTGTCACAGTATTTACACATCACCATCTTTGGAAAATTGACTTTGGTTCCCATATCTGTTCTCTACACGATTACCCTTTGCAAAATCGTGCCTTATACTCGACTATTAATGGGCCTACATGTTCATCCAGTTGACTTCACAGGACTTTTTGAAGAAGTTTGGACATAACAGGATGCAGTGAAATTCCCTGCAATTATTCAGACTGGTTTTATGTCTTTTTTATGAAGAGGAACAATTAATGCACATTTCCACTCTTCAGTAATTTTTTCAATTTTACAAATGTTTAACATAATTCTGTCAGTTGCTCAGTATCCTTATCTTCATACTTCTGCTATGAGTTTCTGTTTCCGCTGATGACTTGTCATTTTCCAAAGTACTGATTTCCTTCAGTTCCTCAACAGATGGTTTTTAATCTGAATTGTTTCGCCTCCAAAATCTAGTTGTTCTTTCAGAGGCACACAGTCAAGAACTGAGTGGAAGTCATAGACTAAAATTGTTATTTTTATGTTGGTTTCAAGTGACCAGTTTACATTCTTTTATATAGCCTTGAACATTATTTCCTATACTTTCAAGAATTCCTGCCATTTTCTAGGGTTTGTTACTATTTAAAATTTTCAATGCTTGTTCCCTCACACCTACTAGACCGTGATCATAGACAATGTTCCACTACCTGTGTTTTCTCCTCTTCTGTGGTTAGCATAATCTCATAATGGTTTTCAGTATGTCTGCAAGTTTCTTACAACTTATGGTATATCAATGAATAATTTGTTGAAAAATTTCTTACTCATAATACGAGTGTTAATGGATTAAAGATGACTGATTTATTCATATGTGTTTCTTTTCCGACAGGTTGAAATCTAATCTTTATATGCAGGAGACGTTGAAATGACTAAAAAATTCCTTTCTTCTTCTTACACTGCGTATTTTTTATCCTTATTGGCAATAACATCAGAGTCTATCTGAAACACACACAGAGCGGAGTTCAGAAAATTCCATTTTTGTAGCTTCTTCGCAGGTTTAAATTATGTGGTAGTGATTTCGACCTCATTTTCCCAGCTTTATATCACGATTTTTATATATTCTCTTTTGAACTCTTGTTTTCCAAAATTTTTTTGTTGGAACATATGCATGCTTGACAATGTGACATCCCACCAGTCAGAAACTGAAGCAATTCAGTGGCATGCTTTTAGATTTGCTACTGTTAGCTTTCATTAGCACACAAATGTTATGGATATGGTTCAGCAACTCAGACAGGAATCCTTGGAGGGAAGATGATGTTCTTTCTGAGAATCAATGTTGAGAAAATTTATGGAACTGGCATTTGAGGCTCACTGCTGATGTAACTGTTGATCAGCGTGTATTGTAAGGAACCATAATAAAACTTTGTTGGTCTAATTTGCATATTAATATTTGCCTATAATATAATGCATCACACATTGTGTATCCTCCATAACTGTCAGAGACATAATGAGTTTTATTTTTCTATGTTTACTGTTTTTTCATCTAATGTCTTTTGTTAATTTTGAAATCACCTGTTTGTGTATACTGAAATAGAAAACGTTTAATAGGATTTAGTGATGGTAATATTCCAGAAGACAGAGTTTAGGTGTGTACCAATAAATAGTGAGTTTTGTCATAACAATGGGAAGAGATCAATTGTGTAAGGTTGCTGTTGGGCAGTATAGGGTCTTGGATCATGAACTTGTAAACATAGACAAATACTTTCTTCTGGTGCGCTGTGGATTGTAAAGATAGTGGACAAATGGAACTAAAATTTATGCATTCCAGATTGATTTTCCAAACAATAGCATGAAGGCAGCAACTTGGAAATGATGCAGAGGCACATTTACTAATGGAAAATTTTATGAAGCACAATGCCAACAACTAAGTTAATAGTCCAAGGTGTTGATCTACCTCTTATTGTGAACTGATGTAATATGGGAAGATATCAGAGCAGTGACAGTAAAGGAAAACTTCTGCTAAATGAACTGATTTCAATATTGAACACATTCTCCAAAGTGAATACCATATGCAAAAACTACTATGCCTGTGCCCCATAGAAAATTGTTATTACACCATGCATATACAACGGAATGAAGCCTAACAAACAAATGCTTAATTTGGGAAGAGAAAATGTGATGCAGGAACCAGTTATGCCAGGTTCAATCTCTTTTATACTGGGTGTTACAAAAAGGTACGGCCAAACTTTCAGGAAACATTCCTCACACACAGAGAAAGAAAATATGTTATGTGGACATGTGTCCAGAAACACTTACTTTCCATGTTACAGCTCATTTTATTACTTCTCTTCAAATCACATTAATCATGGAATGGAAACACACAGCAACAGAACGTACCAGCGTGACTTCAAACACTCTGTTACAGGAAATGTACAAAATATCCTCCGTTAGCGAGGATACATGTATCCACCCTCCCTGATGCGCTGATGTAGCCCTGGAGAATGGCGTATTGTATCACAGCCATCCACAATACGAGCATGAAGAGTATCTACATTTGGTACTGGGATTGCGTAGACAAGAGCTTTCAAATGCCCCCATAAATGAAAGTCAAGAGGGTTGAGGTCTGTGGAGGCCATGGAATTGGTCCACCTCTACCAATCCATCAGTCACCAAATCTGTTTTTCAGAAGCGTACGAACACTTCGACAGAAATGTGTAGGAGCTCCATCGTGCATGAACCACATGTTGTGTCATGAACCACATGTTCTAGCAGCACAGGTAGAGTATCCCTTATGAAATCATGATAACGTGCTGCATTGAGCGTAGGTGGAAGAACATGAGACCCAATCAAGACATCACCAACAATGCCTGCCCAAACGTTCACAGAAAATCTGTGTTGATGATGTGATTGCACAATTGCGTGCGGTTTCTCGTCAGCCCACACATGTTGATTGTGAAAATTTACAATTTGATCGCGTTGGAATGAAGCCTCATCTGTAAAGAGAACATTTGCACTGAAATGAGGACTGACACATTGTTGGATGAACCATTCGGAGAAGTGTACCCGTGGAGGCCAATCAGCTGCTGATAGTGCATGCACACGTTGTACATGGTATGGAAACAATTGGTTCTCCCGTAACGAAACTAAAATGAGCTCTAACATGGAAATTAAGCGTTTCCGGACACATGTCCACGTAACATCTATTCCTTATTTGTGCGTGAGGAATGTTTCCTGAAAGTTTGGCCGTACCTTTTTGTAACATCCTGTATACCATATCCACTGTCCCTAGCATTTTTCCTTGAGTGGTATGCTTGCACAATCAACAGGCATCAATGTGCATGAGGGTCATTTACAGACAACAAAAGAAGACGAGAAATTAGGGCTTTTATGGAGGCAACAGACAGTTGCTTTTCCCTCACTCTGCTTGCAAGCAAAAAAGAAAAGGAAATGACTAATAGTGGTGGAACATACCCACCGCCATGTACCATACAGTGTCTTGCATAGTTTGTCTTCGGATTTACGTTTCTCAGTTTAAATGGTTCAAATGGCTCTAAGCACTATGCATACATTTTCAGTTCTCTACCTTATATTCCCAAATGTTTGTTAGGTTTTATTCCTGTGAGAAGTTTATGAATCTAACCATCCACTTTCTCTTATGCAATGTGGACAAAATTAATACAACAACATTTTATTTTACTGGATTAAGTTTTATGCTTCATACAAGGAGACCTTATCAAAGCTGTAAGTTGTGCCAAGAAGATAATTTATTTGGATCTGCTATGACTTCTATGATGAGGTAATACATGGATTTATCTGCATACGTCCAAGAGTTTTTTTGTGACTGACAAATCTGTGAGTAATTCGACATATACCACTGAGGTAACCATACTGTAACTATTTTGAGATCACTGTATCAAGGGTGATCTGTCACATACAAATAGTAGCACACTTTGTACCTTTGGCAACTTTGAAAATTTTTAGTTCAAACTGACAAATATCAATGGTTCACTGAAAAGATAAACCATGTCCAATGTATTCTGCAATCCGTTAATCATAAGTTACTAGAAGGAGGAATGTTTTTCAAATGATCTACACTCTCATGGTTTAAACTTATACGAACTGTTTAACATCCAGAAGGGTCACAGAAAGTATGGTTAAACATATTGTTACAAATTCCGTTTGGATTCTATCCAGAACAATAAGCAAATAACAGTTGCTAATCCACATCAAGTGGAATATCACAAGAGTACTGTAAAGTTATTAATTGCACTTAGGTCAAGAAAACTCACAATCTGTGCCTGTCCCACAGTAATGCATTTCTTACATCAATTACACAAATACATTTTTATCACTCTACATGCAATAAATCAGAGATGGGAGTGCTTACAGTATTCTCAGTTCCACCCACCTCCAAATTTAGTTCAGGATCCTCCTTGATAAAATGATTTGGCCGAGAGATTACCGAATTATCTTCAAGACACTGAAAGAGAGAAAAAGTCTCAGTTAAAACTACTTGTACCCTTCTGTACTTATGACATGGCTCCCAATATTTTTTTTTTTTTGTGAATATAGCTGTTATTCTGCAACATGTATCACCATAATTTCACACTGTGCTATATTGCACTAATTTTACACATAGTCAGTCAGTACATAGCGTACTTCATGGTGCTTACTGACCCTTGTCCTTCATTTGGGAACCTCGCACTTTGCCCATAGCAAGAAGAACAGAGAGTGTGCTTACTCCCTGTGCATTAACGTAGTTGGACAGGAGAGGTGGCGAGCCTGAGAACTACAATGAAATGAATACCCCTAGCTGCATACAGGCATTGATATAAATCAATGGCGACAGTTGAAAATAAGTGCCCCAACTGGGACTCGAACCTGGGATCCCCTGCATACATGGCAGATGCTCTATTCATCTGAGCCACTGAGGACACGGAGGATTGTGCAACTGCAGGGACTTATCTACTTATCTCTGGCACGCCTACCGTGAGACCCACATTCCCAACCTGTTGTCCCGCACTATACTCATAGTGCCCCTGCCCATTATACTCATGACTCGCAGCTTTTTGCCGATTCCCGTAAGAGTTCAGGCACTGTTTGTGCATCCGCATAGAAGAAGACGGTCAAATGGCCAGTGAGCCTTGAAGATGGTATCTGTTGTTCTGTGAATGTCCGAAACAACAGGTACCATCTTCATATACGCAAGAACTACGAGTAGCACTGTCACTTGAGACTCAAGTTGACATGTAATCGGATGGCGTTTATTGCTTCTTCCCCAATTTATTCTGAGAGTTTGTTTAGGACTTGTGAGTGAATGGTTAAGAGTTCAAGGCTGTGGTTATAAACAGGTGCTGAGAGTTGTAGTTACTGGTAATTATAGAAGAAAACGAACAAAACATGTCCACGTTTTTCGATCCAGTGAACCGATATGGCTGAAGAGAAACTAAGGGTAAATATTTTGTAGGTCTCCAAAAACTGAAGTATAATTTCAAAATGTTTGACAGCAATTCCCCAGAAAGACAATCTGACTCAAGAGTTGTTTTGTCTGTTATTTTTGTGAGGAACAACAAATCTCTATCATCAGTAAACAAGTTGAAACTGTAAGCCAAGGGTGGTCTTTTAAAACGAGAGCGGCTGAACGGTTCCTTGTGTATTTCCCAGTTTACTGAAATATCTGTCGAAAATATTACACAAAAGAAAATTGTCAGTCAAGCACTTGCTAAAGGGAATCTGTGGAAAGAAGATAGTAAACAAGCTGCAGTTCCGATGTCTGCCAGTGTTGCTTCTGCTGAGGAAAATATAGGGAGCATATCAGTACTGAACGGAGTAGTAATCACATTAAAACGATGTTGATGTATCAGGAACTGGAAACTGTCCGATTATGTGATAAATTAAGGACAGAAAATGCAGAAATAAATTTCTTCCAAAAGCAAGTCTTAGATGAAAACCATAAAATGGCTCAGTCAAATGTCCTAGATCATTGTAAACTCAGTGAAAACAGAAAATCATATTTGCCACTATGGTAAAGAAATGCCAACTAAAAAAAAAAAAAAAAGAATGCATTATGTGATGTGACAATTAATTCATTCTGGATACCGGGTTCATGAACATTAGCAGCTCAAAGAATATAGACATTGCAGCACGCATTGTTGCAACAACCTTCTGAAACATCTCCAAAATTAAATGATTTCAAATGCTCATGTGAAATTAACAAAGACGCTGTAGAACAATTAAGAACTATTTTCGGAAAGAACGAATAAAAACAAGATACGCTGATTTTTTATGAAGTAAAGCACAAGGAAATTTACATTTCAGTAACACTTTGCTGAAAATTTGTTTCGTCACTTCATGGGTATATACTTCGGACGATTGTAGTAATAACTTTGCCTATCATTGCTCTAGTGTTCATATCTGTTACTCTGATGTGTAACTGTATTCACCCTATTTTAGTGTACCCGAATCACACTGTCACTCCTAGTGATGTCTAGAATATATTGATTCAAGTAATTATCCAGCTAGATGAAGCCAGAATGACACTTGTTACATGCACTTCTTATGGTACAGTACAGACTGAATAAAGTGGTCCAGCAGTGTCTAGGAATTACTGACATAAAAAATAAAGTTCCTTGCTCAATATCAAATGCAGTTGACACGACCAGAAGAATACGGGAATTTTCGTACGCTATCCACGTCATGAATTGAGTAACAAATGGTTGATGTGATAAAACTGATGTACGTTTTAACAATGGCATCATCAACTTCAATTATCGACAAGATAGTTCTCCAGAATCAACGGGATTATTTATTAGATAGATGAACAACTTAGTCGACACACTTTTATTCTCTTGGTGATGCTTTGTACAAAACACACAGGCTCACAAAAAGTTGATGAAATGGGGAAGCGTTCTAGCCAATATAGTAAAAGCTTTGGTTCTGAAAGAACACACTGGCCACTAAGAGTAACCACCAATAGTACCTTAGAAATACCTAAATACTTATGGAAAAGAGGTTGCATCTCTCTCCCAACAGCAGCATCATTTCGGTATCTCTAGGTCTCTGAGTTGCAATCGTCACTCATCAGTAAGACTAATTCTGCTTGGACAAGTTACAATTTGCTTGCCAGTAGAGTTCCTGTAAAACTTTCATTGTCTGTTGCAGAAACTGAACATAAACGCGAATTTTCGTTGACGTCATGCATAAGAGAAATGCAGATGTTTGCAACAAAAGAACCAATACAGAGTTTTGGAGCAGAAAACATATTTGAAAAAAAAAAAAAAAACTTTGTATTCCACATAATACCGAAGATCCACAATGTAAGTCAGTCTGCTGATTTTGCCATTGTAACACATACTTCTGTGGGTCACAAGCAGACCAACTGACATCTCACGGCAGAACTACTGAACTAGGGCAGTCAGCACGTTTCCTCTTCTACTCACTATCGTTTGCCTGCAGTTACAGTGTTGTTTCCTGCATCCACTGAACGACTTTTCCTTAATATTTAATTAAATCCCCTGTCTATTTCATCCTGTTTGCATTTGTAATGTTAACACATTCTCATGCTCACAGTTCTGGTTTGAATATTTTCTGGCATATGACACTGTTCCAACAATGTCATTTCCAACACTTTGTTTTTTCTTTTTGTCCAGACATCAGAGTCTCAGAATGGACCAAAGATGATAGAGATGAGATTTTCTCTCAGTTGTGTTTACAATACTTAAGAACTCTGTTTATAAACCAACCCTGGGGCTGTAACTAATGTAAGCCTAAATTTTAGTATTGCTGGACACACTACATTAAGTAACAATCATTTTCATAGTTTCAGATTTTTGAATGTACTAATGCTGCCTCATTTAATATCCAGCTGTAAGTTTGTGTCCACACATCAAAACTTCTCTAGGGTTGTAAATCAAATTCCCAGTATGCACTGGGTCACTTTGCACCACTCCTGAGGGAAGAGTCAACACATCTGGCTTCTTAGCGTTTTGGACTACAAACCTCACTGTTATTTCATGTGCCCTATCAAGTTGGGATCCTTGCTATTTCCATTAATCTGTCAAATATTATATTGAGCATTCATGGTGACTAGTAGAATCTTGTCCCAAATCAGTACGCATTTTAAATGTACAGGACATCTTCTCTCTCATATTTGTACCTTTGCTCTTGTCCCTGTCCGTCTCCTCACTACACCCACTAACATTTTTGGATTTCAACACTCCCTCACATTGTTGTGTAACCTCTGTGTGACCGTTGCCCTGTGATGGAAAAATCTATTAACACTGAAGAAATGTGTTAGTCAAATTCCTTGCACTTCTCCCATTGTCTCATAATATGGAGGCTCATTGAAAAGTAATGCTGCCGAATTTTTTTATTCTGTTCTCAGAATCAATTTAGGTATTACTTATCATGCATATTACGTGGTCGAATTCCCATTTCACTGACAAGTTGCCACATTACTATTATGCAGCTTCTAATTGTAGTGTGTAACATTGCAGTGTGTAATGGAACTATGTTATTGCATGCAAGAGTGTGCTCTAATCAAGTTTGTAACTGCACAAAATGAGCCTTCAATTGAATCAACAGAAGAACGAAACCAGTGCAATGTTTTCACTATATCAACGTCCGTAATGTCAAAACATTCAGTTGTTCATACTCATAATGAAGCAAACGGAACTCCTAACCTCAGCTCAAAGTGGACAGCTGCATAGGCCAACACTTACAGATATCTTTGAAGAATCAAGTCTTATAGTGATAAAGTTGTGCAAGTAGAGGTGAGGCTGTGGCTCCATCAACGAAGTTGAACAGCCTGCAGCGACAGTATCAATGAACCGATCACTCACTGGGAGAAATGTTTTCATTGCCAATGTGGCTTTGTTGCAACACAAACATGTAGAGATGAAGAATAAAGGTGTAGAATGTTTATAAAGTTTTATTCAAAAATCTGTACGAGTTTTCACATAAATTTGGAGGCATTACTTTTCAACATGCCCTCATAAATATGATTTAAAGTTCACATTGCTGCCTACTGACTTCCAATTGCTTCTACAGTTAAACTGTGCAAGGCAATTTACATTGTGTGTTGGAGTATTAGTGATACCAATACAACTATCTTTTTCCAGTAACCCACAACAGAGGCGATATTGTAGACACATCTGACATTTGCAAAAACAGTTTTGTAGTTCAGGTGCTTGTGAATGCAGTGCTTGTATCAACAAGTGTCAGGAAGCATATGTTGGTGCTCAAAACTGTAATTTAGACATCACAGTCATGTTGTCCAATACTGGAATAAATATTATGTCACACTGTTCTTACAAAATTCTGTGCAGATGGATGTATAGCATTTAGTTCTCAAAAAACACATTACCTACCAGTTCTGAGCTGCCTCCTTTGTACTACATGTGTATACACTATGCACCACACAAAATGCACAGATTAATTACAGTCCATTTACAGTACCTATTTGACATACATAACATTAAAATTGGTATTCTTTGTCCACGAGAGGGGAGGACACTTCTGACTGGTTTGATGTGGGCTGTCATGACTTGGGGTCCTGTCCCAGTCTCATCATCTCATAGCAGCAATGGTATCCAACATCTTCAACTACTTGTTTGGTATATTCCAATGTGCATTACCCTATAGTTTTTGCCCTCTACAACTCTGTATAGTATCACACAAGTAATTCTCTGTTGTCTTCATATACACATCCTATTACACTGTCCCTTCCCATCAGTGTTTTCCATAAGTGCCTTTTTAGTAATTCTATGGAGAATCTCATTCCCAATCACCCAGTCATATCAGTTCAATTATTTTGATCAGTCTTATGTAATAACACATCTCAGATGGTTCAGTTATTTTATTTTCTGTATTCCACCTCCATCTAGCCAGTAATGACTAGCTCTTCTTGTTTTACAAAGCTAGATACTACTACTTAAAAACACAAAGATATACAGTGATCAGACAGAACATTATGATCACCTAACTAATAGACAGTATGTTCACTTTCAGCATGGGCAACAGCAGCAAGGCATTGTGGCCTGGAAGCGATGAGGCCTTTGTAGGTATTTTCAGGGAGTTTTTTTTGGGGGGTGGGGGGATGACCAATGAGCTCTGAAGCTATGTTCAACCACATCCCACAACTATTCGATTGGGTTCAGATGTTGCGAGTTGGGGGAGAAGGAGCCAGCACATCAACTGGGACTCACCACTGTGTTCCTCTAACCACTCCATACTACTCCATCACACTCCTGGCCTTGTGGCATGGTGCATTGTCTTGTTGAAAAATGCCAGTGCTGTCACGAAACGTTACTTATGAAGTGGCATATGTCGTCTGCAACTAGTGTATGATAGCCCTTGCCCATCACTGTGCCCTACCTGAGTTCCATTGGATCCATGGATGGCCACATGAATGATCCCCAGATCATAATGGAGCTGCCACCAGTTTGTCTCTAGCCATAGTACGAATTTCCTGACACAGAATTGTTCCCATGGAAGACGATAGATCTGCGCCCTCCCACTGGCATGATGAGGGGGTTCATCAGACCATGTAACACACTGCCACTGTGCCAACGTTCAGTGCCAATGGTCACTTGCCCATTTCAGTTGTAGTTGCTGATGATGTGATGTTAACATTGGCATGTTCAAGAGTCGTAGGCTGCAGAGGTCCATCAGCAGTGTTATGTGCACTGTGTGTTCAGACACCCTTTTCTCTGACCAGCATTAAAGTCTGATGTTAGTTCTACCACAGTTTGCTGCCCATCCTCTTACCAGTCTGCCTAGCTTATGACATCTGAAATCTGTCACGAGGGGACGCCACCCAGCTCCACGATGTCTGGATGTTGTTTCACCTTGGTTTTGTCGCAGCACTCATCGAACACCTGACAAGTCATACATTTTCCGAAATACTCGTGCAGAGCCTCTGGGCTATCACAATCTGCCCTTAGTCAAACTCAGATCACACACCTTCTCCATTCTAGAAGATGCTCACTGATACTACATGTACCATGCATGTGTGACAGTCATCCTTTGCCAGGTGACGCTGTTATCACATGGATGGGTTTATATTGATACTATTGCAGAGGATGGAAAAAAGCAGTTTTAACGGTATAAAGTTAATTTGAACTTTAAATTAAATGGGTTAAAATCAAATATTACAGGTTTGTACCACATTTATGTGCAATACAGTAATATTAACATATAAATTATGTACCGGGGTGTGTGGGTATGTGAAGAGCGGGATATGTTGAGTAGAAGCACAATGGAAAGTAAGTTGCAGGATTGCGTTCATACACTTCACTCCTTAATAAGCCTGCAAAATGGTGAGCAGGAAATTTCCCACTCTCTTAACAGCACTGTTACAAAAATTAAGAGTAGGGTATTTCACAAAATAATATGGACCCTTCCACAGTTTGGTTAATGAATTACTGGGGACCCAGTATGAAGATATGCCCATGGCATTGGCAGGGGAAGGTGGAGGGTGGAGGGTAAGCGTGAAGGTGTTTTGTTTCTTTTCAACAACATGCATTAACACTTCACTAATAATGGTAATACAAGTAACATATGGACAAAATCTGTATGAATGTCTATACTGTTTTACACTGCTAGAGGGAGAAATTTTGTGTGTCATCCAGTACTGTAACTAAAATGTTCTTCCAGGGAAAGCAACTTCCCCCACTACAACTGTAGCTCGATTTTCAGTTTACATATAGTCTATACCTCCCAGCATTCCCTGTCCAGTCCTCTTCTGTAAGTAGACAAAATAACTTCACTCAGCTGGCATTTATACATGGTCATTTTTTCCACCGTGTACAAACTCTAGGGATTATTGATGAGAGGATGCAGAACAAAGAAGGTCTAATGAATTTATGTCCAGAATGCATAGTTTCCTTGCTAGAGACCATTTATCTAATCATATAGAGACTGCGACCTAGACTCTGCTGTACCAAGCTGCCACAGTTGCAATAAGTACTGAAATGGTTTCCATGTGACTCCCTATATGTGAGTATGTGCTGTAACATGTTCTGTCTCAAACTGTTTGGTCAAGCTGCAACTAAACAGTGGCAAAGCCAGGATGAATACATTGCTCCAATGTCTCCACATCTGGAATGGGCTCTGCATATACAGTACTTCTGAGATAACCAGAAATCGAATGGGTTGAGATCTGGTGAATGAGCAGGTCATGCTACTGGACCTCCTCCCCCCTCCCCCCTCTTCAAATACAGATACATCTACCAGTGCAGACCACTGAGAGGGGTCCAGACATGAACAGTGAAGTGGGCTGGAGCACCATCATATACAGCCGCATAATCCTTTGTTCACTGATCCTGATGATTCACTGTCCCATAGATGACTGTTATGAAAGCTGACGATACCACTCTGCATAAAGGTGACCTCATCTGTGGATAGGATGGATGACAAATCTTAGAACTGTGCTTGTCTGGTGAAGGGAGTAGAGACGAAACTGCTCCTGATCTGGAAAATCTGTCACTAGCAAGCAAGCCCTGTTGTCTTAAGAGTTAATGGTAGCAACAATTGTCATAGAGAATGTTCCACAGGGTCATATGGGCTACACTGTACTGGCAGGCCGACTGTCTGGAACTAACACAGCAGTTGCCTTCCACAGCGTTAATTACATTTTCCTCCAAGTCTGGTGTCTGCATATTTTGGGTACACCATAATTTCCTGCTTCCTGAAACAACCCTGTCTAAGAGAAACAGTGAAACACTGTTGCCAACATTGAATGGTGTGGTTATTATTGGCGGGGATAGGTCTCCTGATACAACCCTGCTAGCCATCGCCATTCGCCTTTCCATAAGGAAACATCACGTTTGCAAGCTCTCAATACGAATATGGAACGATTGTGTTCAATGCTGTATCACATCCACTACAAGGTGAGTCAATAAGAGAAATGAATGGGACACATCACCAATTACTACACTCCTGGAAATTGAAATAAGAACACCGTGAATTCATTGTCCCAGGAAGGGGAAACTTTATTGACACATTCCTAGGGTCAGATACATCACATGATGACACTGACAGAACCACAGGCACATAGACACAGGCAACAGAGCATGCACAATGTCGGCACTAGTACAGTGTATATCCACCTTTCGCAGCAATGCAGGCTGCTATTCTCCCATGGAGACGATCGTAGAGATGCTGGATGTAGTCCTGTGGAACGGCTTGCCATGCCATTTCCACCTGGCGCCTCAGTTGGACCAGCGTTCGTGCTGGACGTGCACACCGCGTGAGACGACGCTTCATCCAGTCCCAAACATGCTCCATGGGGGACAGATCCGGAGATCTTGCTGGCCAGGGTAGTTGACTTACACCTTCCAGAGCACGTTGGGTGGCACGGGATACATGCGGACGTGCATTGTCCTGTAGGAATAGCAAGTTCCCTTGCCGGTCTAGGAATGGTAGAACGATGGGTTCGATGACGGTTTGGATGTACCGTGCACTATTCAGTGTCCCCTCGACGATCACCAGTGGTGTACGGCCAGTGTAGGAGATCGCTCCCCACACCATGATGCCGGGTGTTGGCCCTGTGTGCCTCGGTCGTATGCAGTCCTGATTGTGGCGCTCACCTGCACGGCGCCAAACACGCATACGACCATCATTGGCACAAAGGCAGAAGCGACTCTCATCGCTGAAGACGACACGTCTCCATTCGTCCCTCCATTCACGCCTGTCGCGACACCACTGGAGGCGGGCTGCACGATGTTGGGGCGTGAGCGGAAGACGGCCTAACGGTGTGCGGGACCGTAGCCCAGCTTCATGGAGACGGTTGGGAATGGTCCTCGCCGATACCCCAGGAGCAACAGTGTCCCTAATTTGCTGGGAAGTGGCGGTGCGGTCCCCTACGGCACTGCGTAGGATCCTACGGTCTTGGCGTGCATCCGTGCGTCGCTTCAGTCCGGTCCCAGGTCGACGGGCACGTGCACCTTCCGCCGACCACTGGCGACAACATCAATGTACTGTGGAGACCTCACGCCCCACGTGTTGAGCAATTCCGCGGTACGTCCACCCGGCCTCCCGCATGCCCACTATACGCCCTCGCTCAACGTCCGTCAACTGCACATACGGTTCACGTCCACGCTGTCGCGGCATGCTACCAGTGTTAAAGACTGCGATGGAGCTCCGTATGCCACGGCAAACTGGCTGACACTGACGGCGGCGGTGCACAAATGCTGCGCAGCTAGCGCCATTCGACGGCCAACACCGCGGTTCCTGGTGTGTCCGCTGTGCCGTGCGTGTGATCATTGCTTGTACAGCCCTCTCGCAGTGTCCGGAGCAAGTATGGTGGGTCTGACACACCGGTGTCAATGTGTTCTTTTTTCCATTTCCAGGAGTGTATGTTAGGAGAGGATCCTATCGCAAGATGTATGAGAAACAGTATTACTTTCTAGTAGGAAACCATGCATACAGTAACTGTGGCTCGATGATATGGTACATATTAGAACACACTCTATGTAACAATGTGTGATTTAATAAATGGTCTCTAGCATGGAAATCGTTCATTTTGGACATAGGATCTTTTCTGTATTGTATCCCCTCATCCATCAATCCCTGTAGTTCGTAAATGGTGGAAAAAACACACTATATGGTGGTGTTATTTTCAGATTATTAAATCAATACTCCCTGCATGTATGTGAGGTAATGTGTAAAATACAAGCCTGAAATAGGGCCGAGAAGTACTTAGTTTGTAGATGTGATAGTGTTGGTGGGAAAGGGACTGGATTGGTAAATGTGTCACCTGGTTGCTGTCTACCATTGAAAGCATGTTGTAAAGCTGTGTAATTATGTTGCTATCACTTGGTGAAACAACAAATCATCAGAAAAGGTACTGCAGGTCTCTCACTATTGATTGTGTTAGTGATAGGATGCATAAATCTTTTATGTTTAGGAGTAAGTGGAACTTAATGCACTTGTGAAATGGGCTGCACTGAGTGGACCTACGTAACATACATCCATAGTATATCTTCCAAGATGGGCGTTAGTATGTCTGATGGAATGGGACTGACCATATTGCATCTAGAACAGTTGTCTGCTGTAATGCATTGCTTGTCTTATGGTGAAATATCTTACGTTCTATAACAGGTTACCAATCTTTGTTGTAGAGAAATGCAATTTAAGACTCTGGGTCTCTTCATATGTTGGTAAGCAAAAGCTGAAGACGTGCATTTTGAAATCCCTGATGCCATGAAAAATATTCCAGAAAGGCATAGAAAAGACAAAGAAATTGACATTATCACACATATATTGATGGAGTGTTACAGTTCAGACAGGCTCTTCAGTGTGGGGGACACTCACAGCTCCTCTGTTGAGATTTTTGTTTACATAATACCTCACCAAAAAACTTCAACAAAGTACTTTCTTAACAATCCGAAAATAACTCCACTGTACAAACATGAGCTCAGTGAAGTTATTTTGTCTACTCACACAGGCGAACTGGACAATAAATGCTGGGGAGGTATAGTCTGTGTAAATTGAAAAGCAAGCAGCACTCATGGTGAAGGAATTTTCACCTCCCACAAGAAGGCTAAAACCTCCATAAAGAATGACACAATCAGGTTCCCCTCCAACAGCGTAGAACAGTCTGGAAAGATTTTCAGAGACTCTGTCTGTATGTGTCTCTTGTGTTAATGTCATTAGTAACCAATATCAGCTTTCCATTAAGTCTTGACGCATTCTGTGGAAAATAAATGGCCTCCAGGCATGACTGCAGACTGTGGTAGTGAGCTCTTCATTGGCACATTGTGGAAAGTTGTAATAACTTTGTGAGACACCGTTTGGTTGCTTCTTGTGACATAGTGGGGTAGATCGAATGGGGAATCACCACCTTTATCTTCAGTTTGCAGACCTGTGAGGGAAGGAAGAGCATGAACATAATCTGGCAACCTATCTTTCCTTTGCTTCTACTCCCCATACCTCCCCATCACCCTGTTGCACTCCCAGAACATGATTTGTACTATAATATGGCTGTACTACACTTACACATGGTACACAAATTTGTTTTTGAACCCCTCCATGTAAAGATAATTAATTTCGTATAGTTAAAGCAATATTTTTAACAATTGGTTTTTCTATTCCCTGAAATGCAGAAGCTATTACTCATAGATGCAAAAGGAACATTTTTAGCAAATTTCATGTAGTTTGATTCTGTGTGGGGAAACATTTTCAGTCGAAACTGCAGTTTTTGAGTTACTCGAAAAAAAACGTAAAAAGTGATCTTTAAACATCACTGCCCCATCCCAAGATTCTCATCCTACCACTCTGGAGTTTTAGCATACTGATCAGGACACTCCCTCTTGACACTAGGCAAAAATTAGTGGCTACATGATATTTTTCCCCTAATCGAACATCTTTGGGCTTCACAGACTAGGCTATAAAAAGAGAGTTCAGTGGTCATTGGACAAATGAACACAGCATTCCTTAACTTATCACCATAATTTACAGAATTCCGTACTGTTCTCACAATTTATCGCTCTGTCACCACACCTGTTCAGTCCACGTATTGCCTCCTCTATACCTTTTAAAGTTTTCTGTGAAATATTGTCATTACTGGCAATCTACAGCTTAGAGCACTGGATATGAATGAGACCATTATTTGATGTTATTTCTTGTAACATTATCACTATTTTTATGGTGTTACACACACGTAATATTTATATTGTTTTCTCTCATTTTTCCTTTTCCAACTTTTATATGGGACTTATCTGCTATTCCTATGAAAACTGACCATCTTTATTACAGATAATAGTGATGCAGATGGTGGTTTCCATTCATTATACCAATGGTGATAATGCATACATGAGGTGCAAACAATTATGAAGAAAGTATCTGGTTGATCTGCAACCAGTGCCCAGTGACTGAAGTTTCTCACTTCCAGGAGATCACCTGAGATTTTTGTAAGAACTGAGAAAGTTTTCCAATATTAAATATTTCTTATGCCATTCCTAACACATCCCATTGTTCTTCCCCTCATTAGCGTGGTGATAAAATGTTTTTTCAAATAACCAAGTGTTTCTTCCTCTCACATTGTTTAATGGTCTCACTGTGTTAAAAATCCACACCAGATTCATGTGCATATAAAAAAAAAAAATCAGCATTTTCCTATCTCATAAGGTATCAAATACATTCCTCTGTAGTTCTCTCATGCTCATATTATGCAGTGTTAAGGCAGAAGAGTCAGCTGTACTGGATAGTGATGGCACAATTTAATTATTTTATAAAAGCAAGGATTACGAATTTGTTGCTTATAGGTCATTTGTAATGCTGTTTATATTTTGTCACCCTATACTGGGAAAAGCTGCATGAATGGTCAGTCACATCTGGATAAGAGTTCAAAGTGGTGCAGAGATTGTCAACTTCCTGTAAATGATCAGAAAAGTGACCAAACTGCTGAGATCATCAGTCTGTTCAGAAATGTAAAACTGCACTTATATAGCACACTTTGGTTCACTGGTAAAATGCAACTAGTCCACAAAGGAGATTGCTTATAAAACTGTTGTACAATTCATACTGCAAGCCTGCTCAGGTGTGTGGCACCTGCACCACATATGACTATCACATCTGAGCACCACAAATGTTCACAAGTTTGTTTGACCCATGTGACAGCGTCGTGCAGATGCTAAGAAACGAGACACACCGATGTCTTTAAGATAGATGCCAACTATCTTATGAAAGCCTAGTTACAGAGATTTAAGAACCAGTTGTAAGTGATGAATCTAGAAATGTACTACATCCTATTATGTATCACTTCCCCAGGGAACGTAAAGACAAGACTTGACTAATTACAGCATGCACAGAGTCAAATGGCTCTGAGCACTATGGGACTTAACCTCTGAGGTCATCAGTCCCCTAGAACTTAGAACTACTTAAACCTAACTAAGGGCATCACACACATCCATGCCCGAGGCAGGATTCGAACCCGCGACTGTAGCGGTCGCGCGGTTCCAGACTGTAGCGCCTGGAACCGCTCGGCCACCCAGGCCGGCTGCACAGTCATTTTCATGGCCATTTTCCTGCACTCAGTTTGTGAATGGAATGGAAGAAGCCCTACTTACTGGTACAGTAGGAAGTACTATCTGCCATATAACTCTCAGCAGATTCCAGACTATGGATTTTTATGAGGACATGGATGTAAATGCTCTTCACTCATTTTCCATTTTTCCTTCCATTCACCTATAATAATACAACACAACATCTCCACTGAGTTAGACTCTACACTTCGAGTGCACTGAAAGGATGTTTGCTGTACTTGCAATCGGTAGACTACCCACCCCCCACCCCCCTAGCCCCTCTAGACTCAACCTATGCTAGTCCATATCCTCTACCCATACCCCCTTCCTTGCTCTCACCTCAACACGCACACGCACACGCACACGCACACAGTTCCTGTCCCTTCAGAGTAGTGGCATGTGAAAAACTGCACTGCTAGTCGTCACTAACCGTTAGGAGATACAGATAAAAGTCTAATTCTGCCCTCTTGAGACTACTTGCGTGTGTATGGATGGACAGAGACTAATCTAGCAGTGCTGATATTAACAATTCCCTTTGTGTATGCCCTGATTCTTCTTATTTTATCATGATTTCTCCTGATGTAGATGTGTCGAAGCATATTTTGGCATTCGGAGGAAAAAAAGTCGGTGATTGAAATTTTGAGGAAAGAACTCAATACAAAGAGAAACGCCTTTCTTCTGTTAGCCACTTCATCTCATAACGTACACATTACACTTTCCCCTCTATTTTGCAATAATACAAAACAAGCTGTCCTCCTTTGAACTTTTTCGGTCCCCTCCATTAATCCTATCTACTAAGGATCCCATACTGTTCAGCAGTACTCCAGAAGATAGCAGACAAGCATAGTGCAGCTAGTCTCCTTGATTTGGTGCACCATCTACGTGGACTGCCAATGAAACACTTCAGTTCACCTTCCCCACAACATTTTTTATGTTAAGTTAAGGTTTTTGTAATTTTAGTCCCTGGGTGTTTTGTGGAATCTACAATCATTAAATCTGTATGATTTATCATGTTAACCAAAATTCAGTGCAATTCTACAGTTCTGGTGTGGGGGACCTCACACGTTCTATTGTTCAGTTCAACTACCATTTCCCACAGCCTTCATGGCAACAATCATCACAGAGCTGTTTACAGCCAATTGAATTGAGTGATTACAAATTCCTTGCCAGGTCCTTTCATTCCAAATATGATTGTACAC
The DNA here is from genome assembly GCF_023864345.2 of Schistocerca serialis cubense. NCBI lineage: Eukaryota > Metazoa > Arthropoda > Insecta > Orthoptera > Acrididae > Schistocerca > Schistocerca serialis. The sequence continues at coordinate 83,535,188 of NC_064648.1, forward strand.
ATCACTACCATTAATTTATATATCGAGGAAACAACATAGGATAGAAACAAAGTATTCCATGATCTAGGGTTGTTAGAGAAATCAATGAACATATTTCGTAACAAGTATGAAGAATTGACATTACATACGTTAGAATCAATAGGTTTTCGGTGGAAATATAATAGTAAAAATAATAAATGTAAGTCTTTGGAGAATCAATATAAAGCAAAGTATGAAACGTTTGCTGAGCTACTGCACTTGTACTTTGGGTCATGAAGTAACAAAACTGCTATGCACTGTTCTGTTCACGCATTGGATTTGGAGGCTACCAGACTGAAGCACAGAAAATTATTTTGTTTGAAGAAATTGACTGATTGAAATGGTATCCTTATCTATTCATTTCAAAATATACTGTTGAGGTATGACCAGTTACTGTATGTATTGAAAACTGACTAGGATTTAGTGTAATCCATACAGGCATGGTTATATTTCATATGAATGAGTTTATAACTGTCACTGAAGTTATGGTAACTATGTTACATATTGTTAAAGCAGAATGCCACGTACCAGTCTACTACAAAATGGCAATATACATGAAAGGGAGAAAATAAAGCAATATTTTGATATGGGAATGAAGAATGTGCCAAGACCGCTATACAACCATACAGACACCAATGAAAGTTAAACACCTCTTTTGGAACGAAGTGTAGCAATGTAATGTAAAGTAATTAGCAATAATGCCGATCAATAATGTTAGTTTAAGCAGTGAAAAATAACACGAGATATAAACAAATCACACTGAACAGATTCAGAAGGATGTAGGTTGCAGTAGGTACTGGGAGATGAAGATTGCACAGGATAGAGTAGCATGGAGAGCTGCATCACACCTGTCTCTGCACTGAAGACCACAACAACAACAATAAACAAATCCTTTTGTGATCCACAAGGATTGTTAGTATTAAATGCCATCATAGAGTTCTCTAAGTATGAAGAATGTTTATTACATAGGTTTGAATCGACAGGTACTTGTGGGCACTTCATGGTAAAAATAATGAACTGGTACTTACAGTATTATATAAATTGGAGAGGTCTGTCTACATTCACATCTTAATTCTGCAAACCACTGTGATGTGCACGGCAGAGGTAACATCCCACTGGCTTTTTCCCCATTCTATTCACACATGGAGCGCAGGAAGAATGACTGTTTAAATGTGTTCATGAAATCTGTAATAAATCTAATTTTGACGCGACACATATGGGAGCTATACACATGGGACCTCAGCACCAGGTGCTTGTAATTAAAGAGCAGCTACTTGCACAGGTTCAGTATGGAATTTGATCATCATACCAAAGCAAAACTTGGTAGCTGCATTAATTGGGGAACTGGATGACACTGGAAAAAGCCAGTTCTGACTTTGGACACCCCAGTGCAAAATTTGACACTGTACACTGTTTGTCTGACACTATGACATATATGCTGTCATTTGACAATCCATAACATGAGTGAACAGTGTGGCTATCAAGTGAGACCATGGGCTGTTAGTGAAACAGTTTTCTGTTAAGAGCAGGAATTACAGTGCTGCGCTGACACAGTAAGGTCTGCGGAGAGGACCAATGTCATTAAATGGTTTAAAGGAGATGACAATGAAATTATAAAACATAAGTGAGCTTGTTGCAGCATCTGGAAGAGGGAGGCACCCTATCTGGATGGAGTTGTTGATTGCTGTAACTGACCATGTGGCCATGTCCCAGATAGGGCTAGCGTTCGCATTGTCATGAGAACTGTTCATTCCACAGTGTGGCGTGGAGTATCTGACTGACACTTTTATTGATCCCTGTATCCTAATGTAATTTTTTTGTTTTTTGCTTTGCTTGGGTCAGTTTGGCTAGACCACCAAAGTGCCTATCTTATGTGCTGCTGCAGATAAGGTAAGTACACCATTTGTTTGCAAATTTTATTTACAAGCATCAAACAGCAGCGACTTATTTTCAGTTATCTGCGTGGATGCAGTTTACTTCCTAATTTCTTGCATGTCTGAATACTTACCAGGCATAGTCTAGCATCCTAATAACTGGGTAGTGTACAGTTTTTCCATCTTCGGTATGAATAGGGACTGACTGCTCTGTTCAGATTTGAGCCTAGTTAGCAAACAGCTGCAGGTGGTGTTGGCTTCAGCCACACAGCTTCAGGCTGTTGCCAATGGGCATCACTATAGAAGACTAGACATCTACTATATCCCACACATCTCCCAATTGGTCAACTACTGTGGCCCTCCTCGGACCTGCCTGCACTGGAGCTGACTCCTCACCTGCAGTCGAGTCATAAGTAGCTCCAACAAAAGAAGTTCTGAGGTGCTGATCAGAGTTCCACCCCAGATAGTATGACAAACAAGTTCTGGGAGCTATTTGTAGCTGACGAAATTCCTGAGCCAGATGAAGGCATTCCTCTTTTCCAGAACAAGCATCTCAGTCCACAAGGTCTGGGCATTCACAGGGAGGGGGGGGGGGGTGTTTACTGGTAGTTGGGAGTTCAAACATTAGGGGATGTGGCTGCTGAGGAGGGGAAGGAATCCATTGTGCACTGTGCACATATAAGGAGGAATTTTGGAAAGCATTATCCTAGATGGGGAACTGGTGCTTCCAGATACCATGAAAAACAAAGTGTGCTGCCAAGTGCAGGTAGTGGCTCATGTTGGAACTAAAAAGATGTCTTGCATTGGATTGGAAGAGATTCTCTATGGTTTTGAGTGGCTAGTTGTAGTAGTGAAGACCAAGTCTTGGTTGTGAGATGAAGGCAGAGCTGCCATCTGTAGCATCATATGCATAATCAGCTGTGGTCCTTGGGTACAGAGGCCAGTGGATGGCTCGAATCAAGGGTCCAGATGGTTCTGCAACCATGTAGGCAGAAGATTCCTTGACTTGCACCATAGGGTGGTGGGTTTCTGGGTTCCACTTAAGTCAGGAGTCCACTACACACAGGAAGTGGCATCTGTGTGAAGGGAACTGGGCAGCATTTTTAGGTTCCTGTGGAAGGAACGTGTTCTTACAAGAAGGCTTAAGAAGACAGGATAAAAAAATGAGGGCTCCTATGGAAGCATATAGCCAGTCAATTCTCCATCATTCCAGTTGCAAGTGGGACACAATGTTAATGATCATTGGTGGCCTAAGGTATCATCCATCATGCACTGCATGTCGGCTGAAGAAATATATATCTAGTTGTAGATAAATATGAAGACTTGGGGGCTCTACCAAATAGTGACTAAAAGCATCATATATTGGATAGCAGGATTGAAGCTAGGTTGGGTTGTAACCCTCTGAAAACTCACAAACTCACTCAAGGGGTCTGCACCTGGGATTATTAAAAAGGAAATCACTTTTGACATGAGTTAGCATTGACCCACTCAAGAGTCACCACACATGGTGCAACCAGTTAGGTTACTGTTGATAACTTGCCTAATGAATGAAAAACATAATAAATTTAGACAGCATTGTCTATGGAGTGCAGCAACCTGATGCTAACTTTGGTCCAAACAACTGTCAATATCACATTAACATTTGTTTATTGTTATGTTTCAGCTTTTGTTAAAACCATCTTCAGACTTAACGCCCCCTATGGCTGGTGCTGGCAACTGATCAGTTCTTTACAATACCATGATCATGCACAGCACCAGCCATAGGGGTTCAAAAAATTTGAGGATGGCTTTAACATAATCTGAAACTAGTAATAATAAACTAATGTTATGGCAATCTCGACTGCTGTTTTAATCAATGAAAAACATTATCTCATTTACTATATTTTTATTAAAAACGGCCAGTTTTGGTTTGAATGGCAGGTCATCTCCAGATCTAGGTTGGTGTATGGAAGAATGACGTGCTACAATACATAAAATTATTTGAGTTCCACTATAATGCTGACGCTTACAATGGTACAGCAAATGACATTAAAACATGAAATTATTTGTACTTGTTTCAGCCAGGTGTAGTTTGTCACTGGTGCTAAAAATGTAACATAAAACAGTGTTACACAAAGTAAAACTGCACAAGGTACACATTTGTCAACAACCATAAAATCAGAAGTACTGACAATAGCAACAAGATGATTTTACGTCACTGGAAAGAGGGGTATCTTGATTGCTTGAAGAGCAGCAGATTTATACTTCCAAAAGAAAAGAATATTAATGAACAGAACATATTTTCCTACACCACTGATTTATATTTATGACAATGTTCTCCAGTAAACATATGATATCCAGTGGCTCACTACTCCCATCAAAGTGGATTTTTTTCATGTCTGCCAGCCATGGAAAGAGGGTGGTTGGTGCAGACTGGCCTGCATAAACATACGGGTGTGATTTGTCACACAAACTGCTGTGGCATGTGGTACACCTCTGTGGCCATTCTGTTTCCCCTCACTATTATCTTGCAACTGTCTCAATACGTACTGTAATTACTTTCTAAAACACAGCTGTTTTTATAACCAGATTCTGTTTCCTACTTAAATCAGATTTACAAGTAATAATCCTTTATTCTATAAATGATAAGTTCTTTCAGTTGTGTTTTAAGAAATGAAGTATCAGAACAATACAGATCTGATGTGCGTTTTAAAAGTACGATTCCTATCTCACAAAATATATAAACATACACAGAAACATACACTTTACAGTAAGATTGTTTCTCACATGTGTGGTTTCACTTTTATCATGGGAGACACATTGTTTCAAATTTCAGGATCTTATCAATATCATTGCAAGAATTTCATCTTATGCCACAACCATGACACTGAAAGTGAGTTACCTGTTCCAGTATTACATTATTTATAACAATTTTTGATCTGATATATGATTTTTCCCTTGACTACCTTAACACTTGTTTTCTAAAAGGAGATTTTCATGTGACATTCAGAAGCCAACAAATCAAGATGATAGACAGCTCTCTGAAGATTCTCTTCATTTTCTTCAATTATTATGAATCATATGGATATGAGCAGGGAACATAGTTCCAGAAATGAAGACATTAGGAATGAATTTCAAGTTGATTCAATGCACACGAAATGGAAATAGATGGTGGGAACATGTAGATAGAATGCCTGAAAGCAACTTCCTAAACTAATTCTTGATTACAAACCACAAGGGACAAGAAAGAGGTGAAGAAAACAGAAGGGATTGCTGGAACATGTTGACCAGCAGAGGTGAAATCACCTAACACATGATGGGAGAAGAACAAAAGGAAGGATTATGTAGTGCATTGTACACAATCAAATTTATTAGATCAACATAATTTCTCTTTACAGATAATAAACTTGAGAACGCGATCGGCTGAGGGCATGTCATCTGCTAAAATGGAAGATGTATCAGGCGACAGATGTAGATGGGCGCGCAACAGAGTAAAATAGAGGCACTCAAGTGAAAGGTGTCTCACTGTCCACAGTTCAGAGCAATGGGGGCAAAGTGGGGGAGGATCGCCACTTAAAAGATGTCGATGTCAAAAGACAGTGCCCTGTCCGGAGTCTAGTTAAAATTACCTCCTCCTGACGACAAGTTCGGGAGGAAGAGGTCCAAGCACAAGGAAGAGCTGTCACGTCCCTCGATTTATTATTGGGAAGTGTAGACCAATGTGCTTGCCATAAAAGAGCAACACGACAACATAAAACACTCTGTAGATTGGCGAAGGGAATCATGCGAACAGCAGGCTGAAGAAGAGAGACTGCAGCCTTGGTCGCTATATTGGCCGCCTCATTTCCACGGATATGAACGCGTCCTGGGATCCAGAGGAACGCCACAGAAGAACTCGAAATCTCAGCAAAGTGTTGACCCAATGAGTCAGAAATTGCGACGAGGTCCACCAAGGTATCATGCACAACAATGAGCTCAGAGATAAGGGAGAGACTAGGTGCGCCAGACAACCGTCGAATTAAACTCCAAATTTCAGAGGAGGTAGTGAAGGTGTTAAAAGAGCGAGTAAAAAAGTCCCAGCTTGCCTTCTTGCTATCGCAGATGGTATCGCGCACGTAACTGCTTATAGTGGATACACTTGGCCAAAGTAGGATGGTGGCAGAAAACGCTAAGAGCGCGTCGCCGCTCACGTATTGCGTCACGGCATGCGTCGTTCCACCACGGAAGTAGGGGGCCTGACGGCAAATCGGAGGTGCAAGGTATTGAATGATATGTGGCTGTAAGAATAACTTCTGTAATATGAGTGACCTGTTGGTTGACGCTGGGAAAGTGACGGTCATCGGATGTTGCTAGAGACGAAGAAAGTGTCCAATCGGCTTGGGCAAACTTCCAGCGTCTCGGGCACATAGATGGCAGTTGTGGCTGCAGTTTAAGGACACATGGAAAATGGTCACTCGAGTGTTTATCAGCAAGAGCGAACCATTCCAAGCGCCAAGCTAGCTGAACAGTACCGCCCAAAAGGTCCAAATGAGAGAAATTTGTCGTGGAGGCAGACAAAAACGTAGGATCCCCAGTGTTGAGGCAAACTAGATCCGCTTGGTGGAAGACATCAATCAATAGGGAGCCTTGCTGACAAGGACGCGGAGATCCCCGAATCGGGTGGTGGGTATTGAAGTCCCCAACCAGCAAATAGGGGGGTGGGGGGGGGGCGGGAGCTGACCAAGGATATGAAGATCACCTCTTGCCATCGGGGTGGACGATGGAATGTATCAGTACAAAGAGAGAGGATGTATCCAGAAAGGGAAAGACGGACAGCAACAGCTTGGAAGGAACTGTTTAAGGGGATTGGGTACTGGACAGTATAATGGAGAAGAACTGTGATTCCTCCATGTGCTGGAGTGCCATCAACAGAGGGGAGATCAAACTGGACTGACTGGAAATGAGGGCAAAGAAGTTATCATGGGAATGCAGCTTCGTTTCCTGAAGACAGAAGTTGACCAGCGAGTAGGATCGTAAGAGGATCGACAATTCATCCCAATTGGCTCTAAATCACGGTGGCTCTCAACTCAACGACTGCTGAGGGTCGGCGTCCGACAGCGTGGAACGGCATTCAGCCAATCCATAGGTTGTTTGGGAGCAGCTCCTGCCACCAGCTATCGGCCGGTTGATCGGCCGCCAGCAGTGCGCTTTGGCGACACGGAAGATGGCCGAGGGCGGTTACCGCCAGGTGGCGCTGTAGATGAGACACGCCGTGGCAGAGGAGGAGAGGAACTGGGTTTCTTATGAGCCTTCTTGTAAACAGGACGTTGAGATGAGGGAGGAATCGACGGTTGTGAAGTCAGGGTACATAAAAAATCTTCACGAGTTGGCTCCTTTTTGAATGCCGGATGTCTGATTTTGGGGCTCGCGATTCAGCAGAGGATGAAGGGCGAGTCGTAGAGTGAGCAGGTGATAGTGGGGAGGTCGAATGGACGACCTTTGCGCTGGCCGATCTGACGATCGTGGCACTAAAGGTGAGATCACAAGTCTACATCTACATCTACATCTACATGATTACTCTGCAATTCACATTTAAGTGCTTGGCAGAGGGTTCATCGAACCACAATTATACTATCTCTCTACCATTCCACTCCTGAAAAGCGCGCGGGGAAAACGAACACCTAAACCTTTCTGATCGAGCTCTGATTTCTCTTCTTTTATTTTGATGATCATTCCTACCTATGTAGGTTGGGCTCAACAAAATATTTTCGCATTCAGAAGAGAAAGTTTGTGACTGAAATTTCGTAGTAAGATCTCACAGCGACGAAAAACGTCTTTGCTTTAATGACTTCCATCCCAACTCGCTTATCATATCTGCCACACTCTCCCCCTTATTGCGTGATAATACAAAACAAGCTGCCCATTTTTGCACCCTTTCGATGTCCTCTGTCAATCCCACCTGGTAAGGATCCCACACTGTGCAGCAATATTCTAACAGAGGACGAACGAGTGTAGTGTAAGCTGTCTCTTTAGTGGACCTGTTGCATCTTCTTAGTGTCCTGCCAATGAAACGCAACCTCTGGCTCGCCTTCCCCACAACATTATCAATGTGGTCTTTCCAACTGAAGTTGTTCGTAATTTTAACACCCATGTACTTAGTTGAATTGACAGCCTTGAGAATTGTACTATTTATCGAGTAATCGAATTCCAACGGATTTCGTTTGGAACTCATGTGGATCACCTCACACTTTTCGTTATTTAGCGTCAACTGCCACACCATACAGCAATCTTTTCTAACTCGCTTTGCAACTGATACTGGTCTTCGGATGACCTAACTAGACGGTAGATTACAGCATCATCTGCGAAAAACCTAAGAGAACTGCTCAGATTGTCACCCAGGTCATTTATATAGATCAGGAATAGCAGAGGTCCCAGGACGCTTCTCTGGGGAACACCTGATATCACTTCAGTTTTCCTCGATGCTTTGCCGTCTATTACTACGAACTGCGACCTTCCTGACAGGAAATTACGAATCCAGTCGCACAACTGAGACGATACCCCATAGGCCCGCAGCTTAATTAGAAGTCGCTTGTGAGGAACGGTGTCAAAAGCTTTCCATAAATCTGGAAGTACAGAATCAACTTGAGATCCCCTGTCGATAGTTGCCTTTACATCGTGCGAATAAAGAGCTAGTTGCGTTGCACAAGAACAATGATTTCTGAAACCATGCTGATTACGTATCAATAGATCGTTCCCCTGAAGGTGATTCATCATGTTTGAATACAGTACATGCTCCAAAACCCTACTGCAAACCGACTACAATGATATAGGTCTGTAGTTCGATGGATTACTCCTACTACCCTTCTTCAACACTGGTGCGACTTGCGCAATTTTCCAGTCTGTGGGTACAGATTTATCGGTGAGCAAGCGGTTGTATATGATTGCTAAGTAGGGAGCTATTGCATCAGCGTAATCTGAAAGGAACCTAATCGGTATACAATCTGGACCTGAAGACTTGCCCGTGTCAAGCGATTTGAGTTGCTTCACAACCACTAAGGTATCTACCTCTAAGAAACTCATGCTAGCAGCTGTTCGTGTTTAAAATTCTGGAATATTCCATTCGTCTTCCCTGGTGAAGGAATTTCGGAAAACTGCGTCCAATAACTCCGCTTTAGCGGCCAGTCGTCGGTAACAGTACCATCGGCACTGCAGAGCGAAGGTATTGACTGCGTCTTGCCGCTTGTGTACTTTACATACAACCAGAATTTCTTCGGATTTTCTGCCAAATTTCGAGACAATGTTTCGTTGTGGAACCTATTAAAGGCATCTCGCATTGAAGTCCGTGCCAAATTTAGCGCATCTGTAAATTTTAGCCAATCTTCGGGATTTCGCGTTCTTCTGAACTTTGCATGCTTTTTCCATTGCCTCTGCAATAGCATTCGGACCTGTTTTGTGTACCATGGGGGGATCAGTTCCATCTCTAACCAATTTATGAGTTATCAATCTCTCAATTGCTGTTGCTACTGTATCTTTGAATTTGAGCCACATCTCGTCTACATTTGCATAGTCAGTTCGGAAGGAATGGGTATTGTCTCTTAGGAAGGCTTCCAGGGACACTTTATCCGCTTTTTTAAATAAAATTATTTTGCGTTTGTTTCTGGTGGATTTGGAAGAAACGGTATTGAGCCTAGCTACAACGACCTTGTGATCACTAATCCCTGTATCAGTCATGATGCTCTCTATTAGCTCTGGATTGTTTGTGGCTAAGAGGTCAAGTGTGTTTTCGCAACCATTTACAATTCGCGCGGGTTCGTGGACTAAGTGCTCGAAATAATTTTCGGAGAAAGCATTTAGGACAATCTCTGAAGATATTTTCTGCCTACCACCGGTTTTGAACAAGTATTTTTGCCAACATATCGAGGAAAGGTTGACGTCCCCACCAACTATAACCGTATGAGTGGGGTATTTATTTGTTACGAGACTCAAATTTTCTCTGAACTTTTCAGCAACTATATCATCGGAGTCTGGGGGTCGGTAGAAGGAGCCAATTATTAACTTAGTTCGGCTGTTAAGTATAACCTGCACCCCTACCAATTCGCACAGAGTATCTACTTCGACTTCACTACAAGATAAACCACTACTGACAGACAGACACAGACACTTCACCACCAATTCTGCCTAATCTATCTTTCCTGAACACTGCCTGAGACTTCATAAAAATTTCTGCAGAACTTACTTCAGGCTTTACCCAGCTTCCTGTACCTATAACGATTTCAGCTTCTGTGCTTTCTATTAGCGCTTGAAGCTCAGGGACTTTCCCAGCACAACTACAACAATTTACAACTACAATTCCGACTGTTCCTTGATCCAAGCACGTCCTGTATTTGCCATGCACCCTTTGAGACTGCAGCCCACCCCGTACTTTCCCGAGGCCTTCTAACCTAAAAAACCGCCCAGTCCACGCCACACAGCCCCCGCTACCCGTGTAGCCGCCAGCTGAGTGTAGTGAACTCCTGACCTATTCAGCAGAACTTGAAACCCCACCACCCTATGGCGCAAGTCAAGGAATCTGCAGCCAACACGGTCGCAAAACCGCCTGAGCCTCTGATTCAGACCCTCCACCCGGCTCTGCACCAAAGGTCCGCAGTTGGTTCTGTCAACGATGCTGCAGTGGTGAGCTCTGCCTTCATCTCTTAAGCAAGCCTGGCAGCCTTCACCAAATCAGATAGCCGCTGAAATCCAGAGAGAATTTCCTCAGATCCAAAGCGCCACACGTCATTATTGCCGACATGTGCCACCACCTGCAGCTGCCTGCACCCTGTGCTCTTCATGGCATCCGGAAGGACCCTTTCACATCAGGAATGACTCCACACGGAGTGCACACGGAGTGCACACGGAGTGCACACTGGATTTCTTCCCCTCCTTAGCCGCCATATACCAAAGGGGCTCCATTATAAAACAAATGCCTAACGACTGCGCTACACACTGCCTGAATTTACGATTACAGTAACTAAAACTCGAAATTACACCTCATATACGAAACTCACACGAAATGTAAGTAAGAATCTACGAAGTAAACACAGAAAAGAAGCTATATACGTATCTTTATGAGCTGTCGATGTGCACCAACTGGGAGCTCAGGCCACCTTAGTGGGCCGAGGAGATGCAAGGACAGTGCTATATTTACCTGTGAGAGGCACAGTGGGCTTTTTACTGGCGAATAACTTACGAGCAGCAAATGTCGACACCTTTTCCTTCACTCTGATTTCTTGAATAAACCGTTCACCTTGGAAAATGGGACAATCTAGAGGCAGCATTGTGGTCACCCAAACAGTTGATGCAACGAGGGGATGGAGGTGGACAAGCACCCTCATGGGCAGCCTTACCACACGTAATGCGTTTGGCCAGATTGGAACACGACTGGCTGGTATGATTGAACCGCTGACACCGATAGCAACACATAGGGTTGGGGATGTAAGGGCAAACTGAATTATCTTATAGACCGCTTTTATGTTCGATGGGAGCTGAACTCTGTCAAATGTCAAGAAGATAGTAAGGGTTGGAACCAAGTCCTCGTCAACCCTTTTCAAGACTCGATGAACAGCCGTTACACCCTCGTCAGACAGGTAGTTTTGAATTTCCTCGTCAGATAATCCGTGGAGGGAGCTGAGTTTAGTGTGCAGTGTGCTTCCACCTGGACAGGGAAGTTCGCAGCAATATTTGTGCCAGGAGGGCACTGACTGCTTCTAACTACAAGGTGCTATTTCGTTATCAGGAACAAGACTTTCAGGACCTGCAACTGCGTCGACACCTTTCTGAATGATGAAAAGGTTTACTGTGGAGAAGTCGTGACCTCCGTTCAACCGAGAAACAAAAAGGAACTGTGGCACTGATGGAAGAATTGTCTGTGACCGAGATTCAGTTAACTTTCGCTTGTGAGCAGAAATTGTAGTCATAGAGGAAACCATTGCGGAAGTATCCCCCATGATTACCTGCGTCTCCGATGACGCGCTCCCTCCTTGTGGGGGCCCTCTCTTAGGGCTTTCCCGCCTTAGGTGATTGCCCACACCTGCGGTCACACCTCCTGAGAAACGGATGGAGGGACCAATCGACACGTTCGGAAGGTACCAACTCGGGTAATCACCCCTCCCAAGGCCTGGTCGTTACCAGGGGGTACGTACGTGTCGTACCTGTCTACCCGGGGCGGGGAATTACGCGTTGCCCCGTCACCGGCTACACGTGGGAATGCATGGGTCGGCCTTCAGACATGCACAGGGAGGAAAAAAGAGAAGGGAGGAACAACGGAAAGGAAAGAAAAGGAAAGGAAAGGAAGAGAGGCCTCAAACACCACAGTGGATAAGAGGGTAAAGAGAAGAGACAAGGAGAAAAGAAGGACAAAGGAAAGAAGGACAAAGGAAAGAAGGACAAAGGAAAGACGGACTTTCCAGCATAGAAAGTGAAAAAGAGAGACTGTCTTACAGCTACGAGCGTCCGTCTCCGTACATAGGCACAATCCATACTCCCAGAGGGGTAGAAGGGGAAGGGAAGAGTCAGAGGCAGAGGCGAGGTGAGGGACATGGGGAATGGGGAGGGATGTGGAAAAGGAAGGTATGCCGTCCAGAAAGGAAAGAGGGCCACATCAGCTCGGGGTCCCGTGCTCGCCACGCACATATCCACAAAAGAGTTGTGGACCCCCTGGGGGGGATCCACGTGGTGTTTCCCATACATTATACCAATGGAGGTAATTCTTTCCGGACACATGGTGGCAATTATGAAGTGTAACCAGTCCACCTGCAGGCATTTCCACATGACTTTCCATGCCAGTTGCCAGTGACTGCAGGACTTCCAGGAATCATGTGGGTTTTTTGTAAAGACAAATGAACAAATTTTCAATACTGAATTTTTGTGATTACATTTTAAATGCACATCCATTTACGGTTCTTTCTCTGCTTAACATGTGGATAAAAGTCCTTTTAGCATAGATTTAGCCACTTTGTTATGAATGGTCTAATTTATAAGCATATTAAAGGTTTCTTTTGTTACATTATAAATATTTTACATTAATCTTGATGAGACCGGACGTTTTCACCCAGTACTCAACTGCTGAATATGAAACCTTCCTCTAATTATTGATCCAGAATAGTGTGACTTAATTATCGTGTGGCTGATTGCTTTAAATCTTGAACTAAGCATAAGCATACAAGATGTTTAGGATTTAATTCACTCATTTTTCTGTGTGTCACTCTAGGAGCAAGCTCATACTCTAGCCCACATGTAAGGAAAAATGGTAGTACTTACAAATTCATTTTGTTCTAATATTAAATCTACACTTGCTGTGGGTATCAAACATTTTTTATCCCAGAGTAACACAAAGCTGTTCCCATTTAGTTCTCATGTTTATATTATACTGTGTTAAGAAAGAAAGAACCATACCAGAGAAAAATCAGTGTGGCACAATTTAATCGTTCAACCAAAAAGCTAGAAATTTAATTTTACCGATATTTTGCAGCTTCAAACGCGTACTCAGTACACTCGAGTTATGAATTAAAAAACGTCTTTAGTCACAATTTGTCGTGTTTTCTTCTGTACACGATGCACTTCGGTCCCTGTGGGTCCATCTCCAGAAGTATTTCGTCTTAATATATGCTTTATTCGTCTTCTTGAATGAGTTTAAATGCATATTCCCGTCATAGAAAGATGTGACGTTAGGTTAAGAATTTCGAAAGCCACACGCAGAAAAATGTGGGAAATAGTAGAAAAGATGGATAGTGTAAACTTACCAAATAATATAAGAAAAGCGTTTTTAACGCTTTAGTAACACCGTAAGTTTTCTGCTCCATCGTTTTCATGCATATCATTTTATTCAAGAGGCACCTCTGTGAACAACGTCTGTAAACACTTTATAGATGTTTTTCTACATGGTGTGGTCCGAGGTGCATTTCTCATAGTGGTGAAGATACATATATTAAACAATTGACATATGCAGGAAAGAACTGACATACGCAGGAAATAACTTGAGAAAAGGTATTTAAAATTACAAAGGTAACTAACTTCCGAAATTTGTTCGTTCATTTAACACCGACTCTGGTTTTTTTGATTCAGTGGAGGTGTATCTCCAATTGTCCTAACACATTTAGGGTCTTACCATTGGCTTCATTACATAATACTACCAAATTGTTTTCTAGATTGTTAATGACATGTTTAGTTTCCAACATGTGTTGTGCAATGAGTGATTTGTTCAAAGTGGTTGAACTTTAAAGCATGTAAATACATGTTCTTGAAAATGGGTTTTTAAGTTCCTGCTTGTTTTCCTTACATAGTGGGCAGGGCAACTGGGGCGTGATACAGTGTACACCCAACTGTTTTTGTTGTTTGTATGCATATTTCATTTTATGTTATGGATGAGTAAGTTTCTAATTTATTATTAGTTGAGAATGAAACTGTTCGATTTGCGTTTTTTTAAAAAGGTTAGCTATTTTTGTGAGATGGGGGTCCAAGTACGGGAGACTGGCGAATATATTCTGTTCTTTAATAGTGTTGTCATTTGTTTTCTTGCTTTTGTGTAATTGTCTGTCTAAATTGTCAATTGATTTGGTTGTGTAGCCATTGCTAATGGTAATGCTCTTTATTGTATCCATCTCATTCTTGAGGGTGTTTCCATCTAGAGCAAGGTAGTGTACTCTGTGTAGCATGGGCCTAAATGCAGCTTGTTTATGTGTGGTGGATAACATGATGAGTTGTCCAGTGTAATATCTGTGTGTGTGTGTGTGTGTGTGTGTGTGTGTGTGTGTGTGTGTGTGTGTGTGTGTGTGTGTTTTCTGCGTATGCTAAACTTATGTTTTTGTTGATGGTTCGTGATTTTAAGATCCAGGAAATTTATGCTTTTGTCGTCCTCCTGTTCTACTGTGAATTTTGTGTGTTTGTGGGAAGAATTGAATACTGCTAGTAGTTCTTTGAACTTATTTTTTGTTCCATGAAATAGAAGCAAGGTATCATCAACATATCTCCGGTAATATCTTATTTTACTTTTGAATCTATTGTTTTCATTAAAGAATTTACTTTCCAGATGATTGAGAAATATGTCTGCAAGAACAATTGATAGGGTACTGCCCATAGCAAGACCTTCATTCTGTTGGTGAACTTTCCCATTGAATGTAAAGTAATTGTGAGACAATATTAGCTGCAACATGTCCTTGACCTCTGATATTTCTGCAGTGGACAGTTTTTTAATGTGATTAAGTTTTCAAAAATTATGTCTATTGTTTCTACAGTTGATACATTTGTAAATAGGTTAGTTACATCAAAAGAGGCAAACCTGACACCTACAGGAATATTTAGGTCTTTAAGGAATTAGGAACTAAAATTAATATTCTTAACTGAGTATGATTTATCAAATATATAGTACTGATTCAGAATTTTGTTTAGTAATTGGGAGACTTTGACAGGTGTATTCCCAGAATTAACAGTAGACCTCAATATAACTTGGTATTTATGAGTCTTAGGTTGAGCTCAGTCTTTGGTCTGTGGGATTCATTAAAATCCAAGTTTTTGCTTCTTTTCCTGTGAAGGAGAAATTGCATTTATTAACCATTTTTCTGCTTTGTTTAGGAATTTTATAGTTGGATCTTGCTTCAGCTCTAGACATTCATTGGTGAATTTAACACTAACTTGTAATTCCTGTAAGAGTATGCTGCTTTCAGTGACCAGCTGGGCAAATTCAATTTAATTTTATCCATATTTTGGAGCTTTAAACGTGACTGTACTGAACATGCACGAGGTAAGAATTAAAAAACGCCTTCCGCCACAATTTTTCGTGTTTTTTCAGTACATTATGCATATCTGACCGTGTGGGTCCATCTTCAGGTGTAATTCGTCTTAATACATGCTTTATTTGTTCTCTTGAAAGGGATGAAGTGCATATTCTTGTCATGAAAAGGTTTGATATTAGTATATGAATTTGCAAAGTCAGACGCAGAAAATACGTGCGAAAAATGAAAAAGAAAAATGTAACAGTTTAATTCTCAACTAATAATAAATTAGGAAACAAGCACAAACTTCAAAACCAGTTCTCAGGAACATGTAAATGCTTTCAGGCTCAATCACTCTAAAAAAATTTCACAACATATGTTGGAAACAAAGCATGTCGTCAATCCAGAAAACAATCTGGTAGTACTGCATAATGTATTAAATGGTAACACCCGAAATCTGTTTGAAGAACTGGAGATACACCTCCAGAAAATCAAATACCAGAGGTGATGTTAAATGAACAAACAGATTTCGCAAGCCACAGTTACTTTTGTAATTCTGATGATATGTTATGAAGTTATTTCCTGCGTACGTTAATTGTTTAATAATTATATCTTTAGCACTATGAAAAACGCACCTTTGACCACTCCATGTACAAAACATCTGTGAAGTGTTCCCAAACATGTGTTCGGAAAGGTGCCTCTTAAATGAAATGGTATGCTTGGAAACGATGGAGCAGAAAACTTACACTATTACTAAAGTGTTAAAAACGCTTTTCTTGGATTACTTGGATAAGTTTACACTATTCAACTTTTCCACTATTTCGCACATTTTTCTGCGTGTTGCTTACGAAAATTCGGATCTTAACATCAAACATTTCCATGACAGGAATACGCAATTGTTCTCATGCAAGAGGACAAATAAAGCAGGTATTAAGGCGAATTACACCTGAAGATGGCCCCACAGGGTCAGATGTGCATAATGTAATGAAAAAAACATGAAACATTGTGACAGAAGGAGTTCTTTTAATTCATACCTCGAGTGTGTTGACTACAGTCGCGTTTGAAGCTGCAAAATATGAATAAGATTAAATTCAATATGACCAGCCAGGAACTGAAAGCAGTATACTCATACACTAATTACAAAATAAAGTTCATGAAAGCAAGTGCTAGTACTAAGTTCACCAAAGCATGTATACCATGTGGATTTCGCCCTAATTATGTCAAAGTGAAGATCAAAGACAAGTATGTTGCAGCCAGGTTGCCAAAATGAAATGTGAGATAATGTGGAAGAAGTCAGAAGTAAAATCGTAGTATAAGAAGAAAGAAGATATTGTTAAGTGCTTTTGTAACACGTATTTACAATTACCTAATACTCTACACCATTAGAACTAAAAGCTGCTAAGTAGTATGTAGAAAGAATTGTAAATAAAATGCAGACTGAAATCACACTCAGGCACCAAAAATGAATGTTGGTCTGTTATATAATTTTTCTAAGGATATTGTTATTTCTTGATAATTGCTTGAATTGTCAATATTTATAGTTTCAGTATTTATGAAGAAGTCTATAAATATTGTTGTGTCTAGGATAATTAATATTGATATAATAAATACTCATATTGTTAGGGTGATAATTATGATGATTGATTTAGGTTGAAGTATTTCATTTGATGCAAATTTTGTAATATAAATAAATAGAACTAATATACCACCAAGAAATGTTAAGAATAAAATATATGATGGTCAATAGCTTTCCATTATTGTTCCTGTTACTAATCCAACTACGAAAGTTTGAATTATAATGAAAAGTATTATTGATATTGGATGTCTTAATTTAATAAAATTAACATTTATTACGTTGATAGTGTTATAATTATTATTTTAATCATTTCAGGGGTTGGTTTATTTAAAATATCAGTTTTGGGGACCGACAATAGAAGCTTTCCACCTCTTAAGTTTTAAAAGTGGGGGATAGACTTATATCCGGTTTACAAGACCGGTGTGTGTGTGTGTGTGTGTGTGTGTGTGTGTGTGTGTGTGTGTGTGTGTGTTTTTTTTAACTATTAAAACTAAAGTTTATTTTCTCTGTTTTCACATCTTTGTTGGTATATTTTGCTGGCGTTGATGTATTTTCTTGTAAATGCAAGCACTTATTAATGGTTCTTTTGAGATTGGAGTTTATTGTTCTTTCTTTCTTTATATTATCATTGTTTTTAATATTGAATTTGTTTATGATTATTTCTTTCCTGTTATTGTATTAGTTTTTTCTGTATGTGAAGGTGCTTTGGGTCTTTCTATTTTGGTTTCAATGATTCGGTCTCATGGTAATGACTTTTTAATTCTTTTGGTTTATTTTCATGTTAAAGTATTTATTTGTAACTATTTTTGGTCCATCTTTGTTTATTAAATAATTTGTTAATGTTTCTGTCAAGTTTTGTTTTTATAATTTGTGTGTATTCATATGCTGATTTAAATATAATTAGATATTATTTTGGTATTGACTTTTTCTTTTAGTTTTGTTGGGTTTTTGAATTTGTTCTTTAATAATTACTGCTAGAGATTCAGTTTGAGTTCTTATCATTCTATTTTTTGCTTTTATCGTTTTAATTTTAATTATTATGCTTTATTGCTCATTTGCTAGGTTGCATTTTCTTTGTTTATATATATATATTTCTTTTTTTTTTTGAGGCTAGTTCCTACTTTGCTTTTGATTTTAGGTTGAGGTTATCAGCTCAAAATAGCTCAAATGGCTCTGAGCACTATGGGACTTAACATCTATGGTCATCAGTCCCGTAGAACTCAGAACTACTTAAACTTAACTAACCTAAAGACAGCACACAGCACCCAGTCATCACGAGGCAGAGAAAATCCCTGACCCCACCGGGAATCGAACCCGGGAACCCGTGCGTGGGAAGCGAGAACGCTACCGCACGACCACGAGCTGCGGACTGAGGTTATCAGCCTGAGCGTTTGCAGACTGGTGTTTAATTTTTTATACTTTGGTTGCTAGATTACCTTTGTTGTTGGTTTTATTTAAGGTTTATGATTTTTCTAACTTTTTATTTCCGTTTATTGGTTGATTTTATATTTTATGTATTTCTAATTTTGGCTTTTTTAGTTAAGACGCCAATATTTTTGGTTCATTAAGGTTATTTCTTTTTTGGGTTTAAGGTTTAATTATTTTTGATTATCTGTAGGTTTATCTGGTGGAGTTATTAGATGTATTTGTTTTCGTCAGGTTGATTAGGAGTCTTTAACCTAATATTCTTCTGTTGCTCATAAGAATGGTTATTGGTGGATTGGTAACTATAAATTGATGTGGTTGTATGGGCTCAGTTTCTTTAATGGTTGGTCATGGTTTATATTCTTCTGGATTATTTTGTTTATCGAATATTATTTATGAACATTTAGGTACACAAAGATTATTAATTAACAAGTGTTCAGTTAATTTAATAACTAGAATGGCTTTATGCTAATTCCTTTTAAGATCATCAAATATGGCTGATCCTCCATCACTGAAGTTGGTAGGTGAACTTAGATTATTAAACAGAATTATGTCTTTATCTTCTTTTAGATTTTTTGCTTTAACCTTTATCTTTTTTGGAGCTGTTTATACTTTCTATATACATTCTTATTCTCAGCATGGAAATTATTATTCTGGGGTTTATACTTGTTCTCTTGGCTATTTTCGTGAATTTCATCTTTTACTTTTGTATTGATTGCCTTTGAATATTCTTTCTTTAAAGGGTGAGTATATCTTTGTATACATTACTTAAGTATTTCAATTTAAAATATTGTTTTGTGGAATCAATGATATGAAGTTTTTCATCTTAGGACATGAATTTATGTTCTATTTGTTCTTTGAGTTTTTCTTTGTTCTTTTCTGGAACTGTAATTTTTATTTTAGGTATTTATTATTTTATAATTAATTATAGAGTTTTTGTTGAATGAGCACTTTTTAATTTGAATGGCTCTACAGTTGTTATAACTAATTTTGGATTGAGTATCCCTTATTTTTAAGTCTTGTTATGTGTATTTCTTCTTTTGTATTTATTATAGGGAGGATTATATATCAGGAGAAGCAAATATAAATCGTTTTAATATTATTGTTTTAATATTTGTTCTTTGTATACTGTTTTTAATCATTTGATTAGAATTTTTTTAGGATGGGATGGTTTAGGTTTGGTTTGTTACTGTTTAGTTATTTATTATCAAATGTAAAATCTTGTAGTGGTAGTATATTAACTGCTCTCTAATAGTATTGGTGATGTTGCTATTTAAATTCTATTGCTTGAATATTAAATGCTGGTGGTTGAAATTATATTATTATGATTTTATTTCTAATTGTTTTGAAATTAAAGTTATTACTATATTAATTGTTTTTGCAGCTAGAACTAAATGAGCTCAAATTCCTTTTTCTTCTTGACTTCCTGTTGCTATGTTTTCTCCTACTCCTGTTTCTGCTTTGGTTCATGCTTCTACTCTTGTTACTACTGGAGTTTATTTATTTATTCGTTTTAGACCAATATTACATACTTAAAATTGTTGTCGGTTTTTACTTTTAATTGGTTGTATAACTATATTTATGGCTGGATAGGGTGCTAATTTTGAATTTGATTTAAAGAAGATTATTGCTCTTTCTACTTTAAGATAACTTGGTTTAATAATAAGAATTTTGGCTATAGGTTATGCAAAGTCAGATTTCTTTCATTTATTGGGTCATGCTTTGTTTAAGGCATTATTATTTATGTGTGCAGGTTCAATAATTTATAATTTAAAGGATTCTCAAATTAGTCGTTTTATGGGCTCAATTGTTTTATACCTTTAACTTCTCTTTGTTTTAATGTTTCTAGTTTGTATCTGGGTGGTATACCTCTTTCAGCAGGATTTTATTCAAAGGACTTGATTCTTGGAATGGTTTGTTAAGGTTAAATTAATTGTTTAATTTTTGTATTTTTTCTACTGGTTTAACAGCTGCTTATCTTTGATTTTTCCCTATTCCCCATGTAATTGCTTTGCCTTATTATTTAAAGTTTTTGACGATTATTGTTGTTTTAGGTGCTTATTTGGGTTATCTTATTACTAAGTTTGATAGTTCTCATAATTTATTTTCTGCAAGTATGCTTTATTTTGTTAGATTTGCTGGTTCTATACGATTTATACCTTTTCTTTCAACTATGTTTGTTAGATATGTTCCTTTAAAGTTGGGTTATTATTCATCAAAATCATTTTCTATGGCTGGTGTGAGTTGTTTGTTGGCCAAGGTTTATATAGATTATTTAGTTAATTGGTTATATCCAAGATTGATATGATTCTAACTTTAAGATTTATCTTTTAACTTTTATTTTTTGAATGTTAATTTTAAGAATGTTATTTTTCTTATACTTAAATAGCTTATAATTAGAGTGTGACACTGAAGATGTTAAGGAAGTATTTTTACTTTTAGGTATTTACAAATATGAATATTATTTTTACAGTGAAAATGTAATGTTTTAATTGAACTATATAAATTTTAGGAATGTTAACCGAGTTTAACTGCTAATATAAAAAGTTAGCAGCTTTCATATTGGCTTTACATCTCCTTAATTGGAACTTTATAGTTAAATTATATTATTAACAGTAATACACCTGTTTTTGGCTTCAATTAATAAGAATAAGGGTATTTTATTTACCAATGTTTCAGGTCGAAAATGACTGCACTATTTTGCTTCTTATTCTATTTAAGGTCTATTGATTATATCAACACTTTTTGAATGGAACCCAAATGTTATAGTTAACTACAACCCTTTATTCTGCTCATTGTAAGGCTCTTTTATTTCATTCGTGGTATAGTCCGTGTAATAGGACTAGAATAAAAAATTCTGTTGATACTGTTCAGATTATAATGTCCGAGGTTTTGAAAATAATTACAATTGGATAATTAATGACATTTCTACATCAAAGATTAGAAAAATTACTGCGATTAGGAAGAATCGAAGGGAGAACTGTATTCATGCTGAACTTTTTGGATCGAATCCACACTCGAATGGTGATCTGGTACTGCATCAGCAGCAGGACAAACAACCATCCAACAAAACAGTTTTACAAAGGAGTCATTAACCAAACTCATATCACATTTACTGAAAAACAGCATTTACTCAGGAAAGCGCTAAAGTACAACATAGAATACAGATTAAGTACTAACAGCCCTAAAACCTCATCACAGACATTAAAAGAGCAGCTGATTTAGCTGATCTTAATAACACTGACCAGACTGTCCTAGCACACAACATAAATACAATTGTTCAGAAAGCTTAAGGAACCTTTACGAAACCCCCGAAGCAGCGCATCAAGGGAGAAAGCTATTAAACAGCATAATCATGAAACTCAACAACAATGGCATGATTCTGAAAGTTGATGAAAGCAATTCTGTAGTAATTATGAAAAACAATGAGTACATCTCTAAAGCACTTTCTTTTCTGAAAATAACGTAACAGAGCTCAAGCAAGATCCAATTATAAATTTCCAAAACAAAATCAGAAAAATGGTTAATAAAAGTAATTTCTTCTTCAGAGAAAAAGAAGCAAAAACATGCATTTTAAAGAATCCCACAGCCCAAAGACAGAGCTCAACCTGAGACACCGAGCAGGGTGGCGCAGTGGTTAGCACACACAACTCGCATTCAGGAGGACAACAGTTCTAACACATCTCCAGCCATCCTGATTTAGATTTCTGTGATTTCCCTAAATCATTTCAGGATAATGCTGGGATGGTTCCTTAGAAACAGCATGGCCGATTTCCATCCACATCCTTCCCTAATCCGAGCTTGAGTTACTTCTCTAATGACCTCATTGTTGACATGACATTAAACACTCCTTTCCTCCTCCTCAACCTAAATCTCAAGTTCCATTGAGGTCTACTGTTAATTCTGGGAATACACCTGTCAAAGTCTCCCAATTACTAAACAAAATTCTGAATCAGTACTATACATTTGATAAATCATACTCAGTTAAGAACATTAATTTTAGTTTCTAATTCCTTAAATACATAAATATTCCTGCATGTGTCAGGTTTGCCTCTTTTGATGTAACTAACCTACTTACAAATGTACCAACTGAAAACTGAATATCATATAAAAAATGTTAACTGCAGAAATATCAGAAGTCAAGGACAAGTTACAGCTAATATTGTCTCACAATTACTTTACATTCAATGGGAAAGTTCACCAACAGAATGAAGGTCTTGCCATGGGCAGTACCCAATCAATTGTTCTTGCAGACATATTTCTCAATCATCTGGAAAATAAGTACTTTAATGAAAACAATAGATTCAAAAGTAAAATAAGGTATTACTGGAGGTATGTTGATGGAACAAAAAATGAGTTCAAAGAACTACTAGCAGTATTAAATTCTTTCCACGAACACATAAAATTCACAGTAGAACATGAGGACAACAAAAGCATAAATTTCCTGGACCTTAAAATTACCAACCATCAACAAAAACATAAGTTTAGCATACACAGAAAACACACACACACAGATATTACACTGGACAACTCATGTCATCCACCCCACAGAAACAAGCTGCATTTAGGTCCATGCTACACAGAGTACACTACCCTGCTCTAGATGGAAACATCCTCAAGAATGAGATGGATACAATAAAGAGCATTACCATTAGCAATGGCTACACAATGATATCAATTGACAATTTAGACAGACAAATACACAAAAGCACGACAACAAATGACAACACTATTAAAGAAGAGAATATATTCGCCAGTCTCATGTACCTGGACCCCATCTCACAAAAATAGCTGACCTTTAAAAAGAAAGAAATTTAAAAGTTTCATTCTCAACTAATAATAAATTAGGAAACTTACTCATCCATAACACAAAATCAGATACTGAAACTTTCAGCAGTGGAGTGCATAAAGTATCATGCCCTAGTTGTCCTTCCTACTATGTATGGAAAACAAGCAGAAACTATAAAACCGGTTTCCTAGAATATGTAAATGCTTTCAGGCTCAACCACTTTGAAATATCAGTCACTGCACAACATAAGATGGAGACGAACCATGTCATCAACAATCTACAAAATAATATGTTAGTATTACATAATGAAGCCAATGGTAAGACCCTTGATCTGTTAGAATTGGAGATACACCTCCACAAAATGAAAAAACCATAATCAATATTAAATGAACAAAGAGATTTCACAAGCCACAGCTTTTTCTCTAATTTTAAAGATCAGTTCTAAAGTTATTCCTGCATGTGTCAATTGTTTAATAATTAATCTTTAGCACTATGAAAGGTGGATCTTTAACCACACCTTGTACAAAAAGTCTGAAGTGTTTACGAACATCTGTTTGTGAAGGTGTTTCTTGAATGAAATGATGAGCTTGAAAACGATGGAGGAAACAACTTATGCCGTTACTAAATCTTTAAAAACGATTTTCTTGGATTATTTGCAAGTGTACACCATCTTTACCACTATTTCGCACATATTTTTCGCATCTGACTTACGAAATTCGTAATCTAACATCAAACCTTTTCTTCACAGGAATATGCACTTCATCACATTCAAGAGAACAAATAAAACGTCGATTATACGAATTACACCTGAAGATGGACCACAGGATCCGAAACGCAGCGTGTACTGAATAAAACACGACAAATTATGACTAAAGGCGTTTTTTAATTCATACCTCGAGTGTAGGAATTTCTAATTTCTTTGTTGCTTGAGGGTTCTCATCTACTACAAGTAGAACATTGTCTATACACTCCTGGAAATTGAAATAAGAACACCGTGAATTCATTGTCCCAGGAAGGGGAAACTTTATTGACACATTCCTGGGGTCAGATACATCACATGATCACAATGACAGAACCACAGGCACATAGACACAGGCAACAGAGCATGCACAATGTCGGCACTAGTACAGTGTATATCCACCGTTCGCAGCAATGCAGGCTGCAATTCTCCCATGGAGACGGTCGTAGAGATGCTGGATGTAGTCCTGTGGAACGGCTTGCCATGCCATTTCCACCTGGCGCCTCAGTTGGTCCAGCGTTCGTGCTGGCCGTGAAGACCGCGTGAGACGACGCTTCATCCAGTCCCAAACATGCTCAATGGGGGACAGATCCGGAGATCTTGCTGGCCAGGGTAGTTGACTTACACCTTCTAGAGCACGTTGGGTGGCACGGGATACATGCGGACGTGCATTGTCCTGTTGGAACAGCAAGTTCCCTTGCCGGTCTACGAATGGTAGAACGATGGGTTCGATGACGGTTTGGATGTACCGTGCACTATTCAGTGTCCCCTCGACGATCACCAGTGGTGTACGGCCAGTGTAGGAGATCGCTCCCCACACCATGATGCCGGGTGTTGGCCCTGTGTGCCTCGGTCGTATGCAGTCCTGATTGTGGCGCTCACCTGCACGGCGCCAAACACGCATACGACCATCATTGGCACCAAGGCAGAAGCGACTCTCATCGCTGAAGACGACACGTCTCCATTCGTCCCTCCATTCACGCCTGTCGCGACACCACTGGAGGCGGGCTGCACGATGTTGGGGCGTGAGCGGAAGACGGCCCAACGGTGTGCGGGACCGTAGCCCAGCTTCATGGAGACGGTTGCGAATGGTCCTCGCCGATACCCCAGGAGCAACAGTGTCCCTAATTTGCTGGGAAGTGGCGGTGCGGTCCCCTACGGCACTGCGTAGGATCCTACGGTCTTGGCGTGCATCCGTGCGTCGCTGCGGTCCGGTCCCAGATCGACGGGCACGTGCACCTTCCGCCGACCACTGGCGACAACATCGATGTACTGTGGAGACTTCACGCCCCACGTGTTGAGCAATTCGGCGGTACGTCCACCCGGCCTCCCGCATGCCCACTATACGCCCTCGCTCGAAGTCCGTCAACTGCACATACGGTTCACGTCCACGCTGTCGCGGCATGCTACCAGCGTTAAAGACTGCGATGGAGCTCCATATGCCACGGCAAACTGACTGACACTGACGGCGGCGGTGCACAAATTCTGCGCAGCTAGCGCCATTCGACGGCCAACACCGCGGTTCCTGGTGTGTCCGCTGTGCCGTGCGTGTGATCATTGCTTGTACAGCCCTCTCGCAGTGTCCGGAGCAAGTATGGTGGGTCTGACACACCGATGTCAATGTGTTCTTTTTTCCATTTCCAGGAGTGTATTTTGTCTATCTATACAAGGAAAGTTCTGCAGAAGTAGTCACATCTTGATCGGATTTCGTAGTGCCAAGATGGGTAACTTGCAGTAAGTGTTCAGAATGTAAAATTTTACACTTCACAAAAAAAGTAGGATCCAACTACTACAGTATCAATGAGCCACAGCTGGAAATGGTCCACTCATACAAATATCTGAATGTAGCAATTTTTAGGAATTTGAAAGTCAACAATCACACAGGCTTAGCTATAGGTAAAGCCAATGGCAGACATCAGTTCAGTGGTAGACTACAGGAAAAACACTATGCGCCTCAAAGGAGATGGCTTACTAACTCTTACGACCCATTCTAGTACAAACCTGAAGCATTCAGCACTTGTATGAAACAGGACTGACATGAGATACTGAACATATACCATGAAGAGCAGCTCAAATGGACACTGCTTAATTTGAACCGTGAGACAGCATTATGGACATGCTAACAACTACTCCTTGACCAATGGTGCAGCAGAAAGTAGTATAAGTGCTTCTACATCTAAATCTGCATCTACAAAGCTCTGCAATTCGCACAAGTGTTTGACTAAAGTTCGGAGAACCACTACCAGAATATTTCTCTCCTCTTCTACTCTCAAAAACGATGTGTGGGAAATATGGGCACTATCTTTCTGTGCAAGCTCCTTACTCTCATGTTGGGGACCACACTTTATAGTTTACGTAAGTTGCTATTTTTCCACCATATAGTTATCTTTTCTAAATCATTTTGGATTTGTCTTCATCTGATGAGTTTACTAGAAAATAAAGATCTGTAAACAAAGACAGCTGCTCAGATTGTCTCTTGTATCATTTACATAAATTAGGAACGAAAGATGCCCTAAAACATTTCCTTGGGGAACCAACTAATTACTTCAATCCCATTAGAAGACTTCCTGTCAGTTCCTATGAACTGCGACCTTACTGACAGAAAATCAGGAATCTAGTGCCATGAGTATGACAATCTGAAGGCACATAATTTGACTGGAAGCCACTTACGACAGATGATGTTAACAGCCTTCTAAAAATCTATAATTATGGTATCAACTTGAGATACGCTATCACTAGCATTTATCACCACATGTGAATATGATACCAGTCTTGTTTCACAAAGACATATTATGAATCTCCGCTGATTATGTGCCAATAGATCATTTTCTTTAAAGTATTTCATAATGAAGGAACTCACCATTTGTTCCAGTAGCTGGGTCCCACATTTCGCATGTAGTGACAAAATGTGGGCTGCAATATGAACATGACCTTATGCTTGTGAGGAACTGCCTAAGACATGAAGACTTTTACAGTGACTCCAGCTACATGACATCAAAACAGAAGTAAAGATACATTATGTGATCAGAAGTATCCGGAGACCTGACTGAAAATGTCTTACCAGTTCATGGCGCCCTCCATCAGTAATTCAATATGGTGTTCACCTACCCTTAGCCATGATAACAGCTTCCACTCTCGCAGGCATGTGTTCAGTCAGGTGCTGGGAGATTTCTTGGGGAATGGCAGCTCATTCTGGACTGAGGAGAGGTATCCATGTCGGTTGGTGACGCCTGGTTCGAAGTCTGTGTTCCAAAACAACCTGAATGTTTCCAGAATGAGATTTCCACTCTGCAGCGGATTGTGCGCTGATATGAAACTTCCTGGCAGATTAAAACTGTGTGCCGGACCTAGACTCGAACTCGGGACCTTTGCCTTTCATGGGGAAGTGCTCTACGAGCTGAGCTACCCAAGCACGACTCACGCCCTGTCCTCACACCTTTACTTCTGCCAGTACCTCGTCTCCTCCGTCCAGCACACAGTTTTAATCTGCCAGGAAGTTTCATATCAGTGGACACTCCGCTGCAGAGTGGAAATCTCATTCTGGACACATCCCCCAGGCTGTGGCTAAGCCATGTCTCCGCAATATCCTTTCTTTCAGGAGTGCGAGTTGTGCAGGGTTCGCAGGAGAGCTTCTGTAAAGTTTGGAAGGTAGGAGGTACCGGCAGAAATAAAGCTGTGAGGACGGGGCGTGAATCGTGCTTGGGTAGCTCAGCTGGTAGAGCACTTGCAAGCGAAAGGCAAAGGTCCCGAGTTCGAGCCTCGGTCCAGCACACAGTTTTAATCTGCCAGGAAGTTTCAACCCGAATGTTTTCTGTAAAATTCTGGTCAGGACTCTGTGCAGGCCAGACCATTACAGGGATGTCATTGTCGCGTAACCACTCCGCCACAGGCCATGCATAATGAACAGGTGGTAGATCGTGTAGAGAGATGTAATCGCTATTCCTGAATTGCTCTTCAACAGTGGGAAGCAAGAAGGTGCTTAGAACATAAATGTAGACCTGTGCTGTGATAGTGCCACTCAAAACAATGGGTGCAAACCCCCTCCATGAAAAACATGATCACAACGTAACACCACCACCTCCAAATCTTACTGTTGGCACTATACATGCTGGCATATGACTTTCACTGGGCATCTGCTGTACCCACACCCCGCCATCAGATAGCCACATTGTGTACCCGGTACAATGATTCATCACTCCACACGTTTTTCCACTGTTCAATCGTCCAATGTTTAAGCTCCTTACACCAAGCAAGGCGTCATTTGGCATTCACTGGCTTGATGTGTAACTTATCTACGTCTACGTGATTACTCTGCTATTCACAATTATGTGCCTGGAAGAGGGTTCAATGAACCACCTTCAAGCTGTCTCTCTACCATTCCCCTCCAGAACGGCATGCGGGAAAAACGAACTACTTAAATTTTTCTGTGCGGGCCCTGATTTGCTTTATTTTATCGTCATGATCATTTCCCCCCCATGTAGGTGGGTGCCAACAGAATGTTTTCAAAATCGGAGGAGAAAACTGGTGATTGAAATTTCATGAGAAGATCCCATCGCAACGAAAAACGCTTTTGCTTTAATGATTGCCACTCCAATTCACGTACCATGTCTGTGGCACGATCTCCCCTATTTCGCGATAATACAAAACGAGCTGCCCTTCTTTGTACTTTTTCGATGTCATTCGTCAGTCCCACCTGATGCAGATCCCACACTGCACAGCAATACTCCAGAATGGGGTGGGCAAGTGTGGTGTAGGCCATCTCTTTAGTAGACCTGTTGCACTGTCTAAGAGTTTTGCCAATGAATCCAGTCTTTGGTTTGTTCTATCCACAATATTATCTATGTGATCGTTCCAATTTAGGTTATTTGTAATTGTAATCGCTAAATATTTAGTTGAATTTACAGCCTTCACATCTGTGTGACTTATCACACAATCGAAAATTTAGCTAGTTTCTTTTAGTAGTCGTGTGAGTAACTTCACACTTTTCCTTATTCAGGGTCAATTGCCAATTTTCGCACCATACAATTATCTTATCTAAATAATTTTGCAAGTCGTTTTGATCATCTGATGACTTTACAAGATGGTAAATGACAGCATCATCTGCCAACAATCTAAGCCAATTACTCAGATTGTCTCCTGTCATTAACATGGATCAGGAACAATAGAGTGCCTATAACACTTCCTTGGGGAACGCCAGATATTAGTTCTGTTTTACTCAATGACTTTCCATCTATTACTACGAACTGTGACCATTCTGACAGGAAATCATGAATCCAGTCGCACAACTGAGGCGATACTCCGTAGGCACACAGTTTGGTTAGAAAACGCTTGTGAGGAACAGTGTCGAAAGCCTTCAGTAAATCTAAAAATATGACATTTGACATCCGCCGTCAATAGCACTTATTTTATGAGTATAAGGAGTTAGTTGTGTTTCAGAAGAACGATATTTTCTGAAACGGTGCTGACTGTGTCAATAAAGTTTTCTTCGAGGTACTTCATAATGTCCGAACACAGAATATGTTCGATATAGGCCTGTAATTCAGCGGATTACTCCTACCTCCCATTTTGGGTGTATTTGTGACTTCAGCAATTTTCCAGTCTTTAGGTACGGATCTTTGTGAGAGAGTGGTTGTATACAATTGCTAAATATGTAGCTATTTTATGAGGATTATCTGAGAGGAATCTGACTGGTTTACAATCTGGACTGGAGGCCTTGCCTTTATTAAGTGATTTAAACTGCTTTATTACTCTGAGGATATCTACTATGTTTCTCATCTTGTTAATCTTTTTTTTACCCCTTGTACCTGTTTCTTGCTACTCTCTGTGGTTTTCTTTTCCTGTTTCCTCCATAGTAGTGTTGGTTGTCCGACTTCTTATTTTGGATCTGCCTTTCTCCTGTCGTTTTGGTGTGCGCCTCGTTTTCCTTCTTTCCATTGCCTAATTCTTTTACTGCTGACCTTGCAGTTTGGTCTCTTCCCCCTCCCCCTCTTTTATACCAACAAACCATCCCTTTTGGGGTTCTCCCACAAACTGTCAGACAGGTGCCCACTTAGCTGACCTTGACCAACTTAACAACTATCTTAATACAGGAGCACCCACATTCATTTCCCACTCCTTACACACCTAGTCCTATTTGGACATATACTTCTGCATCACCCAGGTTGCCCATGGTCTCAAGTGGTCCATTACTTCTGACACCTACATGAGCGACCATTTCCTGTGTGCTATCCATATGCTGACTCCTACCACACCTGCATGCACACCCACATAGCAGGTTACTAAGGCTGACTGGAGGCTTTACTCCTCCCTGGTGGCCTTTGACGAAGAAGATTTCACCAGTTGTGATGACCAGGTAGAATATCTCACAAACGTTATACTTACTGCTGCAGAACATTCCATTCCTCACGCTTCCTCTTTACCACGCCATGTCCTGGGGCATGTAGATGTGCTACCTGCGTTTTCAACCATCATCCTACGAAGGCAAATTGCACTCATTTTACAGCAATGCATGCACAGCGTCGTGTTTTTCGGGACAGCAAAGAAGCTTGCTGGATTTCATTTACAAGTTCCACTCCCACTGTCATGTGGGCCAACCTCTGACAGCTCTCTGGGGCCAAGATCCATTCTCCAGTTTCCAGTCTGATGGTAGCACATGATGCTGTTGTGGACTCCACTGTGATCTCGTAACGCCTTGGGCCGCCATTTTGCGGAAATTTCGAACTTTTCTCACTGTCCCTCTCCTTTCCTCCATCGGAAACGAGCAGAGGAGGCTCGGGCAATACCCTTCTCAAAATCGAGTGTGCTACAATGTCGCTGATACTATGAAGGAGCTAGTTCATGCTCTCACTTCATCCCGATCCTCCACCTCAGGGCCAGATCTGTTCACATTCAGATGTTTTAGCTCCTTTGTCTTGCAGGCAAGCACTTTCTGCTTAATATGTACAACCTCACCTGGGCAGAGGGCACGTTTCCCAGGCACTGCTGTGAAGCCAGTCATACCCATACCTAAGCCTGAGAAGGACAATCGCCTTCCTTCTAGCTACCACCCCATCTCTCTCACGGGCTGTGTTTGCAAGGTAATGGAACATACGATTCATGGCCAGCTGGTATGGTGGCTAGTCTCTCTCAGTTTGCTTATGACTGCACACTATGGATTTCGAGTGTGCCATTCAGCAGTTAACTATCTTGTCATTTTGCCCACCAATGTCATGAATGGTTTTCTGCACAAACCCCAGGGTGTGGCCGTCTCTCTCGATTTGGAGAAAGCCTACGTCGTGTGCTGGAGGACTGTTATCGTCTGCAGTCTCTACATGTGGGGCTTCCATGGTTACATGCCCAATTTCCGTGAGGAATTTTTATTAGAGACTTTTCAAGGTATGTGTGGGTTCTGCCGTGTCGAACGCCTTTATCCAGGAAAATGGTGTGCCTCAGGGTTCTGTCCTGAGCATCGTCGTCTTTGCTATTGCCATTAACCCTATAATGCCCTGTCTCCCTCCTGGTACCTCCAGCTCTCTTTTTGTTGTTTTTTCCATCCATTGCAATTATCCACGGACCTTTCTCATAGAGTAACATCTTCAGCGATGTCTCGATCGTTTCTTCTCATGGAGCATTGATAATGGCTTTCGCTTTTCCACTGACAGAACAGTTTGTATGAATTTCTAGCATGCAGTTGATTCCTTCCACTGTCTTTACATCTTGGCCCTGTTGCTCTTCTCTTCATGGAAACTGAAATACCTAGGTCTCTTGCTCGGGAGGAAGTTTCTTGGTCCTCCCATGTCTCACCTGCAGCCCACTGTATGCGATCCCTCAATGTTCTACACGTCCTCAATGGTACGTCACCATCCTCAGTTTGTACTGATCTCTTGTCAGTTCTAAATTAGACTATCGGTGCTTTGTTCAAGCATCTACACTTACAGCTCTTGCTCCAGCAGCTTAACTTCACACTACCTGCAACTTTCCTTGTAGGTGTGAACCCTTGACAATCTAATATTAATGTGGTGGCCCACGTTCACCTTGGCATTCATTTGCTTCCTTGGGACACTGCTCCAGCCTTGCTCTATTCCATTGTTGCACGACATGCGTATGGAATGTCATGATAGTACCTTTGTGTACACTGACGTTTCTCAGACTGACAATGGTGTCGGTATGCCTTCATCATTGGCAATGTTTTTCAGTATCGGCTTCCAGCACACTGCTCAGTAGCTACAGCAGAGCTCCGCACCCTGTATCACTGCTGGAGTACATCTTGTGACACAGCCTTTTCAATTGTCATCTGCTCACTTTATCAGTGACTTCAAGACCTCTGTGCACCGTATACTGCCCATCCCATTATGCAATGGGTCCAGGAAACTGTCCCTTTCACACTCTTGATGGAGCCACTGTGACGTTTATGTGGGTTCCTGGTCATGTCGGCATGACAGGAAACATGTCTCCTGATGCTGCTGCCAAGGCTGCATTCCTCATACCTCAGCCCACTAGTTCTTACATTCCCTCTGATGATCTGTGTGTTGCTGTCTGGCAAGCATCGCCTTGGACAACCTCCTCTCGACCCTCCCACCGCAAAGAGGTCATTTTAACTATGTTGTGTATTGGTGCTGCCTTTTTGGCCATCAGCATTTGTTAAGTGGCGCTCCCCCACCAATTTGTGCACATTGAGCCATTCCATGTCTGAGTTTTTAGCCATTTTTTCTTAGTGAATGATGTGTGGGCTGTTGACTGCATTATACTTTTTATCCATCATAGCGATATGGCAAACCCCATTTAATTTTTAGTTATGGACCTCTGTTTCTCTTTAACATATTTTGTAGACATTTCTCCATGTCCCCGTGTTTAGCTGTCTTCTCTTCAGTCGATTGGGATTAATGTGTGGCAATTGTTATCTCTTCTTTTTCTCCATGTTTCACAGTTTTTACATGGGCGCGTATGATCCTAGTTGTTTTTACAAAAAAATGGCTCTGAGCACTATGGGACTTAACATCTGAGGTCATCAGTCCCCTAGTTGTTTTTACACCTTGACACAAAATACCAGCAATGTGCCTGTGAACAACCAAAATTTTATTTCACAACTTTATATTTTGAGGTACTGGTTAAATACTGGGCTACCCCACACGTACACTATGTGATCAAAAGTATCCCTACACCCCCAAAACATACGTTTTACATATTAGGTGCATTGTGCTGCCAGGTACTCCATAAAAGCGACCTCAGTGGTCATCAGACATTTTGAGGGATCAGAATGGTGCACCCTACGGAACTCATGGACTTTGAACTTCCTCAGAAGATAGGGTGTCACTTGTCATACGTCTTTACACGAGATTTCCACACTCCTAAACATCCCTAGATCCAATGTTCCTGATGTGATAATGAAGTGGAAAGGTGAATGGACGTGTACAGCACAAAAGCATACAGGCCGACCTCATCTGTTGACTGACACAGACTGCCGACAGTTAAGGAGGGTCATAATGTATAATAGGCAGACACCTATCTAGACCATCACACAGAAATTCCAAACTGCATCAGGATCCGCTTCATGTACCATGCCAGTTACGTGGGAGGTGAGAATACTTGCATTTCATGGTCAAGTGGCGGGTCATAAGTTCAGTTAGACAGTCAGTGAGAGCAGCACCACTAGTTCCTGCTACTAATAATGCAAGTAAACCACTTGCGTCTTACATATTTTTACCAGCTTCAAACAGCAGTGACTGCAGTAATGTATAGAAACTGTGATTGTTGTGTACAGATGTGAGCTGAGTTGGCGACCCTTCACTCACAGCTCCAGGCTGCTTTGGCTTCTATCACACAGCTTGAGGCTGCTGCCCAGGGGCGTCACTATGGGGGATCAAACACAGGGACGCGAGGGTCGTCGAGCACATCCCACATGTCCTCTGATCGGTCCACTGCTGTGGCTGCCCCGTGTACTGCCTGCACTGAGATTGACCCCTCACCTGTGGTCGAGTGGGAGATCATTCTAAAGTCTTGGATGCAGCGCAAAGCTTTCCAAGGGGCCTGATCATAGTGCCTCCCCAGTTTGTTTGATGAACAGGTTTCAGGTGTTTTCAGTGGCTGATGATGTCTCTGACCTGGATGCAGTCATCCACCCTGTTTCAAAGGAAGCTTCTTGGCCCACATGGTCTGGGCATTCACAGAGGGTGGGTTTGCTTGTAGTTGGCAGCTCCAACGTTAGGTGTGTAGTGGGGCCCCTTAGGAACATGGCTGCCAAGGAGGGGAAGAGAGCCAGTGAGCATTCTGGGGGAGTCATTCCAGATATGGAAAGGGTGCTTCTGGATGCCATGGAGAGTACAGGGTGCAGCCAGCTGCAGATGGTGGCTCATGTCGGTACTAATGATATTTGTCTCTTTGGATTGGAGGAGACTATCTGGTTTCAGGCAGCTAGCGGAAATGGTAAAGACTGCCAGTCTTGCTTCTGAGATTAAGGTGGAGCTCATCGATAGAACCAGAGTGGAGGGTCTGAATCAGAGGCTCAGGCGGTTCTGTGACCATGTAGGCTGCAGATCCCTTGTCTTGTGCCATCGGGTGGTGGTTTTCCAGGTTCTGCTTAATAGGTCAGGAGCCCACTACACACAGGAAGTGGCTGGACAGGTACTGGCAGTTGTGTGGAATAGACTGGGCGGATTTTTAGGTTAGAGGGTCTCAGGGAACCACAGAAGGGACATCAGTCTAAAAGTAGGCAGGTAAAACACTGTAAGGTAGTTGTAGAAAAGATTGGTATTGGAGTTGTAAATTGTCGTAGCTGTGTTCAGATAGAACCAGAGCTCCAAGACCCAACAGAAAGCACTAAAGCTAAAATACTTGTAGGTACAGAGAGGTGGCTGAAGCGAGAAGTAAGTTCAGCCGACATTTTTTCGAACGATCTAACAGTGTTCAGAAAGGATAGATTAAATACAGTTGGTGGTGTATTTATTGCTGTCAGAGGTAGTTTGCCTTGTAGCGAAGTTGAAGTAGATAGTTCGTGTGAAATAGTATGGAAAGACCTTATACCTGACAATCGGACTAGACTATTAATTGGATCTTTTTACCGACCGCCCCCCCACCCTCCGACTAAGAAGATATAGTAGCTGAACAGTTGAAACAAAACTTTTGAGTCATTTCAAATAAGTACCCCACTCATGCAATTAGTCGGTGGCGTCTTTAATCTACCCTCAATATGCTGGATAAATTATACGTTTAAAGCCAGTGGCAGCCATAAAATGTCATCAGAAATTGTAATGAATACTTTCTCAGAAAATTATTTTGAATAATTAGATCATGAGCCCACTCTAACCGTAAATAGCTGCCAAAGCATACTTAACCTTCTAGTAACAAATAATCATCAACAATTAGTGAGTATTGTGATGAATTCAGGAATTAGTGACCACAAGGCAGCTGCTGCTACGCTGAACACCGTAAAACCTACAATCAAAAAGAAACGCGAAGTATATCTATTTAAAAAAGCTGATAATGCTCTTAAACCCTTTTTCAGAGACAGTCTACACTCCTTCCGATCTGATCATGTAAGTGTAGAAAAGTTGTGGAATGTTTTCAAAGAGATAGTATCGACAGCAATTGAGAGATATATACCACATAAATTAGTTAGTGTGGGTACAGATCCCCCATGGTACACAAAACGGGTCAGATTGTTGTTGTAGAAGCAACGAAAAAAGCATGTCAAATATAAAAGAGCGCAAAATCCCCAAGATCGGTAAAGTTTAACAAAAGTTTGAAATATGGCGCTTTCTTCAATGCAAGATGATTTTAATAATTTACACAATGAAATTCAGTCTCGAAATCTGGCAGAAAACCCGAAGAGATTCTGGTCATACATAAAGCACACCAGTGGCTAGACACAATCAATACCTTCACTGCATGATAACGGTGAAGTCACTGATGACAGTGCCACTAAAGCAGAGTTATTAAACACGGTTTTTCGAAACTCCTTCAGCAAAGAAGAAGTAGTAAATATTCCTGAATTCCAATCAAGAACAATTGGCTGCCAGACCACGAGAATAAAAAGGAAAAGCAGCCATTCTGCGACACATTAAAATATCCACCCTAAAAGCACTAGGGTGGAGGACACAGACATGCACTAAAACTCAGATCGAGTGATAATACCCACCCTCATAGATGAAATGTAAAACTGAATCAGCTGATGAGGCGTCATCTGCTAAAATCAATGATAAGCCTGGCAACCGAAGATGAAGTCACAGGGCAGCCAAAGAAGGACAAAGCAGAAGAATAGGTCACTGTCAACCAGGTGCTGCACCGACAATAAGGTGGGTCTTCACAGCGCAGGAGGTAGCCGTGGGTCGCCCACGCATGGCCGATGCAGAGCCGGCGGAGAACCACCAAGTCCCTGTGAGAGGCTCTCATCAAGGACATCCACCCATTCGTGGTCCCCTTAATGGCTCGCAGTTTGTTGTGCATACTGAGATTTTGCCATTCCGTCTCCCAAAGCTGAAAAACCTTGTGACATAATAAAGAAAGCAGGTTAGTCGCGGGGATGCTGATCTCCAGAAGTGGTTGCTGCGTAGCCTGTTTGGCCAGCCTGTCAGTTCATTTCCTGGTATTCTGGCGTGACCAGGGGTCCAGATACACACCACTGAACGAATGCACCGTTACAGGG
Source organism: Schistocerca serialis cubense (assembly GCF_023864345.2). Taxonomy (NCBI): domain Eukaryota; kingdom Metazoa; phylum Arthropoda; class Insecta; order Orthoptera; family Acrididae; genus Schistocerca; species Schistocerca serialis. Next base: position 83,571,934 of record NC_064648.1, read on the forward strand.
CATAGATGGAATCCTGGATGGATGATGAGGGTAGCACTGGTCGACAGTTTTCAGGCTGCTCAAAGAGCCTGTACATAAAAGAAATGACTCCCCAGGGCATGAAGAGACACACTGAGGTCCACGATAAATGGCCACCAGCTCTGCAGTTAATACATTGCTGCCATCAGGTAAGGAATTCTGTTCACAATATGGCTGCCTTGAACGTAGACAAAGCCAACATGACCATCAGCCATCGAGCCATCGGTGTAAACCACTTCAGAGCCGCAGAACATGTCAATAATCGAGAGGAAGTGAAAGCAGAGAGCTGCAGGGTTAACGGAGTCCTTATGGCCAGCTGAAAGGTCCAGACAAAGCTGCTGCGGATGTGTATACCATGGAGGCGTACGTGAATGGACTGCAAGTAGAGGTGGTAAAGGGAAGGATTCCAGTTTGGAGAGAAGGGGCCACACACGAACCACAATCATTAGCCCTGACCTGGGCTGCCGATGCAGGAGATGAACCACCGTGGGTGCGGAAAGGAGACAGTGATTTGGATGTGCAGGAGAACTAGGAGTCTGTGGAATGTAACTGGCCAGCAGTTGTGCATACTTAATCTGAAATGGAGGTACTCTGGCCTCCACAAGGACATTGGTCACTGGACTCGTCCTAAAAGCTCCTGTCGCTAAGTGTAGGCCACAGGTCGAGTAAACGCAACGCTGACGGCGCCTCCAAACCATAAACCAGGTTCCAATAGTCAGGGTAGGATTGAATGAGGCCTCTGTAGAGCTGCAGCAGCATAGAGCTATCAGCACCCCAGTTGGTGTTACTCAGGCAGTGGAGAGCATTGAAGTGCCGCCAGCACTTCCACTTAAGCTGATGAAGTTGAGGATGAAAAGTCGATCAGGTGTCGAAAACCACTCCTAAGAATCGATATGGCTTCACTACAGTTACTGGATCGTTATGAAGGTAAAGTTCTGGTTGCAGATGAGCGGTACGATGCCGACGGAAGTGCATGTCACATGACTTAGCGGCCGAAAACTGGAAACTGTGGGCTAGATACCATGACTGTATCTTCTGAATTGCTCCCTGTAGGTGCCACTCAGCAACACCCATACTGGTGGAGCAGTACGAAATGCAGAAGTCGTCTGCATACAGAGAAGGTGAGATGGACGACTCAACACCTGCTGCTAGACAATTAATGGTCACCAAAAGCAGAGAAACACTTAATACATCGCCCTGAGGGAGCCCATTCTCCTGGATATGGAGCAAACTATGAGAGACACTAACTCTGACACCGAAAGTTCCAAGTGACAGGAAATTCTGGATAAAAATCGAGAGCATGCGTCAGAGACCCCCTCGTATAATGTGGCAAGGATATGATGTCGCCAGGTGGTGTTGTATACTTTTCGTAAATCAAAAAAGTCGGCAACCAGGTGTTGGCAGCTGGGAAAGGCTTTTCAGATGGTAGGCTCAAGTGACAAGATTATCAGTGGTAGAGCAACCCTAGTGGAAGCCGCCCTGACATGAAGCCAGTAGGCCACTTGACTCCAGGACCCAACCCAACTGCTGACACACCATACATTCCAGCAGCATACAAATAACGTTGGTGAGGCTGATGGGGCGACAGCTATCCACATCAAGTGGGTTTTTACTGGGTTTGAGCACTGGAATGATGGTGCTCTCCCGCCATTGCAATATAAAGATGCCATCGGACCAGATTCTGTTAAAGACAAGGAGATGACGCTTGTATTCAGATGAGAGATGTTTAATCATCTGAAAGTGAATCTGATCTGGTCCAGTAGCTGTGTCAGGGTGATGTGCAAGGCACTCAGGATCTCTGACTCTGTAAATGGTGCATTATAGAATTCACTTTCGAGTGTAGTGAACGAGAGGTCTTGTCCTTCCAGCAGCCATTTGAGAATGCGAAAGCCTGTTAGGTAGTTCTCTGATACAGAGGCCCGAGCATAGTGCTCAGCAAAGTGCTTGGCAATCAATTTTGTGTCGGTAGATAACACGCCTTTTATGTTAACACTGGCAACACCTTTTGGAGTCAGGTACCTGAAAACAAGTTTGATTTTTGCCCAGACTTGGGAAGATGATGTACTGCACCCAATCGTCAAAACATACCTCTCGAAACACTCCTGCTTCCGTTGTTTGATAAGTAGGTGAACATAGGCATGGAGCCATTTGAAGGCTATGAGGTGCACCAGAGAAGGGTGCCACTTATGCTGCTGCAGAGCTAGCCAACGCTTCTCAATTGCTTCAGTGACTTCCGGCGACCACCAAGGGACTGCCTTTCGCTGGGACACCCTGAAGAGCGAAGAATCGTGTTTTCTGCCACAGAAACTATTGTTGTAATTACCTGCTCAAGCATCACATCGATGTTGCCGTGTGGGGAAGATTCAATGGTGACAGCAGAGGTGAAAGTTTCCCAGTCCACCTTGTTTAAAGCCCATCTGGGCAGGCGTCCATGGGCCTGACGCCAGGGCAGTGGCAGGAAGATGGGGAAGCGGTCACTACCACACAGGTCGTCATGTGCTCTCCAGTAGATAGATGCGAGAAGTTCAGGGCTGCCAATTGATAAATCAATGGCCAAATAACTACCATGAGCCACACTGAAATGTGTGGCGGCCCCAGTATTTAAGAGGCAGAGGTCGAACTGAGACAGTAAAGTTTCAACGTCTCTGCCTCAGCCAGTAAGCATGGTGCCTTTGGATTTCTCTCACTGGGTTCCCTGGCTGGGAGAACTTCACTGATTCAGTCTCCGGGACTGAGGATGAGCATGAAGCTCTGTGACCAACAGCTTCTGGGCTCTTCAGCCAATGATGAGTATCATATTTCCCACTAGCAGAAACCTGGGAAAGCAGAGACCCAAGTGACCCCTTCCTAGCAAGAGGATCCAAAGAAGACTTACGTTTCTCCAGCTCAGAAGTGGGTACCGATATTCAGAAAAGTTGTGTGTGTGTGCGCGCATGTGTGTGTGCGTGCGTGTGTGGCAAGGGGGGGGGGCGGTTGCTCCCATAGTAGGTGGTGTGGGACCAACAGGGAGGGAAGTGCCCCGCACCATCAAGGGGGCAGGTGTAGCCATCTGGTTCCGAGAGGCGACAACTGTTCTCATAGTGGCTGTGTAAGAGGTCACAGCTAAAGGATGTAGGTGCTCAAATTTCCTCTTAGCCTCAGTCGGTCCAGGGTCTTATATTCCACGAATTTCCTCTCTTCTTGTAAAATCCTCGCGATCAAGGTGAATAATGCTCTCCACAGTTGACACAGATGGGAGGCAGGGCACATGGACTATTGGGATGTGATGGACATTCACAATATCGACATGTGACATTGGAAGTACAGCAGGCAGACATATGGCCACTTCCAGCACTTAAAGCACTTCATCGGGGGATGTATATACGGCTTGACGTCAAAGCAGTAGACCATCACCTTCACCTTCTCAGGCAATGTAGCACCCTCGAAGGCCAAGATGAAGGCACCAGTGGCAAACTGATTATTCCTCGGACCCCGATGGATGCGGCAGATGAAATGAACACATCGCCGCTCTAAACTGGCATGCAGCTCGTTGTCAGACTGCCAAACTAGGTCTACATCTACATTTATACTCCACAAGCCACCCAACGGTGTGTGGCCGAGGGCACTTTACATGCCACTGTCATTACCTCCCTTTTCTGTTCCAGTCCCTGTGGAATGTAATACCCTGGACCAGATTTAAGATCTTATGTAGTGTGATGGAAACAGAAACATCCCCCAATTTGTCACACACGAGTTATACCTGTGATTGGGAAGAGGATGCTGTTTTTATAAGGACTGACCCAGAGCGCATTTTGGACAAACCCTCCACCTTCCTGAACTTGTCATCCAAATGCTCCACAAAAAATTGAGGTTTCATGGACATCAAAGATTCCCCACGAACTCCTGTACATACGAGGTACTGGGGCGAATAAGTTTCACTGCCATCTTTAGCCTGGCGTTCCTGCCATGATGTGGCCAGGGAGGGGGACGATTTGGGCTCATATTTCTTAGCATTGGAGTTAGACTTTTCCCACTGAAAGACTGCTGGCAGCGAACGACCAGCATGAGATGACATACTACACATCATGGTGTGTCATCTGCCCAGATGCTACCAACCCAATGCCACACACTCCGAACAGGGGCCCTCCCCACAGGTGCCACCCAGCCTCAGCAAGGATCACCTGGCAGGATGGCCATTGCTGGGAGTCCCGATGCCCTAGGGAGATGGCCATCATGGCGTATGTGGGGAGATAATGGCGCAGACATCAGCAGAGTGATCCCTGTGTTGTCGGGGGATGCTGCAACCAACAGGGTACACACACACTGGACTAGATACCGTGCTGGATATGAGGTGCAAAGAAGTCCATGGTCACCATAGGCACAGAAAGTGATGCTGCATAGTGCATGGTGGAAACGCACACAGGAGGGTGTCACCGAAGATATGCAGAATGGGCAGGACTGCAATGCGATGACGAAAAAGTGTGTTAAAGATCTCAATGTGTGATGGACACGATGCACCATGTAAGGCACCCTTCCCCACTTGGCTCGCTCTTCAGGAAAATTTAGAAAGATGGTCAAACCAGACCGGGGACCATCACAAAGACTAAGACATATGAGACTCCTTTTAGTCACCTCTTACGACAGGCCGGAATACCTCGGGCATATTCTAACCACCGGACTTGCAGAGTTGGGGGGGCAGAAGGGATGGTGTGCTTTAGTCACTGAGCAGCAGAAGTGGGAGAGGAAGTTGCCGAACAAGCTGCGAGAGTCTTCCCTGGTGACATTGAATGATGGAGGGATGTAAGTGGTGCAAAGGGAGGTCAAATGAGGAAGGAAAAGGCGAACTGGAACAGCTTGAAGACGGGGAGTCAGGGAGATGGCTTTACTATGAACATCATCCGGTATGAGCAGCTTGACTCCCCAGTAGATGAGCTTCAGGAAAGTCAAATCAGACCAGGAAGAAATGCAAAATCTCAATGCAGTTATAAGGACACAATTTTGTTTCCTGAGAGCAGAATACAAGTGGATGCTGCAATTCTAAAAGCAGCCCTAAATCCTCTTTGTTGGATTGAAGGCCACGAACATCCATTCAGGGAGTCATGATAAGGAAACAATGAATGGATGTCACCTCAGAGGATGCCGATTGCCATCCTGTCAAGACTCACTGCTACAGGGCACAGAGCCATGACAATCGTGTTCCATTTAGTCTACAGACGTGTCGGCTTTGTTGTGCAGACAGCTTGCAGAGTTCAATACAGAGAAATGGTTAGTGGCGCAAACCGGAGACACAAAGGCCAGCCAGGCCAAGGTATCACGTGGCGACACCACCAAAGAGGCTCTTTGAATTGGCGAAGCAGAAGACCATTTGCCTTTCTTGGACTTCTTTGGATCTTTCTGGCTATCTGATGAAAACTCAGGCTGTGGTTGGCAGGAAAGTCATACGAGTTCTTCACGGGAGTATTCCTGCTGTCCTTCCTGGCCTGCCGGTTGTGTAACTGGTGACTTCACCCTGTGTGGCCAGAGTTGGATGGCTTGTTGCATAACTGGAAGAAGGAATAGCCATGCTACTGTAACACTGGGCAATTTCACAACCTCAGAGTAGAATTTAAGGTCTCAGGTTTCGATGGAGCAAGATTTGGCAAGAACGGTACTCTAAGTACCAGACAGCAGAAGGCAGGGTTTGAGACTAGCCAGTAACTTTCGAGCGATCAGCTAAGGTACTTTTAGCTAGATCTCCTGGACACCCCACTCATCAAGATACATGGGTCTATCTCAAGAGGAACAGCATGGTGGCCATTTCTGTTTATACGGCGGGGAGGAAGAGAACAATTGCCCTTGTGTGCATCCCCACCATAGGTTAAACATTTGGCCAAGTGTCAACAAGACATTCGATTGAAACAATGACACTGGTAGCAGCACATCGGATTCTGAATACATGGTTGGACTGTGATAACTTCATAGCCTGCTTTGATCTTTGACGGAAGCACCAATCTATCAATGGTGAGAGAGAGAGAGAGAGAGAGAGAGAGAGAGAGAGAGAGAGAGAGAGAGAGAGGGTGCGCACGTGCATGCACGCTAAGGAGGCACCTACCTTTTTCATCACCAGATTGACGGCAATGGCACCCTGGTCAGAGTGGTATGTTTGGATTTCGGCCTTGATCAGACCATCCAGCAGCCTACTGTAAACACCAACACTGAAAGAGTTCAGAGTTCTATGGGCCTCAACAGAAACAGGATGTCGTCGAGAAGCAAAGCAGCAAGCAGTCGTCATGCTTGAGAATCAGAAGCAGTTTCCAAAAGCAAAGTGCTATTCCGCAAAATGAGAGCAGGACATCATAGGGCTTGCAATTGCATCAACACCTTTCTGAATTAGAAACAAATTTACTGTTGTGAAGGACTGACCGTCTTCAGCAAGTAAAACCACGAAGAGTAGACAACATTCCATTATAACTACTGATAGCCTGATAGACAGGCAAAATACCCTCAGATTTCAAGAAGAATACAATAATTCCAATCGCAAATAAAGCTGGTGCTTGAAAATTGCCAAGCTACTTGTTTAATAAGTTACAGCTGCAAAATATTAACACGAATTCCTTACAGATGAATGGAAAAACTGGTAGAAGCTCATCTCAGGTAAGATCAGTTTGGATTCCATACAAATGTTGGAACACGCGAGGCAATACTGAACCTACAACTTATCCAAATCTGCATCACCTGCATCTACATGGATACTCCGCAAATCACGTGTAAGTGCCTGGCAGAGAGTTCATTGAACCTAGAAGATAGATTTATGAAAGGCAAACCAGCATTTGTAGACTTAGAGAAAACTTTTGACAATGTTGACTAACACTGTCTGTCAAATTTTGAAGGTGGCAGGGGTCAAATACAGGGAACAAAAAGGTATTTACAATTCGTACAGAAACCAGATGGCAGTTGTAAGTCAAGTGGCATGAAAGGGAAGCAATGGTTGGGAAGGGAGTGGGACAGAGTTGTAGCCTATCCGTGATGCTATTCGATCAGCATATTAAGCAAGCAGGAAAGGAAACAAAATAAAAATTAGGAGTAGGAATTAAAATCCATGGATAAGAAACAAAAACTTCGATGTCTGCTCCTCACTAAGGAAACCAATCCACACAGCTAAGTCAGTCATCAGGATAAGCTCGACACAGCTCAACTGTTCCTGCTGCTGCCGGAAATGAATTACTCTACACTAAAGCTTTTCCATAATTTTTCTTTTTTCGTCATAAAGCAGCCTACTGTGATTCGAATATTAAAAAGGGTACCAGCAAGGCTGATATGTACCTGCAAACAAAGCAAAATTTCATTATGTAACCAACTTTTTTAAAGACTGCCACTCATATGTAGCAGAGTACAGATACTGATGTATAAACAGAATGAAGATTAATCATGGGTATGTACATGCACCAGGTGGCTGCAACACAAACAATACAGGAAAGGCAAGTATTTTACATTGAACACGAACAAGAACACCTTGTTTTGTTACAGATTTTACCAAATGCATATCTTCATATATGCTGAGTAGCTTAAGAGTCATGGGTAGGCATAGGATGTGGTTAAGCGCCAAGTCCTATGCATTGTAATTGTCTCAGTAAAGTTCTCATAGCAATAGGCCCTGCTGCCTTCAAACTGGTGATCACCTGACTCACAGTAGTATGTTGAACACCCCACATAGCCCTTTTCTAGGTCCCATTTCTTCATCGAACACTTGTGGTCACCTTTACATTTATTTCTTTGTGATAGTGAGTATCTGCCCTAAATGCGATTCATGTCAAAAACACAAAATCTTGAGTAATCTCCAACAGATGATGACAGTTCTTCCAATAACTAATCTTACATTCAATGTTTGGTCCACTTACTGTGTACTGCCATGTTCAATTCTTATTTGTCTGCAGCACATAGCAGAGCACAGCCACAGTTGCACTGCATTTTGGAAATACTGTCACCCTCAGTTCAATGTCGGTTGCCTGGAAACACAATGCCATATTCTGTACTCATTAGTATGCAAGCAACTGTTCAGGTACTGTGTCTACAGCAGTAGTACCTTTGAGGAAAGAGAGGTCTAGTTATGTCATAGGCTATTCCACAGTACTGCCACGTTTATGCTTTAGAAACTGAATTGTGTGGACATAACGAAGAAAACTGTGGTATACGTAAAAAGCAAAGCATGCAACACCCTAGACATCTGCATGTCAATCACTGCAAAACACAAATGAAGACAGGCACTGTGGCAATGTTCTATAGACAAGATTGCTCTGGCAGTACCTAATCATACAGCAATATACATAAATCCATGCTTTGAGAAAATAAGCCACTTGCCACTTCAGTAATATGCCTCATATTTTCATAAAAACCTGTTTGATAAGTCGATTTGGACATTGTGTTGCATTGTTTATGCATGATAACTTGTTCACACAGGTGTAGTGAAAAAAGGAATTTCATTCAGGGAACAAATTTCCTCAGAAGTGGAGGATGTGCATCATATTGGGGCTGAAGAAGAACAGTGGTAACCTATCTTAAGCTGTCAGCTATCTTACAGTAAAGCTGTTCACACTGTTGAGCTGTTGTACAGCAACTTCAACTTCATGCATGGTAACCACATGAGACTAAATTACCTACCACCTATTAGAACAGTAAATGCATTAACATTGGTAAGAGTGCTGTAATATCACAATGGGGCTCCACAGCTCGTAGGTTTGATGCTACTTTCAAACTTACTTTTATATTTTTGTTGATGACAGCATGTGTTGGCAAATATGACTGAAAATAATGGTTAAGAAAGCTGAATAAATCTTATACTGGTTAATAGCTGTAAAATTAATATAAAAAAACAAATGACACGTAATGTCCCTAGTAAGTTGTTTCTTAAATTTATTGTAAATTAAATGCACCTGTGGCAAGCTGTCCACCTAACGTTCATGGTGCAATGAAAAGTATCTTACTGATTTTCCTTAGAGGAAAAGAGAAGGAAAATTCATTGTGTAGTAGGATCTGAACCACAAACCTCATCTGTTATACTAAATGAGGTGTAATGTTTTAAACAGATTTAAATTTGTCGATACATGTGCAACAAATGCCACCATGAGAAATGGTTTCTGGATGGGATACCCAGCACTTTAAATAACAGCAGCCACAGTCTGTTTTCCTATCCCCTTGTCGGACTGTTTGTTAGCTCTGCTATCCATTTCTCTTCAACATAAGCTGTTAACCTCTAGCAAAGTTTATACCTTTTTGGATTGTTCATAAGCTCACAGAATTTCTGCCATACAACACATTTATCACATTGCCCAGGAATTTATGTTGTGTACATGTTACTGCTTTTCCTTTGGCATAGATATTCCGATTCCACTCATCTCAGTATTATATATTCTTGCCATAGCTTGCATACAGAAAATCAGACATTTAATATTTGTTTTGTGTATTCTTTCACCCTTTGCCTCTGCAATGTCATTGCTTTCTCATCAACAACAAGTTTACACCATCCCATAGCATTGAGCACAACTTTAACTGGAACATGGCTGTGTCTAGTCATAAGAAATAGTTCATTCCTACTACTGCTTGGTATGTGCTTCATATTGCTGACTAATACATTTTTTTCAAGGTGGTAGCTGGAATACAATTGCTACATGACACTGTAATTAGACGTATGTCATACTGCCTGCAAAGGAGCTCATAGGTGTACTGCACACCTTGAGGAGAAGTTGAGGGGCAGAGAGAAAGGGCAAGGACGAGACAGGCAGAGAGAGTAGGTGACAAGATGGAAAAATAGTGGGCGAGGGGGAGACAAAAAGAGTGGCAAAGGAGGAGATGGAATGAACGTGGGAGGAGAAGATGGACTAACAGATTGGAATAAATACCTACCCCAGCAATGCCATGAACTCAGCTGGTTACTAATATACTGCTGATCTCTAGAAAACTCACAATCTATGATTATTTCAATTAGCTTTCAACTAGGGGATAACTTTTCTCAATCTACATGCAATATTAGTGATGTAAATGCTTGCAATATTCTCAAGATCATCCCACACCAAATTTAGTCTGGGATCCTCACTGATACAATCACTGTGACAAGATACTCCCAACAGACCTTCAAGAAAATAACAAAGAATATTCGAATTAATACAGCTTGTGCAAATCTGTAATACAAAGATATAATTTCCTGATCAGCTTTTCTAACCCACATTCCCATGATTCCACCTTGTGGTACATTTCACTGTGCTCTTTGCAGAGACACTAACAGCTCTCTGCTACACTGTTACTTCACAGCACTAAACAGCACAGCACTAAACAGCACAGCACTAAACAGCACAGCACTAAACAGCACAGCACTAAACAGCACAGCACTAAACAGCACAGCACTAAACAGCACAGCACTAAACAGCACAGCACTAAACAGCACAGCACTAAACAGCACAGCACTAAACAGCACAGCACTAAACAGCACAGCACTAAACAGCACAGCACTAAACAGCACAGCACTAAACAGCACAGCACTAAACAGCACAGCACTAAACAGCACAGCACTAAACAGCACAGCACTAAACAGCACAGCACTAAACAGCACAGCACTAAACAGCACAGCACTAAACAGCACAGCACTAAACAGCACAGCACTAAACAGCACAGCACTAAACAGCACAGCACTAAACAGCACAGCACTAAACAGCACAGCACTAAACAGCACAGCACTAAACAGCACAGCACTAAACAGCACAGCACTAAACAGCACAGCACTAAACAGCACAGCACTAAACAGCACAGCACTAAACAGCACAGCACTAAACAGCACAGCACTAAACAGCACAGCATTGACTCTGACCATCGTCTGGTGACCCAAGTTTGCCTCACATTGCAGAGTTGTGCTTTTCCTATCCACACACCTTTTATCACTCGTCTTCAGCCTTCACCCGCCTATTGTTGCCCGCATTTATCAACTTAACTACTTCTCACACTCACAGCTTTAGTGCAAATGAGTTCAGGCATTTGACACCCATTTCTGGGCAATGTATTATTGTTCTGGTAATCTTTGACTTCTCCTCCTCTCCAATCAACAGTAGTGTCTTGCACTGGACCCAAGATAACATCCAAGAATTTCAGCCTGCAAAAATTATTTTGCATTGACTGCCTGTGTGACAATCAAGGACCTGGTTCTAGAAAGCAACAGGGTAATTTAATTGAACTCTATTTAGAATTACTTTAGGACTGCCAACTAGAAATGAAATAGTGTGGTGATACGTGCAAAGACTGCAGAGCACACATTCAGTGTATCCCAAGGGATATACCTTCACCACACTGCCAATATATTTCCCAAGTGCAGTACAGTTCAGTTTTAGACAGCTCGCTGTCCTTTGGAAGCATTCACTGCACTATGGTATTTTGTTTGCATTCATTTCATATACTTCTAGTTGCAATGTTACCTGTCATTACTGTTAGCAGTTGTGGACTGTGCAGTGGTTAATGCTAAAAGCCACTTCAGCAAATGTTATTCAGTGGATATATCAATACATTTCAAGCATTTGTAGACTTAGAGAAAGCTTTTGACAATGTTGACTGGAATACTCTCTCTCAAATTCTGAAGGTGGTACAGGGAGCGAAAGGCTATTTACAATTTGTACAGAAAGCAGATGGCAGTTATAAGAGTCGAGGGGTATGAAAGGCAAGCAGTGGTTGGGAAGGGAGTGAAACAAGGTTGTAGCCTCTCCTTGATGCTATTCAATCTGTATATTGAGCAAGCAGTAAAGGAAACAAAAGAGATGTTCAGAGTAGGTATTAAAATCCATGGAGAAGAAATAAAAACTTTGATGTTCACCGATAACATTGTAAGCAAAGGACCTGGAAGAGCAGTTGAATGAAATGGACAGTGTCTTGAAAGGAGGGTATAAGATGAACATCAGCAAAAGCAAAACAAGGATAATGGAATGGAGTCGAATTAAGTCAGGTGATGCTGAGGGAATTAGATTAGGAAATGAGACACTTGAAGTAGTAAAGGAGTTTTGCTATTTGGGGAGCAAAATAACTGATGATGGTCGAAGTAGAGGGGATATAAAATGTAGTCTGGCAACAGCAAGGAAAGCGTTTCTGAAGAGAAATTTGTTAACATCGAGTATAGATGTAAGTGTCAGGAAGTCGTTTCTGAAAGTATTTGTATGGAGTGTAGCCATGTATGGAAGTGAAACATGGATGATAAATAGTTTAGACAAGAAGAGAATAGAAGTTTTCGAAATGTGGTGCTACAGAATAATGCTTAAGATTAGATGGGTAGATCACATAACTAATGAGGAGGTGTTGAATACAATTGGGGAGAAGAGGAGTCTGTGGCACAACTTGGCCTGAAGGAGGGATACGTTGGTAGAACATGTTCTGAGGCATTAAGGGATCACCAATTTAGTACTGGAGGGCAGCGTGGAGGGTAAAAATCGTAAAGGGAGACCAAGAGATGAATACACTAAGCAGATTCAGAAGGATGTAGGCTGCAGTAGGTACTGGGAGATGAAGCTTGCACAGGATAGAGTAGCATGGAGAGCTGCATGAAACCAGTCTCAGGACTGAAGACCACAACAACAACATATCAATATCACTCTTGTTCAAGGCATTGCAACATAAAATCAGTTGAGAGAAATGGTTTGTGCATGATCTGCCTACATCATCAACTCCTTTTGTTGATAGTGCTCTCAAATGTACTGTTGTTGATGAGAAACTTATGCTAAAATAAAAAGAGGAAATTATTGGCTTCAGCATCCGTAAGTGAAAGTAAGTGAAAAATTTGAAAAGATAGAGCATATAAATCCAATACCTCTCAATAAACCAGTTGGCCACATACAAAAACTTACAGGTTGACAAAAACATCCAGGCATAAAATAATTAGGCTGATAACTTCTCACTGGCACTTCAACCAAACAGAATTGATATGGGCCTAAATTGAAGATTATGTTGCAAAACATTGATGAAACAAGTAAAAAAGGTACACTGTCCAGTTGGGGAACTCAGTAATGAAGCTGTTAAGAAAATTACCACAGAATGTGTGGTGTATTTACCTGCAGAGCAGATTGTATTTTCATTACTAAGAAGGCTTTTATTGGCAACTACAATCAAATGAAGTGCACCTCAGGAATTCAGCACTAGTGACACTAACAAAATCTTAATATTTTGAATCATAATTGTTGTAATCAGAAGGTAGTGAATGATGTTATCACTATTCTTCTTACTTTCATACTTAAATTTCCATACTTCTACCAAAATGGGTACCTTTCTTGCTACAAAGATTTGTAATATTTGATCGGAGAATGTAATGTCATGTTAACCATAAATGCTGTGCTGTGTTTCTCTCAACAAAACAGATGACTGATACCTTATCACATGAGCAGAGCATCACACATAATGTTTAATTTAAATTAATCTTATGTTAGACATCTCTGACAGAGTTTGGAGCTGTTGAAAATAAGATATATTCTAAGTATTTTGTTAACACAATTTGGTCATTTAAACTCAGTAACAAAGTTTCCCTAGAGTCAAATTTTCAGGAACATTAGATAATGGATTTTCGAAAATATTCTGCATATAAAACTACAAATTAATTGCCACAAACAAATCTAAAATGAGAATGTAGTGCAACTCCTCCAGAACCCACTTCCACCTTTGTACACTGATTAGTATGCAAATTAGAGTGTGTTCAATGAAACGTCAGATCATACAAACAGTCAAGGAATAGTGAGGCAACTGCATTTTGCATCTCCATGTGTTCCTTCTCTAGTGTCAATACCAAAGTACTTTTGGGGACAGTATAGATCACAAGCCTCAGTTTTAATTTTACTGTAGATTGTGATTTTACACACGATCATTTTCATAATTTCAATGTTATTGATCTACTAATGTTCTAGTGCTTTAAATTCAGCTGTAGCTTGTACCCATGTGTCAACAGTTCTCAACCTGTTTCCTCAGGTAATGCTCTACAGACCAACTTTCATCCATGCTATGGACAACCATTTTAGCGCTGGAATTTACTATGACAGTGCAAAGCACAGATTTTCCCATTCAATGTATCACTGTTAATTTATCAAGTATTATGTTGAACACACTTTAACAATGATGACGATGTTGTTCAACACCCTCACAGTGCTGTTCAATCATTGTCTGTGAGTACTGTGATCTTTAAGAAATGGGTTCCTTATTCTCTCATAATAAATGTCTGATTAGAGTCCATATCCTTGCCTATTAATATCCGATTCTTTGTACACCTACATTTACACCAGACTAGTCACCCAATGGTGCATGAAAGAGGGTACAACTGGTACCACTACATCCATTACTTCACTCTTTCCTACTCCATATCAAGTTGGTGGTTGGGGAGAACAATTGCCAGGAAGCATCTATATTAGCTCTAATGCCTCCTATTTTGTTGCCACACTGATTTTGCAAGATATATATTGGAATAAATAGTACATTGTCCAAATCTTGCTGTGTACTGAATTACACTATATCCTCCTCAAAAAAGGACTTCTTTACCTACTAGTTTAGAGTTGCAAGTGCATGATGAGGTTCCATTATTGACTATGTAACTAACATCAAAATTAACTACACTCTATTTAAAGTTCCTATTTGATATGTGTAATAGTAGCATTTTCCCCCAAGTTAGATGGAAAAATCTGACTAGTACACTACCTGATGTCTTAACACTTATCCTATCATCCTGTCCCTTCTTTTAGTCAGCATTTTCTGTACATTTCTTTCCTTAACAGTTCTACTGAGGACTCCATATTCCTTGTAGGTTCACTTAATTTTCAGTGGCATTCTCTAATCCCACATGTGAAATGTTTCATTTCCCTTCTCTTCATTTTCCAATCATGTCTACCCAGTAAAAATTCCAATATTCACCAAAACTGATCTTAGTGCACAGAGCTGGATACTGTTACGAAGAATAGATTTCTACGAAGTGTTACAAATTTTTGTTAACACCATTAAATTTGACTGTTTGCTTTCCCGGCAAAGACTGTTTAAGGTTTATTGGGTCTCCAGCCGGGTGGTAGCATTGATATCTTGCGATGTTTTTGACAAGAAAGGAGATGAATGACATCAGAGCCATGATCAATTTGGCTGGAAAAGAACTGGACGCTGCCACAATCGCAGTCCTCAAGAAAGAACTGAATTTTGCCCCTATCCCCAGAACAAACCTGAAACGAGACATTATAGTGGTGTGGAAGAAGTAAGGGCTTCCAAAGGAGGAAGCAGATAAAGTCAGGTGGGAAACTTCCAGAATAATCGACAGATCTCACTTGCCAACAAATAATGTATCTGCGGAAGAACGAGCAGCTCTCTGGTCCCTTAGAGATGACAGTGAAGTAACGATCCTACCAGCAGATAAAGGGAACGCTACAGTGCTATTAAGCACTGCCGAGTACCGGTAGAAAATAAACCCACTGCCATAACACGAGGCCTATAAGAGGCTGAAGAAGGATCCAACCCCGACGATGAATAGAAAGATGATAACTCTGCTGAAGAAATCTGGCTTACCTGAGCCAATGAAGTGGCTGTACCCTAGAGTGCCAGCAATACCACACCTCTATGGACTCCCTTAGATCCATAAGGAAGGGGTACCTCTCGACCGATTGCAGACTCCAACTCTCACAGTTAAGGACTTGCTAAATGGCTAGCAACACTGCTCCAACCCCTTGTGGGACACTGCAGCCACCATGTGAGGTACTCAGCCAAATTCGTAAAAATACTCTGGGACATGCTACTACAAATCGAGGACCTACTCGTGAGCTTCAAAATGACGTCGCTTTTCACGAAAGTGTCCTTAAAGACTCCTTGACACTTTTAGCCCAGCACAACCACAAAGTCAGCCTCTTCGAACAAGCACTAACAACCCACTTTTTAGCACCACAGGGAATTCATCGAACAGATTGACAATGTGGCCATGGGCTTTCCACTGACTCCTGTGAATTGAAACCTCTATATCGAACATTTCGAGGAGGTGGCCCTTCAAAGGTCCAGATAGAAACCAAAGCACTTCTTCCGCTATATCGACGACACTTTTGTTATATGCGGACATGGAAAACTGGTGCTAGATGAGTTTCAGGAACACCTCAACAGCATCCATCCAAACACCAAATTTATAACGGAAATGGAGGAAAATGGATGCCTCCCCTTCCTTGATATTTTAATTAAGAGGAAGGCAGATGGTTCACTAGGCCATGCAGTACATAGGAAGAAGACACACACAGACCTATACCTTCATGCAACTAGCTGCCACCATCCAGCACAAAGACAAACTGTACTTAAATGGCTCTGAGCACTGTGGAACTTAACTGCTGTGGTCATCAGTCCCCTAGAACTTAGAACTACTTAAACATAACTAACCTAAGGACATCACACACATCCATGCCTGAGGCAGGATTCAAACCTGCGACCGTAGCGGTCGTGCGGTTCCAGACTGCAGCGCCTAGAACCCTCGGCCACAAAGGCCGGCTAAACAGTACTTACCGCGCTGGTAAATAGGGCGCATGTCATCTGCAACTAAGACAGCCAACCATCCGAGCTGCAACACCTGAGGGAAGTCTTCCTCCAAAATTGCTACAGTGAAACGCAGATCAACAGGGCACTTAAAAGGAAGAAGGAAGCAGTGAGAACCCCAGATTATGATGAAGTAGAAGGAGACAAACGACTCACTTTCCTTCCATACACGGTTACGCTCTCAGCCAAAATTGCACTATTTCTGGGCAAATATAATATCAAAACCGTTCTCCAACCACCACCAAAGTCAGGGAGCTCCTAGGTACTGCCAAAGACCTGCCGATCCTTAACACATCAGGAGTATAAAGCATACCATGCAAATGCGTAAAACAATACATTGGGGAAACACAGCACTGTGCATCTAAACGCTGTGAAGAACATATCAGATGGGTGCGACTAGGCCACACAGAACAATCAGCCGAAGAAAAATACAGCATAAATGTAAAACACACCTTCAACTTCGAAAACACAAGGGTACAGTGCCGAGCATCTGGCTTCTGGGAAAGCATTATCAAAGAATCTATAGAAGTAAGGATTCACAACAATCTGGTCAACAGAGATGAGGGATCTCAACTCGGCGCAGCGTGGAATTCTGCGATAGCGGCAGTCCATCGGGAGCTTACCCGTCAATGTCCTCCGCCATAGACAGAATGCTTACACCGAGAACCAAACATGGCTGCCAAGGGCGACTATTATCACAATCACCGTGTGCACGCCACTGGTCCACCGCGGCTACCTAAGGTCTAGTGGATGGGGGTGACCACACATATAAATAACCCACTCTCCACCAATCTCGACACTTCCCCAGAAGATGGTCAGTATGACAATTCCTGAAACGTTGCGAGATATCAACACTACCATGCAGCTGAAGACCTGAGAAACCTTAATCAGCATTAAATTTAGTACACTATGGTGATAATTAAATGAAGATGGAATTTCACATGCTATCACTGTAATGTGCTAAATTTAATACAGTTTACAAGAATTCTTGCTATCACAATGTTTTCTCTTTGCAAGCAGTTTGGGATAAGCAATGTTCCACTACACTGTAAATTTATGTCATGCATACTGGATAGACCCATTGTCTTTACATAGAGCAAACAGAATTCCAGTAATGCAGTATGTTTTTCATTAAATACTTCAGAGAAAAGAAATAGTATGACAAATACCATACTTATCTGATAACATACTGCTTACAGTTCATTGCTTTACCTCTTACATCTTTTCTATTACAGAACTGTGACACAGACAAATTGACAGCTGCTGCAAAGAAGTCTTCTTTGGTACATTTGTTCCAAGAACAAATGTGAGACATTTAATATTTAGATGTGTTACAGTTAATAAACTTATGTTTCCTACAAGTTTCATTCAAATACCATTACACACAACAGAAAAATATACCCACAGTCAACTGAAATACTATAAAAATTCTGGAGAAGTGCTCATATGCTAGCTTTTAATGATTCATCATTTATGATCACTGGAATTTACTACACCCAATGCATATCATGATATTCATACAGTACTTCATGCACAATGCATCACCGATGTGAAAACTTACATCATGCTCAATGCCATCTAAATCCCGTTTCAGTTCTAGGTCTTGCTTTATACGAAGACTAGGCATTACAATCCTTGGTGGATCTTGAAGAAACTGAAAAAAGAAAGAATGGCATATTCAAAGCTTCTGTTCTTGTGCTTGTGTTACACATCTAGTGGGGCTAAAAAGCTATTTGTCACATGTATTCACTTACTGGCATTAGGTAACAAGAATATGTGTCACATTAAATTAGATTTACTTTCATTCCAATTGATTCATACTGAGGTGGTCCTACAGGATGTAGGAAATGTCAGAAAAACATGACGAACATATGAAATCAAAGTTTTGGTTTACCTTGGAGGTAGACACATCAGATATCAACCCCCCCCCTCCCTCCCTCCCCCCCCCCCTCCCTCCCCCCCCCCCCCCCTCTCTCTCTCTCTCTCTCTCTCTCTCTCTCTCTCTCTCTCTCTCTCTCTCTGAATGTGCCAAGGTGCAGGCTCCAATAAGAACATTTGATTTTATGATGATCTCAGCTCCCTATTTTCTGACCTATGTTATTCAGTGGAAGATGATACGGTACCTATGCAAAGCCAATGAGGGCACTATGGTCAAGAAGAAACTAAGCAACTAGCAGGTTATATGCAGAATGCATTTTTTAGGTCAGAAAACCACCTGTAAAGACAATAAGCAGGTAAATGCAGATCTAAGTGTAGGTCACCAAATTTTGGTACTGAGGAAAATACATGTGTAATGTCACAAAAACTAATGCAAACCTGAAGTAAAAGTAAAGCTTTCAACAACCTGGAGTTAGTTATTAACACCTTAGTGCTCTGTTAGACATTGTCTTTCTGGGTGTGATACACCACTGGCTTCCTCCAACTTTTGAAGTCACTGACACAGTGAGTTACATGAGGACCTAGAGCTTCACAATGGAATGGAAACTGTCATTTTCCACATAGACAATATCCATGTGAAAAAGTGACAGATGATGCCTGGGATGGAACCCAGAACACTTGAATTTGTAGCCTCACACTCATTCAATAAGTAATCCTCTTACTCTTAGAAAAGTGTATATGCATTCAAGACAAGATCCAGAGTTTCATTAACTAACAGTGGCACTGTACACAACACTGGAAGAAAAACTAGAAATAATTAGCTACAAAATCAGATATTCCATGCCGAGGACCCACTAGAAAGATGCACCACAGAACACAGGCAGTAATACATTATCATGAAAAATCAGCACTGGACAATAAGATAAATCTGCATTTATCTCATTGAATGTTAATGAAATTTGGAATCTGCATGCAGGTAAGTATCAAATGTGAGGAAAAAATAATTCTGAAGTGTCGAATGTGATGTGGAAAAAGTAACTATTTGAGTTCCAACATCCACCCACCATAGTACATTAATGCTTAAGAAATAGTCTGGTAAATATTGTATACAAATCAAAATCCTCTATCATACTGCAGTGACAGGATATATATACTTGTCAGCTACATAATTGAAGATGCATGAATTCAAACAGTGAAAAAGATTTGGAGGAAAATTACATCAATAAAGTACAACATGACACGAGGTTGACCAAATATAGACAACATGAGCCATGCTGTCCATCCATTTCATTGAAGAGATTTAAAGAATCCATGGAAAATGTAGATCTATATTTTGAGAGGACAAACTAAACTCTTTCATCTCAAAATGATGTCCTGTGACATTAGCACAGCTGTGAAAACAAAAATTCCTGTGAAAATCTATGAAATGTGTTTTCCCAAAATTAGCCTGTGTAACTGTTTAGAAAAACCACACAACAGGAAAATATTTATTCTTTTAGTAATAGACATGCCCAAAACAATAAATTCTCTAAATACAGAGATTGGAACATGAGCACTGGACTACTGAAGCATCACAGATTGCTACTGTTAAAAACAAACTCTGGAAGACAGGAACATACTTCTGCCTAACAAACCTGGTAAAGTGATCAGACATGACATAACAGCCAATACACCCAGCATGGGGAATGTTGTGGAATACAGTGAGGACCTGCAAATGTTAACAACATTACATAGTTACATGACAGCAGATATCTGTACAGCAAATTCAAATGAAGCTAAATCCCCTGAATCCCCATGGCCAACCAAAAGTTGAACATATGAGAACCACCAAGACAGCTTATATAAGAAACCTTCCATTAATTTATGAGTAACATATCTTGCAAAACATGAAACAAAAAACGAAAATCCCACAACTTCTGAACAAAAATGTTAGAAAAGGGATCAAAGACATTTCTACAGTTGATAGTTGACAATGATGCAGATGGTAGCAAAACAGAATACAGTAACAGAAAAGACAAATACAATACTTTGTCTTAGAAATTTTCTCCACTAAAGAACATAAAAAGGCATTTCACATTTCTTACTACAGCACAGATACTAAAATGACAGATACATAATTGACTAAAGTGGGGACAGGAGGGAGAAGGAAAAACCAAACTTTTTCTACACAATTGGCCACTAGACCTGAAGGGGCAGCCATCAGATGAAATAAAACGAGTGAATGTTGCAGGATCACCTCTGGCAATGGAACTGTTATTTTATGGAACAGTGGCGTTTCATGGGAATAGAAAAATGCACAGGTCATTTCAGGTTGTAAGAAGAGGCACAGCAAACATGTTTGGAGCTAAAGACCTAAACAGCAGATAATTTTGTTCTCCTACATGATTTTGGAAAGAGAACAGTTCCTCTGCATGAATAAAAATTAATCCTACAGTCATTCATCAAGTAAAATTGACTACTCTATTCACCCACTGTTCTGCTGAATGCAATCAGCCAATACAATTTTGAATACCGGGTGATTTAAGCTAATCAGAAACATTCACATAGTGATCTAGTGACTGTCTAATATTAGAGATTTGTCTAACAGATGTAAAAATTTATTTTGGCTGCACTGATAAGTTAAACCTGGATTTCTTGCATTTTATGGGCTGTCACCTTAACCACTATGGACACATCCCTGTGACAATAAGAACTTGACTGAAAAGGATATCTTGCAGATCATCCTCCTCAATTTCCTTCAGATTTACAGTATTTGGAGTTTAGTGCTGGAACATCAATTTCCTAAACCAGCACTAGGCAGTAACCAAACTAAAAAAATTTGACTTTGAAGATCAGAAGACTTCTGAGTGTTGCCTACTTCAAAACATTTCCTATTTATTAACACAATTGCTGGTAATTGGAAGAATAGCATAAAAGTGCCTTAATTAAAAAGTTGCTGGTTCGAATCTCCTAGTAGGAACTACTACTTTTTAAAAACTTCCATGTCTACTAACAAACTGCAAATTTAAGAAATACTAAATTGTAATGGTTTGGTAAAAATTACATATTTTTTCATCATTCAACACATTAAAACAAAAATTTTGATACATTCATGCGAGATTTATTTATTTTCAATTTGATGCTCTCCATTTTTGTACCAAAATGTAATTTTTTAACAATACTTGCATTTTTATGTAACTTTTAACTAAAAATAACTGTTAGAAAAGTATGACAGCATGAATTAAAATTACCATTTGCTTTACATATGGAATTTAAACAAAATTAAAAGAACTGGTAGCACTTAGTGTGATCAGAACCACCAATTTTATGATTATTATAATATTACCCTATGCACTCAGCTACAGACAACTATGTAATACATTTTTTACACTTGCCAGCACTCACAAATCACCCAATTGCCAAATGCATTTCTTGTTTCTACTTTTATGGAGAACGGTATCATACTGCTTTACCAAATAATTGGCTGGCCTCTGACCTTCAAATCCTGAACCTAAGACGAAAATCTATGAGGACACACAAGTGAAATCCCCTTGGCAGCCCTGGAGGCATGCTTGGTTAGGCTAATTGTTTAAGTAACTGATCCTGAAACTAGGTGTTAAAGCCTCAAATTTGAGACCTAGCAACAGTTTTCATCTGTTGGTTTGTATGTGTACCAATGCAGAGTCTCAGAATTGTTATTGATCTTCATATAGATAATGAAGTAATTCTACAGATATACATGCTAGAACTATTGCTCCTGCTCAAAGACAGCACTTTAAACAATAGTTCACCGTCCCCACCCCAAATGAACCATGGACACTGACGAGGCAGGGTTGCTTGCATGTCAACAACATCGAAAACAGTGTTAGGTGCAAACACAAATAAGTATGATCTGAGGAGATATCAAACTTAGACATGGATCCTCAAGAGGGGCAAAATACTTTTCAGCAGTTGCAGGAGCAATGGTCTGGATTATCAACTGACCTGGCCTTGTAGCATTAACCAACTTCTTGTGCCAATAATGCAAATGGCTGAAAGCAAAGCGAAACTGTAGCTCTCTTTGTTTTTCTTCTCAAGAGCATGCAGCTCTACTGCACGAAATTACATTAGGCAAAATATTCAGGAGGTAGAATAGTCCCCCATTCAGATCTCCAGGCAGAGTCTACTCAGGAGGATGTTATCAGGAAAAGCATGCCAGGCAGTCTATATGTCTGAGTGTGGAGTATTACATATCTTAGTAGGATAAGCGTATATCAATAGGGGTAAGATAGATATTGCCTACAGGAAAGTTGAAGAGACCTTTAGAGAAAAGAGAAGCACTTGGATGAATATCAAGAGCTCAGATGGAAAACCAATTTTAAGTGAAGAAGAGAGCGCAGAAAGGTGGAAGAATTATATAGAGGGTCTATAGGAGGGTGATATACTGGAGGGCAATATCATGGAAATAGAACAGGATGTAGATGAAGATGAAATGGGAGAAATGATACTGCATGACAAATTTGACAAAGCAGTGAGAGACCTGAGTCGAAACAAGGCCCTGAAAGTATACAACATTCCATTACAACAACTGATAGCCTTCGAAAGGCCAGCCCTGACAGACCTCTACCATGTGGTGAGTAGGATGTAGGAGATAAGTGAAATACCCTCAGACATCAAGAAGAATATAATTTCCAATCACAAAGAAAGAAGGTGTTGACAGACGTGAAAATAACCAAACTATTAGTTTGGTAAGTCGTGGGTGCAAAATACTAACACGAATACATTACAGATGAATGGAAAAACTGGTAGAAGCTGACCTTGGGAAAAATCAGTTTGGATTCCATAGAAATATTTGAAAACATGAGGCAATACTAACCCTACAACTTGTCTTACAACACAGATTAAGGAAAGACAAACCTATATTTGTAGCATTTGCAGACTTGAAGAATCCTTTTGACAATGTTAACTTGATTACTCTCTCTCAAATTCTGAATGTTGCAGGGATCAAACACAGGGAACGAAAGGCTATTTACAATTTGTACAGTAACCAGATGGCAGATATAAAGAGTCGAGGGGCATGAAAGGGAAAGAGCAGTTGGGAAGGGTGTGAGACAGGGTTGTAGCCTATCCCTGATGGTATTGAATCTGTATACTGAGCAAGCAGTGAGGAAAACAAAAGAAATTTCGGAGCAGAAATTAAAATCCGTGGAGAAGAAATAAGGACTTTGAGGTTTGCCGACGACATTTTAATTATGTCAGAGACAGTGAAGCACCTGGAAGAACAGGTAAACAGAAGGAACAGTGTCTTGAAAGGAGAATGTAAGATGAACATCAACAAAAGGAAAATGAAGGTAATGGAATGTAGCCAAATAAATCAGTGATGCCGAGAGATTTATATTAGGAAATGAGACACAAAGTAGTATATGAGTTTTCCTATTTGGGGAGCAAAATAACTGATGATGGTCAATGTACACAGGATATAAAATGTAGGGTGGCAATGGCAAGTAAAGCTTTTCTCGAGAAGACAAATTTGTTAACATTGAGTATAGATTTAACTGTTGGGAATTCTTTTCTGTAAGTATTTGTTTGGAGTGTAGTCTTGTATGGAAGTGGACAACATGGATGACAAACAGTTTAAACAAGAAGAGAATAGAAGCAAACATCAAACAATGGAAAATCCAGGATGGAATGTAACAATACCAGAGAAGGAAAGTCACTACTCATGATACAGCAGTGATGTTGAGTCACGATAGGCACAATAAGAAGATTCACACAATTAAGGCTTTTGGCCATTAAGGCCTTTGTCAGCAGTAGACACTCACTCGCACGCAGTCTCAGAGAGCTGAGAGCACAGCTTGGCAGCTCCCTGCATGTGTGTGTGTGTGTGTGTGTGTGTGTGTGTGTGTGTGTGTGTGTGTGTGTGTGTGTGTGTGCGCGTGCGCGCGCGCGCGTTGTGTAAGAGAATAGAAGCTTTTGAAATGTGGTGCTACGGAAGAATGGTGAAGATTAGATAGGTAGATCATGTAACTAATGAGGAGGTACTGAATAGAACCGGGGAGATGAGGAATTTGTGGCACAACTTGACTAGAAGAAGGTATCTGTTGGTAGGACATGTTCTGAGGCATCAATGGATCCCCCATTTAGTATAGGAGGGCTGTGTGGAGGGTAAAAGTCAGAGACAGACCAAGAGATGAATACACTGAGCAGATTCAGAAAGATGTAGAGTGCAGTACGTACTTTGAGATGAAGCTTGCAGAGGATAGGGTAGTATGGAGAGCTGCACGAAACCAGTCTCTGAACTGACGACGACGACAACAGCCTAGGGAGGTTAGAGACTTTAAAAAGTAAACATTGATAGGTTGTATTCAGTTGTAGTAAGAGCTGAAGTGCAGTGGCAGAAAGGACAAGACTTCTGATCAGGTTAGTACAGGATTATCTACAAAAAATCAAATAGGAGTCACGCAGGGGAGCCCTAGTAATGAGCAAGAAAATAGGAACATGAGTACGCTATTAACAGCAATGTCAATGAATTACCATAGCTGAAATACACATGAAGGAAATACAACAGTGGTAGAAATTTGTATGGCAACCAGACCAGCAGAAGAATGGAACAGGAAAAAGTTTGATGAGTAATTATTCAATAGCTAAAGAAGATGAGAGCCGATTCTAGAAGGTAATGAAATTCAGTAGTAGGAACAGGATGCACAATAGTTACGAGAACATCCAATGGCATAAATGACAAAGGGGGAAGGCGCCTGGTAGAATTTTGCACATTGCATGAATTAGTCACTGCAAATACTTGTTTCAAGTATCATGAAAGAAGCTTGTGTATGTGGAATAACGTGGAGAAACCAAAAGGTTTCAAGCAGATTATGTAATGTCAAAAACAAAGATTCCAAAACAGGATTGTAAACTACAAAACATTTCCAGTGATAGATGTGGACTCTGGCTAGAGTGGTTTTTATTAACTGCAGAGTAATGCTGTTGAAATGGTAAAAGTAGAATTTAAGTACATGAGATTTGGGTAAGTTGAATGAACCAAAAATCACTGATATTTTGAAAATGAGCATTAGGCAACAAGTTATAAATAGAGGGTAATTATACACTGGGTGATGAATAGGCAGATTTGAGATGAAACAGTGAAGGCAGGAGGAAACATAGGTAAAAAGTAAGGCCTAGTATGAACACGTTAACAACTCATGAGATGCTGAATTTAACTGATGAGAAGAGAAAATACAAACATGTGGCTATTAAAACAGACAAATTTCTCTTGGGTCCCCATCTTGCCATACTCAAATCTACATCCATCGGCCTGTGTGTACACCATTTACACATTCGACCAAAATACGGCCTAGTCAGAGTTGGGCGGCGACGGCGTATCCAACGCCTCAGGCGCACACGGCGATACCGGGTCTTCATCCTCATCCGACGATACATATATGGCTTCCGCCTCCTCATCCACGTCCGAACTGTCCGACGCCATCTCCTGCTTAACATTCATACAATGAAGGATATGACAATCCGCATGAACAACATGGAGACGTGAAATTAATGCTTCATCTCCGATATTGAATTCGTTCGACACAAATATAACAAGGCCCCTGTGCTTTATAGTCATGCCAGGTTTATTCTTCACATTAACCGTGACAGGCCTACCTTCAACAATGCGTTTCAATATAGAAGCAAACGGGCGCCAGCGCATCCAATCAAACTCCTCAAACAAAATAACATTATGTATGCGGCCATCATAGCCACCAAATCCGAATTCGGAACAAAATGGCATGTACACGTGTTGCTTCCTGGAAATGACTTTTTCGGTAAGTGTGGACTTGCCAATATTTGTGTCCCCGTATAAATATAATTGCTTCTTTCTTACCGCTTTGGACCGAAAGGCCTCATTATACCAGCGGACGACCCGGCCCACCCAGCCATTGTACTTTAGACGGCACTCAGTAAATGCACGAACAACACACTTCTTGGCCTGGAAAGATTCGAAATACTTTTCAATAAACCGCACATGTGACCAATTATTTACAAGAAAGGAATCGGTATAATCTATATAGTCCATACGTTCGGCCCAATATGGCTAAACAAGAATGGTTGTAAGGCAAACAGGAACAAACTTGCTCCAGAAAGGGGAAAGGAAGTAGTTGTAGACAAGGCTGGAGATGATATGATATGGCCAGAATTTGACACAACACTGAAAGAGCAAAGTCTTAACAAGGCCATTGCAGTTGATGACACTCCCTCAGAATTATTGGGATACTTGGGAAAGCCATCCATGACAAAATTATTCCACTTTTGTGCAGGATACGAGATAGCTGACAAAGTTATACATCGACCAGAATGTAATAATTCAAATTCGAAGAAAGGCAGGTGCTAACAGGTGTGAATACTATCAGACCAGACCATCAGATCAATATATCATGCTTGCAAGAATGGAAAATCTTTTAGAGGGTTAACCTTACATAACATCACTTTGGGTACCAGGAACATGTAACAAGGCAAAACTGATACTATGGCTTACCTTAGACGAGTTAAAGAAAGACAAAATTGTATTTACAGTTTTTGCAGATTTACTGAAATGCTTTTGAGAATGTGGAGTTGACTGCACTCTTTGGAATTTAGACAGCAGCAGAATAAATAGACAGGAAGCCCAAGTTTGTTTGCAACTTTCACAGAAACCAGACTCCAGTTGTAAGAGCTGAAAGACATGAAAGGGAAGCATTGAGTAGGAAATGTGACAGGCTTGTAGCCTACATCTGATATGCACTCTGTACAAGGAAGACATGAAGGAAATCTGGAAGGTAAAGGAAACTGTGTGTTTACCAATGACAATGTAATTCTATCAACAAAACCAGCATCTTGAAATTGTCAACGAAGGGATGTGTGGGAGGTAAAAGCTGGAAGAGTAAAATTGTATAGTATTGCTAGAAGAGATTGTACGACAAACATCAATAAATGCAATAGAATCTAGCTGAAATAGATCAGTCGATGTTGAGTTTCAACTAGAAAATGAGACACTAAAAGCAGCAGACAACTTTCGCTATTTGGGCACCAAAGTAACTGACAATGGCTGAAGTAAGAAAGAAATAAAGTGAAGACTAGGAATATCAAGGAACATGTGCCTAATAAAGAGGACTGTTCTCATCTAATAAAATTTTAAGTGTTAGGAAGTATTTTCTGAAGATATTTGCAGTGCAGCCCTGTATGGACGTCAAACATAAATGATAGGCAATTCAGACAAGATGAGAATGGAAGCATCTGGAATGTGCTACAGAAGAATGCTGAAGATTTGATGGGTAGACGAAACAAATGAGGGAGGAACATAGGGACCAATTTCACCAACACAAGGGACCTGTTAATAGCACAAATTCTGAGGCATCTAGGGATAGTCAGTTTGGTAATGGAGGGATATGTAAGGGTAAAAAGTGTAGAGGGAGACTATGGCATGAAGACAAGAAGCAAGTTCGAATGGATGTAGTAGGTTGGTTGGTTGGTTTTTGGGGAAGGAGACCAGACAGCGCAGTCAACGGTCTCATAGGATTAGGGAGGGATGGGGAAGGAAGTCGGCCGTGCCCTTTCAGAGGAACCATCCCGGCATTTGCCTGGAGCGATTTAGGGAAATCACGGAAAACCTAAATCAGGATGGCTGGACGCGGGATTGAACCGTCATCCTCCCGAATGCGAGTCCAGTGTCTAACCACTGCGCCACCTCGCTCGGTGGATGTAGTAGGTGACAGTCATCAGAGATTAAGAGGTTTATAGAGGGTAGACTACCATGGACAAGTGCATCAAGCCAATCTATATTATATTCACCAAAACTGAGCCATAACATAACACTGCTTAATTTCATACAGTCACACAAATTCTAGACTTACCTGTTGGTTCACTTGCTCATCCAATTCTTCTTTTACTTTCATGGTAGATGTGTGTAACTGAACCTGTGGTGAATAGTAAAAAAATATCTGCAAGGAGTTCTTTTAAGAAGACAATTTTAGATATATTACAAAAAAAGTATCACATATTGTAAGTCTATGACACTTTTAAAGAATAAATGACTCATTCTTTTCAGAGAGTGGCCTTCTCAGTGACAGTCAGTAAGGTGCATTTCAATGGTAATGATCGAAAAGTTATATGAATGATCAGTGGCAACATATCTGAAAATTTATTAGCATCTTGCACTTCATTTTCCTATGCTGCTGTTTTCAATCGTATTTCCTACTTCCATAATCTTTATTTACTTATCATTAACTATTTTATACGAAATGCGCATCATACAACAAAACAGTAGTGTAATGAAATCAGTGGGTACAACTAGAATCTTTAATATTAAAATCAACAATACCCATATCATACAACTAATTGCAACATGCATTTTCTATCAGCCAATCATACAGTTTTATTTTGAAATATTAAAATGATGTGGATGAAGCAGGGAGGGAATAATAAGTAAAATTATTGCGGCCATTCACTTACTGAGAGTTTCCTGTTCTTGCTAGCCTATGACTTGGGATGTGGATTTTTGCATTACTTACAGTATCTTGTTTGTAAACTGCTTTCTGGGAACACATTCTTTAACATTCTCCCTGATGCCAACAGCAGAGTCATAGAGATATCAAAAACTATTAGTATTCTAAGCCTGGTAAACAAAATACAGACGGCACTCAATGTTTCACCTAGCATATGACATGGACCTTTTTTATGTTACTGACATCAGGGGAATTAAAACATGTCTGAACCAAACACTCCTCTCAGTTTACACTCGAGATAGAACAATCTTGAAGACTTTTCTTGCAGATTTGGTTGGTGTGTTTTTTTCCAGTTCACTTTCCCATTAACATGAAATTTGGCATGTTTACTTTCTATACTGACTTGCAGACAAATACAATGAAACAGTGTTAAAAAATTGAGGTTCTGGACAAAGCCCCCTGCTAAAATAGAGAACACATTCACAGGAACACAACAAACACACGCATGGCCACTGTCTCCAGGAACTGGGAATGACCATCTCCTGATATGAGGAGGCACGGGGTAGCGAGAGAGGGATAGCAGTGTAAAAGTGGGAGGAGAGGTGGGGGGAAGATAATGTGTTCTCTGTGATAGCATGCAAGGATGTGGCAGAGACAGTACGAGTTGCTAAAGGTAGTTTTGGGAAGCTGTACTGTGGGAGGGGAAGGGGAGGAGAG
This sequence comes from Schistocerca serialis cubense, assembly GCF_023864345.2. NCBI lineage: Eukaryota > Metazoa > Arthropoda > Insecta > Orthoptera > Acrididae > Schistocerca > Schistocerca serialis. Next base: position 83,601,483 of record NC_064648.1, read on the forward strand.
AAATTGAGAAAGGGAAAATAGTAATTGCACTGGGAGGAAAGAAGAGTGTGTGTGTGTGGGGGGGGGGGGGGGGGGGGGATGAAGTGAGAGGAGGGAAAGGGGATATGGGTAGAGGACATGGACTAGCATAGGCTGAGTCTAGAGGGGTTACAGGAAATAATATGTTGTGTTAGAAGATAGAATCCAGTTGGAGCCAGCTGTGAAGCAGTTACTGAAGTGAACCACATCATGCTGGGGGCACTTTCAGCAAGTGGGTGGTCCAGCTTTCTTGGCCACACTTTGGCAGTGGTCACTCCTGCAGACAGAGCAATTTAGTTGTCATGACTATGTAGGATACAGCACAGTGGCTGCAGGCAGGTAGTTGCAAATCACAAGGTTGCTTTCACAGGTAGCCCTGCCTTTGTGTTGGAGATGTCTGACAGGGCTGCAGGAAACATGCATGTCTTGCATGTAGCTCTGTTTCAGGATATGAGACATGAGGCAAGAGGTTGGAAGCAGGGCTGGAGTAGCGATGGGCAAGAATATTTCATCAGTTCAATTGGAGACAAAACACAACTGTGGGAAGGGTGGAGAGATTATTCCTCATTTCAAGGCATGAGAGGTAGGGTAAATCCCGGCAGAAAATGTGATGCAGTTGCTTCAGTCATGGGTAGTACTGACTTGCAAGGGGAGTGCTACTTTAGGAGTATGTGGGAGATGGGGGTCGACCAAAGCGTCCGATCCCACTCGTCGGCTTCTACCCGTGACTTAAGGCTATTGTGGTATGTGACATCATGGCGGTGTGGAATTTAGTTTGTGAGAGTGGCGTATTTGTGGGTGGTTTGATGTGATCGGTGGTGGTCTCTGGTAATGTGTTCATGTGTTGAGTGTTAGGTGATGTTTTTGGTTTAGTTTGCATGTGTGGCGTGTTTATAGGTGGTGTACTGTTGCGGTTGGTGGTTCTCTCTGGTGGTGTGTTTATGGGTAGCGTGTTACGTGGCGTATGATGTTCATTTGCGTTGTAGCATTGCATGTGTGTGGTATTGGTAGTGACTGTGCTTTCAGCGGAATATTTTTCAGGGAGTTAACAATTTTGGTTTTGTTATGTCAATGTTACTTTTTTTTGATTGGTGTGTGTGAATTTTGGTAAACTGCTTTTTTTATGTCTTTGGTAGGTATGGATGTGACTGGCAGGGTCAACAGTTATCGGTTGTCAGCGAAGATGGGGGACAATAAAATTTCTTCAACTATTCGGATTTTTGGATGAAGTCTTGAAGTGTTCAGTGTGTTGTGAAGAAATGTGGCTTACTAAACTTCTGGCATCTCTTATCAGGGATGGCTATATGTGGAGGTGTCTTAAGGATAACAGGTGAAGGGAAATGTTAGATTCCAATTTGTGGGATCGGGAGCTGCTGTTGAGCTACGTAGATCAAGCCAAGTGTCCGATTCCACTGTATATTGTGTTTAGTGGCATTTGAGTAGTTTTGTGCCGTCGTTTTTTTGTCGTTTAGTATGGTGGTGTGTGTCTAAATTTGTTTGTATTTACTTTGTCCCCACCCAAAAAACCCCAATTTCCCACACTTGTCCCGTTAGTTTCCTTAGGTTTATGTGGAACATGTGTGTTGGCTTTTAATTGTATTTTCATGTTAGTGGTCATGCTTATGTAATGACATCATAGGCGCCATATTGGAGTCTTAGTGTATGGCCGTTTCCACCATATTTGTGACGTCATGGGTCAAAGCAGATGGGTGGAATCTGATGCTTCTGTATTTGTGACTGACAAGACAAGGCATGGGAATTCCGTTTCTGGGAAAAGGCTGTAAAGGAAATTATAGGCTGTGCACGCCTCAGTGTGACCCTTAGCATTTCCTTCAAACCACATTTTTTCCCAATATTCTTAGTTGGTAGAGTCTCCTTACATTTCCTTTCCCCGTAACACTCTGCATCAGAAAAAGTCTACTTTGCACACCTACAAATTCTTTTATCACCACCACTACCAGAACCACTCGTGGTAGCAACTGCAGTAGTAGAAGTACTGCCAGTATTAACTTTTAGTTCACAGAATTATTCACTGACACTGCTACTTCAGACACTCAAATCATTTAATACTATTTGCCATATTAAAACTTAGTTTCAGAAAAATATGATATAAAAAGGGAAACCATGGTCCAATTTAATAGAGGGTCTGATGGACTTAATCAGATCAAGTTCAATAAACAAATCAATAAGATCACAAAAATGTCATCAACGAATCTTGATCTGGTGAACGGTTTGTGATTCTGGGTGGTTAGTAAGGAATCCTCGAGGTGGCCTATGAATAAATTTGCAGAACATGGTGACATACAGTTGGCCTTTGATGTACTGCAGATTTGTTTGTAGGCAATCCCTTCAATAGAGAAGTAATTGTGTGTGAGAATGTAGTTGGACATGACGACCAGGAATGGGCTGTATGTTAGGAGACCGTCAGACACTGGGGAAGGTACTGTTCAGTGACAAAGTCATGTGTGTTGGGGGATGTGATCATAGAGGGTGATAGCAATTTCCTAAATTGTACAAAATGGAAACTCTTCCTACAACATATCACTCATCCCCATATCCCCCCATAGCGTCAATGTTCACTAGTCTGTATGCTCTGTCCCCACCTATTCCCTACCCTGCTCTCATTCTAGCACTGACCAGTGCACACACCTACCCCACAACTCCCCCCCCCCCCCCCCCACACAGCCTCCCAACACTGCACCTAGAAGCCCTATTCTGTCACCCTATGTCCTTGACCAATCCCACAGGCAGCACAGCATCACCTCCTCTCCTACCCTGTACCTCACTTCCCACCCCACAGCACCTCTTTACGCCACCAATCACACCAACAGATTTCTGCTTGCATTAGATGTATTCATGATATGAAAGTGCATTGTAGTCATCACTTCTGTAGTTGTTCCAAAAAGAAGTGATAAGGAGACAGGAACACCAAAGGCATGTGTGCTAAATCTACGATGACTTGCCTTTACCAACTGCTTACATTTTGAGATCAATGCTAGATCCACAGTACAACTAGAAGAATGAACATCCTGAATATGAGCAAGACACTACACACACCAAGTTCATAGAAAGAAAGGTAAGTGAGACATTGAAAGTACAAAGGTTTTCTTCCTTCAGGGGGGGGGGGGGGGGGAGGGAGAGGAAGGTCCTACCTGACCCAGACTTTGGCAGTTGACACTAACAAAAACCTGTCAAGGCTACTTTCATAGCGTGACATTGTCTAGCATGGGTATACATTTGTGTTTTCACTGCTTCTAGATAAACTTTCAAGATGAATGATTCAGAGCAAAGACATCTTTACAGGGTCACAAGTGTTTTGATCCAGCTACAAAAACACAAATTAATTACAGCACTTTGATGAAGAAAGAAATGAACAATATATTTTCAAAACAAGTTCGATGACGAGAGAATTATCCGTAGAATGTTGATGGCCACACACTGGGAACTTCAAATCCTGCTGATCTCAGAAATACTGAATCAAGAAGTGAGCTCTAACAGTAGCTTTAGCATGTTTTAATTTGTCAGAAGCTGACAGTGACATTCTGCTATAATTATTACTTTTGTGAGCACCAAATCTGTAGGCATATGTTGTGTGTTACAGAAGTGTCATATTTGAGCCCACACAGTTTAACTGTGATTATACTAACATTTAAGTAATTTATGTGTTACCAAATATTTAGAGTGGTCATGTGAAAATCTACTGGTTAAAGAGCATTGCAAACATTTTGCAGTTATAACTGTAACACTCCTTCACTCTTTTAGTATCAGCATTACCACCATTTCCTTCTTAGGGTTGTAAATTACACTACCAACTACTCTTTCATTTAATAGTATTTAAGCTCCTCAAAGGATTTCAACAACAGCTCTTTGTCATCTACCACTTCCCTATATTTAATAGATTCTGAATACCTACCCCCAAATCAAAAACTGATCAAGAACAATAATATTGCTAACAAGAACATTAAGTGCATAAAAACAATTAGATGAGCAATAGCAAAAATAATACACCAGGAAAACAATATTGTACGTCATGAGTTTAGATTTCTCCATCAGGCACCATGACAAATAGACTGCCACATATTGTCTTTGCAATAAATCCACATATATATATATCCCTATTGTCTGAGAAAGCAACTATGGTAGACTTAAAAACTGACCACAAATAGAGCATCTGATCAATTCATCCAGCAAGCCATACAACTGATCTACAGTAGCAGCTGAATCATCTGCACTCTAGCAAGTAGAGTCCTACTCATATATTACTTTATCATATCCATTAATAATACCTTTCTAAGAAAGGAACAAATCTAGACATTAACAACACACCAAAATAAATCTCAAAGTAGAAAATTAATTTGTAACAAGTGATTGCAAACACCACAATAGTTCAAGAACATGTGACAATTTCCTAGTAGGCAACAAAACTGTGATCATTAACTACTGGCACACCAACATCACACTAACAATAAGCTACAGAAATTTTAAAACAAATTAAATATTGGAGAGCAGCATTATATACTACAAGACACCAATCCATTGCAAATATGTTGCACAGCCAAGAGTCACAACTTCATTTAGTCAAGAATCAAAACCAACAGCCAGTACCAAATATTTCATCTGACGAACAACAGGGAAGGTAATCTGCTTGTTTACACACCACATTGCACAAAGAAATTAATGAAACAATGGTAAAAAATACAAGAAGCTATTTACCAAGGAGCCTGGTTCAGCATATACTTCATTCTTCTCTTTTTTCAGCCAACTAGTTCCCTTGGAGTCCATGAGTGCTCTCCTAATCCACTGAAAAACAAGAAAGCAAAAGTTACTGTAGACAATTTTATGTATGAAGAATAAAAGATTAAATGAGTCTCGAGCTATATCTAAGCCTGTCAATGTATCCTGCAAATTCCTTAAAATATAGAATAATGTAAGAGGTTTATAATTAGGTTCTTAGCACGTATGCAAGGACAGAAAAGAATTATTTCTCAATCATACTGGCTGCACTTTCAATCAATCTATAAACCCATATATGCTCATGGTATGCAGAAAAGCAGAACATGAAAATCCACCCATACAGACAGAACTTTCTTCTTTTTCAGTCAGTTTAGTATGTATTTTTAACAACTGTTTCCTTATACAGTCATTTATATTGAACATTATCAACTCAATATAGCGCAATGCTGCAATCTTTACCCAGTCACTAAAAAACACACACTGCTGCCTGAACGTTGCATGGAAAAATAAATGATCGACTGTCAAGATTTAACACCGATTAAATTCCTCTAACAAGACTTGGTGAAATTACTTTCTCATAAGCGTACACATGACAATGTTCTGTGGTTTTGGGATACTTTTGTCGATGGCAATTACACATACCCATTAGGCCTTACAGAGTCAATTACATTTCCCATATCCTTCCATAGATTGAAACGTGCACATTACTACAAACAACAGTTAACACTACTTACTAAACTATGGAGCACATAGGCACATTGAAAATTCATGGAAAACGCAACACAATGAATTCCCTCTACAGCATTCACTTTCATACCAAGATAACCAATCCCTGATACTCTGTATTAACGTGTGCTAACGAATCTGATGTATCGGCAGTATAACTGTTTGCGCTACAACCCGGGCGAACTACAGATTACAGTGAACTCTTACTGTCCCTGTTCCTTCCTTCACAAATATTGTTACCGAACTTCGCATGCACAACACAAGTAAATATAACAATATGAAAGCAGCGGGCGTGTGAACTTCATGAGGGCCTTTTTTCGTCAATCACCAAGTATTTCACATTGACCTGCACTTTCTCTAACCGCCACATATAGACACTTTTCCGGTAATTACAGACAACACATCAAAATTTCTGGCGGTTCTTTTGCTAAATCACGGGAAACATTTAGCAATTTTATCGGACAGAACGAAAACAGCAAGCTTATTACATACCAACACGTCGATCTGGTATTTTTCGTAAATGCCGAGCAGCACAGGTATGTAATGTGCACTAATATGTTTGTCTAAACACTAGTCACCTCCTGCTCGCAATGCGGAAACATAAGCACACTGAAAATAAGTGTTTGGTTCTGATACACATAACCTGAAATAATTACTTACGAAATTCTACGGCTATCTCAAACCATAACCAGAGGCGCCAAAGATGATGCAAGAATTAAATATAGAACAAACTTATCATTCGAATGTGCCCAATAAATGAAATTAAACCGATATAATAACTATACGAACAGTTACTATAGCATCATTACAAGGCATTGGCAAACTACTTCATTCGAGGCAGTTAGCTGTAATGATAATAAAAATTAAGTATTGACTTAGTACCACACTCAATATGCGTCTTTCCGTGATTTCCTGTCTCCACCATCAAATCACTTACATATTACACATAAAACGCAACATAGTACCGTACAAACGCATGACACGAACTACTAAACTCTACAGTCATCTGTTGCTGTGGTCAAAGTCAATCAATGCGGAAGAAGGAACCTACCACGGAGGTCGTTCTAACATTCTTGGAATCAGCGCTGCATATCTGCTAGGAAAAAAATTAAAGTCGTTTGTTGGTTAATTTGGGGGAGGAGGTAAGGTCATCGGTCCCGTTGCCTTCTCTGAAAACTAACTAGAACAGACAGTTAGGAACCTCACTCATGATGACAATATATTGTTTCTAACGGCAACAAATAGACCTGACCTCTTTGAGGATGTCCACATCAGTGAACTTGATATGGTTGTGGCAGTAAATGACTAACAGAGTACAAAGAATAACTGAAACAAGCATATATATATATATATATATATATATATATATATATATATATATATCTGTGTGTGTATTCAGTAAAGTAGATAAAAAAATTAGTAGTGTCGTATCTCAATGAGGAACTGAAAGTTTATGCACAGGGCAGCAGTATGTAGAGGAATGCTGGCTCAAGTTTAAAAGAATAGTTGAGCATGCACTGGACAGATATGTACCCAGTAGAACAGTTCATAATGGGAAACAATGTCTGCAGTATACAGTTACGGTAAAGAAACAGCTAAAGAAATAGAGACTACTGTGTCATAGATGTAAAACAAATCATTGAGCTGTAGCTAGAGAATTGCTGAATAAAACGCAATTTGTCTGTCAAGAGATCAATGCGTGAGGCTTTCAATGACTGCCGCAGCAGAATATTGTCAAATGTTCTGTCAGCTGCCCACGTCGAATATCGATGCTGTGACTCTGATGTGGAGCTATGAAGGAATAAACATAGATAAACCGAGACCAGGCAGACCTCACGTACTGATGGGCAGGAATTGCCGGGCATTGTTGTCAAATGATATTTCACAAACCCCAAAGCAATTCTGGTTGTATGTAAAGGCTGTTAGTGGCACAAAAGTTACTGTCCAGTCCCTAGCGAAGGAAACAGGAACTGAAACTGAGGGTAGCAAAGCAAAATCTGAAATGCTTAACTCTGTTTTCAGATTTTCCATTTCAAAGAAAAACCCAGGAGAACTGTCCCAATTTGGTCCTCATAACATTGAAAAGATGAGGGAAGTAAGTACGAGTGTCAGCGGTGCTGATAAACCACTGAAATCGTTATACTTGAGTAAAGCTCGAGGGCCCAATGGAATCCCTGTCAGATTCTACACCGAATTTACGCTAAGTTAGCCCCCCTTCTAACTAAAATCTGTCACAGACGCCTCAAACAAAACATGGTGCCTAGTAATTTGAAGAAAGCACAGGTCACGTCCATCTATAAGATGACAGTAGAAGTAATCCACAAAGTTACAGTCCAGCATCCTTGACATCCATTTGGTTTAGGATCTTAGAACATACTCTGAGCCCAAACATGATGAGGTATCTCGAACAGAATTACTTCCTCCATGCCAGCCAGTAAGGATTCCGAAAATATCAGTCATGTGAAACCCAACTCATTCTTTTCTCACATGACATACTAAAATCTTTGGATCAAGGCAGTCAGGTAGATGCAGTATTTATTGATTTTCGAAAAGCATCTGACTCAGTACCACACCTGTGCTTGTTATCAAAAGTACATTCATATGGAGTATTAATTGAACTTTGCGACAGGATTGAGGAATTTTGGTAGGGAGGATGCAGCATGTTATTTTGGATGGAGAGTCGTCGTTACATGTAGTAATAACTTCAGATGTGCCCCAGGGAAGTGTGTTAGGCTCTTGCTGTTCATAGCATATATTAATGACCTTGCATACAATATTAACAGTAACTTCAGACTTTTTGCAGATGATGCAGTCATCCATAATGAAGTACTGTCTGAAAGAAGCTGTGTAAATTTTCAGCCAGATCGTGATAAGATTTCAAAGGCATGTAATAACTGACAACTTGCTTTAAATGATCAGAAACATAACACTGTGCACTTCAACACGAAAAAGTGTACTATCCTATTACTATAATACCAATGAGGCGAGCTATACAAATACCTGGGTATAACCCTTTGTAGGGACATGAGGTGGCTCAGTCGGTGCAAAAGCAGAGGGTAGACTCCAGTTTATTGGTAGAATACTGGGGAAGTGCAATCAGTCTACAAAGGAAATTGCTTACAAATCAGTCATGTGATTGGTTCTAGCATATTGTTCAAGTGTGTGTGATCTGTCCCAGAAAGGGCTAACAGGGGATATTGAAAGTATACAGAGAAGGGCAGCACAAATGGACCCAGGTTTGTTTGAGCTTTGTGAAAATATCACAGAGATGCTGAAGAAGCTGAACTGCAGCATTTAAAGACAGACATAAACTATCCTAAGAAAGATTACTAACAAAGTATCGAGAACCGACTTTGAATGATGACTATGCGAATATATTATAACCCTTTATGTATCAATCACATAGGTATAGTGAGGGAAAGATTAGATTAATTACAGCACATGCAGAGGCGTTCAAACAGTCATGCTTCCCATGTTCCAAGGGAATGAAATGGGAAGAAACACTAATAACTGGTATTTGGACATACCCTGTACCATTGACTTCAGGCTGGCCTACAGAGCATATATGTTGATGTAGGTACACGTGAAATTGTCTACAGTTGTCATTTATTTGTGCCAAAAGCCAAAATAAGAATTAATCACTATTCCTAAATCAATGAACATAACAAATCGTTAAAATCTTCGAAGAGTGGCGGGTGTACAGATTTATCTGGCACCTAAAAAGATTGTTTGCTGAAAATGTTTGGCACTACATGAAAAAAATTGTACTCTAGAAACCTGTTATTTTATTTTATGTGTCTACAAAAGCTGCTCACGGAAATTGACGATGGCTGGGAGAGTGGTGTACTCACCATGTGCTCCTCCATATCCCCATCTGATGATGCCTAAAGACTGAGGCTGACATGTCGGCCAGTCAGTACTATTGAACCTTCAAGGCCTGTTTGGATGGTGTTTGCTTCTTTTTTTTTGTTAGAAAAACAAATTGTATTTTCTTTAAAATATGTTGTGATAATCTGAGAAAGTTGGGTAGAAATACTGTTATTACTCTGCTTAGCCATTGAGACAACAAGAAGATATAAAGTGTGGTATCATTCTGTAGGTTGTGTACAAGGTGAATACCAAGCAATTCTTACAACATGATATGTATGTTTTTAGTTAAATTATTTCAGTAGGAGCATATATCAACTTCCTACTTTCGAAGTTCTTCATAGCTAAAGTTTTCTGAGATTGCATATATGAGCAAAAATGGTTAATCTATGTGGTGGAAATGTATCATATCTGTGCTATCAGGCACATGGGTAGGTTCTGGTTGTGTGTAAGCATGTGTCATTGTGTAATTAGTGGAAGGGGATTTGTAGTTTCACTGCAGCTCACTAAATTCTACAAATGTTGAATGTCAACACAACATTGGCAAATGTATTCAGATCATAGTACTGGCGACATACATTTGAGCATCTATCCAGTGAATTTCAAAAAGGAAGTAAAGAAGGTTACTGTTGGCAACATACTTTCAACTTGACTCTAGCTTTTAATACAGGAACATGGATATTCAATGTTCAATTATATTATAGTGCACTTGAACAAAGCATAACTATAAAATTTATTATAGAGTAACATTATTGTTTTGTCATTTTTAACTGACATTGGGTGCAAGGATGAAAAAATATTAGCTCTCAATTGTTTCTTCTGGTCATAGTACACAACATGGAACAGAACATGCAAGAATTTAAAAATTTGTGTTTGGGGACATGATATAAATATTGGAGAGATGACAGGTAAATGCCACATGTCAAATATCGAAGTGTCATTTGCAGTTTCACTCGAACTTATAATGCATCTTTAATATGAGTATCGGATTTTTAAATGGTGTCCAATATGCAGCTCTACAACTATGCAACATTTGTTCTTGTTATTAGAAAGTGGCCCACAGATAGATATTTTATTATGATTGCTACTTCTGTAAACATCATCCAGCATCTCATGTAAGTACCCCAAAAGTGTATTTTTGAGGTTAGTGTAGAGGCACTATAACGCTGACATGCCAGTATCTATCACCTGCAGTTTCAGGCAAACTGGGTTTGCGTCCAAAATTTGTGTTCCTCATCTTTAAAAGGAGCTTGATACATGATTCAAGGAGTACTCTAAATTTGTTTTTGTAATTCAGAAATGATTTATAAAACAAATTTCAGGTTTGAATGGTAATTCTTTTAAAGGTGAATGTGTGATTTCCATTTTATTCCTGCCTGAAATCCGTTTTGGTATCTTTTGCATTTTCTTTCATGTGTAATTAATTATTCGAATGCCACGCTCTATACTACTACATAATACCTGCCTCAATAATTTCAGTTGACACAGACGCCATATAGAAAACTGTGTAACCATGCAGAAATTGCAGCACCCCAATTACTGTGGCATCACTCAATTGAAGCCACTTTTAGTTATGTCATAAAAGATAAAGTCGTTTTAACTATTTTGCACCACTTTCATTCACCCACACTAATTAGTGTCAGATGTAAATCGAGCACTTGCCATTATGGTTTCAGTGCTCCTGAAGCTAGTATGCAGTATTGGTAGCTTTGATATTTATACCTGTGTATTAGGACAATATGCAGATTCAGTATAGACTATATCAAAGATCTCTACAAAAAGTGTCGGTTTTAGTACTGTTTGTTGTGTTACAGCCACTGGAAGTGGTGTGTCTGCCAGTCCAACTGGCACCCATACAGACTTATTTCTAAAAATTATGTTGCAACTGTATGGTTGTAAATAAGTTATATTATAGCCTACTAAAAGAAATTATTAGTTAATTTTGTGTGCATGTTGAAAAATATCCTATATATTCTTTGAAATGCGGAGAGACAGTTGTGAAAGTCTGATCACAATAATAATGTTACCATACTTAAGCCAAAAAAAGAAAAAGATGTGGACAATTATTTCATTATTGGTAAGCACCAAGTAACTTTGACAACATCATGCGTGTTTTTATTCCAAACAGCATGTGCCCTGACTGTGACTATATGATGTGTATATTAACAGGAATGTAATATTTAATTTCTACATTTCGCGTTGCTAGCAATGAAACGTTTGGCCACTGCAGTTGTTGGCACATCAGTGTTAATTTATATTGTTTATGCTGTCCAATTATATGATGCACAGTTAAGATTTCTGTCTGAGTAAGCAAGTATTATTGGATAGTTAATGGAAGGTGATTTGTACTTTCACATTAGCTCACTCATTTCTACAAATGGTGAAACTAAATACGGTATTGGCGGTATATTCGGATTTTAGGGTTGGCAGCTTCAATGCTCTCAATCCTTCCCACTCCAATGGCCAGTGGCGATCGATATTCTAAATATTGCTTTTCGTAGCTCTTACATGCCCCATTCTCGAACCTGACTGCTTCCTATTTAGGGAAGTCTGTGTTAACTCAGTGTCGAACTATAGCCATAATGTTGAGAGAAAAGTTGTAATTACAAAGTCCAAGTAAGTTGGTGTGAAATGGCTAATTCTTCATATACATTCCTCTCTGAGGTAGACAGTGTAGAGCTTGTACAGAAATCTTAAAGTGAAAACCAGAACAACAACAATTTCCATGACAATAGTCTTTATAATGACAGTGATTCATTTGTAAACAATTCGAGTAAAATGATAGCGGAAACAGACCACCCTGAAGAGATTCAAAAAATATCAAACAATGAAAAGTTTTGGTTTGTACTGGTTATGTAAATATGCTTCCATGAAAGTCCACTTCTTGTTTTAATGTATGTCCTAATTGTTGGCCAGTGACCTTATTGTTTCCACAAAGAGGCTTGTGCAATTCCCTGTGGCACGCTCGCCACCAGGTGGTGGCTATTTAAATATGAGTGTACACAGATGCCCTATGTCTCCATTACAGAGTACGAAGCATTAGACACTGACCTAGTGGATTTGAGGAAGGAAGTAAGGAGGTTTCTGGTGACAGTATAACTTCAGATTATGTATACTCTTTAATATAGGAAATGAACGAGATTACAGAGATTAAGTGTAGTTTTTAACAATGCAAATGAATTGTATTAGAGTGTCTTTAAGTGCACTTGCACGAAGCATAATTCCAAATTCGTTATAGAGTAACTTCAATATTTGCTCTTATTTAACCGATGTGGGGTGCAGGAGTGACGTGCAACCAAAGCGACGCCACAGCAAGTGGCAGAACAGTAACAGTTTCATCAGTTGGTAATTATTGTTATTCTTGGATTGATTTAATTTTGCTTCAGGAAGCGATAAATAGCATTCAAAATACAATTACTTCATGTAAACCTTTTGTTAATAATTGTTACAAGTAATGTAGTATTTATATTGAAAAGTCACATGGAACTCCGATCATCAGGAAAAAACGAAATAAGAAGACAAATGAAGCTTAAATGTCCTCTTTAAAAAAGTGCTAGCAATGACAGAAAACATTATAATGTTGTAAGAAAATAATTGTGTTAAAGAAATGTGCAAAGTGCATTAGATGAATATTTAACTGCTTATTTTCACATTTTTACTATAAATTACTTTAGAAATAAAGTCGAGCAAAGAATCCAGAAGGTAAAGTCACACTCAGTTTGTGCTTTGTTCCTCTCCAAGTCTGTGTGTTTTGTTAACTTCAGCGTCTACTGTAAGCTTTATACTGGTAGAAGAAAGTCTATGACAAAAGTTCATCAATCACTTTTTATTCTAATTTGCTATTGTCAATTAAAAAGACTCCACTTTCAAAAGTTTCCTTATATTGGAAAGGTACTACAGCCAGTTATAGATTTCTACGTAAATACATATCAAGCAGCTGTACAAAATTTTTGTTTTGTTTGTTCACAAAATTTGTTTTCTAATGGCACCTTTGTGATATTTCATCCCATATTTCCACCAGCCTGCTCATTATACATCTGTTCCCTAAGCTTAAACTGGCATATAATTTCTCCGAATTTTTTTATAATGAGAAATGAGAATCAGCGATCTCTATGTACTTCATAGAAATAGTCTATAGGCAAGATTTCGATCTAAACAGTTTCTTATTGACTGGTTTCAACAGCTAAGATTGTCACCTTCAGATCTTTAAAAACTTGTTCGGGTCTACATCATGTTCCATTGTGCATTCATCACTCATGTAATGTTTACATTTGAGTGGAGATCGGATTGCATATTCCACACAGGTTTGAGAAAAAGTTCATTACAAACAGAATTGTCGCAAGTAAAAACGTACACAGCTAAAATGCAACTTGTGAAACTTGTCTTCACAGCACTCTTTTGATACTTCTCAGTTGTTAAAATTCGTAATGTATAGCAAGAGTGCACATTTATACCACTGTTTACATTAATATAAAGAGTGAAGGACATGTTGGAACCTTTTGACTCAAAATTCATAGTGCTGTTTAGCATCTCTGGCTGCTTGTGGTAAACATGTCACAACTAGTTCACTTGGTCTCTGCCACATGCCACTCAGGGCAACACGTCTTTCTCCACAAACGCACTGTAGAAAAATGAAAGAATAAAAATGTGTTAGTCTCTTCATATTAGCTCAAGCTGCTCAAAATAATTAGCAGTACTCTAAGGTTGACTAGTTCTAGAGTACATCATTTACTGGTGTCATGCTGCTCATGACTAATACTCGTGTGAAATTTTTCAGTGTCAGATATACATATCATCTGCTATGTATTTACTATCAGATAGGAATACAGAGAAATTTTTATCACTGTGTGGCATACAAGCCCAATCCATTTTTTTAAATCGGTTTTTTGCGTTCTTTCATGTCAGTCCCAGGAAGAGTTCAGTGCATTTCTCGTCCTTCTGAAGAACTGGAAACTGAATTTTCTGTTTTATGCCATAATGTCATGTTCTCTGTGCTTTTAAATCTGTCCAAGGCAGTTTCTATCTACATTACCAATTACATTGTCAGCGACCATATTAGTCCTTCCTTTCAACTCTTCCAAATTAAGTGGCAATGGAAGCAGGAATGTGGTGATCTTTGACTTAACCCCATAAGAAGAAATCATATGAAGCTAAGTCAGGTGACTGCGGGGGGGGGGGGGGGGGGCTACTGGAGAAGAGGGTGACAATGGGAACCATGTGCATTTCGAGACTGAGGCAGTTCGGCATTGAGATAATCATAAATGTCTGAAAGAAAGTAAGGTGGAGCATTTTGTAGTTGCAAAATGAACCCTTCACTTGCTTGCTGTACTTCTGGCATAAGCCACAGCTGCAGTGTGTGTAGGCAGACGAAATCAGGCACGGTTTTCTCCAGGCAGAAAAGTAGTCTGTAAACTTTTGAAGAGGACGTGGCACAAAAGACGTTAATGTTAGGTGAACCACGAATTTTTTCTATAATCTCATGTGTATGATTTACCTTTCGAGACACACAAAACTTGGCTTCATCACCGAAAATAAACATTGTCAAAAACTGTCTTCCACTTGTTGTCACTTGAAGTCGTCGCTTGTAGCTGGTATGGTTTTAAGCCTGTATTACATGATGTACCTAAGATGTAGTCCTAGGCCTATGCAGCAGAGCCCCAAGCGTACATGTTTGGAACTGCACATTGGTTACTGTCACTTGATTATATCATGCAGACAGAGTAGTCCTGGTGTAAGTCCAGGCGTTCACACTAGATGGTAATTATGTGCAAATCTTGAAGTGGGCTGTCTGATTTCTTGTAAAGGTGTTCATTCGAATTCAAAATGTCTGAGAACTAGAAGTTTCTATTTATTAAGTAATTGTTTCTATTTCTTGTTATTATTATTTATTATGTAATTGTTGTTCTCTTATGTAACTATCATAGAACTATATTATTTCTGTTCTGAATTATCGGCTTAACTGTTTGCTTCAAGTTATGACATATGGAATCACAAGAATATGTTTGTATGAACTGCACTGTTACATCATTATGCACTTGGAGGATGCAGTTGTTTTTGGGTCTACTGGACAGGCAGTATTTGTCACTCATAGGGTTAGGGCAGTGTAATGATGACCACAAGGCAGATATTGTGGGGATGAAACCATGCTGGGAAAAAGGGTGGAAGTTGATGGCATGTATTCCCTATTGCTGAAGGAACTGACACAGATCTGCAGGAATTCTGAAACTTTGTGGGAATGGGGCGGCTTATTTCGACAAGCGGCTGTCGATGATACAAGAAGTAATTCACTCAACTGATACCGTAATGTTAGACACTTTCATCTAGCCAGAAGGGTCCATTAAATCATTTTTTACTCATTTTTTAATCGAACACTCTCACCTACTCTTGCCAGTTTCTTCTTCCTGGCATGTTGAAATACAGCAAAAGATGAAATCAAATCAAATGTGACCTTCCAGCAATTATGGCACTACATATAGAAAACGAAAGTACACATGTAATGTTATATACTTAATTACTCAGAACTAAACGTTTGCCGACGTGCCGATGACTGTATACAGACACGTTTCCTCACCAAACACATGATTTAGACCGCTAAATGCTTGTCTATTTCTTTCTATTTGTAGGATACGAAACAATCAGTACAAAGACTGATTTCCTGTGACAATTTGTCTAAAAGAAAGTTTGTTGGCAAAATATCGCTTTTGTTTAATTATTACATTTATGAAAATTTAATCACTGAAAACTGTGGTAAATTTACCCTATGGAAACCTGAATTTTAAGTGCGTTTAAAATAAGTGGCGACTCTCGACACTTCACTACAGAGCGAGTGGAGGGAAGTGCAGTCTACCAGTGTGTGCTGGGTGGGTTAGCAGGTGACCACAGTGTAATGCCAGTACAGACCTGCTCGGCGCAGAACCAGTCAGGCTCGCTTAACTGCCGCTCAAGCCGGCCAATCTGCGATCTTTCTGAAACGATTTTAAAGAAACTATTCGGTAGTAAATGCTCATTCTCGCGCATCTCATAGCTTAAATCGCCCGCTTCATGAATAACCATCTAGCATTTCGTTAATGGTTATATTTATTGTGATATTTCGCTAGTAGGTAAACTATTCAAGAAATTCTTAGTTTGCAGTGAAAAATAGGTACCGCTATGAATCTGTGTTTGGTTCGTGTCAGATTACATGTTGCTGTGTATTAAATGTAGATAATATATTGAATCATTCTTTAAACTTGGAAGTATATCGCTGTCTGTTTCCAATCTCGATAAAATAGAATGTATTTAAATCTCTCCATCACGAACTCGTGTATCAGTGAGAAACTAGAACGACATATTCAAAATTTCCTCGTACCTCATAAATGGTCTGTGATACCGAAACAAGATTTCTGCAAATGATAGCACGAGAGCGTTTTGGCATATATTTAATATGTGAAACTTCCATTTCTGCCTCGACATTCGAGGGACTCCAGGTTTTTCAATTAAATAATGCAATTATTGAGAACCATAGATAACTTGTGAAACGAGAACTGGTGTAGGTTTTGTAACAGTACAAGCAAATAAGTTACAAGTTTATCTCTATACTGAGACTCGGCTGTTCCACAAACTATTGACCTGACTTGCACTTAGTTGTTAGTTTAATAATCCACTATGTCATTATTCTGCCGCAATTTCAATTGTATTAGTCCAGTAACGGGATGCTTTTGGTTGCAAAATCTGAGATAGAATTTTCATCTCGTGCATATAGTTGAGAGCATGTAGAATCCACGTTTTCGACCTCCAAAACCCTCAGGACAATTTCTGTGGACAGAAAACCACAAACTTTTGCTACATTTCTCGGGTTTTCCCTTATTACTCGGTCACTATGTATCCTACTCAGAATTTAACTATTACCAAAATGAAGGAGCATTAAATTTTACATCGAATGATTACGTAAATGCCAATGTCGGTGTACCCATATGGCTGCAGTAAGTTGTCAAAGTTCGTTCATTTTTAGCAACTGGTCTAAAAAGTCGTCTTCAGCTCCTGTAACTCAAAAATGCCCACTCCAAATGGTAAACATCATCAAAGTTGTAGAGCATGAAATTTCATGTTACGAAAGCATCTAGTTTTGCAGTTTTAGTCACTATAAAGTGTTCATACTATTGAAACCAAAGGTCTCTTTTTTTTTTTTCAAGCAAAGTTATTCAATGAAATGAATTTCCAGTGGGAAGACGGCTCTCTAATGAGCACATATGTGTTTCTATGTACATCTTGTCATGTTTCTTCATTTGTGTGTATCTTTATTCATTTTTATCCATCACTTTATTGGTGGCAGTGGGTTGCTAAAATGAAAACCAAGTACGTAGTAATGGCCAGTATGTGTTTATGTACGAGTAATACACAAGTGTGTACAAATGAACAAATAAAAGGGCATGAGAGTATTTAAGAAAGCAGAATTTAAATAACAGTGATTCACATTGTGACAAATCTCAATTCTATCGAGTCTCCCAGACTGCGGCAGTTACCAGTCCAGTGTCCGATCTTCAGGATCCATTATGTCACCTTCACCACTTACTTGTTCTGTAAGTTATCTTCGATCCTTTCCTCACCCTCGTCGAACACAATTTTTGGGGCATTCACGCAAGATAAGCCACAACAGTATTTTCTCGTCGAGGAGTAGTTCTGTCCATATTTGTGACATTCACGTATTGCTGTGCATCCTGTTTTGCAAGTTCAGGAAACCATCTTCAGTACCGTGAGTGCTGCCACATCTTTCCTCATCACCATGGGAAACAAGCCTGATAACTTTTCCTTCCAGCCCAGCTGGCATGGATGAGTTTTCTTCCCCAGCCAAGATTGCACCTGATGGTAGGATCGCAATGAGTGGGGCCTTGCTGTGTCCGATGCTGCCAGTAGCCTTTCAAGTTTGGGAGATTTTTTCTGGAAGACTTTACGAAAAGCTCGTAGAAAGTTACATAGTTGGAATTCCATAACAGTGCAAATGTCAGCTGTTCTCCTACCTGTGCTATAACTTCTCGAGGGCCTAAGGTGTTAACGAATTCAGCACCTTGCACTTTGATGTGTGGCTGTTGCTCCACAAGGCTTATTAATTTCCTGTTTCATTCGCCAAAAATAGTAGAAGATGTGGTAGCGCGTCTTGTAAGGCATAACTGAAAATGCAGATTCAGGATACAAAGTGAAAGAATTACTGGAGTATCACACTCCAGCTTACTTTCCTTCTTCCCTGCATATGGAAGCACAAGTTGTTGTAGTTGTTTTGTCGACCCATTAGGAGAACAAGCAAGTGACTGTACTCGCTCACGACTGCCACACTGTCAGACTCAGCAACTTGGGAAATAGCCGTTTTCACAATTAATGAATCCGCAACTTCTTCTGCCTGTTCCATTTTAATATCTCCGTCCTCAAAATATTTCGTACAGATGATTCCAAACTTTTCTTTGATGTGCCAAGCAACCTTATGGAGTAGGTGACCTTCATTCACAACAAGGATTTTTATTTTGGGTACTTCATCTGTTGGAGAGGTGTGAATGCATCATAGCGATATGGTTTGGTACCCTTATTGAGACCATCTTCTGTGAACAACGACATGGGGGATGGGGAAAGTTCAAATGAGGAACAGAACTTCCCATCTTTATCAGATTGCTTGGTAACATGTAGTCTGTAAAACAATGTTAATGAGTTTATGGTATAAATCCTCCTCTTCCCTATCTTGAGTGCCCTAGTGCAGGACGCAAGTGTGGTAAGGCACCTTGGTGCTGTGTTGAAATGAGATGTTCTTCAAGTTCTCTCTTTTCATTCCAGTGATCCGTTTGATTTCCTCTACTAATAACTCATGAAAGTTCACCCATTCATCACCAATTACTCCACTGTTTATTGACATAATCACATTATATTTTGGAAAAGATTGATATTTTAACAACCAATTATTCAGATTGTCATTGTCTGCTACATTTCCATCTGTGCGTGAGGCTCTTGAATCTACATGTTGCTCGCTTGTTCCTTCTTATATACCAGAGAATGTTTTAATTTTTTTACAAATCTCCTGTAAGGTTTCCATCCCTGAAGTCCACTTTAAGAGCAAAGAATCTGAAAACCCCCATCCGTGAATTGAGCCACCTTTCGCTTTCATTGTCCTCATTAAAGTTTGCTCTATCGTCGTATCAGACCATATGCCACCATAAAATTTAACACTTCTCCTAATGGTGAAGTAGCCTTCAGATGTAAATTTGTTGAATTCAGCAGCATCCATTCAGTCTTCCAATATGAGCATCTCTTGGGAGTAAATTTGCAAGGCCTTTTGTTTATTTATATTGTCAAAGATGATCTAATCATGTTAGCATTCTTGTGCTTCTTCCGACAAGAACTGTGCACTTCAACTTCAGCCAGCTTCAAATCTTCAATCATACGAGAAGGTATTTGATTTTAATAAACATTGCTTTTGTTGTGGTTAGGAAATTGATGCCCATTGGGAGAACCTTAGCAGACTTCCCTAGGCAAAGCGAAATATTGTTGACGAAGTGATGAAACTTGAATTAAAAGATACCTGACTCGAATGACTACACACTGCTTGCAAATTAAAGTCCCATGCACACTTAACGCTTATAAAATAGATGCTGTTGTTCCGTTTGAACCCCAAGACGATTAATATTGTCGAAAACTGAGAAACTTGATGCTTTTGTAACATGAAGTTTCATGCTCTACAACCTTAATAACTTGATATTTTAAATTTTGAGGGGCTCTTTCTAAGCTAAGGCGTTGGAACCGGTTTTCGAACCAAGTTGGGAAGAAATGACCGAAATTTGACAATTGACTGTAGCCAAACGGCTGCACAGATTTTGACATTTAACCGTCATTCAAAGAATAATTGAATGCGCTTTCATTTTTGTAATGATAAATTTTTAGTAGGATGCATAATTTTCGATTAATTGGAGAAAATCTGGAAAAGTGGCAAAATTTCGTGCTTTTTCTGGCAGAAAAGGTTGTCCTGAGGGTTTTGAAGATCGAAAACTTGTATTCTACATATTCTCAACTATATACACAAGATAAAAAATCTCCTACGTCCATTTTTGCAAGCAAAGGGCTTTTTTGTGACGCTGTTACTGGTATATATTAGAATGTTAATGAGATGAATATTTCTAAACTCTGCTGTGTTTTGGCAAACAAGCATATTTTAATATGGCAACAAGAGAAGACACATTTTTCAAAACTTATCACAGTTCTTCATGAATCAACGTCTCCTCAACTATCTTCTTGTTATGGCTCACCTCAAGCCTAGTCCTGCCATGTACCACTTGAAGTGGGTTCTTTTGTCAGTATTTCAACCTCAGTGAACATAAACTTCTTGTTGTTTTTTGTCGCATTACTTTTCACATAAACCCATGTTCTCTGTCGGATTTAAATGTGCATTATAAGGAGGAAGTCTGATTAAACTACTCCCTTTACCATTAGCCAGTTCGTCGACCTGGTAGTGCGAGATTTTGGCTTGTACAGCATTACAAGTTACACTAACTTCGCCTTATACATGCTAGGTTCAGCTTTATCTTAAGGAACAGCTGTTTGAACCCAGAGCAAAATATCCACTTGTCTCCCCTGCATTGTTGGAATTTTATGCATCTCAGCAGAGAAGTGTGGTGTTTCGTCCATTACTGTTGTCGAATTCCAAAGAATGTTTTGCAGCAGAACGTTATCTTCACAGCCAGTGAACGTGTTATTGGGTGATACTTTTGCTTAAAATCTTGTGTTCAGATACACTTCATTGTTCTTATTAATGCAGTGCGAACACTACAGAACCTCACGACTACAGAACAGTGTGGTAGGTAAAGCCAGCTCGCCACTGGTGTTACCTCAGCACTGGGTAAGGATGTCACGTTCCCCTCCTGTCAGCCAAACGTCTAAAGTCGCCACTAATTTTAAATGCACTATAACTGCTGGCCACATATGTCAACAACAGCAGACCATAAACAACAACAAACAGAAATCATACTAATATTCAGAGTACTCCCTTCTGAGTATGTGCAAATTGTGGTCATCTAATGTACATGTCCAAATTTGTGCATGCACAATTCACAGGAGTCTAGAACTGCACTCTCTTTCTGAGTGCAGATAATGTGTCTGCTAATTCTCTCAGTTCCTCTCAATTCCATCCGTTCTACTGCCAGATGGCTGTCACAAGTGCTGTATGTGGCGGATCGTTTTCTAATGCCCCTTTACACACAGACTTTCCTGTAGAATGCACCATACAGCTGACTGCGGTATTTGCAGTTCTCTGCTCAGATGAAACGTTGATTTCTTCAGACAAATGTTTCTCCCACACACATTGCATGGGGGCTTAATTAAATACAATGCAAATATTTTTGGTAGCTGTATGTCCGATTACGCTGTGTCTCGTAAACGGTTGGCCCTGACTAGTATTTGTACGCAATCTGACTGCATAGAATAACAACAAACAATGAAAGAAAATTTTCGTTAACACAGTTAATTAATTAAGTCCCCAGCAACTATAAAACCTACTAAACCAGAGCACAAGTGTAATTGTTCTGTGTGTGGGAGTGTGACTCAACGTACACATCTGGCACGGTTCTTCTTCAACAAGACAAGAAATTTTAAATACCATTTATACTGAAGTAACTAAAAAATAGAAATACTATAATTGCGTAAGGAAAGCAGAATTACACTCTAATACAAGAACACAAGCCAGATGCTTTGTTGACTGAACCTGTAATGACGCATTATTCAGGACATTGAAATATTGAGAAAAAACAGAAAAGTAGTTTGTTACCTTAATTTATATTGATGAAAAGCACTCTAATCATTACAATGTCTCCACACCGACTCGCTACTACCACATCTCAACCAGAACTCTCCAATATCACATCTCAGCAAGCACTGCCTACTAGCACATCTCAACAAACACTCTCTGCTACGAGTTCTTAACAAGCACTCACCACTACGAGTCCACGACAGGCACTGTGGAGGCGGCTGAATAATACTCTTTGGCGCAATCTCTGGCGCTGTGGCTCAGTGTAGCCACCTTTCATATGCCCCTCCTCCACAGGCCAGTATTTGATGGTATTTTTGCCAGCATTGGTGGTGAAAATACCACCAAATTCGTCCACAAAAATACATACAAAAATAAAAGATAATATTAATACCTAAATATCACGTAATTAGTCAAAATTTTGGCTTTGCACTGACCTTTCAGTAACCTAATATATAAAATACAGTAAGCTATACAACTTCTTTTCATAGATGTGATTTTACATAAGAGTTCACACAATACACAAAAAATCAGTTTATACAAAAAAGACAACAACAGGTGACATCTTTTCAGTAGAAGCAATCCATTAGTGGCACTCAGCAATGTTGAGCAGGTGCAGACAGCAACAAGTGACATTATTTCAGTAGAAGCAGTTCCATCTGTGGCACCCAGCAATGTTGAAGAGGTACACACAGCAACAAGTCACATTTCTCAGCAGAAGCAGTTCCATTAGTGGCACCCAGCAATGTTGAACAGGTGCAGACACCAACAAGTGACATTTTTTCAGTAGAAGCAGTTCATCAGTGGCACCCAGTAATGTTGAACAGGTGCAGACACCAACAAGTGACATTATGTCAGTAGAAGCAGTTCCAATAGTGACACCCAGTAATGTTGAGCAGGGGCAGACACCAACAAGTGACATCATTTCAGTAGAAGCAGTTCATCAGTGGCACCCAGTAATGTTTAACAGGTACACACAGCAACAAGTCACATTATTTCAGTAAAAAGCAGTCCATCAGTGGCACCCAGCAAAGTTGAGCAGGTGCAGACACCAATAAGTGACATTATTTCAGTAGAAGCAATCCATCAGTGGCACCCAGTAATGTTGAACAGGTGCAGAAAGCAGTCCATAATATTCACTATCACTGATCACACTGTTCATCAGAGTTTATAAGCAGAAATTAAACATGTTCTAGTGGCACCAATCATGTAGAAAAAGTACAAGTAACAGTCCATAATATTCACTATCCTAATCACACAGTTCATCAGCATAAATTAATCATTCCTAAGTGGCACCCATTATGTTGAAAAGTTCAGGTAACAGTTCATAATATTCAGCATCACTAATCAGACAGTTCAAGCATGAACAATAGTTTGAATACACATACAAATGCTTTTACAATGCTCTTACACTAAACATACAAATTCTAATAAACACACAAATGATATCAGATAATTGTCATATTAACTATTACAAATACTCAAATATCAGTAAGCCTATAATATTTATGGGTGTCAGTGCAAGCCACAACAAACAAATAAAATAATATTTAGGAGGTAGGTGGGTAGGATTAGGAAAGGAAAACACACAAAACACACTCACTCATCTTTCATCCACATTAAGTACTACTGTGTAATTGAATAGTGTTAACTGTGTAAATGCTATTCTGTCAAAATTTGATGTTCATCTTGTGTATCAAGTAGTGGCAGCAATGTATAACAGTCAATAATAGTTAAGTCAATTTCATAGTCATCATGTCAAGATCAATGTTTGCCAAGCCAGATCAAATGTACTGTTGCTGAACAACTGTCAGTGAGCCAAGATATGCAATTACTTCCTCTCTCAAAAAAAAAGTATATACTGCTTAGTGATTTAACAAAGTGTGTGTAGACAATCTTCCTTCTACTTTAGTGCTGTAGTCTGCTATCTTCATCCTCCTTGTTCCATATAGACCAACAAAAAAAAATATGCACCTCACTTACTTCACCTCTTATACACCAAAACTCCAATAATCATCAGCATCACATAATCTCAATACTTCAATAATACCTCTTACGTCGATACATATAAATCTTATCATCAATATCATTTACCTTACCTCTTGTCCACAAAAACTCCAATAATCATCAACTTCACATAATCTCAATACCTCAATAATACCTCTTCAATACGTCGACACATATAAACCTTATCGTCAATATCATTTCACTTCCATAACAACTCTTCCCTCTAGTCAGTCTCCTCGTACAAGTACAGATAAAATCCTAATGCAAACCTCATCATCCTATACAATCCGAAGACACACTGTCAACACACAACCTCTGTGTAATCCATCTGACCCAAATCTTCTACTCATTATGAATTATAAACAAAAGAAATGCATACATGACCTCTCAGTAATTAAGTACAGTTACGGAGTGTGAATGATCATAATATTTCACAGTGTGTACACCACTTCAAGAATTATGGCAAACAGAAGCAAACATGTGGAGTATTTCTTGTGTCAAGTGTCACTTCCTATTTCAATTGCTCACGAAAAATGCAGTGTAATAACTGTCAATGGTCTAAACCTAGTTTTGGTATGTCATGTCGTTAGCTTCCTTCCTATTAGCATACATTTATACAGCTTCCATAAAACCTCAACTCATGTGACTTCTATGAAGTTTCTTGTACTAATGTCGTTCGTCGAATTATAGCAGTTCATTTTCTTATCTTAAAAATATAAGGCGCTGAGCGTAAGCAAAACATGCAATAGCGAGTAAATATACCAGTAGTGAACAGAATGTCAACAAGTGGATGCAGCACAAATCCTACAACGAGGCTCTGCCAAGCGAACAATCTATAATTAATACCATAGTGTGACCTAAACTCTATGTTCGTACACAGTATATCAGCATTTCTATACACCAAATTAAAGAGTAGTTATGACAACAAACAGAAATGTATAAGTATGCAATCCATACGCATAGCAGTAAACATATATCTTACGTAATAAACAGGTCATTAGCATCATACCAGCATAAGCAAATAAATGTTCATATGTCATCTTAATAAGTAAACATGAAGGCGCAAGCAGATAAATCACAAAGTATAACTTACATACCTAACCACATCAGCACAATTAATCAAGTTACAATTATAATTTAAATAAATAAGCACAGCAGGCACATAATTAAAAAATATTACATCAGTGAAAAAGCAGTGCAGCCAAGCGATACATAATATACACAAGTTACAACCCAATTCATTAATAATCATTGTCAAAATCAGTTAACGTACGCAAGCACGTCGCTTCACAAGTAATTTCATAGAACATGAAATTTAACACAAAGTACGAATCACGTAATTGCGAGCAGCAATTTACGTCTAAAGTACGTACCTAAGTGGAAATATGTTACCTGAAAAATGAACTCAATTAACAGTTACCTTTTTTTAAGTTTATTACTTTCTTCTTCGAAATTACATTCTTCCTGAAAATTTCTCGATAGCAAGTCGTCTTAACGTCGGACACGCACAGAATTTACCTGAAGTTCTTAAATATTTTATAGAGCCGTATCCTGAAAAATACTGAATGTTAATAACATAATTCATCAAGTCACTATAGCTTTATACTGAATTTAGTCGGAGAACTTAGACTGTGTATTTGTTTACGGCTGTCAGTGCATTCGCACTGAGCGCTCGATCAGCTGTAGGCGCGTGACGTAGGAAGTAACTGTTTGTCAACGACTGCCTTGTGCGGCGCGCAGACTTGACTGTTGCTTTGAGTATATGCCGCCGCCAAAACACAGCGCGGTATCCTTGTACTCTCTGCATGTTTACATCTAGCTGCTAGTTTCTCAAAAGTATGTCATTCCACGAAAATTTTTACGTTAGATATATGATGTATTCCCTTAGAGCGTCGTGATTTAAGAGTTTCTACTTCAACAGTGTTATCATGTATAATTTTGCGAATTCTATATGGACCGTTATAAAGCAGAAAAAATTTGCGACACAAGCCTTTTCCTTTGTGAGACAAACGATGAGACTTAATTAACACCTTTTGGCCAACTGACAAGGTTTTTAAACGACCAGGATGTTTAGCTGATTTCTCTCTTCTAGCAGCCGCAGATGCAATATTTTGCAGAGCCATGTTCACAACTTCAGAATGCCGCAGTTTCCGTGAAGGCGGAAAAGGAACGATTTCAGATATGCGATTTGTCGGTGCTTTGTTTTTTAATATCAGTATAGGCGGTAAAGAAGTTGAATCATTAGGAAGTTCATTCAGAATATTTTGAAAAATATGAAGATACTGATCCCAAGTTCTGTGATTCTGATGACAATAAAGACGACACAATTTATTGATTTCCTTCATCCATCTTTCTGAAGCGTTAGATTGAGGGTGAAAAAGTGAAATGAAAATTGGTTCAATTTTACGACGCCGTAGAGTACGAAGCCAAATTTTAGAGCGAAACTGTGATCCATTATCTGATATAACCTTATCAACATGACCAACTTCTTTAAGAAAATGTTTGATGAAAGCGTTAGATACTGAACGAGCTGTTGCTTTGCGTAACCGTGTAAAACACACATATTTTGATGTCAACTCCACTGCTACGAAAATGTATGCAAAACCATTAGTAGAATGAACCACTGGACCAAACAAATCTACTGCAGCCATGTCCTTTAATTTCGCTGGAATGATAGGAAACAATGGTGCTCTGTGAGAAATTGTTGGCGGCTTAGCCTTTTGACATAATTTGCATTTGGCCAGAACAGATCGAATACGTTTTTCCATATTACTGAAGTAGCAATTTTCTAATAATTTATGAAAGCATTTCTGGGACCAAAGTGCGCATAACTGAAATGTGTATACCAAATCAGCTTATTAACCTACTCATACAATACAAACTAACCAAACAGAGTTGTCGACCGATTTTCGTTTAAACAGAATGTCATTGCGAACTAAATAATGCTGTCTAATCGCTACGCTTTCCTTTCTCCTCCACTTCTCCTTAATGTCCTTCCAAATTGGATCCTTATTTTGCTCCTTAGCGATGTCCTGGAGCGAAGACGAAATAAAGTTCTCAAATGCAACACCTTGAATATACATCAAACAATAATTGTTTTCCTTGCAGTTCTCTTCAGCACTTTGTTTCAAACCCATAGGTGCACGTGATAAAGCATCAGCAACAATATTTGAAGAACCCTGTATGTAAACAATACTAAAATCAAATTCCTGTAGGTACAACGCCCATCGTGACAATCTGCCATGAGTTGATTTTGTCGACATAAGAAATTCCAGAGCTCGATGATCGGTATAAACCTTAGTATGTCTGCCAAACAAAAATGTGCGAAATTTTGTGAAAACCCAAACAACCACCAAAGCTTCAAGTTCCGTTATCGAATAATTCTTTTCTGATTTAGAGAGAACACGACTTACAAATGCAATAGTTTTCTGTACTACAGCGCCGTCTTCTTCTATCTCTTGAAATAAATGTGCACCTAGGCCTTTGCATGATGAGTCCGTCACCAAACAAAAATCTTTAGATAAATCCGGATGTGAAAGAAGTGGAGCAGTAACTAAAGCATCACGAAGTTGTTCAAATTCTGACTGAGCTTCCTCATCCCAACACCAATTAGATTTCTTTCCAGATAGTTTACATAAACGAGGTGTGGCCAAATCGTCCAATTTAACAAAGCGTCTAAGAAAATTACAGACACCAAGGAAACTACGAACATCACGTTTTGTGGTAGGAACAGCATAATTACGAATAGCGTCTAATTTCTCTGGATCAGGGAGAATACCTTCTGTAGAAATAATGTGACCGAGAAATTTCACCTGAGAACGACCAAATTCAGATTTTTCCAAGTTCATTGTAATGCCAACTCTTGCAGAGATACGTAACAATGAATCCAAAATTTTGTTGTGCTCACTCCAAGAATGTTTAGCAATAAGAATATCGTCAACATATGAAGTAATGTTGTCACGAAGATAAACAGGTAAAATTTCATTTAAGCTACGAATGAATGCTGCTGAAGATACAGTAAGTCCAAACGGTAACTTCCGAAACTGGTAACAGTTACCAAAGGCTAACAAGGCAGTATATTTTCTACAATCAGGGTGGAGTTCTATTTGCCAAAAACTTGCGCGCATATCAATCGTGGATAAAACTTTAATTCCATGGAAATGTTGAAGAAGTTCATCTAAATTTTGTGGACGGTCAGTTTCAGGAATGATGATATTATTTATCTGTCTGGAATCCAGAACCAAATGAATTGACCCATCCTTTTTAAGAACAACGTGTAATGGGCTGGTATAAGGACTGACTGCAGGCTCAATAATGCCCTGATCTAACATGTATTGAAGTTCATTCTTAACCTTGTCTCTATAAGGCAAAGGAAAAGCGTACGTTTTCCCCCGAAATGGTGTGTGTTCTTTTACTTTAAATAAATATTGTAAGCCTTGTATAGTTCCTGTGTGATGACTAAATACTGTAGCATGTGAAGTCAAAATGTGGAACAGCTCTTCTCTTGCAACGTCATCTGGCACTTCAGCTTTCTTAACCTTTTCATTAATTAATTCTTCGCTATTAATTATATCATCCATCGCGTCTCTGTATCTATTGTCATTGTCATGAATAAACACACTGTCGTCATAATGCTCAACGAAAACATCAGAAGTAAGAAACCTTAAACATTTTGTATCTGACTCAGATCTTGTTAAACACTCGAAAAATTTCAAACATATCGGCATTCCGGCAACAGTCAAATTCACACTTCCTTCTTTAAAGTTCAAAATTGCCTTATGTGCGTTAAGAAACTCCATACCTAATATAATTTGTGTACTGAGTAATGGAACAATAATAAAATTAGCAGAAAATTCGTATCCTTGACAAATGAAATTTAAATTGGTCTGTTGTTTGACTTCCACACTTTTTCCAGAAATCGCTCCTCGAATTGTAGTTTTAGAAATAGGTAACATAGGACAAGCAATAGTTCTTACACGTATACGAAAAACTGATTCACTAATGACGTTCAGTGGGCTCCCAGAATCTAAAACTGCAGTGAACTTATTCTTACCCACACATACTTCAATAACAGGATGTAAAAACGCGTTTACATTATTTTCCTTTTCGTCTAACAAAATGTCTCTCATGTCTTCCAGGCGTACGTAGTGTAAAGTCGTAGTGTCATTACTTTCTGAACCGTCTATATTGCTGCCAGAAGCCGAAGCTGCAAGTCATTGTCGATTGTTTGCGTCACGTCTTTGAGTATTCGCGTCATTTCGCGGATCAATTTCTACTATTTGCACTTGTCTCTCTGAAGTTCTGTCACGTGGAGGATGCCAGTTAGGTCCCTCCTGTCTGTTAGATGCAAATTCTGGGTTGTGTCTGTTATTAAAATTTCTGTTTTCCTGTCTGTCTGCATAACTACTTCTTCTGTAATCTCGACTGTCACTTCCGAAATTATTGTTGTATCTACTACCCTGATTATTTCTGTAGTAAGAATTTCTATTATTGTATGAATAATTTCTGTCTTGATGATACCGATTACTGTTTCCATATGATTGATCATTCCGGTACGAATTACCGTTATTATAATTGTCTGTGTAATTTCTGTTAGAACGTCTGTTATTGTCATAAGGCTGGTATCTATTGTCCTGTCTGTTACGTCTGTCATTCTCAAAATTACCCATATAACGCCCGTTCCGATCACTATCTCTTTTCTCTGAAAATCTATTGTAATTACTGTTACTGAAAAAGTTACAAGAAGTCCCGTCGTCGTTGTCATACTCAAGTTCTTGCAACCAAGTCTTAAAAGTCTCAATGTCGTCTTTACATCTTCCAGCTAGAGCAATTTGTCTTATGGATTGTGGCAGCTTAGTCAAACAAATGCGGATTAATTCAGTCGGGCTGTAAGGGTTGGACAGGAACTGATTCTTTCGAATCATGTCTTCAAAGTATTCTGCCGGCGAGCGGAACTCAGACTGTTTGAAATTACGCTGCATAATCAGACTATGTTTGACTCTGTCTTGCGCGTTTTCGAACCAATATGCCGACAGAAATGCATGATAAAAATCATTCAGATTATTACAATCTCTAATGAGTGCGCGCATCCGCGTCGCCAGTTCGTTTTCTAGATATCCACACATAAATTCCAGTTTGTGACTTAGTGGCCAATTTGGTGGGAGTGCGTACATAAATTGATCTAACCATGAACATGGATGTATGTCATTCTTAGAATTGCGGAAGATCTTAAATTTCCGACCAGTCAAAAAGTGTTTATAGTCAAAGTTTTCTCCTCGTGGCGACAAAGACCTACCGCGTCTGTCCCAGTCCCAAAGTCGATTATTGTCAAGTTCGCGCGCCTGGCGCTCTCTTGTTGCATCCCATAAATGAAACAAATTATTTTCTTCCAACCCCTCTGCTATTTGTGATTCCAAATTTCTTTTGCTGTCTTTTCCTACAATTTCGCCTTCGATCTGTTTGACTTGCTTTCGTAATGCCTCAACTTCCCTTTTAACGTGTTCATTAAATTTTCCCTGATTTTCAACATGTTTATTTATGTTCTGATACTCTTCGGTTTCTGCAAATGGCAATGGTGCTGTATCATCTGAATCTTTGTCCCCATTTAAACTAAGACTTGTCAATTTGTCTGAAATCTCCTCAACTCTTTCCGATAAGTCACCTATTTTTTCTTTCTGTTTATTTACGTCTTCCGTAAGTGTCGCGACTCGGGTTTCAGTACTGACACATTTGGTAAATAACTGTTCATATTGTTGTGTTAGGTTATTTAATCTGTCATTTGGCACGGATTCCTCGATTCTCTCAATTATTTCCTCCTTATCGTGTGCACGTTGTAAATTTAACTCTGAAAATTTCTGTACTATCACGCGATCTCTTTCCTCCTGTTCTCTATCCTGTTCCCTTTGTCTAATCTCTACTGCAACTAATCTATTATTATGAAAATTCAAAATCGGTTGTACTTCTTCTCTGATTTCTTTCTTTAACTCATCTTTCATATTTTTGAAACATGTCCCTATTCGTAAGTCTAACCGTGTTTCCAGTGTTCCCATATCCGTTTTTAATTCAGATCCCAAAGTTCCCATCTCACTTTTAATTGTTCCTATCTCTGTTTTTAATTCAGATCCAAACCGTGTTTCCATTGTTCCCATATCAGTTTTTAATTCAGATCGTAAAGTTCCCATCTCTGTTTTTAATTCAGATCGTAACTGTGATCCCAGTGAGTCTAACCGTGATCCCAGATTTAATATTGCACCCATCAACTGCTCCGTATGAGCTAGTTCAAAATTCCTTTCGACCCTAACATTTCCCACAAAACCAACTTACTTCGTCATAGCTGTAAGGCTATCTGTGTTCGATACTATTTCAGAATCTTCTATGGTAAATCTCGTATTCTGTGAATTTTCTGATTGAGAAAAATTTTGAAATGGTTCTGGACTATTTTCCCGACTTACTACATTGTTTTCCACTTCATTATTCATCACACCGTTTTCCTCTGTTGGCGAGTTCGCCATGTTAACAATTTCGTCATTCTCACTATCCATCATTTTTGCCTTTTTCATCGATCGTGTAATCATTTACAAAACATACAAAACTCGTCACTGTACGAAAATTACACACAATGACTCCTTATCTCCAACAATACCATTCACACGAAATGTTTCCCTCAAACACGATTAACGATCAATTGAAATAATTGCACTAAATTGTCAAACGCGTATACAAGACAACAAAATTAAATTCTGAAAAAAAATACCATTAGAAGAATGACAATTACCAAATCTACACATGCAATATAGACTACAATTACTAAACTACAAATTACTACAACAATACTACTGTCTACTATTTTTACAATCAGAAGATTCCAAGGGACGATCCGAAGCAGCGGTCGCCACGTGCATGGGGGCTTAATTAAATACAATGCAAATATTTTTGGTAGCTGTATGTGCGATTACGCTGTGTCTCGTAAACGGTTGGCCCTGACTAGTATTTGTACGCAATCTGACTGCATAGAATAACAACAAACAATGAAAGAAAATTTTCGTTAACACAGTTAATTAATTAAGTCCCCAGCAACTATAAAACCTACTAAACCAGAGGACAAGTGTAATTGTTCTGTGTGCGGGAGTGTGACTCAACGTACACATCTGGCACGGTTCTTCTTCAACAAACAAGAAATTTTAAATACCATTTATACTGAAGTAACTAAAAAATAGAAATACTATAATTGTGTAACGAAAGCAGAATTACACTCTAATACAAGAACACAAGCCAGATGCTTTGTTGACTGAACCTGTTATGACGCATTATTCAGGACATTGAAATAATGAGAAAAAACAGAAAAGTAGTTTGTTACCTTAATTTATATTGATGAAAAGCACTCTAATCATTACAATATCTCCACACCGACTCGCTACTACCACATCTCAACCAGAACTCTCCAATATCACATCTCAGCAAGCACTGCCTACTAGCACATCTCAACAAACACTCTCTGCTACGAGTTCTTAACAAGCACTCACCACTACGAGTCCACGACAGGCACTGTGGAGGCGGCTGAATAATACTCTTTGGCGCAATCTCTGGCGCTGTGGCTCAGTGTAGCCACCTTTCAACATACTCTGCCTTCTCTGCCTATGCTTCCTTCCATTCTTTTTCTTCACGGCACATAAGCAGTTATAATGAACATGTGACAACTATTATATTCATACATGTAGTGTACTTTTATCATCTTTTATTATGGTTGGCTGCTCATATCTGCTAAATTACGTAACCTTACTACTGTAGTGACAATAGATATTGAGCATTAGTGACAGAGGGGAGCACAGGTCATTATTTTGTCGGGGATGGCGGGAGGGAAAGCGACACTTTGTGGGCGGTGGATGGGCTCTTTCCTTGACTAAGTGGGTGAGGTGTAAGTGAAACATTGGTGGTTCCACTATCAGTCATTTATTGAGACATGAGACCCTTTAAACAAACAGAGTAATATAATGTGTTCTGACTCGCTCCATTCATTGCGACAGCAGAGCGGCACAGGGTGGTAGCATGCAGATTCCAGTGACCACAGATACGGCGACAGCTCGTGTTGCAGCAGAGCGCCAGGTGGCGTCTTCTTCCATCAGTGTCATGCCCGGGACACTCTGCAGTGGCGGCGCGGTTATCTCCTTGTGAATTCGCTCGCTGCGTTCGTAACAAAAGGCTACCACAGGGTGTGGCACGCTCCATCGCAGAATCGAACCAACGACCCTCAGGGACAGCATCTTCTGGCACATATCATCAGAGCGTATTTTTCTGCCGGATCCCTGCTTTGTACAACCATAAATAACACCATGATACATAATAATTATACACAACCTTAAATCAAACATCATTATTATACAGCCTACAATCCCCCCAGCCAGAAAAATTTGTCCTCGAATTTTCTCCTTTGTTCATCCATAAATGAGTAACAAACAACAAAGCGGAAGCCTTAGCCCACTAGGAAAAGTATATAATACATTCATTATGCAATAGCTTGAAATACAACAGTATTAAGAAATCTTCGTAAAGTAATGTTAGAAATATGGTAGAATGTCGATCTGTAACAATACAATGAAGTAGCAAGCAACAATTATCTCTACATACATTTTAGTAGTACAGTGTATGCTCTGAATTTTTGTAGCCATTCAACCGGAATTTGATGCAGTAATAAGTTACAGTTTCTCAGAAACAAGAAGACAAAAATACGTATCGAGACTAAAGAAATTAAATACTCTTTACCTATCATGCAGTCTTAGTGTATTTGATGTGCTGCATGTAACCTGATCATTTTAAAATAGTGGCTTCTTTGCCCTCATGGACACTTTATTCTGTACCCCCTGCAGTGATGGAATGTGTAACAAATTATCTATCACTCCACTCAGGGGTTTGACTTGGCAAGCACGAATAATAGATGTTTTCGTTAGAAGTTGCATCTTCACATTTACGAGTTATATCAACTCTATCACTTCATATAAACTATGATAATTAAAAACTTCTTTGTTCTGCACTTTGGTGTGTAATGTTTTGTCACTAAAACCCACTGGCCCATCCAATATAGCAGCAGTTTTCCAGTAAGTTTCCCCATCCATTCTTGATGTTCAAGTGCCTTTCTTTTCGTTCATTTGATCTTCTGCCAAACCTCTCTTAACTGTTTCCCGACCTTGTCCACCGATTCCTCATTAGAACCTAATTTAGGTTTCCAAATCTCTAAAGGAGATGGCATCTTCCTACCACATACCACCTCGAGTGGTGAAAGACCTGTTCCTGTGTGTACTTTGGAATTATACACACAGAAGACGTGTTGAAGACACATATCCCAATTACCATGCTGATTATTTACATAATGACTCAAATTTTAAAAACTATGCGATGAACTCTCAGTATGTCCATTTGTTGAGAATGGAAAGAGATAGTGGACAGTTTTCCGATATGAAGCTGGCAACACAGCTGCTTCAGCATATTTGACACAAAATTTGTACATTGATCTGCAATTATAGCATTGGGAATGCCAAATGTTTATAACCAAGTGGTAACTATCCGTTTAGTGATGTGCTTGCTCACTGGTCTGAAATCACAACCGTTGGTACAAACTTGGAAATGTGGCTAGTATCGTCAGAATATATTTATTTCCTGCTGCTGTCCTATTAAATGATCCACAGGTATCCAAACCCAGAATTTCAAAAGTTTTTATCTGTACCACCAATCTTTGCTCTTTGTGCACATGGCACACTGTCTTTCATATACTGTAGAGCATCTTGTTTTCTGGTGGTCCACCAAACCTTGTCAGTTTCACACCTGTCTGATGTCATATGTCCACCATGATAGTCATGATCTTGTGCCTGTCATAATAATTTGTTTCTGTGATGTGGGAACCACCATGAGTGGTCTGCATTTCGTATTTCTACTGCATAACAAACCTTCCCCCAGGTGTATCAAACTATGGCTGCGACCTAAATGCCTGACAGTCTACATCAGCTGCTTGTGCCTTCTGCCACTGTAACAGACTTTCATCTAGTGCTTGCATAGCTCCAATCTTCCTACTCGGTGTGTCTGCATTTGTGTGCTTTTTCCCATGTATGGTATGTGCACCACTTTATAACTGAATCTACTTGGCTTCCTCACCCATTGTGTCAACATACTGGAAGTGTCTATCACTCTCAACAATCACTAAAGGCAAGTATGATCCATAAATACCTTACCTCTTTGTCCATATAAATAACACTGAAAGTAGATAGTGCCATAAATGACAGCTAGTACTTCCTTCTCTGTAGTGGAATAGTTACATTCTCCTCGTTCTACTGCCTTGGCACATAAGCCACTGGAAGTATCCTGTTATTCACAATTTAGCTCAGAACTCAACCAAATTGCTATATGGACAAAGAGGTAAGGTATTTATGGATCATACTTGCCTTTAGTGATTGTTGAGAGTGATAGACACTTCCAGTATGTTGACACAATGGGTGAGGAAGCCAAGTAGATTCAGTTATAAAGTGGTGCACATACCATACATGGGAAAAAGCACACAAATGCAGACACACCGAGTAGGAAGATTGGAGCTATGCAAGCACTAGATGAAAGTCTGTTACAGTGGCAGAAGGCACAAGCAGCTGATGTAGACTGTCAGGCATTTAGGTCGCAGCCATAGTTTGATACACCTGGGGGAAGGTTTGTTATGCAGTAGAAATACGAAATGCAGACTGAAAGTAGATAGTGCCATAAATGACAGCTAGTACTTCCTTCTCTGTAGTGGAATAGTTACATACTCCTCGTTCTACTGCCTTGGCACATAAGCCACTGGAAGTATCCTGTTATTCACAATTTAGCTCAAAACTCAACCAAATTGCTATATTGATGACATCACGTGACAGGATGAACACTTGCTCAAATTCAGAAAATACCGAGACATAACTTATATCAACGAATGTTTCAATTTCTTAAAAGTTGCTTGACACTTTGCTGACCATTCGAATTTGAGTCTTTTCTTTCTCAATACATGATTCAGCGACTTGGATGTTTGTGCAAAATTCGTCAAAATTTTTTATAATAATTGCAGAGACCTAAGAATGACTGTACTTGTTTCATAGTATGCAGTGCCAGAAAGTCTCAGACTGCTGATATGAGATGTGGATCCGGTTTTACTCCTTCCTGACTAATTAAATAACTGAGCTAGTTTACTTCCATTCTAGTGAAATGACACTAATGGGCACTTAGTGTCAGATGTGGTACCAACAGTCATTTGAAAACTTTTTCTAGTTGACTCATTTTCTTGGATATCCTTTAAAAAGACAATCTTGTCGTCAAGGGAGACCACACTTCTTTTTAGGTTTCAGTTCCTGAAACACTCCGTCCCAGAGTCTAAGGAATTTAGCCTTCACATTCTTCAGGCCAAATGGCATTTTTTTTTTCTTAAATCTTCTGACTAGTTTGATGTAGCCAGCCATGCCATCCTATGACGCTGGTAATGGCCCCATGAAAAGGCTGCTGTTTGCCCATATTTTCGAACTGCTTTAGGTTGATTGTAGCCCCTCTTGAAACACATGATTGAAAAGTGTCTAGATTGGTCCAAATTGTCGAACGTTGCCTAATTTTATGGATGGTATATGCATCACGGACAGTCCTTCAATTTAGGAAGTCACACACACAATAGAATCTTTAGTTCTTGGTACCATCTGCCGATATTTGAGCTTGATGACAATGCTCACATCTCAGGGATATCATTGTGTTCAATGATTACATTGGCTAATTGCTGGCACGTGAAATCCTCCATCAATGGTTGTACATGCTTTGGGATGCTGTATGACATCCTATGCTCTGGAGTATTCCATCTTGTTGGTGTCCTACGTTGCGTTATAGGCGTCGCTAGTAATGGACCCATCACACGGAACAAATCTATGAGTGTTAATTAGGCTTCCATATCTTCACCATCTTTCCAGTGTAGATGTTTAGATCTCTCATGTAGTGATGAACTGATAACCTTATATCTGTGGCTATGGGTGTCACTCGGTCAGTCAGTGTTACTTTATTTTAAGATACTCAAACTGATAACCATTCAGCCTCTAGTAGTCTAACCTCAGCTATGCCCAAAATCATCCATTTTTACAGCAGCCATAAACTAAAAACGGGTAGAGGTCGATTTTTACGTTAACCTGGTCTAGCATCAACATTTTAGATATTTTGTTTTTTATATTTTTATATGCCTTATATTTTTATGTATTTTTATACATATTTTTTGTAGTTTTTTTTGGTTTAATACATTTTGCTATCCAGGACTAGGGCTTCAGTTGCATTGTGGCTGTAACCAGGTGGTTGAGTTTCCTTAGCTGTAAGCAATTTTAAGTGTATCTTACTTCTCATAAGTGTAATGGGTAATATTCTCTGTGTGCTGTAGAGGATAGTTATTTAATACTGAGATCCTTTTGTTGTTGTGATTTCCAAGGTCCTGCCTATGTGCCCTTTTAATTTTGGTTTCTACCACTAGACGTCGCAGTCTTCAAGATGCAATGGGATGGCGTGTGCTTGGCTTCACAGTATTCAGTGTGTGGCTAGTGCTGTAATGTGTAGTTTCATTTGACGCTTTCCAGCATATTTTAGTATGTTGACGAGTTCTGAGGATTATGTGTCTTTTAATTGTTTGTTTCTCCTATGGATTTTGATGTTGGCCGTTTTCTCCTCCCTTATACCCTACTGACACTGTGAGGTGTGTTTTATTTACATTACATTCATTCTAGAAAGTTTTGTGCTCATAGGTTTTATCGTACCATATGAAATTCATCATCAGCTGCCCGTCTTTTGAATGTATTTTGAAGTGTATTACTGATCTTGTATGGTTTGGATCAGATGCCCATCTGGTGTTTCATCCAAGGTTTTACGAAGGAGTGACATGTTTTTATGCGCAATTGTACCTTGTAATTTGTGGCACATGAACTATTAGTTTAGCGAGTACATCAGTTTAGAGTATACTTTGTTCGGTAGGTTATGTTGGCTATTAGCACTTTTACTTTTGTAGTTTCATTCTGTATGCAGATACGACCTGAAGGTATACATTCATGGTATGAAAACGGTCGTCATACAGTGAAGACACAATAAACAGCTTGTGAGGGTTTGGACTTTCACTCAGTTTAATGTAGACTATGTCACCATCTCTCATTTTAAATTGTCCTTCATGTTGTGTACGAAAGATGTTGGATAACCGTCTTAGGGCTATAACAGTAGATGATAGGATTCAGAGGTTCTTGAAGGTGAGCGAATGCTAGTAGTTAGGAAATCTTTTAGCATTTGTTGAAACAATTGGAGTTTGCACTTAGATGTTTCCTTTAGTTTCAAAAAGGAATTCAAATGATCACCACATGGTATTTCACAAATACACGGTCCATTTGGTACAATATCGATATGTTCATCTCAAGTGCATTATCAAGGACAAGTGAACAACATTAAGTGACGCTATAACGGAGCTAAGCAGATAATCCATGAATTTATTTACAACATGTAATTATGGTTTCCCTCAAGGCACATGCACTGTTCATTCGTTACTGCCAGCATTAAAAGAATGAATTCTCGTATTGTAAACAGATGTTAAGCACAAATATGCGTAAAATGAAGAAATATCTTCTTAAGGACATGAGATTTTTAAAAAATTAAATGAAGTGTAGAACTTGTTAGTAATATGAAAAACGGAAAGTTAAATTAATATTTTATGACCAGAATATTAGAGATTTTAGCGCTTAAGAACACTGTATAGCTCCCAGGGAAGAAGACAAACACTGGGCGATACTAATAAGTTATAATACAGTAAGATTAAGTTACTGATGGTGAAACTACTAGACTATATGAGTACACCATCCGCTGAAAAGGCCATCAGCGATGAGAGTTCTGTCTCGGAAATGTCTTCCTAGGAAATGGAAAACTCAATCCCCCAATTTCCACATCACATGGAATGCACGTATTCATAAACCTCAAGTGGCTATTAATGGAATAAAGCAGTTGCACAAGAAAACGTACTCGACAGAAGCTTGCTTCTTCAAAATTCAAATAATGGCCTACAACTCTTAGGCGCTCACTGAAAGTAGCATATTGTGTTACATTTCTTTTCATCGGCTGAAGAGGTCTTCATTTGTACTGTGTGGCAGCTCATGAGTACTTTGCAGTAAACATAACAAGACATCATCATTCAAATTACAGCTGTCTTCACTTAATTTTATAATTATTACTGGAAATAAGCATCACATTTGAGCACGAAGGTCTCTATAGTGCACTGTCATGAAATTCAGCTAATCTGTATGCTGCGAGAGTGTTGTGGGCAGTAAATAAAAGTATATCTCGCTTTTCCATTGCCTACAATGAGTTTTAAATGTACGCTTTTGCATTGAATGTGGCTTACTTATAATTTTGTGAGTTGTGAGGTGTAAAAGCATAATGAAACCTCAAATATCTGGATTAAAAGTACTAGTACAGTTGGAGAAAATATAGACCTCGCCAGTATCTCAACTGGCTTTAAGTGCTAGGCAAAACGAATAGTTGTCTCCCAGTCACTATTTCAGAAGCCGAAAATTGCGTTGTAGAAAACGAGAATGACGATTTGCTGACCCCAAACGAAGATGTTACTTACTGGTTACTTCATGGGGATAAACGACAGTGGCAATGAAAAATTCTGTGTAAAGCATGTTCTCTACAATATTGTCAAAAATGCCATCATATTTATTAGAACAGCATCCACTGGATACAATGGTATCACATGCCAAATGACTAACCACTACTGCCCATTATGCATTTTCAACCACATATGTTTCACCTGAGGCTTCGTAACAGGGACTAGTAAAGATACTACCTAAGAAGTACATTGCCACGGTGCCCGCTCATTACTGACCGATCTGAAACTTTCTAACACTGTTCAAGACCTCACACTATGTAGTCTGCAACCAGCTAACCCTCTACATAATTACAAACAACCTTCTAGTCGAATACCAGTCAGGTTTCCACAAATATCGCAGCTTGTCATCCCACTTAGTAAAGAACAGACGATATCAAGCTTGTCAAAGATAGACAAGAGGCACTCTCTTGCGCTTATTAGACTTCAGCAAAGCCTTTCAAGATGTTGCCATCGATAAATTTCTGGACCAGTGCAGTGCAGTGATTACTTGCGCACCCAAAATCTGGTGTCCAGCTCTATAATGTGACAATGGTGATAGGCAATAACAGGTATTCCCCCCCCCCCCCCCCCCTGTTCGGCGTTAGGGCCTGTACTCTTTTCATTGCATGTCAATGATGTATCATCACTTTTGTTGTGCTGTGGATTCCACATGTATGGCGGTGACCTCCAGTTATAACTAAGTGCAAAACTAGTAAACTAGAAATAGCTCTGGAGAATTTAAATATCGACATCTGCGCACTTTCAAAATGGACACTGAATGAATATAAGGTTAAACTTCAACCGAAACGAAAACCATTTGGTCCTGACTGTCTCCAGGGCTCATTACACGAAAAATCGGAAATGCTTTACATCTTTAATCCTAAATGTCACAAATGTCAACATCTCTGCCTCAGCAAAGATTCTAGGAGCAATAAAACATAAAAATCTGAGCATGTAACTGCAGTGTGCAAGAGGGCATCACTGTGTATACATGTCCTCATCTCCCCTTAGACCTCAAAAAGGAGCACATATAAACACTTATGCTTCCAATTGATTACAGCA
The DNA here is from genome assembly GCF_023864345.2 of Schistocerca serialis cubense. NCBI lineage: Eukaryota > Metazoa > Arthropoda > Insecta > Orthoptera > Acrididae > Schistocerca > Schistocerca serialis. Next base: position 83,642,297 of record NC_064648.1, read on the forward strand.
ATGTTTTACTGCAAGGTCGTTCACAGAAGAGCTCAAGACTCTTGTTACTGGCTATGAACGCCTCTGAATAGATTTACATTGGGACACAAGCACAGTCTTACAAATAGGTACTTTTATACACAAATAACGTAAAAAATCAAAAGTCCCTATTTTTTTAAATAAAGCAAAAGGCAAATATGCACACAGAAAACGACATTTTCATACATAAATAACCACAAAAATGCAATTTACCCGCTCATGCCATCATATGAGAGCAAAATGACAGGTATAAATTTAATAGGGTAGTTGAAAATATACTTTCAAATACACTCAAAGTAAAGTAATGCACAGTCAGATATAGAATAAAAATTTCAGATCATGGAACTCGTTACCATTATTTTTAAGCTTCTTCAATCCTTTATACATCAGTTTAATAATACCATCATCACGAACTGGAAGCTTCAACCAGTCATAAATTTTGAGTATCTATCAGGCAAAATGATCTTAAACTCATTATTAAGCTTCACACAAATTTTCTCCCCATATCTAGTTTTTAAATATACTGTAACATACAGTAATACAGTTGATTTACTTTTAGCTCTCTCATCTTTTTAAAGAAATTGCAATAACTTGCGTTATTAAACTTCTTTGGTAGAATATTCATTTTATAAATTAAAAATTTAATAAGTTTTACAATTTTTAAACTTACAAACATGAATAATGTATGGGATGAATTACTATTTTACATTTTTGTTGAGAGAAATAATAAACCAGGAGAGAGAAAAGTTGAGTGTAATATTTGTAAAAAAAAATCTTTTAAATCACCTTCAACTATAGATCATTTGAGAAGTCAGGACCACGCTAACAGTACTAATATATTGAAGCAAATTTTTGGAGAAAGAGAATACAAAATTAGATTTGATAGTTATAAGGAAAGTTATATAGAGATATGGAAAGAAATAGGAAATTCAGATTCTCTCTCTTTCATGAGCATAAAGAAATAGCAAATTATAATTTACCAATAAAAATTTTACCTAAAATATTACAAAATTATATTAAAGTCTATTCACTATTTTTAAAAGTTTCTCACTCAAGCAATAGAGGTTTAGAAGTCAAAGCTTACAATAAAAATCTACTAATAAAGTTATACCATTTGTAATATAAATATAGTAAGTATTTTTAATTTATATTAGAAGTGACAGACCAACTTCAGTTTCCATAAGGCACTGTATCATAATTTTCTATTGTGAGCTTCTTGAGTTAAGTCTCCATTTATGAAGACAAATTTTTATTCATATTTTTGCAATTAAATTTTATGTTATACATAGACTCAAAAAACAACAACAAAAACTCTACACCACTTTATATGGTTGAACACATAGCAGAAATGAGAAATAATAAACCTGAATTAAGGGGTTTCTTTTTCAAAGAAGATAGTATTTATGAATATGAAAACTATACAGAAGATGATAATAATGAAGAATGTCAGTATTGTAATGTATCTATCCTAATTTCCAGAACATATTTTTATTATCATGAGGACTCAGTGCTCAATGTTTACCTCAACTGTGCAGATTTCATTTTTGGCTGCAGTCAAATTCATCATTTGTATTGTTGTCTGTTGTTGAATAAACAGTTTTTATAGTCTTCTGAACTTGTTTTAGTTTTAACAACATATTTCTTGAATCCTTTAGATTTTTCTTCTCTTTATCACCAACTTTATATGCTAACAGTTTTGCTTTCAGTTTTCAAAACTCTTCTATTATTTTTCAATTACATTCACCTCTCAGTGTTCCTAAACTTTCTTATTGAGATGTGGCATATTGTATATATTACTGATCGATAGTCACTTGTATCAAAGTGATCAATCATCGATTTCGTGTCTTCATAGAAATCTTCAGTTTGTTTATTGGATTTGGTTAACAGTTGTCCATCTTTTTTATTTTATACTCTCATAATCCCCATAGATAATACTGGAAACTTCAGTTAATTCCAATGATGAATGATCCTTTCTGTGGTAATTCTTCATGTATTGGTTTGTTAACTAAGCAATTTGGTTTGTTTCTATCTAATTGTTTCTTCACTGCTGAAATTGGGTAAGCACATATTCCAAATACATTTTGGTTCTTTATGTTTTGAGACATGGGCTGAAACGAGTTTGAATTAAATCCTTAATCCAATAATAATATGAGTTTCCAACTTTCTATTCTTCTTAAAATATAATAAATTTACATGTTTTTCTTTCTTACTTTTTGTAATCTTGATTTTTCGTCAAATGAATAAATGTTCATATATACATTATTTCTACTCTCAGGTTTTGGAATGTTGTGACCACCACAGGAAATTCCAAATTTTCTAGTTTTGATCAAGATCAAGACCAACTTTTTTATATTTTGTAACCCTTTGTGAATATTTATTTGCAGGAGATAATGCATATTTTATAGACCACAGAAAACATTTTTGATCATCATATGTACATTAAGACAAGCTTATTTTTCTTTTATTTTTTCTGGTAATTCAATGTAAGAGGACTGTCTCAGTGGAACATATGTGTTAATTCCTAATCTGAGTCCAATAACTCTATTTAATGTCCATCCTGATCCTCTTGCTTGAAAATGAGATAATTTCATTAAAATACTTCGCTTTACATGCTCGGATTTTTTAATCAAATCCTTCTTGAAAATGCTAGCATTGGTTTGTTTTTGTTGTTCACATTGCTAAAGGTTATCATTTGCCTGCAGTCTGTCATCACAAGATAAATTAAAATTTATTTGAAAACCATTAAATAGTTTAAAATTTTCTCTGACTATTTTCATAATTTTTGGTTCTGCCACATTTAAGAAATGATTAGGCTCAATTGACTTTATATTATTTTCAGAATTTATAGTTTTCAATCTGCTTTTAAATGCTGTATCAACTAGATCTCTAATTGTTGTTTTGTCTTTGCTTCTCAAATTCATTACAATAAATATTATAATATAATACATATTTCAGTGATTTCGATTCTTTATTTTGAAAAATTTCATCATTTCCAGCTTCATAAAACGGTAGATGTTTCCAAAGATTGCTGTTAATTGCAGAGCCCACTTTAAGTATGTGATTTTCATTAATAAATATGACTAAATCAGCTTCCCCTTATCTACTACATCCTCTCAAATTATTCCTTCTGCAATAATCACAAAGTTGGATGTCTGTAAATCACTCCTTTTATGTAGTATAAAGAAACATTAACTTCGTGAAAAACGGGATTAGCAAAATTAAATTTCATCTTCAGTTGATTTGGCTGTCAAATGGATTAAATGATTTTAATTACTTGTTAACCACATTTACAAACCATTGTTCTTTTATTCTTACCTTCTTGTTGACAAATTTTACATCTATTAGAGAGCTTGTTCCTAGATGTAGTAAAGTATAAACAAGCAGAACTTTTAAATCCTTTGAGGTTCATCATCTTTTATCATTGACAATAATATTTTTGGAACATTTATCACTTGAAAGTTTCTTATAGTTAGATATAAACTCTTCAAGAAGAACTTACTTATTCTTGCATATATTTCTTTTGACAATTTTATCACATTCCTTACAAATATGTGTATGCCTATCCTTTGTATATATCTGTGAATAAATATTATCAGTTGCCCCATCCACTTCACAACATTTTTACTGTTTGGAAGTTTCATTTATTTAGAAAAATTGTTATTCTTTTAATTAAAACTATTATATAATAAATACAATGACATTGTTTGAATTGCTAATGCAAAATTTGAGAAGATATAGATCAAGGTCACAGGATTACATTATTGAAGAGAGAAAAAACAAAAAATGGTTTTGGAAAAAATTTGGTAGGGGTGAAAATGGTCCTATAAAAAGTAGTCACTAAGATGACTGAAACAGTATAAGAAACATATTGAAAACTAGGCAAAAGAAGGGAACAGTTATCCTTGTTATGGTGAACTACCTTTCATTTAGCATATTGTTTGCTATCAAAAATGCTTTCCATACTACAAAAACTAGAAGATTTAGAAAAAGGATTTAATTTTTATGCTCAACCAGGTGAGTAGTTGAAGGACTGTCATATAAAGCCATTTAATTTTACTAACTATATACTAGTATCATTTACTCATATTACTTCGCTATAATAAATTTAATTAAAATATGAATTATAATTATAATGAATGTTAGTGATAATGCATACAAGAACAAAACCAAAATTTTAACAATGTATGATGCAATCAAACGACACCAACCCATTTATTACATTCAAAATTTAATTAATAAAATTTACAAAGGCAATTGTACAGAATGGAAGGTAAACATCCTAAATTTGAAGAAATTTTAAGACTTAATTATAATGCTAATTCAATAACTTTGTATCAACATATGACAGAGACAATAAGAATTATTTGTTGACAGACTTATTTTAATAATTACAGCCAATAACAGTTGATTTATGAACTAATTAACTTTACTCAGACACAAACAGAAGACTGCTTTGGGATTCTCCAGTCTAAAGACAGATTTAGCTCTCGCTTTGTCAAAATTAGTTACATTATTTTTAATAACTTGATCCATTATTTAATAAGGATTTTTTATTGATTTGTAAGATAGATTCAGATAAAAAAGTTCCCAAACAACTTTATCTTCAGACTCTGTTATAAAATCTTCAGATAATCCTTGTCTTGTTGATGCATTATACTAGTTTAGTTTATCTTACAATCCGCTCATAAAATCTTTGGAGATTTTTCATGACATTATAAAAAGTTTCCATTCTGATTTTTCTAGAATTTCTCTCATAAAATTTTCAGACAATTTCTGATTATGTGATGTAATTTGCCAATCTAATTTATCCATAAATTCTCCTATAAGACCTTCAGATAATCTCTGAAAATCTGATATATCATTCAGTTCAATTTATCTGGATATTCTCTTATGTAGTTTTCTGACAATTATTTTTAAAAAAATGTTCAGATGTGTGTGAAATCTTATGAAACTTAACTGCTAGGATCAGCAGTCCCTAACCCTACACACTAATTAAACTATATTATCCTAATGACAAACACACACACCCATGCCTGAGGGAGGACTTGAACCTCCGCTGGAACCATCCCCACAGTCCATGACTGCAGTGCCTTAGGCCACTTGGCTAATCCCATGTGGCACTTATTTTTGATATGACTTAATTTCCCCATCCAATTTATCTTGAAATCCATTTTAAGATCTACAGACAATTTTTTCAGTTTATCAAGAAGTTAAATTTGATTTATCTTGAAATTCGCTAAAAAATCTTGTGAAAATTTGTAATGCATTTTATCAGTTGAATTTATCTTCATCATCTCTCAAAAAGTTTTCTGGTAATTCGTAATAATATGATACTTAATCCCATTGAAGCACATTGGTTGGATTTTCATTTTTAATGTAATCAATGATATTATTACTGTATGTTGAAGCTGTTGTTGAATTCCATTTATATAATTCCTTAAAGCGTAAATTTTAGAAATTATAAGTAATCAATAGAATAATATTTTCCATTTCTAATGTAGACAAACGATTAATTTCTAGCTCTGAAGCTCTTTCTTTGAATTCATTGAGTTTTAGAATATTTAGACTCGCGATTCATATAGAAAATAATTGTAACGGATTTGTAAAAAATATGAAAATATTTGACAATCTTTTTCACAACAGGAATAGCTAATGTAATAAGTAAAATCCCACCAGCTTTTTAATCTCTCTTTTTTGAACATCAGTTAAAATTTGATCAATATTATGTAGTTGTTCATTATTTAGTTTAACTTTAACTAATTTCGGTTTAGTTTTGCCACTAGACAACAAAGTATAATCAAAGCTGAATTTATTTATTTATATAGATAAAAATTTATGAGGATCAATATTTTTTATACTTGCCAGCCATTTTCAACCACATCTATTCCTACTTTTTCATTGTCATACTTTTTATTTCCAGCTAATTGTTCTCCATAAATTACCGCTTATCTATCAATTAATTGATGGACATCATCCATTCAAACATATTTGATTGGTTGTTCTGTCTATCTTTAATTTATCGTTCAACTGTTTTTTCTTCTGTACTTGAATCTAAGTTTACTGGTAGTATTTGAAAGATAAAGCTCGACAATTTCCTTTCGCAAATTCTTATATTTATTACCTTACTTGATTTTATTTTATTTGTATTATTACCAGAATATAATGCTCCTGAATGAATCAATATATCTGCATAATTTTCTAAAATACAACCTGTAAATAGTTCATTAATATCTTCCACAGTAACCTGTTTTTCAGTTAAAGGATTGCTTGATCCATCTGCACCTTCATATGTTAATTTAAATCTGTCAAATTTTTCTTGTAATGTACTAATGCATTTAAAACTACTAACATATTTTAATCCAAAACCTTCATATTCACTACTCTAGCATTCCTTTACTCCTATTTATGTTTTCTCTCTATTTTTAAAATCTTCTCCATGTTGTTGTTGTGGTCTTCAGTCCTGAGACTGGTTTGATGCAGCTCTCCATGCTACTCTATCCAGTGCAAGCTTCTTCATCTCCCAGTACCTACTGCAACCGACATCTTTCAGAATCTGCTTAGTGTATTCTTCTCTTGGTCTGCCTCTATGAATTAGGTAAAAGCTTACCATGTTTATTTTTTGATTTCCTCTTTTAATACTTATTTTTGGTTCCAAATTGGGTTTTATATATTTAATATATTTTGTAATAGTAACTGAGCTATTTATTTAAGTTAAGTGATAAATCATCTGTTATCAAAAAAGGACTGATTGTACCTATACAAGACAGCTAAAGTAATGTTGCACTACTTGGTTCTTATAAAACTTTTTTGCTCTTAATGTTACATAAAAAAATACATTATGCACTGAAGAAGAAACAATAGAAATTCCTGTTCATCAGTATAGTTTAAAAAACTTAAAATTAATTAATGCAAACAACCCTAATATAAACATTAAGGCAGATGCAATTTTAAACAAAGTAACTACTTAGATTGATGTGAAATTATACATGGATAAAGAAGGCAGTATTGGAAGAGTATTAGGATTTAGTATTGAAATTGTTGGAACTTATGAAGAGACTGTTTCTAACGATATCCTTCAATTATTCTATTTGAATGAATAAATATGAATTTAATTTGGCTAATGGATTGTTCGTTAAACATGCTGATGATTATGAATCAGAAACTAATATTATTTCTTCATTGAAACCTTATGCTGAATTTGTGGACCAGTAATTCATGAACCATATTATCCTGTAAATATTACAATTTTTGATCCCATTCAAGATTTAGACGTAACTGGTGCTGATGAAAATAATAATTTAATTGACTTTAATGGTCCTACAGTAACAAATATTGTAGAAATGTTTTAATAAATTTTACCCTTAATAAATCATAAATAAAATGGAGAGTTATCAGTTTAACTCATTCACTGTGGATGAGAAGACTAAAAATAATTTAAATCTCCACAATAAGAACATTGCGATTAATATAAATATAGGATGTGGTTGGGTACATCCTAATCATGCACAGTTATACATGAACTTTAGAATCGTTATAGCTGTTCCTGGTGGATCTAAGTCAAACTATCCAACTTTGTGATGGAAAATCCAATAAAAAATCAATTGATAATAATATGGTGAGACTGTTCGATTTTATTTGCATAAAGAAAGGAAACAGTATTTTGTCTAAAATGGAATAGCCATATATTTTCACATTGGCTCATATTTGAGTGACTTCAACTTTAGCTAATGCGTCAACCATGGAAGACTATATTCTTAACAATGGAAAGGTAAATAGTAAGAAAAATGAAGTACTTTATCCATTGGAATTATTGGCAATTTTTAAGGAGATATAACTATAACTTGGAATCCAACTGCAGGAGATGCTGGGTTTTGAAATCGATGGAAACCTATGGTCTAAGTTGGACAGAATATTCGCTTGAACTAGAACAAGAAAAAATAATCCGAAAATTCCAGTATCTTTCTTTGAACTACACATCACAGAGATTCCTGGAATGGGTGCAAAGAGAAATTTACAGTTAGATATTACTAATTTCTATAACTTTGCAGAATTTGATACATCTTATTTCATTTTTGTTGTGTTCCAGACAAAATGGAAAAATAAGCGGTTAGTTGACTCTTCTTTATTTGGACATGTTAAATTACAGAACATCGACACAAAAATAAAAGAAATGAAATCTTTGCTCAAGAAATGAGGAACCTGGCTCCACCAAATAATAACCTAAAGGCATATGCTTTCCTCAGTTTTAAGAGAACTACATAACTGAATGAAGATGTTAATGTAAGCCCATTCAGTTTTATCGAAAATTATCCTATCTATATCATAAATTTGTCTAGGAGAATGAATGTGTTAACTACTCATACAACAACAATGAGGCTGTGTGCAACCTTTAATGATAAAATTCCGAATGACATACTTGTTTATATAGTAATGTGCAGCAAAAAGAATTTGACATACGGGTCACAACACAGGATTATGGTTGAAAATTTCTTATTACATAAATGAATAAAAAATTTGAAAAAAGTTATAGAAGAGTAAAATGAAGTGATTAGCTTACCTATATGAAGTATTTCCTGAAAGCTAGAGGAAATAAAAACTGAAAAATGTAACATGTCAATTAGAAGATAATTAATTTCTTTATTATATTTCTTCCAGATATCTCTTGTTATGTAGATTAAGTTAGCATTTTGAATTTTCAAAATCAGTTAATATTTGGTAGAGAAATTAACAAAAACCGTTTGCCCTGGCCTCTGCAAATTATGCAACCAAACTTACATCCATGTAATCTGGGTAGTGTTTTATAAAGTGCAAAAATAAATTTCAGAAGTTATTACTATTTTTATGTGGTGTTTGTTTTGCCTTTAAAACAGTACAGTTAATGTGTATTATATGTGTCAAACTGTACAGCAGATGTATTTAACATGTGTCAAATTGTACATCAGTTAGAAAATCTGTCAACAAATGGCTCTAATGTTTGTTCCATTCAGATTATCAGAGGAACATTCTTCATTTTAAATTTGATTTATTTTTTCTGTTGTTAATTTGAGTATTTTAATTATTATTGCATGTTATTTCTATTTCATCTCTTCAAATAAAATACGAAAAAGTGAAGTAAATAATTTGTTTACACCCAAAATAAGCAGACAAAGACAGCTTAATCTGAATCAGCTTTGCAACTCGATTAACAACTACATATACGATTTTCGAACGCTTTTACATCAACCAAACTTCACACAAGCATTGACCGAGTGGAGTAGGCATTAGTGGAGGTCAAAAGATGTAAATGTGTCAATAGAGCTAGTGATATGGCTAAATAAATCAAACCCTCACCTTTTCACTTAAAAGCAGGCCAAATAAATGGAGTGGTTCTGTTAAGTCAGAACTTAGTCATTAGTCTTGTGTAGCGCCATGTACGTAGGGTCAGAGGAGTCAGACAAACACAAGTTGTAATGGTTGTTTTGCGGTGTTTGAGAATAATTTTTATAATCTACATTTTATATTCTTTATACTTCTAAAGTAGTTGAAAATATAATTCCAGCCTCCATATTAAATTTATACCTCTCAATTTGCGCTCATGGTTTGGAATTTATGTATACAAACATCGTTTTACATGTGTGTAATTACCTCCTTATTGAAACTTCCTGGCAGATTAAATCTGTGTGCCCGACCGAGACTCGAACTCGGTACCTTTGCCTTTCACGTGCAAGTGCTCTGCCATCTGAGTTACCGAAGCACGACTCACGCCTGGTCCTCAATGCTTTACTTCTGCCAGTATCTCGTCTCCTACATTCCAAACCTGCAGAGTGAAAATCTCATTCTGGAAACATCCCCCAGGCTGTGTCTAAGCCATGTCTCCGGAGTATCCTTTCTCTCAGCAGTGCTAGTTCTGCAAGGTTCGCAGGAGAGCTTCTGTAAAGTTTGGAAGGTAGGAGACAAGATACTGGCAGAAGTAAAGCTGTGAGGACTGGGTCTGGGTCGTGCTTCAGTAGCTCAGACGGCAGAGCACTTGCCCGTGAAAGGCAAAGTCCCGAGTTCGAGTCTCGGTCAGGCACACAGTTTTAATCTGCCAGGAAGTTTCATATCAGCGCACACTCCGCTGCTGAGTGAAAATCTCATTCTGGAAACCTCCTGTATTGTCTAAAAAATGGGGCTTTTGATTTTTTATGGTTATTTGTATATATAATACCCCTATTTGTAAAACTTCACTTGTGTAACCAATAGGCATTTACATCTGTGTTAGGTATAGCTGTGATGTTTGAGTCTTCAGTCGTATTGGACCATTATATATACACCTAACCTGGGTGCAGGCAGACAAATGAGGTGATTCCCATACGTTCTGTTTCCTCCACCGCCTTGTCAATGTACATTGTCCTTCTTATCTCTCTTCTCCTTAACCTTGCCTAAAAAATATGCAGAAACACTCCAGCCCATCAGAGCAAAATACTTTTTGTCCCATTCTGTCATTCAGCTACTGCCAGAGAACTGAATAACATCTCCAGTTTCAAAGGACAGTTAATGACACATCTACTGAAGCAACAATAATTTTGACTTCTGTCCCTGTACACACCTAGTATGCCATTACATTGTCTATTCCAACTAGATGTGCCTCATTCCCCAGTGCTCTTAGTTGGTGCAGCCTACTTAAATTGACCCCCCTCAGAACTTGCTATACCAGATAATGTTACTTTTGTATATCTACAAATACTTTGTGTATCTAGTACTATCACTATCATCATCATTATTAGTAGTAGTAGCAAGTGGTAGAAGTAGTATACTCTAGTATTAGCTTTACTAGTTCTCAATCAGAACTATTTGCAAACATTTCTTCTGCATACATTCAAATAATTTTTAATTTATTACGCTATTTTATTACTATTTATCATATAAAATTAGTGTTATTTGCTAGGTAACTGTTACGTAGAGTAAAAGAAATACTGTGTGTGTGAAACCCTGGTCCCTTACTGGATCAGACTTGATAGCTAAATAAAAATATAAAAACAATAAATAAAGTATAAGATTTTATTGAATCTACAGCAACCTGACAAACATTAAAATTTGAAGAATAATGTAGATGGCATAAAGAGAACATTTCCAATAGACTCAGTTAAGAGCTCACTTTGTATGGTGTGTGCGTTTCTGGCACAAAATAGCACAGTTATAAGCTGTCAGTCCACCAGTTTCCAAATGTTTCACGAATCTGAATGGTGTTAAAATGCAGTAGAAAAGTCAAGTAATTTTTTAAAATAGTGACACACAAAACTAAGATTGTAGAAGAACTTGTCAGTACGAACCTTGTGAAATTAGCACAAAGTAGTCCCACTAACTTGAAGTGCATTAGATGATATGTCTGTAAGGGAAAAAAACAATTGAAATGCAGTTTTTGATTTTACGTTAACTGTTACTAATTCAGATTAGGTTCTGCAGTGACTGGTATTGATATTGAATAACACGAGAAGTTTACTGTTACCAGATAATAGCTAAGAGAGAACTTGCAGTTTTTAATGATTCGCTGCAGTGTAGAATGTAGTCAGGTGACGAAACACTGCAGAAACATTTTGAAAGTGCCTTAAAAATGTCACTTCTCTTACTCATGGAAACTAAAACGATGTAGATTCTAGAACAAACTGTACTGTTTGTGCATTATCTTACATGCTGTGTATGAGTGGGATCATGACATAATTTCCACATAAATAGCTTTGGAAATTGATGTTGGAGCTTATAGTAGCAGTCCAAACACAGACCTTGTAAAAATAACTAGACTCTCTGAGGCTACTGCAGGCACAGGGTCTTTTGAACCTCTAGGTGGACGCCAGTGGGGTGGTAAGAGTCTGGCACTGGAAGTGTATGGTGGCTTGTAAGGACAGATAAAACATTACATTCACTCTAAGGCGAAGGAAGCAAAGTGCCATGAAGGAATTGTCTGAATGGGTCGGAAATCGGTAGATGTGATATACATGTAGGGACAAACGAATGGTTACAGTTTCAGAAAAATTGCATGATTTATTCAAGAGGAAGAGCTTCAGAAATTGAGCAAGTTAGTAACGTGTTGTTCCAGCTATGGCCTTTAGGCAAGCAGTTACTAGGTTTGGCAGTGATTGGCAGATTACAGAGTTGCTGAATGTCCTCCTGAGGGATATTGTCCAAACTCTGTCCAGATGGTGTGTCAGACGGTCAAAACCCTGAGCTGGTTGGAAGGCTGTGCCCATAATGCTCCAAACGATCCCAATTGGAAAGAGATCCAGCGACCTTGCTGCCTAAGATAGGATTTGGCATGCAGGAAGACAAGCAATGAAAACTGCTGCGGTGTGCAGGCGAACATTATTTTGCTGAAATGTAACCCTAGGATGGAATGCCATGAAGGAGAAGTAAACAGGGTATACAGTATCGTTGATGTACAGCTGTGATATAAGGGTTCTGTGGATGACAACCACAGGAGTCCTATTATGAAATGAAATGGCATCCCCAGACCATCACTCCTGGTTGTCGGGCTGTATGGTGGGCGACAATCAGGTTGGTATCCTATAGCTATCTGGGATATCTCTGGCCACGTCTCCAGCCTGGAATACCACTTTCATTAGAATCATCTTCAGTGATGAGTCTTGCTTCGAACTGAGCCCCAGTGACCAGTGAAGATGTGTCTGGAGATGCCCTGGATGGCAGTGGGATACCGGCCTGATTGTCACCCGCCATATTGGACGACATCCAGGAGTAATTGTCTGGGAAACCATTTCTTTTCGTAGCAGAAGCTCTTAGGTTGTCATACACTGAATCCCTACAGCACAGCGCTATGTGACGATATTCTATGCCACATTTTGTTGTGCTTCATCGCAAACCATCCTAGGCTTACTTTTTAGCAAGATCATGCTCGCCTGTACACGACGAGCATTTGTACTGCTGGTCTTTGTGCTTACCAAATTCTTTCTTGGCCGGATTTCCACCCTGCTCAAATCGATTGGAGCACTATGGGAGGACCCTACAACCAGCTCGGTATTTTAACGATCTAATGCACCAATTGGACAAAATTTGGCATGACATCCTTCAGGAGGATATCCAACAAATCTATCAATCAATGTCAAGAGAAATAACTGCTTGGATAATGGCTAGAGTGGACCAACGCATTACTGACTCACTCAATTTGTGAAGATCTTTTTCTTGAATAAATCATCCAATTTTTCTGAGGATGATATCATTTGTTTGTCTGTGTACATTTACATCATATCTACCGATTTCTGTTCCATTCGGATAATCGGTTCGTGGTGCTTCGTTTTTTTATGTTTCAGATTTATTTATTGATGCACACATATAATATTTGTTAGTTATTAGTGTAATATTTATGCATCACAGATTATGTAAAGAAAAATGGTGAAGGTTACACAGTGTTTAATTGCACGAATGAAATCACGAACGACACCAATGATTTTCGGAGTGGTTGCGTCACTGACTTTTTATCGTAGCTGCCTTTTATTGACATTACTTGTGGGCATGAAACTCAAAATTTCTCATTCTGTGGTGCTGTAAAATAGTTTGGATGTTTGTGAAAACACCAAGCAGTTAGATTTCATGATTCACCAGCCCACAACATATGCTACCATAACGACCTGGCCAATTCCGGGCCACTATGCATTAGGATGCATGAGAAGAATGGTGACGGAGAAGGTAGATTTACGCTAGGGCATAGAGTCAGACAATGGGAGTACTCACAGGTGTTTATTCAAGCCACCTTATATAGCACTCCATCCGCCCTTAGGGCCATGTTATGTGCTGGCAAATGTAGGTGATCACAGAATGCACTGACTTTCCAGTCTGCTAGTGATGCTCATTGTCCTGGGTCATTGGTAGCAGCTACCACAATTACCAAGCAGTCCACCAGCAGTAGATGTCTTGCATGCTCCATTGGTGAAGAACGAGTATGGCCCTCCCAGGTCCTCTGGAGTCTTGACAGATACATATCCCCACACTTACTTGTGGTGCCCATGTCATGCTCTTGAGTGCAGTAGCCGACACCAGATGCCTGATGCTGAGCAACAATGCCCTAGTCACTCCCAGAGGGAGCAACCAGGATAATGGCCAATGATGTCTAGGTGGCTAGGAGGCTGCAGAAGATGGCAGGTAATCTTCATCACCAATGATTCCTTTGAAACTCAAAAGCCCATCATTCTCTCCATCTGATGATACAGAGAGAATAATGGCATGACTGGATGCTTTGAGCCCCTAAGCTCGATTGTATATATGCTTATAGCTATGCTTATGATATAGACTCACGAGAGGTGGATGAGTAAGTTTATTAGTACTGTCAGCTTTTTCTCTCTTGCTCTGGTCTGAACACAGGTTGCTAGGCCCAGTTAAACACACAATGTGTGATTTTCTCAAAAGTCACCTGATTTACAAAGTGTACTTCATTCCTTATCTTACATGTTAGCTGTCCCATGCACTCGACTGCTGACTGGTGTCACAAACCCTCATCCACCCAAAGAGTTTCGTCAACAATACCGTTCAGGGGCTTACTTGATTAGCACATCAGCTGGGCTGGGCTCTATGTCTGGCTACAATAGGAATAAATCTTTAAAAATTCTCAATTTGTATGCCTAATTTTTCTGGCACATAGTACACTTTCCCTTTTTTGAAAGACTTGTCCCAAATTTTCCAAGTTAAGTCTTTAGTTAAACTGACTTGTAACCCCAAAAAAATCTCTGTGCCATGCTAACAGCAACACCCAGGTCCAACCATGAGTTGTCCCATATGGATTTCTCCCTTACCCACTATTAACATGAGCTTACTAAGTGCGGTCTCCAGGACCTTATTATACCACAACCCTTAATCGAATGCTTATACTATTTAATACAGAGTTTTACGTTCATCAAGTCTTCCCTCAGCCTATCCTCGCTAACCTATCGGTTGGCAGATGATAGGTTGATCGATCTGCAGACTGCACTCGTCTGCATTTATTACAGAAATAAAATATGAAAATACCTAGTAAAAAACATGCCACAACTGGTAGCTGAAATACTTAGCGATATAATCCCGTGACTATGATTTCTTCGTAAATTTTGAACATATTGTTACGTCTACTTCACTGAAATTTTTCCCAGTTGTGGTTCAACAAATTTGTCTAATGAACACCTAAGTTTGGGGTTGGGGATGGCACTGAGGTACGGTAATTTCTGTTAGTTAGTATCTTTAGCGACCTTTCCAGCCAATATCCCATATTCTAGATCAGTTTCATGACAGTCCTACCAGTGAGCATGTCCATAAGGTGGAAATCCTTCCTGATTATCTCTCAGGCTGTACTGTTCATGATAATACTGCTTCCCTGCAACTCTAATTTTCTCATCCCCTCAGATTTCCCTTTTTTCACAGCAGTTTGTCAATAGAGTTTCTGGCGAGAAGACCGAGTACAGCCAATGCCTGCCTACCTCCTAGAAGTAAGACCATGTGGGCAAGATTTCTTTCTTGCAAACTGTCTCACTTATTTTCCCTGAAAACATACTAACCTCATGTTTCTGCATATCAGTCTGTACTAGTCTTCATGGACAGACAACAGTACTCCATTGAGAGGCTGCTAACGACATAACCATATGAGTACTACCCGAAATTGACAATACATCCCACCTCCTTACCTGTATCCATTACCCTATTACCCTATTTTAGCTGATATGGATGAATGATGTAACACTTAAATTTCGAACCAATCCCTACTAAATGTAAGTGAACCACTGTATATACCCCTGCTCGATCCTTTCTTAGCCTTATCTTATCCACATGAAAAAGATGCTCAATTGCTTTCAGTAATTTCTACTACACACTTTAATTCTGTTGAGATATCCTTCTCTGCTAGGCATAATTCTTACGTGAACTATCGTGCAGGAATGAACACCAGTTCTTAGCCTTCATGTACTTCATGATGAACTGCTTTCTGCAATATGGTCATCTCACTCCTTGCATCACCCAGCCAATCTTCTAATGCATGCAACAACCTTGCAATGGCTAACTTGTTATCCAACAAACTTAATTGTTGCAGTACCTTCTACAAATCGATTTTCAAAATCTTCTGTGTCTCACTGCTATACCATAGTTAACTCCCATATTACCATCGTATTGTTTAATACACCATGCCCTAAAACAGACAACCGAGTTGCTTGCCATTCTACAACACCCTTTGTAGAACTCGCCATTTGCTGGATGTGACCAAGTCTGAATGTCCTCGTCATCCTCTGTCCCAAACACCGATTTTTATAATTTACTTCCAACATTCAACCCACTAATTTCCTCAGAACGATGATCTGTGGTACGCTATCCACCAGCTGTGATAACTGTGTCCTTAATTTATCGTAGGTAAACTGTAACTCATGGTACTCCCCATGCACTTTCCTGTAAATGTCATTTCCCTGAGTCTCTTTACATAATTCCGAAAAAGCATCTTCCAAACTATGGACTTCATCCCTAACTTCCCGTCTCTCTACTATTGATTTCAGTGTCCATTGATGGCTTGTAAGCAAGATACCCGATTGCCGAAAGAACAACACATGGTTCTAATGGTTAAACGATTGTTAAGCGCTCTGTTCCACTTCCAATGTAGTATGGCTAACCCACGACCATTGACATCATCCAGGATGCCCTCACGATGTCACCACCTGAGGAAAGGAACCGTCCATCATCACTTATCCTTTCCCTTCTTCTGAAACGAGGAACTGACTACATTTAGAAACAAGAAATAACACTAATAGAAACTAGAAAATAACCCTACAACAATAAAAGAAAAATACCCAGTGGCATGAAAACATTAAATCCATCTGAACACAACTCAATGCAAAGCATATCCATAACACAAATAACAAGAATAAATCTGGCACTCACATAAAATTGCAGAGAATATAACAACATAAATAACTGCTATTTATCAAAGCACAAGGCACGTTCTGTGTCTTGTGCTGTCTAGCTGCTAGAGGTTCCTTTCTCTGCCTACTGAATTTCTGTGTACTAGCTCCATGGCACCTAATTGTGGTACCACGTCCACCATACCCTTAAATGGTTTCACCCAACTGAAGTGCACAATGGACGTTTTGATAGGAAACTGTACCTTTGTATTAAATTGGTGAGATGATCTCCACGATGTAATATAGTCCGTGATATACGGTCAACAACTTTTTCTGTTTCCCTCTGGTGTATAGAGATTAGTGACCAATATCCACTACCCTGTACGATGCTGTGGTGGTCTGCCCATGCTTCTATTTGGCTGTTCCTGACATACCAGGGCATTTATGTTCACCTTTTGTACATTTCTTCATACCTCCCACATTCTTCTCTCAAACGTCTTCACTGATTCGCAGTTTGGTCCTAATTTAAGACTTAAAATGTGACATGGGGACAGCATCTTCGTCCTGTACACTACCTCAAATGGTGACAAGCCTGTTCCTGCATGAACCTTTGAGTTGTACATGCAAACCACGTATGGAAGACGGATATCCTAGACGTTGTGCCTACCACTCACGTCAAATATTGGCATTTTCGAAATGGTCTTATGAATGCTCTATGTCCTACCATTGGTCCAATAGCTGGCTAATAACTCCCAAGTACGCTACACATGACATACGTGTCTCACAACTTACGAAACAAAGTTCGTACCCCTATCTGTGACAAAGGTATCAGGCACTCCAAACTTCAATATGCAATTATTAACTATTGCCAATGGCACAATACCTTCCTGTTGGTGAGGAATTCCTATCACTACTATAAAGCGAGAAACATGGTCAATGATTGTAAGCATACTCCGATTCTCTCTGCAGGTGTTCTGTTACATGCCGCATAAATGTCGAGCTCAAACATTTAAAATGACTTCGACACCTTTGGTAACCTCTGTGTAGTGATTTTCTGATCCGAAATATCGTATTTCTGCGCACATGGTAAACACTCTCCAACATACTCTTCATATCATGCTTCCAATTTTTCCGCCAAACTATTCGCCAACACACCTATCAGCGGCTATGACCTGTGGACACATAGTCATGAACCTCCTGCAACACACCTCCTAGGACCATGATACATGTCCTACGTTTTGTGGCTGTGCATAACAAATCCCCATGTATGATACAGTGCGCCTGTGATCTAAAAGCCTGACAGTCTTTGTTTTCTGCTTCAGCTTGTTGGCATTCCAACACCCTCTTGCTCAGTGTACTCAACATGGCTACTCCTCCATTCATTAAGTCTGTATTTTTGTGTTTGACTTGTGGACAACCTCGCAATAAAACTAACTAAGCCTGAGGGCCCAATGTGTTAGACGAATAGATGGATCTTCTAGACCAAGCCACCATTTCAATGATGCATGAGCAGTCACAACTTTAAATCTATCATACAGATAACCATGGAAATATTTAATACTGTAACAGCCCCTAAATGGTTTCACTCAACTGTAGTGCACAATAGATTTTTTGGTAGGAAACTGTATCTTCGTGTTAACTGGTGAGGTCATCACCACGACCTGATATAGTCCATGATATCTGGTTAAGAAGTTCTTCTCTTTCCATTTGGTGTATAGGGATTAGTGTCCAACACCCACTGCTAGCACTTCCTTTTCTCAAAGCATCTGGTACTGGGTGTTCTTGTCCATCATTCATTTGACACAAATAATAGCGAACTGCCCATTGAGAAGCGTCACAAGAGAGGATGAATTCATTTTCAAAATCTGGAAAAACCAGCATGAAATCCGAAATCAATGACTCCTCAGTTTCTCGAATGCTTGCTGACATTCCTGTGTTCACCGAATCTTTACACCCTTTTTGAATAAACTGTTCAAATATTCTGCTAATTTTACGAAATTACAAATTTACGGTAGTATTTGCACAAGCCAACGAATGAGTGTACCTGTTTGGTCGCCTGCATTATTGGAAAATTCAGAATTGCTTCTGAAAGATGAGGATCAGCTTGCAGAAAACACTCACTAAACACCTTACACAGATAGCTAACTCGAGTTTGAGCAAAATGCCTCTTTTCCATGCTCAGTGTCATATATGCTATCTGTAATGTACTAAAAACATCCTCCAATCGTCTCACATGAGTGTTATATCATCTTAATAGACCATGCAGGTCATAGGCCTTAACCCTTTAATAACCGCTGCAGAGTAGCACGTACATTTTTAAACCAAATGCCACCTGCTTATACTGATAATGCCCACATGATGTGGTAAATGCTGTCTTTGTCTTATCCTCAAGTACTACCCCTAACGATGGTGACCACTTTTGAGATCCATTGTAGTAAGTAAAGATACTGATCGAAATTATCCAAGGTTTCTCTAATATTAGGGATTGGATAAGCATCTGTAATGGTCTATGCGTTAATAAACCGATAACCACAGCGAAACTTATATTTCCTCTTTCCAACCAATGATTTATGAGGGAAGATTAGGATATTTGCACTTCAGAGACTGTCACTAGGTTCTGTGGTCCCATTACGTAGTTGCTGTTCAGTGAACTCCTCTATTAACGACTGTAAATGTCTCGCTGTGCCATGTGGTTTGCTATAAATTGGTGTTCTATGCCATGCTGGTATGTGATGCTAAGTTACTGGAACTGCTAGTAATCACCCATCTGTACGAAACAAGTCGCTAAACATCAACAGCACTTCTTCCACAGCAATCACTGCCCGTCAAGTGACCCACCTTTCACGTGACACTGCTGGATCAACTCTTTGCTTGTGGTTTACATCCAGACTTGATCTACAGAAGTCTTCCTCCTCTAATACTGCTACAGCTATAACTTTCTTTAGGCTTATTTCACCTCTGCCAATGTTATCTATTCTAACTGGAACCATACATGTCCCATTAACACTCCTCATGCACGTTTTGCTTCTCATACAAAAGCTTACCTGTTTGAGTTCTCGTACAAAACTGTTGAACCATCCAAATCTTTATTCCTTGAGACTGGCTCAGCTACGTATGAAGTCCCACGAGGCAAATCTGTACCCACTGAGACCCTCACTTCCTTTTCTGTACTTGCCAGTATTTTGTCCTGTTGATCAATCTCTAATGAACTCGTCTGAATTTTAGTTGGCAACACCTTCAAGACAGGTGAGCCTTGCAACATGGCTTCGTTTGCAACTATATAACCCAACCGAAACAAAGTTTCACTGAGATCAACTGTGCATTGACAATGATCAGTACTTATATGACGTTTGTTGAGAAAATCCAGTCGAAACATCACTGAATATCCTTCAGCCACATGGCAAACCTTCTATATGCTCTGTAAACATACTTTCCTCAATGGTAAACTCAAGTACCATCATAGCCAAAGACTCAACACTACTATCACCTACCCAAGATAAAATTATTGTGATGGTCTCAGTCTGCTCCTACTCACTAGGTCCAGACTGATGATGGAAACATGCACCCCTGTGTCTACAATAAATCTCTGTTGCACACCACTATCTACATTCAATAAGCAGCATTCTATCTGGGCGGTTTTACGGTCTATCAGAACTGATTTCAGATAGTTGAAGCATACCTGTTTGAGTTAAATGGCTGCTTTTCTCAATAGTGCTTCCCATTCTTTCTATTCCGACAGTCAGACACTCAGTGGCCCACTTTCCTATACAAGTAACACTGGATGTTTGCACTGTTTCTGCATGTGTCCCTTAGGTCCACACCTGTAGCGTTTGACCCCAGAAGCGAATGTGCAGCGATCTACCCATTGCTTCATGCCAAAATATCCAGCAATTGAGTGACGATTCTAGGAGCTGCTGTTAAATCACTCACATTCTCAACATGAACCCCTAGTGGAAATTCTGCGGGAATTCTGCGCAAGAAAACGTCTAGCGTCCTGTTTTCTGCCTCCTGCAGTAACACGTTATTCGCCTCTGCATTCTGGATAGAAACATAGGTCTAAGCATTGACTTTGAGAATACTGTCTGAAAATTGTTCCACTGACTAATTACGTTTCAAAATCCTAAGCTTCTCAGGAGAAAACTGGCCGCTATTTTGTTTTTGGTAACGCCGGCACAGTCCAGCAGAGAACTGCTCAAATGACTGTGCTTTACTGAGGATCTCATGATATGTCACACACGCCTTGGCTTACCTGTTGAACGTAAGTTAGCCATACAGAGGGTAACTTTCTCTGACCAACCGCTCATTGCGGCAGTAGCTTGAACATCATTAATAAAAACCAACACATCTTCCACTGTTTTCCCCAAAAGGGATTAATAAGTGTGACTACTGCTGGATCAAAAGGAGAAGTTATCCCAAACTCTGCCTTATAATCCTCTAACCGGCTTCCAGAGCCTCATATCTAGAAAGGAGGTCCTCATGTTCCTGCTTTTGGCGAAAACTTTCCTCTGTTAACACCTGCACTTGCCCTGTTGTAGCAGCAACAGACTCTGCAGTAGTAGCAGCGGCAGCACATTATTTCTACCAGTTTGCGAATTTTACTTCTACTCGAATTACAAGGTGCTTGAGAAAAGTATTAAGACTGATTTTTTTATGCACCAAGATTTTTTTTCAAGCATCAGTATTGTCCTCTTCATAGTATCTTCAAAGCAGTTCCCTCTGGTAGAGTCACTGTAGCGTCTTGGTACCAACATTGAAAGGTTTCAGCTGATTTAATATGCTGATCACAGTCTTTTGAATGTTCTACAGTGTCTCAAAATGACGTCCTTTTAAGACATTTTTCAATTTTGGCAAAAGAAAGAAGTCACAAGGGCTTAGATCAGGTGAATATCAGGGGTGTGGAACAATAGGAATGCCTTTTCGGGTCAAAATACCAGTGATGGAAGTGACTGTGTGATATAGCACATTGTCATGATGTGGCATTCATTAGTCTTCAGTGTCCAGTCTGACTCGATTCACCCTTTCTATAAGCCTTACAAGGACATTTTTGTAAAGCATTTGGTTGCTGATTTGTCCTGGAGCAACAAATTCTTTATGTGACTTGTTCATTCGAATTATTTTGGGTTGAGATGTCTTAGTTTGTGTCGCTCCTAATTCATCAGCTGTGATAACACAGCTGAAACATTCATGGTCACTGGCAATCCCTTCAAGAATATCAACGCACACGTATCTTCGATTGCACTTCTGCTCAGATGTGTAGCTTTTTTGGCACCATTTTGGCACAAACTTTTCGCGTGTGCGAAACTTCGGTCAGAATTTGAAATTCA
Organism: Schistocerca serialis cubense; assembly: GCF_023864345.2. Lineage (NCBI taxonomy): Eukaryota > Metazoa > Arthropoda > Insecta > Orthoptera > Acrididae > Schistocerca > Schistocerca serialis. The sequence continues at coordinate 83,664,453 of NC_064648.1, forward strand.
CTGAAGGTATCTGAGCAGTTCACCCATCTTCCTTAGTGTTAAACGTCGGTCCAATCTCACAAGAGTACACGCAAGTTCGTCAGTTTTTCAAGTCGAAAATCTCCCTGAGCGAGGGTGATCTTCAACATGTTCTCAGCCTTCCAAAAATGATTTGCGTCAGTGAAAAACTTGTGCTCTTGATAAGCATGTTTCAGTTCCTGAGAGGTCACACTAACGGATTCCCCAATTTTAACACAGAATTTGAAGGTGTATTGTTGCAATTTCGCTGTTCCATTTTCTTGAAACACAACGAGAACACAGTTTCACTAATAGCGATGTCAAAAATCACGTGATGACTGCACGGAGCTGAAAGTCTGACTGAACATCTGTTAGGATGATCACACTGATCTACACAAGCAGAACAACGTTGATATCCTCATTACTTTTCTCAAAGATCTCGTACGCCAGAAACACAGATAACCCACTAATACATTCAATAAAGCTTATAAATTATTTTCCCCACGTATCATCACCCATCTACTCTCTGAAAAATTACGAGCCAATGAGCAACACATCTAAATGTAAAATATGTGGCTGCTACAGCCTTAGTACAAGGCAGTTCGTATCCCGCAAGACTGCAAAACAGACGCCTAACTGGCACTAGATTACAGTAGGAACAAAATTTTAAGGATTCACAATTCATGTGCCGAATTTTTATGGGGTGCAGCAGTACGAAATGGTAATACGTAGTGTACCATATATCGGAAAAATCATGTGATGCTAATATTTTTTAGTTGAAAAATTGGTTTACTTAGTAACCAGGTGTTAAAGTAAGAAGTTGCATTTAGTTTTGAACAAACAGTTATGGCAAATTTCTTATAGTATATACTGGTTGCCTTCCGTTCATAAATTAAATTGCTGTCTTGTAGTTACATACTTAAACAAGACATTATGTTTCTCACATAACACAAATGAACACGTGTTACAACCAAAGGAACGTAATTTTACCATCACAACGATGACTGAGTTGTCAAAAAAAACTGTTAGCTGTTCACTGCAGATCAGTTATGGGATTATGGGGCCTTGAGTTCAAAAGCGCAAAATGCGGGAAATATCAACCACACGTAATTTGTAACAGCAGGAAAAACAGTTAACTGAGAGAATTTGCTTACAATGGGAGTAACAGAAACACATGGTGGGACAAAATAAAATCTGGGATTCTAGTAACACGTTTTACTAGGTGGAAATCAGGTATGGTATGGATATGATATAAATGAGGTATAACATGGTACGGTAGACTTACACCATGTTGAGTGACTGTAAGCACGGGAAAAACACACCATAGATGCTAAGGACAAACTGAAATCTCTAGTCAATTATCAATTATTGCACTCACAGCACATCAATGACATATGTCGCTGTGGGTGACCCCACACAGTCTCTGCCCTATAGTGCAGAGCGCTGAAGGAAGAACGAGAATAGAGGTGAGGGACTAAGGATGTGGTACGTTCAGATGTACATGATCGGTCATTCTGTGGCAGTCTCTTTCTCAAGACTCGACACGACCATTTCTGGAATGATACTGTGCATCTGCACTTGTCCAGTCGTTTACCATGGCTGTCATTTGTGTGAGACATGACTGGACCATTTCTCAAAGTCGTGGTGGGCGTGGTATGAGCACTGAAATAGTGGTATAGGTGTGGCTCGCATGAGAAGCATCCAGTGTATCCGCATGGGATGCTGGTGATGCCATTGAAAAGACAGGATTGCGGTGTCAATGACAAGGATATTGAGATGTGGAGGCCATGCAGGCCAGAGTGACTTTGATCTAATCAAAGTGAAAGGCTACATTGAGGGAGCAGTATCTTTGATGTGAGTCGCTAATTTGTTAGTAAATGCGAACTTTGATAGACTCAGAACGTGCGTCGGCCATCCATGTTTGGCTGGCGGCCATGTTGACCCAGGAATATTGAGTACCAACCTTTTTGGGCCATTGTTGAAGCCGGTGTAAGCAAAGGTGCTATCACAGAGTCTGGCATTATTGCATTGAGCTCACATTAGGAAGGGACTCGATAAGTTGCCAGCTATAGTTGAAGGGGTATTGTGCAAATGACAGCAGTTGAAATGGCGTCATGTTGTGGTCAGTTCCTCCTTTATGTTCTGTATGTGGTGTGGTAAAACATCGACCCCCTGTGGTGGATCTGTGAGAGTCGTATGCGGAACCAGATGAACCCAGCCTGTGAGATTGATGTTAATGTGTGAAGATCTACAGTGGGAGACAGTCAGGATGCATTGCAGTGAGTGATGCAGAAGACACATGGAAACTATATGCTGTATAGTGAGAGGGTGTGGCTGATGATATCAGTGGTGGGGTAGCTGTGTGTGCTTCACTGTATGCCCAAGATCACTGATAGAGAGGGTCTGACATAGAGCAAGGAGTGGGAATGGTCGGATGTTGGGTGGGCGTGACTGGCTGGTGGAACCAGTCCACCCTTGAGCTCTCACCCTCGTCATGGTGGATGTTTCTCAAGGCTGTCAGCTGCCTGCCCACTAGGGCGAGACCAGCGAATATGTCGTTATGATCTTGTGGAAGCAGTGTCCTCCATGTGAGGTGCATCCTATGATGCACAGCAGTCTGCATAGTCTTTTGTAGATCAAGTATCTCAGCTAAAATCAGACAATACAGAGATGCAGAATCAGCTAGCGTGAAAGAAGATAGTGCTTCCTCCAGTTTGACATCTCCTTCATTATATTCAGCTGATGCCAGTTTTATTAGCATCGATTTAGATGAGGCAACAGATGTAACCACAAAGCTAAATTTTTGAAAGATGAGCAGGTGTTACAGATGACCAAACTAGCGGAAGAAGCAAAGACTTACATGATGTATTATGAAAACTTAAGAAATGTGTTTTTGTTTGAACAACTGAAAGAAGGTGTTTTGCTGCACTGTAAGAACCGAAATAGGTCTACGTCCCTTCATGAATAGTTGAGTGGGGTGTCCACAGAGTCAAAATGACTCAGTGGTAATTTTTGTCCAGAGGATAAAGAAGAGTAATGCTAATATCTATGATTTGACAGGAAATAACAAAACAAATAAGTTATTTAATTTTACATCACATGGATCATTTGCATGATATTTTGTACTGTTGTGTAATGGACCATTCTACATTTATGTAGCAAATTAATATGAAAATATGGATACATACTGAATATTTATAAGCTTTTTGTTATTATTACTATTATTATTATTAGCAGTAGTATTAGTAGTTGTAGTAGTACTAGTAGTGGTAGTTGTAGTAATAGCAGTAGTAGTAATAGTAGTAGTAGTAGCTGACATAGTAGTAGCATTAAATATATAGACTTGAGTTGGTAATTCCTACCCATCACCTTTCACACAGTACAATAACAGAAATTCTTCAGTGGAGTAAAATGGGTTGTCAAGGAGAAACTTTTTCAGTTTATTTTCAAAGTTGACTTACTTATCTGTCACATATTTTATGCCGCTGGGTGAATTATCAAACATTTTAGTTGTAGTACTGTGTACCCCTTTTTATGCTAAAGACTACCCTGATGTGAAATAATGAATGTAATTTTCCTTTCTGGTATTGTAATTACGTACATCATTGATACTTTTGAACTACAATAGACTTCATGATGGAATAAACATACTGGGAAGCAGTGGTCAGAATGACTAACTCCTTCACCATACATCTTCATGATGACGTCCACCCCTGGTAGCTGAGTGGTCAGCGCGATGGAATGTCATACCTATCGGCCCAGGTTCGATTCCCTGCTGGGTCAGAGATTTTCTCCACTCAGGGACTGGGTGTTGTCCTTATCATCATCGTTTCACCCCCATCGACACGCAAGTCGCTGAAGCGGCATCAACTCGAAAGACTTGCACCAAGTGAAGAGTCTACCGGAAGGGAGGCCCTAGCCACATGGCATTTACATTTTGTACATGATGATCATGGGTGAGCACCAAATATTATGCTTACAGCACGTTTTTGAGCGATTAAGACTTTCTTCCTTAAAGATGAGTTACCCCAGAACATTATTCCATATGACATTATTGAATTAAAATATACAAAATATGTCAGCTTACTGATTTGCCTCTCCACAAGATCTTCAATTACTGTAAGAGGAAATGTGGTTCGTCTAAGTCATTTTAGGAGTTCCCATATTACCTTTTCCCAGTTTTAATTTGCATCAATATGAACATCTAAATACACTCCTGGAAATGGAAAAAAGAACACATTGACACCGGTGTGTCAGACCCACCATACTTGCTCCGGACACTGCGAGAGGGCTGTACAAGCAATGATCACACGCACGGCACAGCGGACACACCAGGAACCGCGGTGTTGGCCGTCGAATGGCGCTAGCTGCGCAGCATTTGTGCACCGCCGCCGTCAGTGTCAGCCAGTTTGCCGTGGCATACGGAGCTCCATCGCAGTCTTTAACACTGGTAGCATGCCGCGACAGCGTGGACGTGAACCGTATGTGCAGTTGACGGACTTTGAGCGAGGGCGTATAGTGGGCATGCGGGAGGCCGGGTGGACGTACCGCCGAATTGCTCAACACGTGGGGCGTGAGGTCTCCACAGTACATCGATGTTGTCGCCAGTGGTCGGCGGAAGGTGCACGTGCCCGTCGACCTGGGACCGGACCGCAGCGACGCACGGATGCACGCCAAGACCGTAGGATCCTACGCAGTGCCGTAGGGGACCGCACCGCCACTTCCCAGCAAATTAGGGACACTGTTGCTCCTGGGGTATCGGCGAGGACCATTCGCAACCGTCTCCATGAAGCTGGGCTACGGTCCCGCACACCGTTAGGCCGTCTTCCGCTCACGCCCCAACATCGTGCAGCCCGCCTCCAGTGGTGTCGCGACAGGCGTGAATGGAGGGACGAATGGAGACGTGTCGTCTTCAGCGATGAGAGTCGCTTCTGCCTTGGTGCCAATGATGGTCGTATGCGTGTTTGGCGCCGTGCAGGTGAGCGCCACAATCAGGACTGCATACGACCGAGGCACACAGGGCCAACACCCGGCATAATGGTGTGGGGAGCGATCTCCTACACTGGCCGTACACCACTGGTGATCGTCGAGGGGACACTGAATAGTGCACGGTACATCCAAACCGTCATCGAACCCATCGTTCTACCATTCCTAGACCGGCAAGGGAACTTGCTGTTCCAACGGGACAATGCACGTCCGCATGTATCCCGTGCCACCCAACGTGCTCTAGAAGGTGTAAGTCAACTACCCTGGCCAGCAAGATTTCTGGATCTGTCCCCCATTGAGCATGTTTGGGACTGGATGAAGCGTCGTCTCACGCGGTCTGCACGTCCAGCACGAACGCTGGTCCAACTGAGGCGCCAGGTGGCAATGGCATGGCAAGCCGTTCCACAGGACTACATCCAGCATCTCTACGATCGTCTCCATGGTAGAATAGCAGCCTGCATTGCTGCGAAAGGAGGATATACACTGTACTAGTGCCGACATTGTGCATGCTCTGTTGCCTGTGTCTATGTGCTTGTGGTTCTGTCAGTGTGATCATGTGATGTATCTGACCCCAGGAATGTGTCAATAAAGTTTCCCCTTCCTGGGACAATGAATTCACGGTGTTCTTATTTCAATTTCCAGGAGTGTATTTTGAAGCCTCAACCCTATTTACTATTTCCTCACCATGTGCTAGACTTGTCATTAGTGTGGTACCACACATGTCCAGAATTAATTTCTTGTGTCTTTTCAAAATTGGGTGTGGGAGCATTGAGATAAAACCAACCAATGATACTGTTAAGAACCTCATTTACCGTTCATCTGTCACTGTGTGTATGCTTTAACAGACTAAAATGCTAGCCTCATCTGCAGAAAGAACTAATTCTGATTGTTGTATATTAGATGGAAAATGATGTATGTATGTGAGGAACAATAATGGATCTAAGATTGAGTCTTGGGGACATAAGCTACCCTTTTTTCTGTGCATTCTTAAGCATTTTGTGGAGTTTTGATGCAATATTGACTTGTTTCAAAACAGGGTGTCTGAATTCTGATTCTAACATAAAAACGATATCTCTCTGACACAAGTAACCACAAGGATATTGCTTTGTGAGACGGTGGGCACTCATAAATTTTCTGCAAGAACCTTAGTTAACCTTTCTTTCCCTCTCCTAGTCAGATTTCTAGTACATCCCCATTTCCCAACTGTAGCAACTGGCACTGTGCTCATCTGATGATTCATTTCAGCCAGCAACAGCTTGTTCACAGCAGTGTCAACCCATGCCTGGCCATGGTGCTGTAGAGCCTCCAAAAAACTCAGATTTGAGTGTGCAGTTGCTACTCCTATTTCATCCAGGTCACCTCTGAAGCTGTAATTACTATCCTTAGTCAGGCAGCTCCCAACTCATCTAAATGCTTCTAACCTGACACCCTTTTCCTTATTTGTCCTTTCCTTTACCAGTTGGCAAACATCCCTCCCATGGCTAATACTTAACAACAACACACTTTTCTTCCTGTTCTCTTTTGGTACTGACTTACTCTTAGTTTCGTTACTGCACCCTATAGTGACTTACAACAGGATGAGGTTCTTCCCTTACAACTTCAGATAACAAATCAAATTTGTTTTATAGTGTAATGTTGAATGTAGATTAAAAAGTTGAAAAGCTATTTCCCTGTCTCCTATTGCTTGTTATCTTACCCATTTCCTTGATTCCCCTCCCCCCCCCCTACCCTTCGTTCATCCTATCTAATTCCAATTTCACGTTTTCTGATTCAGTTTCAAGCGCAGAAATCATTGCCTCATGTTGGTAGATTTTCTTGCCTTTTTGTCAGAGTCTACAGTTTCATGGGAGATCCTCTTTGAGTTCCCCATTCAGGTAGCCCACTACGATCACATAATTGAAACTCCAACTCACAACCAAAACGTACCAATCCCTCTCTGACTATCCTACACCAGCGTCCATACTTTCCACGTTTTAAAACACAGTCCTAAAGCTTAACTCACTTTACACTCCATGAATTTTCGTTATTTATGAGCCGCAAAAATTAGGCATACAAATTGGCGCTTGGTGTATGATATAAAATAAAAGGTTTTGTTATTTCCGCTTACAACACGACTTCAGCGCTCAGTAACTGCACTGTATGTTAATTAACTTATTCACAAGAGAATGTACCTTGTAACGGAACTTTAAAGTACGCATACTCTGTGTGAAGAAACTAGTAGTGCAAAAGCTTCTAAATCGAACAACTTAAGATTGACGAAGCTTTACAAAAACATGCACTTAATAATAATGGGCGCATTATACTTACATTTCTACAAGAGTATGGGATAAAAGAAATATCCTCTCTGCTGATATATAAATGGCTGTTTGTGCTACATTCAGAGACAATGTAAGAGGAGTGGAGTAGTTGGGCACTGATAATATGTCTATGAATAAGAAGCAAAATGGGAAAGAGTGAGGTAATCAGTTGTTAAACACATATGGGAACTCCAAATATGCTGGACAGCGTTCTCAGTAAGTTTAAGTGGTAGGAAGACGCTAGCAGAGTCAGAGTGTTTTTTAAATGACTTAGTGAATAGAAGAGAGCATAAGCTCTTGTCAGACACATGGGTCATGTATCTGTGGTGAGTGCACCCCTTATGTAAGAGGTGGTAGAACCCATCATGTTGTAGGTTACATCGGATAAGAAATAATGATGAAACCAACGATATTAGATTTTCAGTTTTGAGTGCAACAACTCCAGGAGAGTATGGAAGTTTCCTCACGTAGGTGAAGTATACTGGGCAATCCTGGGCTAATATTTCTTGGTTAAACATATATGTGTTAAAGAAATGGACAACTGGTAACGGAACTTCACCAAAACATTGAAGGATATGTCAAAGAGGGTCCAAAAAAGGAAAGCAAAATCCCTTAAAGGTGAGGGAACAGTGTCACAGTGTAGGGTTAATTTCCCACATACTGAGTAAATCAAAAGGTTGTACAATAAGCCCATGTAGCCTAAGGGATAAAACAAAGAAGTTAGTCACATGGTACCAGGAGCCACATCAAGTAATTGAAATCACACCAGTACTGGATGTCAAATTTGAACTGCCAGTGTGACCAACTATTATCCAGATGGATCACCCTCAACTTTTAAAGTTGAGTTTGAGTCACTGCCCAAGGTAGCAGCACCGATCCGTAAGAAGAAAGCAGAAAGGAAGGGGAATGATAAGAATCCGGAAATGCTCATGCAAAACACATGAGAAATGCCATTTGCATGAAAATAGCGAACAAAGAGGAGTACACTAATACGATTTGTTTTAAGGGCTTCCTTGTGATGAATTTTGTTTACCTGCGTTTTATTTTCATGAATATACGTTTTTGTTTACAGTGGTAATGAACAGCTTCGTTACTGTATTTTTTGTGAATGTTTAAGGTGACTAATGGCAGGAATATGTTCTTCAGTAGCGGTTTATTGAATTATACTGTAGATTCTTTGCTTGTTCATGGTTGTGGGTATGTGTAAGGAAGCGTAGGATTCGGGGAAAGTGCTACTAATGGATGTATTTTGTTTATGTAACATGCTTTCTTATTTTGTTAATGCAGAAAGATTGAGGCCTTTTGTTGACTTATTCTGTTAGCAGGCTGCATGAGGCGGAGTCCACTGAAGTAAATTATTGTATAAGATGTGAATATGACGACGTAGAGGATGTTTATGTAGTTGATACTGTAAAATGCGAGTGGGTGGCAAGCACTGGATCTTTCTGAAGCGGGAGTGATAGTGGCTGTAGCTTCCTTTTTCCCATGTAGCGTCACGATCATAGACAGCCATGATGTGCATCGTAGTTCTGTCAGTGCTGTACCTCTTCGGTGGGTAAGGTGTAGGTGTACTGCAGAATCAACAGCTAAAAGCGGGGGTACATTTCTACATGAGGATGTCAACCTTACTAGCCATAGCAGGACGCTAAAATTTACATTCAGTGCTTGGGAAGTGAGGAATCAAGTACATAGGTTGCAGGAGACGTTCCCAAAGCTACACCTCGACGATGAAAAGAAGGGAGTGTTGGAGGAAGCGTGTGGTGAGTAAAAAGAGTTAAAGTCATTCCTTCGAATGTCTGCTTGGGCAGTTGCACTAAGTGATGTGCCTGATACTGCATATCTTATGGTAATGAAAGCGAGGATGGTTGGATGCTGGGGATAGTTTGTTAAAGATGGTCTATAGGACCATTGATATTAACTATACCTGAAAAGTGTCTCATTTTCTGAGGCAGGCAAAGGGTATAGTGGAATGTGGCACAACACACAACTGACGAACATACAATGGGGGCATGCTGCACAGAACGAACACTAACAGAGCTAGCAGCAGAATTGACAGGTTTTGTGAAAACATCCAATACCATGACACACGAAATTTGAGCGTCATACAGTCTCGGTTGGACTTGTTGGAAATCAAAGTAGCTATAGGAAGGATCGTATGATCATTAGCTGACGGTATATGGCATGCTCGAGTAGCAGTGAGAGAGTTGCAGGTGGCCGTAAACCATGTGGAGGTTCATAAAATTGCCTATGCATGTGAATAATTATTAGCGGCCTCTCCGTATGGCAAACATATCGTAGTTATATATGATTACATCTCTGCTGACGGAAAATTGAAGAACAATCTTTTTATATCGGTTTCGCTTTCTGTTGGTCTTCTGAGTTGGTGTGAGAAAGACACATGTAACTGAGTTTCAGTGATTTGTAAAAGTTCTAATATGCGGGAGTCATTAGTTTCTCATTGTACTGCCGCGAGATGTCTTAATTTCCTTCTCCTGATGTGACGAAGACTTGCATTTTAAAATTCAACTCTTCTGAGAGAAAGTCAACTCAAGAAAAGAATAGCCACTGCAGCTACGCCGCCATTGTTGTACGTCGTTGGGGAGACAAGGTAAATTACCAAGCTGGACACTAAAACTACGAGATTAACATTTATTAATGTCTTAGAGCGCATCTATACCTAAGTGCGTTTCTGGGAAGACAATTTTTGATGTGACATGCCTATAATTCCTGCGTATATCTTTCTCCCCAACCGATATAACCAAGCAGTGCAATGGTAGTTAGGCCCTCCACTGTTAACTCCTGAACAATTACTAGCTGGCCTGTGAAAGGCCTGGTAGGAAATGTCAATGAGTTAGGGCTTATCACCATACCCACTGAGCAAATCTTGTCATTAATTTAGTACGCTGCAATGGCACAAATCAAAACGGACCAAACTCAAGTGTATTTGTCGATTCGAATTCCAATCGCAAGTATGAATGCGAGGTAGATGTTTTTCACAGTCCATTATTACCAGTAAAGTAGGGAACCTTGGGCAAATGGATGCAAACAAGAACAGCCGAGTTGATGTTCACATCCAAGGAAGGGAAAAGTTATGCATAAATTGTGGCAGATGAACTCCATCATTGTCAGAGACAACTGGCCGTGATATGGCTGACTCAGATGGTCCAGATCAGCACAAAAGTATGTGAGATTTGATTTTTTTTAGGCCGAGCGGTAGCAGAGGGATGTTCAAGGAATATCTTGGCGCCACAACTGATCTTCCAGAGAGCTGGAATACAATGGATACACACCATATATAAAATCGCCTATTGAGCAAGGTTCGTCCAGAGGCACAATAAGACTAGAGCTGTCAGATAGTGGTTTTTTAATAAATAGTACAACTTGCAACATCACAGGAAACACTTCCTGTCTCCTAGCTACTATAAAAAGGATCACCATTGTAAATGTAAAATAATCTTCATTGTACTGTCCACATAAAGGATCGGAAATTCTTCCAGTCCAGAACCTAATCCACTTTAATGACACCTTGCAACCTGACCTTATCCACTCACTGGACTAGAAGACTTTCTGTAGTGAATTTTTACCTGATTTCTTGAATAGGTATATTTTTCGTCTATTTTTGGAGGATTTGGTGGTTACAATATTCAGTCTCGCTACGACAACCCTATGTTCACCAATCCTTGTATCCGTTTTGATGTTTGTTATTAGCTCAGGATTATTTGTTGCTAACAGGTCAAGTGTGTTTTCACAGCGGTTTACAATTTCGATTGGGCTCATGAACTAACTGCTCGAAATAATTTTCAGAGAATGCATTTAGCACAATTTGGGATTTAGACACGTATTTCCGCCAACGTAACGAGGGTAAATTAAAGTCACTACCAACTGGAATCGAATTATTCGTGTACGTGTTTGAAATTAAAGTTATGTTTCGTTTGAACCTTTCAGCAATTGTATCATCTGAATTTGGGGGTCGGTAAAAAGATCCAATTATTATTTTACTCCGGTTGCCAAGAATGACCTCTGTCGATACGAGCTCACAGGAAATATCTACTTTATTTTCACTACAGGATAAACTCACTAACAGTCATAAATTTTGCCTAGAGCAGCATGTGTAAGCATGTGCAACAGATGCAGAATTTCATATTAAATCACTCTTAATAATAAGTGTATACTGAGCACCAGCAGGTATTTCAATCTGTTCATAAATCAACAAAATTTCAGAACAAAACTCAGTAACAATGTGGGGAAGTTAGAAAAAAGTTCGAAAGTTCTGTCGTTAGGTAGTTCTCATGCCAGAGGTATAGGGTTATTCAGGGCGCATCAGGATCATAATACCAGGTCACCAATTTCTTTACACCTACTGCTGCTCTGGGTCAAGTGATGGAGGGCTTCGGTGCACTCTGTAAAAACCTTACAAAGGAAGACACAGTGGTTATTGTGGGTGGGATAGGCAACAGTACTGACATATGCTCAGTACAATATAGAGTGTGAACTACAAAGGCTGTATCTGCTTCGAGACATACCAGTGTGCAGTCTAAGTTGATTCTGAGATGCCATATCTGATCTCATTTGAACTCTTCTCTCAAGAGAGTTAATTTGGAGTTGGTTGGGGTCGGCTCACATGTTGGTGTGGTTGATTCTCTCAGGAGGTATGGTTAGATTAGGCATGACCTAGGCAACAACAGGAAAGGGAAGGGTAAAGAGTCTGGGCTAAGAGCAGGAATTTTAAGCGGGGGGGGGGGGGGGGGGGGAACGCCATGAGGGGTTAAATACTAGTGTCTACAGGTGTTGAACCAGCACCCTTTTTAGAACAGGCAGGAACAAAGGAGACAAGTTTTAAGGGAGGTCAGGATTGAAACGAACCTTCAGTATGAGAAAGAAACTAAGCAGCACAATTCTGGCACATTGGATCAGCAAGCACAGTTGTTGGTTAAGAATTTTCATCAATCAATAGAAAGTTTATTTCCACACAGTCTTATCTCAGTCAGTGTGAAATGCCAACTATTTTTAGTGCATTAAAATATACTAGAACTAAGAGGTAAAATTAACGAACTACTTATGTGCAAATCCAACCCAGTTGATATAATCTCCCTCTCTGAACACCATAAGACCATTAGTAGAGATGTATTAAGCGTTACTTATCTTCTCACCTTCATAGGGCAGAAATGGGGGATAGATGAGTTGCCATTTTCTTCAGGATCTGCCATACATTTAATATCATGGACAATAATATATTTTGCCCAGAGCAGCATGTGGAAGCACGTGCCACAGAAACAAAATTTCATAATAAATCATTATTAATAATAAGTGTATACTGAGTACTGGCGGGTAATTTAATCTGTCCATAAATCACTTTGAAGCTCGATCTACCTATTTAATAACAAAAAAGAAAGAATTTGTGGTTGCTGGTAAATTTGATGCTGATTTCCTTGAAAACTCTTCCAGTACGAACTTACTGTAGTCAGTAGCACTGTCATTCAACTTAATTCATAATATTAACTTTCCAACTAGAATAGCTATGACACATTAGTATACCTTTTCTTATTTTGTAAATATTTATTGCGTATTCTTGTTTGATGAGACGTTCCACATCCAAAAGGATTTTCTCAGTGTGGATCAATTGGAACGCAAAGTACCTTGTATCACATGTGCTTCTACAGTGGTGTTGATTTGATGGATCAGAGTCCAAGGGCAGTAGAGAGATCTTACAAAGACATAGAATAGCCTGGTATTCTTTGAATAATCAGTTAGAAGAGGCGTGCAGGAATCCATAAGTGCCTCCCACACCTATCTTCACATAGACACTTGGGAGTCTTACTCTTTTATAACTTATTTCTGCTAAGGCAGAAATGGTTTAAGCCATCTATAATTGCCTCTCTTTTGTTTTATCTCTGCTACAGAGCAGATTACCCCTCCTCTGTAGCTCTTGAGACTGTCTGTTCCATCCTTCTGAGGGTCCCAATGTAAATTAACACAGCTACACCCACAGACCTCTTTGACTTTCGATGATCCCTCACACAACTGCCAAACCTATCCTTCGCTCAATCCACTGTTCTGTAAACTGCAGCGGCTCCTAAACTGCCAGGAATGAGATTCCATGCTGATATTTCAATAGTATTCCTTATTTTGGCGCTTCACCTGAAGCTGCTGCTATCCATCATCCATTTGGGTGTTTGCTACAGAGTGCTGGTATTTTCCATCAAGTCCTCTTGTTCTCATTAGAAGGAATGTCCGACTGAGTCTCTAGCCAGTGGCGCAGCGTGAGGGGAGACTTTGAGACTTAGTCTCCCCTGTATTCGTGCTTAAAAAGATGCAATAGTAAATTACAACAAAAATATGAACAACTTTCTACCAAGAGCTGTAAATGTGCGAAGACATCTGTTTTGTAGCCCGCGCCGCCGCACCCTGAGTATTGGTGTGCCTGCCTGCTTGAGACTCGACTGCTCTCAGTCTCCGCGTCCCTCCCCTTTCCCGGCTGTGTGCCCCTGAGCGTTAGTGGCGTTCTCGGCTCCCCTCCACTTCCCCTTCCACGAAGGCCGGAGCGCTGCATTTGCTAGCAGGTATCGAGATCGTTTTTGCCGCTTCTATGCTGGCTTTTAACACGGAAGTGAACAGTCGCGCAGTTTGCGTTCATAGTCATTCTTGTGTGATTTTTGTGCATATTTTCGTTGTGTCGCTAACATGAGTGAGCCAGCAACTGAACACTTTATAGAATTTTTATTAAAAACGCCTTTTTCTACATTTCCGTACGACAAAAAAGTGCGAATCGAATGACAAATGACCTACTCCTATATCAGTGTAGTTGTAAGGTAAGCCAAACAAAAACGCACTTTTCAGACAACCTGGTACGAAAAGTATGCTTGGCTAACTGCGAATGCAGTTAATAACAGATTATATTGTTATATATGTCTTCTGTTTGGTGGTGAAAAGGAATGATGCAATGAGGGCATTTGTACAATAAAGAACTTCGACAGGAAAGCACAAAAGCATCAGATATCAAAACGTCACCTGCAGAACAAAGAATCATTTGTTACTGGGCAAAAGCAGAATTGAGCACGCCCTTTCTGAAGCCGCTCGTCTGACAGCAATAAAATACAACAAACAAGCTGCATCCAGCAGGAGAGTATTGGCCCGTCTTATTCAGGCAATTGTATTTCTTTGTAAAAAAAGAAGTAGCCTTTTGCGGCCATCGAGAAGACGAATCCTTCAGCAACAAAGGTAACTATCTGGAATTGTTGGATTTACTAGCTCAAGGAGAGCAGTTAATCCGAGACCTTCTGTCATCATCTTCAACCTTTAAAGGAACTTCTCCAGATATACAGAATGATGTAATAGAAATGATAACTTTGGAAGTTAATGAGAAAATAAAATCTGAAATTCAGAACTGCAATGTCATTTCGATTCAGTCTCATGAAACATTAGACGTGTCATGCAAGAGTCAAATGAGTATAATATTCAGGTACTGTATTGCAGACAGAATTGGGGAAAGATTCGCTGGATTTTACAATGTTTCTGGAGATAAAACTGCTGAAGGTTTGTCAAACATTATTCATGCAGTATTGAAAGAATAGAACGTGGAAGGAAAAGTGGTTAGTCAAACATATGATGGCACTTCAGTAATGGCGGGCAGAGAAAGAGGACTACAACAATTGGTGAAGAAGTTCTGGCTCTATGCGCTGTTTATTCATTGTTATGCACACCAGCTGAATTTGGTGCTCTTACATGCCTCCAAAAGCATCCGACAGGTACGCATGTTTGTCAGTGAACTTACTGCATTCCATTCGTTTTTCAGCAAATCATAAAAACGAACTGTATTGCTAACTGAGAAAGGATTTAAACTGCCACCTGCAATCAACACTCGTCGGAACTTTCGTTCCAGGGCTGTTTCAAGAACATCTAGCCATTTCTCAGGACTATACAGTGTTTTTAATTGTATATTTGATGATACAGACTATCAGTGGGACCCAGAATCTTTGAGCTGTGGTGTGGGAATGAAACGACAGAGGGATGATCCTACGTTTGTCTACTTGCTTTGCTTCTACCGAGGGTGCTTGGTTTATGTTGAACATCTCTTTAATGTTCTTCAGTAAAAATCTGTCAGTATAACTGCTTGCCACGGCGAAATAAAAACTGTTTTGGGAAACTTACGACAATTAAGAACGGAAACATTCGCTAATGGATGCATTAAATGCAGCTTGTGTTTGAATGGCAACTTATCATTCTGTGACAGTCAAAAGACATCTCTCAGGGCACGAACTTACGAGATACTGGATTTACAAATTGTTCAGATGGAATGAAATGAAAAGTGTTTCCCAAACTATCAAAAAGAATTCCCAAAGTTGAAACTGCTTCAATTATTAGACCAGTATTCTTTTTTCAAACAAGAACAACTTGAAAGTGAACAGTGTAACATAAATGATGATGAGAAAAAACACTTATCTCCAAGAATTCTCTTAAAGTACATTGTGAACAATGATTTAGACTGTTTGTGAAGAATCTTCGAAGTTCCTGGATTTGGCTTTGACCCTACCCGCAACTACAGCAAGCAGTGAATGAAGCATGAGTGCTCTTAAACGAGTGAAGAATTATTCATTATGCCGCCAGAAGTTGAAAATGCACATCGAGTGAAGAATTATTTAAGGAATTAAATGTCCAACATCTGGCTGTCGTTTTTGAGCACGTTAGCCATAGAAAAGACACTACCTGGAGAGCTATCCAGTGATCAGATCTTTGTAGACTGAGTTATAGATTTATTCGTGAAAAGAAAAGACAGGCGCATTGCACTTGCGTACAAGAAAATATAAGTGCTTCTTCTCTTGCTGCTGGGGTTCTACAAATTTGTCATCGTTTCTTGAACAAGTTAGTTATTATTATTATTATTATTACTATTATTAGTGCCGGTGGTAGTGGTATTGGTGGTAGTAGTAGTGATAGTAGTAGTAGTAGTAGCTGTTGTTGTTTTATTTGATGCATTTTTCATTTGTTTGAATTATTGTACTATTTTGTCTCCCTGTAGTAACTGCAGAGTCTCCCCAACCTTTACAACCACACTATGCCACTGGTCTCTACTGAGCAAGTTGTGCATATTTCCCCTTGAAACGTGAAGAGATTTTATGCTGTGGTTGTTGTTCGACATATGGTCAATTATATTCAAGATCTAGTGTTTGATAAGCTTCATTTTTAGTATCACTATACCAAAAGCCTTCTACTGTCATTTCTTCTCCACTAACAAATGAATAATCTCTTTCTCACTGGACAGTTATTCAGACTGACTGGATAGTTATTCAAGCCAAATGAAACATACTTTTTTATGGGAAGTTGTTGCCTTAGGTGAAGCCTTAACTCTTTCTGAAGAGATAGTGACCACTGATTGTATTGTGGGTACTTAAGGAGGCTAATAGCTCGCATTATATCAATATTTGTAGAAAACCAATTTATCACAGGATAATTAAATAGATTTATCTTACATAACTGCCCCAGTGGGATACTGGTGTACTCTTCCTTTCTGTACATACAAAGTTCCAAATCTCACAACTCTCTCATGTGCAATGAACTGGAAACAAATACATGAAACTACATACATGTGCCTCTCTATAGCTCCATTTTGTACAAATTTACAGGGATTAATATATGGGTGGGATAACTCACGTGGTGCCAAAGTTAAATTACTGTTACTCCTGACAGATAATTAATGAAGGGATGAAGGAATTAATTTATCCACGTTAAACAAATGGTTACTTCATAGACTTAAATCACAAGATAATTTTCATAGAACAAACATTTATGCACAGAATCCAAATGAATAACATGAATGAGCAAATTATTTTCACAATATTATATGTTAATAAAGAATAGTTATTTTCATCTTCAAATGTAACCAGTCTCATCTTTCAACAAACTCCATTCACTCAAGTATATCCAAACATAAAGAACGGCAATTCTGCAAAGGCCAATATCTAAACTTATACTCAGTTTGGACTCAAGTCAACAATAATGTTAGTCAAAAGATAATTTGACTGATGTTCGATCATACAGACTATGCTGCCTTTAAACAGAAGTACTTCAACCAGTTGTGCCACGTTGTGCTGAGCTCACTTATGAAAAAAAAATTGCAGTTATTATCTTTTGCTAATGATTCTTCTTAGCAAATTTAGGTAGGCAACATGTATGATGTAGATGTATGTTGCTCTCACGAAATAAATAACTATGAAATAGACAACGTTTTTTTGAAATTGGTTACTTAACATTCAGTTACAAAGTAATTCTCACACAGTGAACCTTTGCAACTCCAATGACAGATTACGCTAGAAAGTCCATGAAAAGTGTTTTGATAATGGTTATTACAGCACTAATGGCATCTGACAGCCAAGTTTCAACAGAAATGTCATAAAATGCTCAAGAACACCACATGATGATGAAAATGATGATAATGACATTAATGAGTATTTCATAATATTTGTTTCAGCCTTGTTATCTAAGTAATACCAAAAAATAGCATTCCATTTTGAAAAAGTAATACAGTTGAAATGGAAGTCCATTTTGTCATTTAAAATCCTGTTTGAATATACTACCAAATTTTACTGCATTGATCCTGTTGAGGAATTCCATATTCTCATATTGAGCAATAGGACTGTTAAAATAAAAGAGCTATGTACCAACATTTGCACTTCAATATGAGGAGTACGATTGTAAGTTTCTGAATTAAAGGTTCTGTTCTTACTTGAGTAACAATGACTATATTTGTCATTTCAGCAAATCGTTACTGAAAAAACTACATACAGTTCTATTATTACTAAAATAAAAGATCCTACAATAGGAAATTAGGCAGATTTCTGCAAATAAGTAGCCAGACTGAGCATTGTAACAAAATTATGATAAGGAAAATTACACGATTTAAAATCTATACATTTTCAATGCCAGTCACGACCAAAATTTATCATGTGTGTATGAAGGACGAGAATACGTAAACAACAAGTAAATCAACAATATTCATATATTTAAAAGCCACTGTAATACTACAGATAGAAACACATTATTGTGTTGCAAGAACCATAATGATAAAAACGTTCTAACTTCACTAGCTGAAAGCATTTGAAAACTAAAAAATGCCCATCACTTAATGACAAGTGTCTCAGGTTGACGAAATTACAAAATGTAACGAACCACATTTTTTACATCAGCAAGAAAAACACAGGAAACATAAAATTGACCAGAACAATAAACATTTCGAAATATAATACAATCATAGTGAGAAATTTCTGAACACATCGCATTTAATCACAAAAAATATACACTGTTTAATCTACACAATAGTTACAATCAAAAAGAAGACAAATAAAAACCAAGCTACTTAAAAGAAAGATCATTTGTTATATTTACTTGTTACATTAAAAATGTGCACTTGATTATGTTCAGCATCTAGTGATAATGCCCAGAGCTCTTTCAAATATCCTTGTGTTTTATACAAACAATTGTAATTACTATTTAACTGTGAATCAGGTAGTATTTTCCAATTTATTTTTGTCCTGCTTTAACACAGTATCAAAAATTAAAGAAATAAATAAGATTTGAAGTATAAAACCAATCTTCATTACATAATCACCATGTACAGAGCTTTGGAACACACAAAAAGAAATACAGCTCCTAGCTTGACAGTAGAGTGTTAATATGAAGTGTAAACAAGCATGATAAATAAAATGAATCAAATGGCAGCTTATTACAGCCTGGTGCCTGAGTATGAGCATCATACAAGTTGTGAATCTGACGACTGTTCATGTGCTACTATTGCTGACAATAGCCTCTAAGGAAGTGGGCTGATGGATGATGAAACCACAGGTTGACGACAAGGTTTAAGACACTCACACCTTTTCAATGAACTTTAAGATAAGAGGTCTGCCCACACTGTACAGTAAGATGAGCAGCAATATGTGGTAAATATGATGATGGAAACAACATGGTGCAGACACAACTGTTCAAAACTACACAATTCAGCTGACACTGTTGAGTGAGAGTGCTCAAAGCATATAAGGCCTTATACTCATAGGTTGATCCAACAACACTGTCAATTACAATAGCAATGAAAATCGCATCACCAAAATTGGATTGCAGATCAATGGAAATATGTCACCTTTTCAGATAAGCAACACTCTTTGTTACACCAGGTCAATGATGGAGCTGAGGTACACCATTAATGAGATGAATGGTTGCTTGCAATATGCGTAAGTGTACGGAAGCAGGAAGATGGAGGCAGTTTATGCTGTGGGTGACATTTGTCTGGACTACTATGGGACATGTGGTTATAACTGAAGGTACTGTGACAGCTGTGAAATACACGAACATTACTGCAACCAATGTGCCACTTAATCCTTGAAGTCCTCCCTGATGGTGATGGCGTCTTCTAGGAGGATAACTGTCAAAATTTCATAGCGAGAACTGCACTAAAACGGTTTGAGACAAACACAGACGTCTTGGCCACCCAATTCACCTCATGAGAAGCTGATAAAACACATCTAGGCTGCTACTGGGCACCAGCTATGTATTCACAAATCACTGCCCCACGATTTATGGTAATTATGTGAATTTTTTGGAGAAATATAGCCCAACATACTACTGGAAACCTAGCGAAAAATTTTTGAGTCCACATCACACTGAAGCACTGCTGTATTGTATTGGAAGGTTGAGTAAAATGCTACTATGCAGATGATTACAATTTTTGACTTATCCCTGCATATCTGCCATTGTCAATCACATTGTAGTGGAGGATTAGCACAAAAAACAGATACACTATGTGATGAAAGGTATCTGGACATCCCCAAAAACATACGTTTTTCATATTATGTGCATTGTGCTGCCACCTACTGCCAGGTACTCCATATCAGTGACCTCAATAGTCATTAGACGTCGTGAAAGAGCAGAGTGAGGTGCTCTGCATAAACTCACGGACTTCAAACGTGGTAAGGTGACTGGGTGTCAGTATTGGGACAAAAGGGTTTCTACACACCAAGTACCATTATCCAAGATGACGGTGAGACGTCATCCAAGATGGCGGCCATGATGTCATTCAATATGACGGATTTTGGCCGGAAGTTTGAATTTTGGCAGGAAGGAGGTCAGTTGGGCTACCTCCACTTTCCTAACACCGCACCCCCCCCTCCAAAAAAAAATGACGGGAAGTTCAAATTCCAACAGGAGAATGCACAACACACCAGTTATCCCTACTAAGCAAAGAAAATCGCGGGAAGATAGCTCACTCGGACTACCTCCTCTAACCTAAGTTTGAATTTTGGCGCTAAATAAAGCTGACTTGCATATAACTCTGTAATTAGGCCCAATCTTTGTGATTAATTGCATAATTAGAATCGATCTTTGTGTCAGTTTCCTGACGAAAATAAATAAAGTACACTAACCTAACTTTCCTCTCCTTTCCCACATCTGGACCAGTTCAATATGTTGGGGGGTGGGGACACTTGAGCTTTCCATACAGTAGAATTAGGTTCTGAGTCGCAGAAAGGGCACAGCCATTTTCAATTTCCCGTCAATTCCAAGCGCCTCTGGTGGTTTAATTGTGTTACGGGGTACACTTGGGCTTTTCGCCCTAGAGGATAAGGGTTCAAGTCCTAGAAAGGGTACTGCCAATTTTATTTTCCAATCAATTCTGAGGTGGGGGTGGTGTGGGTTGTCAGCACAGCCCTGGAACAAAGAAATTCCCGCCAAAATTCGAAATTCCCACCAAAATTAAAAATTGCTGCCAATAGGGCAGGTTGGTGTAGGGGGGAGGTGTGGGGGAGGGAAGGGGGAGGGGCTGGGGCACACATGCAGCTGGGAAAAACATGCGATGTCATCTGGAGGCGTTGGTGGGCGTGGTCAGTGGCAGGGTGGGTGGGAGCAGCACGATTAATTGGTCAATTTAATTAATTTGCATATCAACTTGATATCAAAATTGGGCTCATAACTCCACTATACTACTACTACTGTATTCGCACAATGTTAGTATTAGCACACATACAACCCAGTTAATTAGCTTAGTGGATAGATTCAATTTTGCAACATCGGGGTTGTTGGGATTGGTCTCGGGTTGGAGGACATCTAGAGCTTATACTGCAGGGATTTTTACACAACTGTTCGATTAATTGGAAATAAATATATTGTAACAAACCTTAATTAAATTCATCAAATGAGGACTGGTGCTTAGGTAGTTCATTCGTTCTAGTCCATTAAAAACCCAGAGGCAAGTGTGGTTAGACACTATACTATAAACTTTCAGTATGTACCAAAATTATCTCCCCAACTTTGATCATGTATAATTCAGAAATGGGAATAGTTATACCGGTGCTGCATAATGGTCACACACACCTAAAGGTGATTTTTTTTCCTTATGCTCCCCCCCCCCCCCCCACCCCCCAACCTTTGGCCACCTCCAGCTGTTGGCACAGAGTGTGGTATGGTTTGGTACAGGCCAGACCTGACGTCCAGGTCCTGCAGAACCTATTAAATTTCTTTTGTTTGGGCGAGACCTGCAGGAACTGCGAGCTCACTTCAGAGCAGCAACAGCACACGTGGACGGTGGCACTCTGGGTTGGACACTGAACTGGAACACCACCTGGCCATTCTGTGTGCTATAGGCGGCTCACGCATTTGAGGTGACGATATGTGGCACCTTCTCCCCCCCCCCCCCCCCCCCCCTCCTGCCTCCTCACCCGGTCGCCTCACCCGCCCGTTTTTTCGTGACAGTCACGATTTTTCCATCTGCAACGTATTTTTTCCAAATTCATTTGGGAAACCTGTTTGCCGGCCGGAGTGGCCGAGCGGTTCTAGGCGCTTCAGTCTGGAACCGCACGACCGCTATGGTCGCAGGTTTGAATCCTGCACTGGGCATGGATGTGTGTGATGTCCTTAAGTTAGTTAGGTTTAAGTAGTTCGAAGTTCTAGGGGACTGATGACCTCAGAAGTTAAGTCTCATAGTGCTCAGAGCCATTTAAACCATTTTTGGGACACCTGTTTGTTCCAGCTTTAACGATTACAAAAGGATTTATCCCAGAGTAGATGTTTATTACGGCTGTATCAGAATTTTGCTACTGAAAGGGTATTCTTCCAAATAAGTAATGTATGGAGCAGTGAGTAAACATTTCGTTTCAGAACCTACGAAAGCAATGTTGTTGACTAGAGTGATGGTTCAAATGGCTCTAAGCACTATGGGACTTAGCATCTGAGGTCATCAGTCGCCGACACTTAGAACTACTTAAACCTAACTAACCTAAGGTCATCACTCACATCCATGCCCGAGGCAGAATTCGAACCAGCAACTGCAGAAGCAGCGGGATTCCGGACTGAAGCGCCTAGAACCGCTCGGCCACAGTAGCCGGTGACTAGAGTGAATTATCACCCAACTTGAGTTCAATGTTTCCATATTCTGTTGAAGAATACAGACATGCTGAAGAAAATTTACAGAGCTGATAAATACAGTATGTCTGGTCGCTGTCCTTCATCTTGGAAGGTGGTAATTAAATACAAATGAATATACTTTCGTAACAAGTGAGAGTGATGGTTTGCATTTACAACATTTTATTAAGACATTTTTGATGTATCAGATTTTTAATGTGTTCCGCATTTGTCTACAAAGTAGGTGACCTTAACACACTGAACTGTGTCGAGCGTCTACTAGAAATTTCGGTGTTATCAACATTATGCCGCAAACCGTACGTTTGTCTCCCTCCATCTCTCTCTCTCTCTCTCTCTCTCTCTCTCTCCCTCCCTCTCTCTCACTCTCTCTGTTTCTGAAATATTTATGTGATCGAGGATATAAGGGTAATTTTGAAGCACTCTTCTTTATTGAAACGATTAGAGACCGGCGACAATGGGCGATCGCATGCACCGCTGCGCTGCCCCGTTCGCCAAGTAACCGAATATTGTAAACATCACTTGCCTGCTACTCGTTGGCCTATATGAAAACAGACTAAATTTACGTTCATATTCGGTTCTACAAATGACTTCTACGCTTGTTCTTTAACGTCTGTACAACGCGCTTTCACAGATCCGCGTTGCTCTCGCGTGTGATTTGAATCGCATCTGCTGGTCGCTAGGAGGCGCGCGACCGCTGGCGGTGGCAGCACTGAAACGCCAGGAAGGAAACAATCCCTCTCTCACGTCCGCGCTCCCCGCCGTGTATGGGCAAATCGGCCATCGTATCGTCTACAGCGACTGTGTGCCCGGGACAAAAATCGTATTTGACCCAGATGTCCGGGGTTTTCGAAGTTTTTGTGTGGTGTCGGCAATTCAAGTGATGGCAGGCCTACCCCAGTAGTAATTGAGCTTAATTAGTTACGCGTTAATGGCGCTGTGAGGAAAATAATACACAACAGTATATGAATCAGTTTTAAACGATGAAAAGAAAAATTAATCCACGGAGCACATAATTAAACGAACGTGTGTAATGTTTCTCTTGACGCGATCGCCGCGCGGCATTAGCCGAACGGACTAAGGCGCTGCAGTCATGGACTCGGCTGCTCGTCCTGGCGGAGGTTCGAGTCCTCCCTCGGGCATGGGTGTGAGTGAGTTTGTCCTTAGGATAATTTAGGTTAAGCAGTGTGTAAGCATACGGACTGATGACCTTAGCAGTTAAGTCCCATAAGATTACACACAGATTTTTTTCTCTTGACGTCTACATACCCCCTGAGATGAGTCTTCACTTACCTCTTGGGACGACGGTTCAATCCCGCGTCCGGCCATCCTGATTTAGGTTTTCCGTGATTTCCCTAAATCTCTCCAGGCAAATGCCAGGATGGTTCCTTTCAAAGGACACGGCAGGCTTCCGTCCCCGTCCTTCCCTAATCCGATGAGACCGATGACCTCGCCGGCCGGTCTCCTCCCCCAAACCAGTGAGCCAGCTAGCTCTTGGGGGTAGGGCTCCCCTCGGGCGCTATAATGTAGCACTGCTTTAGTTCAACTAGCGAAAGCACAGCAGGCTGGTTTCACTCAGGAAAACGGATAGCTCGGTCAGCGAAAACGCTAAAGAATGGTTTCAGCTGACGGAATGAATACGTGCTACAACCAACAGAAAAACTACTGACTTTCCACTTGAAAAGATATTCTCAAAAAAGAAATTCCTGGCAGATAAAAACGGTGCGCCAGACCGAGACCTTTTACAGGTAGGTTGTCTGCAGATTGAGCCACCCAAGGACGACGCAAGAATCTGTTGCTAGGACACTCGCCCGCAAAACGCAAAGATCCCCACTTCGAGTCTCAGTCCGGCACACAGTTTTAATTTGTCAGTACTTTTCATATTACGGCAAACTCCACTTCAGAATGGAAATTTCATTCTGGAAGAATGAGTAATCCAGTCAATATGAAAATCTACAAGGGTGCCGAAACCTTTCATTCGGTTGCACCCACAGACTAATTTCAGTCAAAAGAATGAATGAATAATTCAACCGATATGTAAAACTACAAGCGAATGAGTCGATTGTATTCCAACTGAATCGGTTGTTCTCATTCGGTTGTTCCCAGCAGCATCGTCCCTTTCATAGTAATTGACCCCTGACTTAGAGCTCATATTCTGCTCACGCCGCATGACGTACATCAACATATTCTACTTTGCCGGTGTAGTGGAATTGTCTGCTTTTATTTGGTGTGTGAATATTACGCTTTAGTGAGAAAGGGGGCGGTATATGCGATAATATTTAAGAGGAAGCATGCTTTTTAGACTATTTCCTGGCGAGTGTCAAATTTGAGTCATGGAAGTCAGACCGCAACTAGGAGAAACATTTCCTTTGCACAGTTTGATATAACCGTTCTCCACTTGTTTAGAGGATTTGATTTTGCGTTTCTATGCACTGCGTGCTCGCGTCTGCCATGTTGCCGGCCCTCTGAACAATATTTCCTCCGCGCGGTCTGAGGCGCCTTGCCAAGGCTCGGGCAGCTCGTCCCCTCGGAGGTTCGAGTCCTCCCCAGGTCATGGGTGTGTGCGTGTTGTGCTTAGCGTAAGTTAGTTTGGGTTAGACTAAGTAGTGGGTAAGCTTAGGGACCGATGACCTCAGCAGTTTGGTCCCATAGAAGTTACCACAAATTTCCAAATTATTGCCACTTCATTGTTCACATCTCGGCTTCGCGTCAGATAAGAAACAGTCGTGCTCCCATTCATTGTTGTGTGTTCTTGTGAGACAGTGCCCGTAACATAATTATCTGCTTGGTACTTGTGTGAAACCATGGTATTACTGAGAGTACAGTGAAGCGAATTTCAAGAAAATACAGAGAAACTTCGTGTCTCGTATCAGCAAAAAAGTTCTGGCAGGCGACAGAAGTTTGTATTGGACGAGTTTACACAGGGAGTCATACGGATTAAAATCCACGACACCTGTGAGGGAAAGCAGTCTGCAGCAGTGGCAGCCGTGTTCGAAAAGTTGAAGGAGGATTTTCCTGATATCAGTGTAACAAACTTTTGGCATGCTGCTCGAAAATCGGGCTTCAGATACAAAAAAGTTCAACAAGAAACGTGTGCTGATGGAAAATAACCAAGCAGCAGGAAGAAAAGACGAGTTATTGCGGGAACTAAGACACATGGGCTACATTGGACGGACTATTTATTACACTGACGAGAGCTGGCGTGGAGCAAGCCATTCCACAAAGGTTTGTTGGCAGGGACAAAAAATGGCTTAGGCATCAGAACATGTATACGGTTATCACAGAGGAATTGCTCGTGTGGAATGGCTGGAACAGAGGAATTCAAACACTGTCCGTTTCTGGACGGATTGTAATGTGCCAAATTGGGAACGAAAATGAGTTCGTGGAAAATGCTGGCTTACTTTTAATGGGCAGAAAGGGACGTGCAGATTATCGTTTTGAAAAGAATCCTAGACACTAGGAAGAGTGGTTTCGGGGCGTTCTCGAAAAATTACCGAACACATTGTTTTAGAACAGGTTGCATATCGCACAGTGGTAAATGCAGTATAACGAAATCCACCTACTAAATGGAGAAAGGTTTCTGTTACTGAATGGAAGAAAAGGAGTAATGTAGAGCTCCCATCTAATGTCACACTGTATGAGGAATTTATCCACTGGAGCATGCGCGACCGCGCTTAAGGGCGCAGGAAGCGTGTTGCGATCACTGGACAAGGAAACTGAACTTCTGTGGTTGCCTGTGGCGGACTGTGAACTGAACAGCAGTGAACTTATTTGGGCATTTGTCGAGAACAAAGTGGAAAAGGGGAACAAGAATTTTGAAATGTGTGATACTTTGCAGTTGTGTCGCTCTGCTGTTGAAAGTGTCCCCCCGAGGGTCTGGAGGAATTCAGTTGAGTCACGTACGCAAACTTGAAAACAGTTATGCAGAAAGAGCCCACTGCCAAGACATAGCAAGAGAACCGTTGCTGAGCCACGTAGACGACTGCAATAGCAGCAACGAGGCCTCAGCCAGCAGAGAAAGTGATTAAGGTCGGTCTTATTTATCGTTCTTTACTGCAAAATTTATGCGACGTAATCGACTTTTCCACTTACTGTTGAGACGTGCTACAGAAACGTTGATTACTGTGAGCCGCTCGCGCACGGAGCACTTGCCTGCGGTTCCCCGCGTTATTCCCGCCTGCCCTGAACGCGGCCGCGCTGCACTGGGACGCGACCACGGAAGCCGGCGCTCTCCGCTGGCGAGCAGCCGCCTACGGCGCACCACAGCAGAGGCGGTGCGCCGGGGCGGCAACCACGCTGCACCGCAGCCTCGCAGATACTGCGGCTGCCGACGCAGCTGCTCTACGGGCTCTTGACTGACGAACACGAGGAGTATTCGTTAGTAGAGACATGTGATGCAACCAGCAAATGTTGACGTTTCCAACATCAGTGCCTTCTCCGTCGCAATAGCTACAACGGTAAGAATACTCACAGCGTCTTGCGTTTGATGTTATAGCGGTGAAACAAGTAATCAGAAAATAACGAAAATTCGCATGTACATAGAACAAAGTTGTATGTTTATGTTGTGTCTAGGCAAGACAGCCTAGACACAATGAGAGGAAGCCGAAAGGCACGCGCTTAAACTCACGCAGGCTGGCGTGAGGTCTGAAACAGGATACGTAATGAATGCTATAAAGAAAAGTACGTAGCTTCTGGAATACTTAACTTTAATCCACATTTGTAGAACATCGCTCTTGATGATACATGCTTCACACTATTAATTATTAAAGCTATGGCGCCTTGCTAGGTCGTAGCAAATGTAGCTGAAGGCTATGCTAACTATCGTCTCGGCAAATGAGAGCGTATTTGTCAGTGAACCGTTCCTTGCAAAGTCGACTGTACAACTGGGGCGAGTGCCAGTACGTCTCTCTAAACCTGCCGTGTGGTGGCGCTCGGTCTGCGATCACTGACAGTGGCGACACACGGGTCCGACGTATACTACCGGACCGCGGCCGATTTAAAAGCTACCACCTAGCAAGTGTGGTGTCTGGCGGTGACACCACAGTTTAAACCATGCAAAGGAAATTTTTCTCCTAATTACGGTCCGATTTTCATACGTCCTTGAAGTTTTGTCTCGTGAAAAGAAGCTAGAGAAATCACTGTCTCTTAAACACAGAGTGTTTCACGAAGGACTTGACAACTTTAAAAATACATATAAATTTATTGAGAGAAGGTATAGAGCTGGGTTTAGTGTCATTTTGTAAGGAAATACGTCAAGTCTCCTTACCTTAAACTAACGATGTAGTATGTAGCTTCCGTTGGCTATTCCGCACACATCCCATAGCTTTCTGCTGGGTTCCGGGGCATGTCGGCATTGCTGGGAATGAAAGGGCAGATCTCGCAGCCAAGGAGGCGTGTCTCGCCCCACAAGTATCTCAGTGTGCTATCCCCTTGCACGCACTCACCTCGCTGTTGAGCTCACGAGTCATGCGTCGGTGGGAGGATGAGTGGCTGGAAGTGGCTGACAATAAGCTCCGTGCAGTCAAGCCCACAACGCGTGTGTGGTGTACTTCCTTTCAGCCCCGTCGACGGGGCGAGGTTCTCCTCACTCGGCTTTGAATAGGCCACAGCCCTATGACGCATGGGTTCCTGCTCCGGCGAGAAGACCCTCCAATGTGTGGTGCTTGCGGCGTCTAGGTCACTGTGCGCCACGTTTTATTGGATTGCGTTTTATTTTCTGACCAGCGGGTCGCGGCTGACTTGCCAGGGGACCTGCCATCTCTTTTAGGCAACACTCGGACGAATGTGGCTAAAGTTTTAAAGTTCTCTGCCCTGTCAAATGTTTTTACAAAGATTTTAGGGAGAAGATTTTAATTTTCTCACTGTGTGACTAGCTCGCCCATATTTTATGTAAGTGGCCAGCCAATAACAATTTCCTGTGACATTCTTGTTGCTATGTTTCCCCTTTCCGTAGGTTTTACTTTCTTAGGTAGCATTTTCCTTCTTTTCCTGCTTTCTTTGAGTGTGTGCTTTAGTTTTCTTAGGTCTGTCCACATTCGTTCCTTTTAATGTGTGTCAGGGCGCTGATGACCTCGTTGTTGAGCGCCCATAAGCCCCAAAACACCACCACCACCACCACCCATCAGAAGTCAATTGCTCAGTGGCTGCGTAATTTCTTGCTCCAAGTTCAGGTAGAGAAGCCAGCCCAGGAGCTACAAACACGATATCCTTGATGAATCCCCATTTAAAAAATCGAGTGGTGTCAAGTCTGGGGAATGTGGGGGCCTTGAAATTGGCGCACAACAGCTAATCCATTGACTTGGAAAGCGGACGCTGAAAAAATCCCACATGTCAGCCAGGTACTGAGGTGGTGCACCATCTTACACGTAATAAAAATTTCGTTCTTGGTCATTTTCATCAATCTGTGGTATCAAAAATTGTTGTGTTATCCAGTTACACTACCTCTTTGATGGTTGTCTCACTGGGCCATACACTTTGTTGTTGCTCAGTGCTCAATAAACGTTCAGTTTAAGTCAATCACGAACATGTTGAAATGTTTGATGTGGATTTTCACTGCCCCACATCCTACAAAAAATGGTTCAAATGGCTCTGAGCACTATGAGACTCAACTTCTGAGGTCATTAGTCCCCTAGAACTTAGAACTAGTTAAACCTAACTAACCTAAGGACATCACAAACATCCATGCCCGAGGCAGGATTCGAACCTGCGACCGTACCGGTCTTGCGGTTCCAGACTGCAGCGCCTTTAACCGCATGGCCACTTCGGCCGGCCCACATCCTACAGTTATGTGTGTTAATCTTGCCACTCAACTGAAAAGTCGACTCGTCAGAAAGATGATTTTGGGCAAGAAATGTTCATCTTCACATAATCGATTTAACATATCTGCACAGAAGTTCCTACGAGCAATTTTATCAGTGTCTTTTATTCCTTGTACGGTTTCATAGCCAAACGGCTCCTCAACTCGCGCCAAACGGTCGTATGTGGGATCTGCAGTTCACGATATGCGCGCCAGGTCGATTTTGCAGCGTTGTTCACAAAATGTCTACTCATTCGCTCAACGACGTCGTCAGATGTGCTTGGACGACCTGATGATTTCACATGTCTTACCGAGCACCCTGTTTCTACAGCACATTTATGCCATTCATAAACTGAAGGTCTACTAGGAGAATCTTTAGCGTACTTGGTATGGAAAGTACACTGAACTGTGGTCGCCGAATTTGATTCTTCAAACCAAAACACACAGGTAGGACGCTCAGGTCCAGTGAAGGCAACCATATTTAACGCAGCTGCCGCTAGAGCAGTGCCTTTCAGCGCTAGCGAAATACGCAAGGCAAAGTTGATGTATTTCCATACAAACTGACACTACAAAGACCTCTATAAGTACTATGAATTTTTTTTCAAAATTGTTCTCTTTGGAATACCCTATGTACCGCTCCCGTTTCAACTAAGATGTAACATTCATGCACAAAACAAAAATAGATATTTCCACGATTCCGACAAGGTGTAACACATCGATGTTCGTGGTGCCGTGGGACCAGAATAGGAGCTCAGTCTGGGGTGAATCACAGTGAAAAGGGTAACAGTCGTCCGCCGGCAGGGACGCCAGGGGTCGCGCACTCGACTCCCCGTTACGCGGAGCAGACGACGTCACGTGGTGCCACCTGCCTGGGGGTGGGGGTGGGGGTGGGGGTGGGAGGAGGGGCGTTGCGCTGTGTCCGGCGGGCGACGCGGCTCTGCCTCCCACCCCGGAGTCGAGGGACGCAGTATCAGCGTTTACTTGTGTGTGTGTGTGTGTGTGTGTGTGTGTGTGTCGAGCTGGAACAGCGGTTCTGCCCATTTGCTCGGCTGTGCTGCTATGAAGACAATAAATAAGTGAATAAATAAAATACTGAAAAGAATACTTGATGCGTGTTGTTAACACTGGTTAATACGAAGAAAAACTTACTCTTACATTAAGTTACTGTGTGACATGACGATATTCACGTTACTGCTGTAATTATTTATGGATCAATAAAGAAATTTAACCGGAATGATCACTGTTACTATTAGATGTCAGGTCCACCAGCTACGTGAACAACTCTTATTGCATTTGTATTTGTAATCGCAAACATTTTTCAGCACGTTTCTGCTCCCGTCACTGGGTACTGTTTATTCGAAGCCGGATGTTTTCAACTGGCAACTACGCTACGAACACTGGGTCTGCAGACAGTTTCCGGCTGCCGTTGTCGTTGCCTCAGTGTTCCTCCACTGCTGCGTCACGCAGGACCCTCCGTAGTCTGCCGCACGCTGGCAGCGCGCCACCTGTTTATCACTGAGCGGCCAACCCAGAAAGCAGAACCATCTGCTGGTGGCCTACCAGACGGTTTCCAGAGGCACCAAAAATTTGGTCCTCAAAACTTCATGTGATTACTGAGCGAATTTAAAAGTTAAAAATGCTGTCAACACCCATTAAGTGATATAAACTTATTTTAATAGTTCAACACAGAAATGTGTTACAGTCAAAAACCAATTGTCCTCTCGAGGCAGTATAACTGCCACAACTTTCTTCATACAATATTTGACAATAACACAACTTAGCAACTCCCAGCAAACTTTACACATAATTTCAAACCTTCTTTTTACAGAGACTGACCCCCTCCTCCCTCCATCCCTCCCGCAACACAGCCAAATTTACAAAAGGAGACAACTTTATTGCTTACTGAATTTTCGCTGTTGCTGCAGTAAAACTTAAACATCAGAGATACTATTTTCAATTTATTGGTCTATTACCGACTCTGTTAGCAGCGCAAATGCAACACTCAATGAACGTGCAAACTTCTATCCTCTTACCCATCAATGCGGTGGAGATACAGTAAAGCGCCAAAGAAACTGGTATAGATATGCGTATTCAAATGCAGAGATATCTAAACAGGCAGAATACGGCGCTGAGGATGACAACGCCTAAATAACACAACTAGTGTCTGGTGCAATTGTTTAGATCGGTTACCGCTGCTACAATGGCAGGTTATCAAGATTTAAGCGAGTTTGAACGTCGTGTTATAGTCGGCGCACGAGCGATGGGACACAGAATCTCTGAGGTAGTGATCAAGTGGGGATTTTGCCGTACGACCATTTCACAGGTGTACTGTGAATATCAGGTATCTGGTAAAATATCAAATCTCCGATATCGCTGCGGCTGGGAAAAGATCCTGCAAGAACGGGACCGATGACAACTGAAGAGAATCGTTGACCAATGACGACTGAATAGAATCATCGACGTGACAGAGGTGCAACTCTTGACAATTTGCTGCAGATCAATGCTGGGGCATCAACAAGTATCAGCGTGCGAACCATTCAGCGAAACACCATCGATATGGGCTTTTGGAGCTGAAGGCCTACTCGTGTACCTTCGATGACTGCACAACACCAACCATTATGCCTCACCTGATCCCATCGACACTGACATTGGACTGTTGATGACTGAAAACTGTTGCCTGGTTCGACGAGTCTCTTTTAAAATTGTACCGAGCAGGTGGATGTGTACGGGTATCGAGACGACCTCATGAATGCATGGATATTCATGTCAGCAGGGGACTGTATAAGCTGGTGGAGGATGCTCTGTAATGGTGTGGGGGGTTTGGAATTGGAATGATATGGGTGCCCCCCCCACCCCGATATGTCTTGACACAACTCTGACTGATGACACGTACGTATGCATCCTGTCTGATCCACTGCATGCATTCATGTCCATTGTGCACTCCGACGAACTTGGGCAATTCCAGGAGGACAATTCTGCACCCCATACGCCCAGAATTGCTAGATTGGCTCGGGGAACACTCTTATGAGTTTAAACACTTCCTCTGGCCACAAAACTGCCCAGATGTGAACATCATTGAGCATATTTGGGATGCCTTGTAAAGTGCTGTTCAGAAAAGATCTCCACCCCCTGGTAATTTTACGGATTTATGGACAGCCCTGCAGGATTCACGGTATCAGCTCCCTCCAGCAATACTTCAAACATTAGTGGGGTCCATGCCACGTCGTGTTGCGGCACCTTTGTGTGCTCGCGGGGGCGCTATACGATATTAGGCAGGTGTACCATTTTTTTTGGTTCTGCAGTGCATGACGTCATAAACACCGAAATGCATGGAAAACATGCTTTTGGTTAACGTAGCGCTCAGATTCCCCTGGCTGTCTTACCTAGTGTTTCATAATGACGTGACGTATATACCTTGAGTATAATTTCAAATGTTTTCTAAATTTTTTGCCACTTACGTGCTTACAGCCGGATATTTGACATATTAACTCACTTGCAATGTAATGGGAAGCTTAAAGCTGTTTTATACATGGAAGTGGATTCTTTAAAGAATCGGAGGTTTGGTGGTTACACACTAAGACAGACAAACTGGGATGAAGTGCCTCCAACACGTTTCACCCATACATGTGATCTCACGAGGTTGTCTATGCTCAGCTATGAAAATGGACTCGATAAGGAACCTGAGGTATCAGTATTCAGTATCTAACCTGCATAACACTGTGTGAGTGTTGTATGAGTGTCGGTTTCACTGTCATTTAAGCCCTCAACAGATCGTTACATGACAAACGTAAAACCAATAACATTTGGATGAGCTAACTGACTGCGTATTTGCATATGAAAAAGTACAGTAACAAATGAACCTGTAACAAGGAAAACCTAAGCTATCTGACTACGTTTTTGAACAAGAATTTAGAAGTGATACAGAATCTGGTTTGTGAAACGAGATTTACTGGATTAGAGTACATGACATGTTGAGGTGTGTCAGTGTCTCTGTTTGGGCCCTGAGTTTGATCTCACCCCTATAGATGACTGTCTTTTTCCATGTGGTTTACAGCAATTCGCAGCAGCAGCGGCTGCAGCTTATTGTCACTAAGAATCAATTTAATAAAACTGAGTTTGCTTGGGTTTTGTTAACTACTAAATAACTTGCAATAAGGGATTTCACAAATTAAGTCAATTTAAAAACTTTAGAAATCATCGTGACCAATAACAGACAATGACAACTAAATATCAATAATGGCTGAGTGCCAGATTAACGAATTATTTCGATTTCAAAGTTACATTAACATTGAATAATCACAGCATATTTATTAATTAGATGTGGAGAATAATTATTATTATTATTCGGGGGATAAGGAGGTTTCTTTTTAACTCACAAGAAAAACGTGGGATTGTTGCAAACTCGGTCTAAGAATCAGGAGCCTAACCCTGCAATTATCCTTTACACTATGCTTGTGAATTTTACCCTGAATTCCATCTTCAAGCGTAGTTAAGCCATCTAAATTTCTCCTGGCTATGTAAATGAAAGGGCAGCGTGACACGTCTTCTGTCTCCGAGCTCTCCACCGACACTACTACTTCCACTCCCGCAGAAGACAGACCTCGTCTCACAACAATGCTTAGAATCGCGCTCCCGTGTTTCGCCCTCAGATTGTTACTATAGATATGTGAGTGCTTATTTATTTCCAATCTTACACAATGCAGAGAATAGCGTTAAGTTGGCTATATTGTTTTCAATGTAATGGAGAGTTCTGACACACTTCTTACAGCTTGTGGTTGTTCTGGCAATTTTAGAAACTGATGAACACAGGTGACTCAGTGGTCCAAGTATTGTGCATAATTTGGAAATAACTGGGCCGAAGACCCGAAAGCCCACCATTGTTTCACTAACATTCACAACAAGGCCCACAGAACGGAAACTACAAACCAATTCACTGAACACATATGTCATCAGTTGCTAAACGATATATTGACCACGAACTGTTTACAATTGCCGCAAAAGGGATCGACTTAGGAAACAAGAGCAGGTGGCATTTGCAGATGGACAGTCGTCTTTGACGTTGCAGTGGCCATCAGTACATGGCAGAAGATCATCAAAAAACCTCGCGTCTCTCCAAAGTTATGACTGAATGAACAGCTTTGTCATGTACCCCATGGCAACGCCAGTAAAGACACACACATACACACACACCCACACACACACAGGACGATCAAATGGTGAGTGGTCTGCCGTCCCACACTCGACCATCTCAGATTTGGGCTTCTCTGACTAATCAAAGGAATATGTACTGATTTGTAGCCCACACAGTCAGACTGGTAGGTGAATGTAGACAAAAAATACCGGAGACACAACAAAATTTTGGTCGAGACTGGAGCACTGTATTTGAGCGTATAATTCTGATAAGACGGTAAAACCTGGAAGGCTGTTTGGACTGTCTACATTGTAAGATGGCAAGAACTATGCCCCTTACATGAAGTTATTACAGATCACCTAACTCACGCTGAACACACAGTAGGGCTGAACAAAAATGACTGACAAGGCACAATGCATCTTGTAGAGGGTATAGTATTGACGTATTGGAGTAATTAATGTTGGGTGATGGTTTTGAAGTAATTCACACGACATGAAAACTTTGTGGAAACACGTCGATTTACTGGAGGCTAGTTTATCCCTGGGAAGTATAGAGAGTTGACCGTAGCCGGCTGGGGAGCAGTGAAGGGTAAGCAACAATAGGCAGCTTAGGGTAGCTCAAGCTCTGAGAAAGCTGTAACAGGGCGCAGCCTCCAGCTGCCTTAAGATGAGTGACAGTGAGTGGGTGGTTGATCCCATGCTGGGGTACCGGGAAGCAGATGTGGAATTTGTACGCCTGTTGATAAATGTCCGTCATCCCATTTTCAGTGAAACATGCGAGAAAGCAATGCGACTATAGCAACTTCACACTGAATTCACACTCCACAGAGTCAGAAGTAAATCAGGTGAAGAGCGACAGAATGAAATACGCCGGCCTCCAATGGGAACATAGGACCAAGGAATTTGAAGTACTCTTCTGGGAGTCAGAAGTCCGAAAAAATTGGTGTTTTGTGCAGACACTAACCCTGATGGGTGGCCTGGGAGGAGCTAATTAGCAGAAGTTGAGAAGAAGGGAAATTTTGTGGGCATTTGTTCACTTCCCAGAGCAGGCATTGGTCGGCGCTGGGCAGCGATGCATAATTAACACGAGTTGCGCTGCAATTGGCGTAAGTGATTTTTCTGGAGGGAAACAGAGGTGAAGAGTGGACTGGGTGAAGTCTCCGTAGAGGTCTTCCGTTCCCAGCTTGCCTAGAGTGCGGACATGGCGTGCTTTACTCAGCTTGCCTGAGAGAGAGTCAGCATCTCTGCAGTTAGCAAATAGAACGACTGAGCTTGGAGATAGAAAGTTTTGGTTCAGCTATGTACTCAGCAAGATAGCTAGGAGTGAATAGACGAGCACAGTCTTGCAGCACCACGACGCCAGTCGACATCCTCACAACGACGCTTCCCCGCCACGCTGAATTCGGTGATATTGCACCCGCTCCGGCTTGAATTAGGCCACATTAATTTGTTGGATCACGTCGGCAAAGTTCCATGAGGATTTCATGGGCCGTGTGTTAGGGAATTCTTCTCGTACTTCGCATTACACCTGGGTCAGTCGATAGGAATTAATTTTGATTTATCGCGCTTTACTCCACGTAAATGCAATTTATTACCACTGCCTGATAGGACGGTCATGTAATGTGATGATGGAAGGTTGGGAGTTAAAATAAATTTGTGATAATCGACTGCATCTGTTTTCAATCAAGTAGTTGAAATCCCAAGCCATTTCCTTAATTAATTTTATGTTCAACCTTTGCATCTGGTGTTCAATTGTTGAATATAACATCAATGTGCACCCCTTTTTAATTAAAAGTGATCAATTCTGAATCAATTAATGAACACTGCCTCTGCGGTTTAATCAGGAGTCACAGGGCCTTATTACTTTCTTTACGTTATCTGATATTGCGGCAGTTCTGCACTCTCTGTTGATCTGTTAGTCAGTTAGCTGGGGTGAACACACACCAAAACCAGATAAGTGACAGGTGGTGCGTTACATATGGCAGACCCATGCCAGGATACGATACTTCGGGTTTTGCTAGGAAGTAGTCTTGAAAAAGCAAATTTTTCCACATGATCCATTACTTAGCAAATTTTAATTGAAACACGAGTAGCATTAGTTACAATAAGTTACATTGTCATCTTCATGTGCTGTCCTTTCAAATTGACATTTATAGGTGTCTGTGCAATGTATTTGTGATTTGTTGGAGTACTTACGATGTTCAGTGACGTAATCAGCCGATGCTGAGCACACAGAACACAATAATTGGTACTAGCCTTTTTGGGGGAATGCTTCATCAACTGTTTCTTGGGTCACTCCTCACACCCAGTGTATCAATTTGTGTCCTGATATATGTTTTGCGTTACCTAATTATTGAGAGTAAGGGGTACCTTGTTTTTGAGTTTTCGTGTAACATAAAAGTGCAAATGATAACGAGGAGAAAAGCCAAGACAACGGCAGAATGTAATCAGATTGTTACTCGGGAGAACATGGGTGATAGTAGGGAAAGCTCTACCGATGAGCGTGACGAACGAGAGCTGCAACTTCGTGAAACTGGGTCTCACGACTGGTTTAGTCCGCTGAATAGCAAGGACGTTGATTCAGGCAGTGATACTGAGGGCTCGGGGAACGCAGGGAGTACAGAATTAATCCATAAGTATGGAAGATCCAGCCTAAGAAGCCAGAGTGTGTTGGAAGAAAACGGTGTCCGACGATTATCAAACGATTCATTCACAAGTGATCCGACGGGGGCGCGGAGACAGTACTTGTCTAGATATCGGATGGTTCCTCAGAACAGAGGAGAAGAGGCGCATTTTCAACCACAAAAGGACGAGGATCAAAATGCGGCTACTCTCAAAATCATTACGGACCTGTTGCAACAGATGCAAACGGTGAACTTAGAGCTGAGCGGCAACCTTAATGCCGAAATTAAAAAGGCGATTTCGGAGCTGAACTATAGGCTCACAGAAGTTCATAGGGAAGTAAAAGAGGAGGTAAAGAATCTCGGCGTCAAAATAGAGAAAGAGATTGCCATCATCAAACGAATGGCAATTGAAGACGAATTAATTGCGAAAGGTGCAAGGAAAATAGCGAGAGAAACTCGGGACTCCACGCAAAGCACGGCAAAAGTAGGAAAGGTCATGTTATCAAGGCTACAGAACCGGATAAAACGTGCTGAAGAAAAGCAACAAGAGCAACCGGACATAGGGCCTAACGAGATGTGGAAAGAGGAGGTGGCGTTATTAAAAAGAAATTTAGAGGACGAGGTAAAACGTCTCATTACAGAGACATCAGGAAAGGAGACGGTTGTAATTACTGCATCGAATGAACCGTCACTTGCCGGAACACAGATAACTGCTTCACGATGTGACGAAGTTGACACTATAAACAACGGGAGCCACGTCTTCATTCACAGCTCTGAGGCAACGACCGAGGTAAACACGGACAGCGCGCAGCAGTCCAGTGAGCACAATTGCTGTCAGATGATTATATGTAACGAACAAGTGTCGAAAATACAGAGGGGGAGAGATGACGATAGCGTGTCGGAACGAATTAGTCCACGTCCAGAAGTTCATACGAATCGTAAGAACGGGCGAAAAGATAACTGGAATGACGACCGGTTTGACTACAAGCATTTTGTATCAGTCCGATGCTTCCATCACTACAAGGACGAAGGTAATAGCTTGCATCCAAAAACTTTTATGGGACAATTCGAGTTATCTTTGCCCCCACACTGGCCATTGATGTACCAGCTGGATGTTGTGTGCTCCCATATGGAGGGCGCGACCGCTGAGTACATGAGAAATGTAGCGAAGACGAGCGTCTCGTTCGAAGAATTCAAAAATTCCTTCTTGGGCAAGTATTGGTCTGAAGAAACCCAAGAAAGAATCGAACAAGAAATTATGATGTCCAGAGATATGGAAGCGGCAGCGTACCGGAGTCCGGTCAAATTTTTAGAAAATATGACAAAAAGGAACCAGTACCTAGACAACCCATGTAGCAGTGCGGAAATCATCAGATTATGCTACATGAAACTTCTCATCTCGTATCAACAATCACTTGCCGGTCGTTGTGTTAGCGATACTGAGGTATTTAAGGGCATTTTAAGCGAACGGGGATTCGCATTTCAAGAGGAACAGGCGTGGAAGAAACGTCGACAGCGTGAACAAAATAACAACCGTCGCAATAATGGACCTCAATGGGGTAGTAGGCCAGTGCCGAACTACAACGGCCACAATCAAGATAAGATTAATGGAAACTCGAAAAGAAGGTACGCGGAAGATTAGCGACACCCTCCAGTGCAACATAATAAATTACAAAGGACTTGGGACGGTAATCAGCAATCGGGAAGGAACAGGAATAACATTTACCAAAATAACAACCACGAAGAGGTCGAAGTCCGCCCTCCGAAGCCTGGTCCATCCCACCTTAACGGGCAGGATTACGAAAAACTAGACCAGAGCGCGGACAGGAGTTGCAAAACGTCCGTAACCTCGGAACTAGTCAGTAACATAAACATTATCGAATACGACGATGTCACCGAGTTATTCCTCGAAGGAAAGGAAGGGCAACAAAATAAAGACATATACCCCGTAGTGAAAATCAAAATGGGTGGCTTAACGGTGGCCGCTATAATTGATAGTGGAAGGCAGCTTTCAGCGATCTCAGAAGAGGTATTTAAGACATGTAAGAATGTGCTGAAGCCACCGACTCTTGCCACACAAAAGACGAAGGTCAGGGGTGCATTACTTGGAAAGAGTATAGAAATATCTCACCAGACACGTTTAGAATTCGAATGTCAGGGACATCAGTTGACTGCTAATCTTTTTGTCATTCATAAACTGTCCACCGATTTTATCATTGGTATGGATTTCCTATCAACGAACAAAGCCATAATCGATTTGAGTCGAGGAGAAGTCATATTAGGAGAGGGTGACAAAATCCATCTTCGTTTCGATGAACAGACAATCCCAGGGCAGTTACAAAAGAGCTGTCTCAGACTACAGTTTCCAAACCAGGCGGAGTCAACAGGTGAAGCCGACGGCGGACAGGAAAATAGAGATAATACTTCGAAAGAAGCACAGTAAGTAGAAATACATAAGGAAATAAGCGAGAAATTGCAGGGCATAAAGGTCATAAGAGACGCAGACAAAGAACGGTTACACAATGTGCTAAGAAGGAATATTGAAGTTTTTCTACCCAAAACGGGCTCCATAAAGGGCTATCAATATAAATTTGACGTAAAGAGGCACAAATCGTTTCGAGTACCGCCGTACCCGATTCTGTGGTCGTACCGAGATCGTGTTTTTATCGAACTCCAGCGAATGCAGAGGGAGGATGTGATAGAGCCAGAAAAGTCACAATACAACAGCCCCCTCAGGATCGTAGACAAAAGTAACGGGGCAATTCGACTTGTGCTAGATTCCCGGCAGATCAATACGATCATAGTTCCGGAAACCGACAGACCCGAGAGGCTCGATGAGTTGCTGCAGAAATTCCATGGAGTTTCGGTGTCTCCCTCTCTGGATTTGAAATCCAGCTTGCGGCAAATCGAGTTGGATCCAGAATGTAGAAGATACACGGCGTTCATCGCATTTGGTAAATGCTATCAATTTAAGAGACTCCCCTTTGGCCTGAATATTTCGTCTACAGCATTTATAAGAGGGTTAGGAACAATTTTGGATGAGGGGTTAAGGGAGAGAATAATATGTTACGTTGATGATATCCTCATTGCGGAAAAGACATGGGAATCTCACAACAATCTTCTAGTAGAAGTGATCTCCAAATTAAGAAAACATGCGGTGACGGAAAATACACTCCTGGAATTTGAAATAAGAACACCGTGAATTCATTGTCCCAGGAAGGGGAAACTTTATTGACACATTCCTGGGGTCAGATACATCACATGATCACACTGACAGAGCATGCACAATGTCGGCACTAGTACAGTGTATATCCACCTTTCGCAGCAATGCAGGCTGCTATTCTCCCATGGAGACGATCGTAGAGATGCTGGATGTAGTCCTGTGGAACGGCTTACCATGCCATTTCCACCTGGCGCCTCAGTTGGACCAGCGTTCGTGCTGGACGTGCAGACCGCGTGAGACGACGCTTCATCCAGTCCCAAACATGCTCAATGGGGGACAGATCCGGAGATCTTGCTGGCCAGGGTAGTTGACTTACACCATCTAGAGCACGTTTGGTGGCACGGGATACATGCGGACGTGCATTGTCCTGTTGGAACAGCAAGTTCCCTTGCCGGTCTAGGAATGGTAGAACATGGGTTCGATGACGGTTTGGATGTACCGTGCACTATTCAGTGTCCCCTCGACGATCACCAGTGGTGTACGGCCAGTGTAGGAGATCGCTCCCCACACCATGATGCCGGGTGTTGGCCCTGTGTGCCTCGGTCGTATGCAGTCCTGATTGTATCGCTCACCTGCACGGCGCCAAACACGCATACGACCATCATTGGCACCAAGGCAGAAGCGACTCTCATCGCTGAAGACGACGCGTCTCCATTCGTCCCTCCATTCACGCCTGTCGCGACACCACTGGCGGGCTGCACGATGTTGGGGCGTGAGCGGAAGACGGCCTAACGGTGTGCGGGACCGTAGCCCAGCTTCATGGAGACGGTTGCGAATGGTCCTCGCCGATACCCCAGGAGCAACAGTGTCCCTAATTTGCTGGGAAGTGGCGGTGCGGTCCCATACTGCACTGCGTAGGATCCTACGGTCTTGGCGTGCATCCGTGCGTCGCTGCGGTCCGGTCCCAGGTCGACGGGCACGTGCACCTTCCGCCGACCACTGGCGACAACATCGATGTACTGTGGAGACCTCACGCCCCACGTGTTGAGCAATTCGGCGGTACGTCCACCCGGCCTCCCGCATGCCCACTATACGCCCTCGCTCAAAGTCCGTCAACTGCACATACGGTTCACGTCCACGCTGTCGCGGCATGCTACCAGTGTTAAAGACTGCGATGGAGCTCCGTATGCCACGGCAAACTGGCTGACACTGACGGCGGCGGTGCACAAATGCTGCGCAGCTAGCGCCATTCGACGACCAACACCGCGGTTCCTGGTGTGTCCACTGTGCCGTGCGTGTGATCATTGCTTGTACAGCCCTCTCGCAGTGTCCGGAGCAAGTATGGTGGGTCTGACACACAGGTGTCAATGTGTTCTTTTTTCCATTTCCAGGAGTGTATATTAAAGTCCTGTTCTGGAGGAAGACAAGTACATTTCTTGGGTCATGTCATCTCAGGGGAAGGAATTATGCCAGACCCAGAGCAGATGAGGACAATCGCAGAATTTGCAACGCCTACCACAAGGACACAGCTGAGAGGCTTTCTCGGTGTCGTGAATTTTTGCAATAAATTCGTATATATAGAGGCATTGGCGACACCACAACTGTGGTAATTAACCGGAAAGAATGCGGCGTGGGTATGGGACAATGATGCAGAAAGCGAATTCAGTATACTAAAATCAGCTCTGGCAAAGGCTCCGATTCTGTGACATCCTGATGTAGCGTATGACTTCTGTATGGTCACGGATAGCGCGAAAACTGGGATAGGCGTAATGGTCTTCCAAGAATATGAAGAAGATGGAGTAAAGATACACAAAACGATCGCGTTCGGGAGTCGGATGGTGAGTAAAAGCGAAAGGAACTAATCAGTAACCGAACTGGAGGCCCTCGCGATAGCATGGGGGTTCCAGAAGTTCAAGTACTTTTTATTCGGACGTAAGACACATGTCTATACCGATCGTAGAGCTCTGGAGTTCTTACTTACTGCCAAATTAACGCATTGGAGGCTTGTGAGATGGGTTGCTGTCCTCCAGGATTTCAATTTCACAATAGTCTACGTACCGGGACCCAAAAATGTAATAGCGGATGCGCTATCCCGTTCCCCTCTGGGGATAAGCGATTATCAGGCTGAAGAACTGGAACAAGAATATTTCTCCTTGTTCTATCTACGAAAAGTGGCATTTGAAAATTATATGACAGTGACAATGCGTGATATTGGGCGAGAACAAGACAAAGATCCTGTGCTGAGAGGAATAAAAGAAAAGTGTAAAGACAGAACGCAAGCCAGGCTTAGGCAGCATTATCTGTTAGGAAAGGGTGTCCTGTTTTACAGAAGAAATCCGCGTGAGACGTTGTGGGTCGTGTGTGTGCCAGAGGAAGTAATAAACAAACTCATCTGGTATACACATCTCAGTTATGCTCACTTCGGACCCAGGAAGTGCTTCTTGAAACTAAAAAGCGTATGTCGCTTCAAAAACATGGAGAGACGAATACGCAAGGTTCTCGCGGTATGGAAGAAGTGTCATAAGGCGAAAACAATTACTGTAGCCATGCAGCCACCTCTGTACCCCATTATTCCGGAGAAATTAAGACAAACAGCGGCGACGGACTTGATGGGTCCGTTATCAACCACACAAAGGGGTTATAGATACACCATGGTGGTCTTAGAATTAACGTCTAAGTATGTCACCCTGACACCATTGAAAAGAGCAACCGGGACAACGGTGAGCAGGGTGCTACGTAGAGATTTCCTGGCACAGGTAGGGCCAATGGAGTATATTTTGTCAGACAATGGGCCACAGTACAGGTCGGAGGTACGGAAGAGAACACTTGAAAGTCATGGAATTAAACCAGATTTCATATCCCGCTTCCACCCCAGTTCTAATCCCTCTGAAAGGACAATGAAGGATTTACTTAACCTTTGCAGATTGTACTGCAGTAAGAAGCACGCCACATGGGACATCTTCATCAAAGATTTCCAGGAAGTAATTAATGAGATACCCCACAGCACCATCCTGTTAGCTCCAATCACGGTACTAAAGAACCGGGACCCGCCGGACAGGATCCGTCTGTTAGTGGAGTTTCCTCCAAAAACACGGCAGCGACATGGGACTGTCGTGGAGAAAGCCCTACAAAATATCCGACGTGCAGGCAAGAAGCGTAAAGCACGCTCGGATAAAGGGGCGCGAGTACGACAATTTGTGGTTGTGGAAAAGGTACTCATTAAGACACACCGACTGTCAAACAAGCAAAGGAAGTTGCGCCACAAATTCTTCGCCGCGTATAGTGGGCCTGTGCGAGTGTGGAGAATAGCGCATGCCAACGCATTGGAAGTAGAATCCATAAAAACAGGAAAATCGCTGGGAGTGCATCCGACAGCACATGTAAAGGCATTTGTGGAATGATGAACTGCAGACTTTGTACATGGAATTGCAGTAAATATAGGCTTACAATAAGGATTTTTGTCAAAGTGTCTTGTTTGTTTGTGTATATACTGATCTTAGTGGTAGAATGTCTAATTTATATGAGCCGATATTTTGCGTTTTCATTATTAATAATGATATCTCGCCTCTCGATGTGGTGAAAGTAAAGTGCACTAGAGTATTTTGTAAAAACACATGATAAAAGAATGGAGAAACAAGTATTTCTTGGTGTACCCCTAAAAAGAAAAGATTTATTAGGAACTCTGTAAATTACAGAAAAGTTCCCCGTAGTTGTATCTCTGTCATTGGAGAACGTATTTAAGGTGGCCAGTCCCATAGATCGTTACGAGGACGCACTGACGAATCTCGTATGCCCCTGAATACGTAAGAGGTGGACAGCTATGCGCAGTAGCGTGAATTAGCGCACCCAGTTCATGTTAATAAAGAACCGGATGTAATGATCTACAGAGTGAACAGCAGCACTGATATGCCAGAAATACTTGTTGATACCAAGATAGTGTAACAACTGCGAGTGTGAGCAGTGAGCTATATTTGTGTTGTGCCATTGTGACATTGCTAATCCGAAACATGTTCACAGGCCTTATAAAATCATTCATAACAAAAGGAGAAAACGGGAAGAAAATAGAGAAGAGAAGAAGTGTCGCAATAGCACACGATAAAGGACGCTATCCAAACTTCCAACAAAAATCTTGGTAAGACTGACACATGTCTAAGTTTGTTGTGTTTTATACATGTTCGCAGGCACAGTAAGAGGGACGTCTGCCACATAGGGAACTCAGAAGAAAAAACAGGATTAGAGAAAAAAAGTAGTA
Organism: Schistocerca serialis cubense; assembly: GCF_023864345.2. Taxonomy (NCBI): domain Eukaryota; kingdom Metazoa; phylum Arthropoda; class Insecta; order Orthoptera; family Acrididae; genus Schistocerca; species Schistocerca serialis. The sequence continues at coordinate 83,709,094 of NC_064648.1, forward strand.
AATAGTAAATAGGTAGTCGGGTTGGCCAACACCGGGTTAGTCGTAGGAACTGGTAGTTAGAAATGGTGATGGGATCCTGTCCAGATAATCTTGATTCCCTATCCCTTGATTGTGTGTGTGTGAATGACTGTGAGCAAGTTGTCTTGTACATTTTTTATGTTTATGTATAAAAAAAAGTTCTGTTTCATTTCAATTTTAATTGATCCTGATGTAGATTTACAAACAAGAAAGTCATTCCTTTTCTAACGAGACAATTTCATTTTCTTCAGAAAAAATAAATGTATGGTGCTGATGGTTAAACATCAGCACTTTCCATGTACAAAAATTACTTGTCGTAGTGTGTTAATGTAGCGTAACTGAGCAAGAGGGAGTTGAAGCTACGACATCTGGCACACCACACACGAGCTGACAAGGAACGAGGACGACAGCAATTAGGGAAGCACACAGCTGACGATGGTGATGGCATGCAGACCACCCCCTGAATCGACGGGGACGGTGGTCAACTCAGCAGCCAATGAGAGGTGACATCCAGCACCTCTGTGTACGATAAAGAGATCGGTTCTGGTCTCTGTACACGGTACAGATCGGGGGCAGCAATGAAGAGGTCCAAGAAGGTTTCTATATTTGTTGCTTGCGACGTCAGGTGGAGCGACAGCCCAGATGACGTTTCGTGCGTAATGACACCAGCTTTGAAGGCCTGAGCAAAAAATAGGCTCTTGTCTGATCACGGTCCCTCCCTTGCCCTAAAACGTCTATCGAAGGAGCAATGACCTGTGGCTGAGCCGCGAAAGGTCGCCTATCATAGATGCACCGATGGGGTCTTGTGCCTGTCGGACAAAATATCAACAACGAGCTCTTAGGTGAGAGCCATCCTGCCTCAAGAAAATGCGGGCGCCTGTGGCGCCATCTCCGAAATCGACGTTGCTCTCTTCTCAGCCGTTAGCCATCCCTCAACTTCTTAGTCAGAGCTAATGTCACTTCCATTTCTGCAAGAAACTTGTGCCGTGTGTGTGACTGTGTCAGTGTGGATTCAAAAGAATAATATGCTCCACAACGAACGTACTCATTTGTTCTGTTTATGAATTATGTTATAAGAAGGTTATGATTTTATAAATATGCCATCTGTTAAAACGTCATATATTTGTCATGCCACATCTGTTCGTGTTAGAATAAGATTTCATACTTATACCTTGTTACAAATACACAACAGTGGTTGCTCAATACTCAATGATTCTTGTCATTTTACTTGTGTTATATATATATATATATATATGAAAGGTACATGTGTGTACACAATCCAGACACTGGACTGGGCCAGACCTTGTTGAATTGTGTAAAGATGACACTTACACCATGCACAATATAAACGTCCAGAGACAGTGAGACACAAAAAAAAACAACAAAAAAACCTTTATTTTGAAAATGCCAATCGGGCGTTCACATATAACTGAATGAAAGCAACCACTACCAAATTCACAAAATGTTACACAAATATTGTTCATGTATGTTTTTAGTAATTTAAGTCGAGTAGGGATGGATAACTGAGAGTGAATGGACCTTAAGTTATAATTGTGGGTCTTGCCATTCAAATGACAAGCACAGAGGTGCTTAAAAACGTGTATTTGCCCTTTGCGACGTGTGTCCTTGTAATATAATTGTAGTTTTCTTTTGAGTACTCTGACCAATAATTGTCTCAGGAATCGGCAGAGATTAAAGTAAAATTAGACTAAATAATGACCACGTCTTTAACAGTAAATCCAGTCACCGGAGGCAGGTACCCTAGGAATGAGTGGGAGTTTGCATCAGAGAGGAGGCAGTGGTAATCAATCGCCCATAACTAACCACACGAATGGGTTAAAATAACAGTTATGGAGATATTAATTTTGTGCCACAGGTACCTGTACTACAAAATTGATTTGAAGAGAGGGGCTATGTAAGATGGCAAGAACTATGACCCTTACATGAAGTCATTAAAGATCACCTAACTCACATTGAGCGAACAGTAGAGCTGAACAAAAATGACTGACAAGGCACAATGCATCTTGTAGAGGGTATAGTATGGACGTATTGGAATAACTAATGTCGGGTGATGGTTTTAAAGTAATTCACATGACATGAAAACTTTGTGGAAACGCATCGATTTGCTGGAGGCTAGTTTACCCCAGGGAAGTACTCAGAATTAACCGTGGGCGCTGGGGGAGCGGCTAAGGGAAGCGACAATAGGCAGCTTAGGGCAACCCAAGCTCTGAGAAAGCGGTAACATGGCACGGCCTCCAGCTGCCTTAAGATGAGTGACAGTGAGTGGGTGGTTGACCCCGACTCCATGCTGGTGTACTGGGAAACAGACGGGCAACTTTACGCATGTTGATAAATGTCTGTCGTCCTGTTTTCTGTGAAGCATGCAAGAAAGCCGCGCAAAGCTACGGTGGAGTGGTCAATTGAGGTCAAAATATGCGTGTTCGTGACTATAGCTACTTCACAGTGAATTCACGGTCTGCAGAGCCTGAAGTAAATCAGGTGAAGAGCGATAGTATGAAATACACCGGCCTCCGATGGGAACATAGGACCAAGGAATTTGAAGTACTCTTCTGGGAGTCAGAATTCCGGAAAAATTGGTGTTTGTGCAGACGCTAACCTTGATGGGTCGCCTGGGAGGATCGAAACAGCAGAAGTTGAGAGGAAGGGAAATTTTGTGAGAATTTGTTCACTTCCCAGAGCAGGCATTGGTTAGCGCTGGGAAGCGACGCATAATTTACTCGACTTGCGCTGCAGTTGGCATAAGTGATTTTTCTGGAGGGGAAACTGAGGCAAAGAGTGGACTGTGAGAAGTCTCCGTAGAGGTCTTCCATTCCCAGCTTGCCTAGAGTGCAGACATGGCATTCTTTACTCAGCTTGCCTGGGAAGAGTGAGCATCTCTGCAGTTTCGGACCTAGCAAAGGGAACGATTGAGCTTGGAGATAGGATGTTTTGGTTCAGCTATGTACTGAGCAAGATAGCTAGGAGTGAATAGACGAGCTCAGCCTTGCAGCACCATGGGGTCGGCCGATGTCAACACCACGCCGCCGCTCCACCACGCTGTATTCAGTGATATTGCGCCGGCTCCGGCCACTGATTAATTTGTTGGATCACGTTGGCAAAGTTTCCACAAGGGTTTCATGGGCCGTGTATTGTAGAATTCTTCTCGCACTTCGCATTACACCTGGGTCAGTCGATAGGAATTACTTTCATTGCGCTTTACTCCACTCAAACGCAATTTATTACCACTGCCTGATGGAGAGTCTTGTAATGTGATGATTGAAGGTCGTGACTTAAAATAAATTTGTGCTAATCGAGTGCATCTGTTTTTAATCAAGTAGTTGAAATCCCAAGTCACTTTCTTAATTAATTTTAGGTTCAACGTTTGCACCTGGTGTTCAATAGCTGAATAGAACATCAATGTGCACCCCTTTTCAATTAAAAGTGATCAATTCTGAATAAATTAATGTCAACACTGCCACCACAGTACAATCAGGAGTCACAGGGCCATATTACTTTTTTGCATTATCTGATATTGCGGCAGTTTTGCACTCTATGTTGATCTGTTAGTCAATTATTTGGGGTGAACACACGCCAAAACCAGCTAAGTGATGGGTGGTGTGTTACAGCTTAAATTGCTGCGACTGAAACAAGTAACCATAAAATCCGTATTCTTCCTTCTCGTAAATATTAGTCTCTCTATTTCGCTTAATTGTCGTCTTTCGAGTGTGATGTTCAGCTAGAACCTAAGAGGACAGCTTAAACTGCTGCGAGTGAATCGAGGTGCAATAACATTCAGAAGCTTCCTTGTCACAAAATCGATAGCCGATCATGCGGTCGTCGATATTGCGAGTGACGTCAAAATGACGTGCCGTTTGCAGGAAATTCGTGAAACGAGATATACCCTTTCAAACATCCAAATGAATCATCAAAAAGTCTTGCCTCTGATTGCACCTTTCAAAAAATAAAAGCAAAATATGTGTAGCCTGACAAAGTTCATTCATTCTCATTTCAGTCAACAGTTACCTAATGCTCCATTAAAAATCTCCTCGACCGATGGTATTTAAATTTATCAAATACCCACATGCGAAAGTCCACACCTTCCCAGAGTTTCTCTAGTATTAGTAAGTCTTACCAAGGATGAAATTATGCATACAGCAATAACCCACCAGGTCAGTCCATGTTCACCTACCATTTCTCTTTCTCTTCGTATAACAGAATTCCAGCCTGCATCACAACAAATTTTTCGTCAATATTAAACTCGTGAATAATTTATCTCAACATACACTGTCCACGTCTCTCCACCAACTGCTGAGCTACCAGATTTACGAAGTTTTTCTCCTTTGGTTACATTTATACATACCTCGTCCACGATGATTCATTCACTCTGCTGCTCGAAGTAGCTTACCTACATTCTAATTTTCTTATTCTTTATTAGACCTGTTCCTGCATTAACTCCGTTTAATTTAGTGCTGCTGATCCCATACTGACCTGACTAGAAGTCTTGATCTTCACTTCTGTCACTGCATCCAGCGTTTCAATTTCTCTAACATATCTACACACTTACGAGCACTAACACTTCACACTCTTACCTGTAGAATGCCAGTTTCGTTCTTCTGACTACGTCGTACTTTTCAGTAATCACAGTCTGGAGACTGGTGTGGGCGATTACTTTACCTTTGTAATATTTTAACTAAGACTGTACCATCACCATTTAAGCATGCAGTAGAGGTACATCTTCCTGGAAACAACAGCTGCTATAGTTTCTTCTCGTTTTGAGACATTCGCAGTAGCAACACAGCAAGGCCATGTTGGCTGATGTTACAAGGCAAGACCAGTCAACCATCCAGACTGTTGCCTCTGCCGCCACTGAAAAGCCTTCTGCCCTAATTAGAAGCCACATGTTAGTCTGACCTCTTCACATATACTACCACAATGTGGTTCCACGTACAGTATGCCTATGGTAGATGCACGCAAGACATTCCACCCTGGGAAGTCCACGGTCCATATAACCTACAGATTTGATCATTTATGTTTTGTACCATACTGTATACAGACAATAAGTAATAATTTGTTAACTGCCATTCTTCGTGGTGTTTTTATTTTAGTGGACAGCACACTGAAGGAGGAACAAGATACTGATAAAACCTGGAGCTGAAGAGTCTTGCGCCGCCAGGAAGAGAGAACTCTATGTACTATGGCCCTTCTTTTTCACCCTCCAATCGCTTAGTACAGAAGGTACGCAAGCGGCGGAAAGTGGATATGCGCTGTAGGCTACTGCGCAACTCTCGCACTACATACTCCGCCATTGCCGAGCTCAAGGGCTTCAGACTGCGTTGCACTACAGCCACGTAAACATGGCTGCCGTCATTGTTGCTCCCGCCAAGTGTGAATTACGAAGTGTAATTCGGTTTCTGCAAGCACAAGGGAACAGAGCAGCAGTAATTCATCGGAGAATTAGCAGAGTGTATGGTGATAACTTCATGACTGATTGTGTTGTGCGTGAATGGTGCCGAAAGCTTAAAGATGGCCGAACGACGTGCGTGATGAAGGGGGCCAAGGACGCAAGTCTGTCGTTACAGCCGACCTTGCTGAGCGAGTTGACAGAATGGTTAGAGAAAATTGTAGGTTCACCATAACTTCTTTGTCTATCGAAATTGTGGAAGTTTCAAAATCTGCCATACACTCTATCGATACTGAACATTTCGGCTACAAAAACTTTGTGCTCGTTGGATTCCTAAAATGTTCACTGACGCCCACAAAAGTCACCGAAGGGCGTCAGCTTTGAATTTCCTTGACTGTTATCACGATGAAGGAGACACGATTTTGAAATGAATTTTTAGTGGAGATGAAACTTGGATCCAACACGACACACCAGAACCAAAAGCGACAATCATAAAAATGGATGCATCCAAATACACCAAACAAACAAAAAATATTCAAACAAACGTTTAACAACAGAAAGGTTATTGCTACCATGTTTTGGGACCAAAAAGGTGTGTTGCCTATAGAGCTCATGCAGCCTGAAACCACCATCGGTGCAGCTGCTTATTGTGAAACTTTATGACGTTTGCGGAGAGCTAAAGAAAAAAAAAACAATGAGGAATGCTAGAAGGAGGTCCTCACTCTACAGCGGAGTGTGTGCTGATATGAAACTTCCTGGCAGATTGAAACAGTGTGCCTGACCGAGACTCGAACTCGGGACCTTTGCCTTTCATGGGCAAGTGTTCTACCATCTGACCTACCCAAGCACGACTCACACGCCGTCCTCACAGAGAGTTCTAGTGTCGGTCCAGCACACAATTTTAATCTGCCAGGAAGTTTCAAAGAGGAATGCCGACTTCAGGAATTGTGTTGATACATGACAATGCTCGTCAAAACACTGCTGACACAACCCAACGGCTCCTTGAACTATTTCAGTGGAACATTTTCGATCATCCACTGTACAGTCCTGACCTGGCGCCTAGGACTTTCACATTTTCCCTTAACTGAAGACTGGGCTAGGAGGGCAGCACTTTCAAACCAAAGAAGATCTTTAAAATAACGTCAATGCTCATTTGAAATCATTGGCGGCGAAGCTTTTACACGGGTACGATAAATGTCTCAATCTTTTGGATGATTATGCTGAAAAGTAACCACAAGTGTAAAAAAATTTTGGTACAAAAATAATTGTTTTCTGTGAACTTGTCTTTTATTCGTAGCCTATTGGAGGTTGAAAAAAAAGAAAAAAAAGCGGCCCTGGTAATTCCGTGGGCAGGCTGTAGAGGAGAAATTCCGTAATGTGCAGAGCTGCAAAATCCTCCAATAGCAAAACCGAACGACGCACGAGATTCAGATTTATTCTAACAGACACAGTGTATACCATCGACAGTCATTCATACAAAAGTTACGCGGATCGTTTGATAGGCGAGGTCAATTTTTACATCTACATCTACATCTACATTTATACTCCGCAAGCCACCCAACGGTGTGTGGCGGAGGGCACTTTACGTGCCACTGTCATTACCTCCCTTTCCTGTTCCAGTCGCGTGTGGTTCGCGGGAAGAACGACTATCTGAAAGCTTCCGTACGCGCTCTAATCTCTCTAATTTTACATTTGTGATCTCCTCGGGAGGTATAAGTAGGGGAAGCAATATATTCGATACCTCATCCAGAAACGCACCCTCTCGAAACCTGGCGAGCAAGCTACACCGCGATGCAGGGCGCCTCTCTTACAGAGTCTGCCACATGAGTTTATTAAACATCTCTGTAACGCTATCACGGTTACCAAATAACCCTGTGACGAAACGCGCCGCTCTTCTTTGGATCTTCTCTATCTCCTCCGTCAACCCGATCTGGTACGGATCCCACACTGATGAGCAATACTCAAGTATAGGTCGAACGAGTGTTTTGTAAGCCACCTCCTTTGTTGATGGACTACATTTTCTAAGCACTCTCCCAATGAATCTCAACCTGGTACCCGCCTTACCAACAATTAATTTTATATGATCATTCCACTTCAAATCGTTCCGCACGCATACTCCCAGATATTTTACAGAAGTAAGTGCTACCAGTGTTTGTTCCACTATCATATAATCATACAATAAAGGATCCTTCTTTCTATGTATTCGCAATACATTACATTTACATTTTTCATTTTACATTTTTCTGAAATGCTGTAGAATTTTTCAGGTGGTAAACATGATTCCTGTGGTACTCGTAACGATCTTTGAACTGGATGCGTCAGGCAATTAACTGATGACTGTAATCTGAAATTGCTACTATATCAATTGCGTAGGTAAATGAGCAAGAAAAATTTCACACTGTTATTAAACATTTTACCTTGAAGGATTGGGCATTCGAACTGATGAAAACTGAATCATGCCAAGACCGAGGGACTTTGCGCAGCGCGTTCTCCCAGGAGCAAAGCTGAAGATGGATTGCACTTTGGACACTTAGCGACTTCAGCAAAGCAGAAGATGGTGATGAGCCCCGTTATTTCGTAACACATAGCAGCTGACACAAGCCGAGTTTAAACCGAGAATACAAAGCAGTGTCAGGTAGCGATTAATATAAATGTACAGGGAATCTTACATCACATCAGAGACGAAAAAGCTGACAAAACATGAATCATGAGTCTTTAAAGTGTGCAAGTGGAGGCGGAAACCATTTCTTTAGCTGATACTCCGTTGAGCAATATACATACAAAACAATGGAAAATCAATTTCATTGGGAGTCACAGTACTTTCTTTTCAGTCCTTTTACTAGGCATTCAGGATTAATCTTTTGGTGAGTAAAATTATGATCCGTTGCCCTTAAACACTTGAAACTGAGTCACATACAATGTCAAAATATTTAAGGGCAACTGAATATAAATTCATGTACCAAAAGATTAATCGGTAAGGCCCATAAAAAGCACGCCGAAAGAGAAAACTATAATTCGCAATAAAATTACTGTAATACATTTTAACCAGAAGTGCACATCTCACAATGATTCGGACATGACATATGAAACCAACTGAGAGAACTTAGAAGGCAAGTGGACAGTTAGCAACTAACCTATAAAACCTGTAATGTTGCTCATACAATGTTTTACACTGCTACAGTAAGTTGAGAAAGGTGATGCTGTTCTATTCCTGTAACAAGGAATCGTGAGATGGACTACTTTGGTCCTGATCTGGCGAATTCTATGACTTTTCTGTATCTCTGAAACTAAGGATTCTCTTATTTCCTTATGAGAATCTCAGTTAAAACTCTGATTCTCCTATAATAGTAACTAATGATTGAAATTTGCATTACAATTTCCGTTTTAACATGAAGGAGCGAGCTGCAGACATGGATGATATGTCATAAACAACTGCAAAATTTATTGATTACACTACGTTTAATCCATTAATGGATGAAATATCCATTGGAAACAACGTAAATTTCATGCCTAAATCAAGATTCGCAGGTTCTACATTCATTTAAATAACAATAGGCCTTTATATTCAGAAGCAAGAGAATACGATTGACGTTATTATCTTTCTGCTGCTCTGATTTCAAGTCAGTCCACTTATGGTATGATCTGGTGAACTGTGCACATTGCGAGGTGAATGTCACTTATATTTAATTACTATGACATGATTTTTCTCGTGTTAGAGACAGACATTCTTTTTTTCTTTCTTTTAGTGTAGTCTAAGAAATTGCTTTGCATCTGTGATGTTCTGATGTTCTGTGATTTAGAAACCATGTTAGGCTCTGACTCACCTCTTTATCTTCACAAGCAAAACAGTAAGCATGTACAGTTTCTGAATTTTGCTTGTGGTAGTACAATTTCTATTCTCTGAAAAGCTCTTCCCCTCTCTTGTGTAGGGTATTATTTTTTGTCAGTGGTGTACAGTAGTGTGTAGCACTCTTTAATGTTGCTCACTGGGAAGTGAAGACACAATTAATATATGCTTTAGGAAATTATTTGTGTTGTGGAATTTTATAGTAATTATTTTTCCCTTGCTTGAATTTGCGTTGTTCTTTGCTTATATTGCCATGAGTAGGAGACGAAAGCTCAAGCTGCCACAGTCAGCATTGTCGTCAAATTTATTCAAGATGGCAGCTGCCCAAAGTGGTCTCCTCACCTCCTCTCCATGGGGAATAGACGTGGTAACATCACACCAATGACATCATCACCACCATTACTTCCCCTCCCCCATTTCCCCTCCCTTTAGTCACTTGGGAGTTTGCGGGAAAAAACCAGATCTATGTTGAGCTACTGGAAAGGATTTAAGGCACTGTATTTATTTATATGTAGATTCTGGTCAGTTACTTTCCTTCCTCCACTTGTGAAGTGCTGGGAAAAGCTCATTGAGCTATTAGCGAGGAAGGTATTGTATGAGTGCACACTGTGTACAATTGATGAGATATAGATTTCGAGCTGAGAGCACTTTAATAATCATATTACCTGTAAACATGGAGCTGCGGACTGTAACCATGGCTTCATACTTGATAGTTGGAATTCAAACTTGGCACTAATTTGTAGGGGGAAGTGGAGGTTGGGTGACTTAGGTTATTGGAGGTAGGCCAAGTGATTTATCTTCCCACGATTTTCTTTGCTTAGTAGCGAAACTGGGATGTGATGCATTATCCTGTTGGTATTCAAACTTGGTACCATTTTTCTGGGGGGAGAGTGGGTTGGTTAGTGGAGGTAGCCCTATTGACCTTCTTCCCGCCAAAATTAAACTTGCAGCCAAAATCCACTGTCATGGATAATGGTATGTGCATCATCAGCTGATGTCATGGCCACCATCTTGGATGATGTCATCGCCAACATCTTGGATGATGTCACAGTCGCCATCTTGGATAAAGGTACTTTGGGGCTATGGCCCTGTTGCTCCAGTACCAAGGTCACCAGTGTGTAGAAGCCTGCTCAAGATGTGTTATGAAAGCTAAAGTTAGGACATTTGGATCAAGAGCATCTTTTAAACTATTTGCTGAACCTATTGATTAACTCTCAGCAAAACTAGACAAGGAAGTTACAGTTGCAGGTTCATTAACTGTCACAGTAGTACTAGAATAGACGAAACAGTCCATGCCAGTGTAGAAAAACCATATATGTTGGACAAGCAGCCTGCAGGTTTAAAAGTAAAAACATTACAGGTACGTAATAGTGAATTTAAAAGAACATATGGACTAATGAACCTCACTTTTCTGTATCCCACAAAACACTGAAAATTATTCACCCAAAGATCTGGAGATGTATTGTGAGATAAGGGAATTGACGAGTGTACATAAGGAAGTCGGAAACCAGCACAATGCGAAACATAGAACTATTATAAAACATAGACGTGATGCTCGATACAGCATTGGCAATGGTATTGACATTCAGCGTAAAAGAGTCAGCAATCGACACATATGGTATATGAAGTACAGAGATAGCAGTAAACTTGTAAGATCGACTATAACTGCTCATGGTATCAGCTGCTGGTGGTAAAACTGCTCATTCAAATGAGCTTAGAGATAAGAGGTATAATCAAATAATAGTTCAAGAAATGCACAAACCAGCATGCAAACCAACGTTGTGGGCATGTTATGATTAAACGTTGGATGACTTATGGTAGGCTGATCGTGTAGATAGGTGGGTATATTTACTTTCAAGTAATGGATTGAAGTGTATACGTACACTAAATTCGCCTCAGCATTACCCATTAAACAAAAAAAAGGGATGAATATATGTCAGGATAACCTCAAAACCGGTTCACAGTGGAGTTTTAAAACAGGTATTTCAAGGCTGTGACTCAGCAGTATGAAATACATCGCTAGTCAGCATTCACTGGCGAGTACTGTGGAATTTTTGAACAGAGCTAAAAATGCTCAAATGTGTATGCTTTTTAATCTTCACAGTTCATACAAATGAATGGAAATTCTCCCAGAAATAACCATATAGTATAATCAAACCAAACATAGCAGAATATAAATGAGGCTAATTTATGTTGATGATAATAGACTCATGGAAACGGTGTACTGTCCTATGAAAACGTTAGATCAACGTAAAAATGCCATGTGGTTGATTTGGTCAGTTGGTTGGTTTGAGGCATGAAAGGACCAAACTACAGTAGCATCAGTCCCTTGTTCCAAACACAAACAAGGCTCAGAGTAAAACAAATCCCAAAGTACGTTTGGGAAAGTAAAAGGGGAAAAATGAATGTGAAACCATACCTAAAAAGAAAACGAATGATACAAACAAAAAATGGGGAAAAAGTATACCACAAGGATAAGTTGAAGATTGTATTAAAACCATAGAACAAATGGTCTGGGCTGGCTGATCATATGAAAAAAAGGGGATGAGCTATCCACTCTGCAACACATTAAAATGTGCAGCCAAAAACCACAAGGCGAGATGAACACACAAATGGAAGAGACAAAAACCAAGACAAACAAATTCAAAGAAAGTTTGACAGAGAGTTAAAAGGGAGGGAGGGTGGAGACCCCAGAGAGAAGGTCAAACGTCCACCCTTAGATGGTATGATAAAAACCCCTGTAATGAATAAAATGTAAAACAAAATCTGCCACTGAGGCATTGTCGCCCAACACAAAAGGCAGGGTGCTGGGAAGGTTAAAAATCCGCCGCAGATCGGTAAAATTGGACAGTCAAGCAAGATGTGCATGACAGTGAGAAGGGAGCTACAGCATCACCAAGATGGGTACTCACAATGGAGAAGGTAACCATGCATTAGCCACATATGGCCAATGCAGAGCTGGCAACGACAACAGATACCCTGTGAGTGGCTTGCATGGATGACTGCTACACATTGTCTTCTTGATAGCATGGAGTAGGTGAGCCCAGTTCTAGGCTGCCATTGCAGGAGATGGACCACCGTGTTGGGGAAAAGAAGGCGGTAATTTGTACAGCGAGGCGAACTATGTATGTGGGCGGTATAATTTGCGCAGTGGAGGAACGCCAGCTTCCACAAGTAGGCTGTTCACGGGGCTAGATCAGAAGGCACCCGTCGCGAGGCAAACTCCATAGTGGTGGATGGGGTCTAGTAGACTCAGTGTAGAGGGGGCTGCCGAACCATATACCACGCTCTCATAATCAATACTGGACTGTAGGAGGGCTTGGTACAGCTGTAGCAGTGTACAACGATCAGCACCCCAGTCGGTGTGGCTCAGGCATTGAATAAGATTAAGGTGCCGCCAGCACTTGTCCTTAACTGATGAAGACAGGGAAGCCAACTAAAGTGGGCGTCGAAGACGAGTCCCAGAAAGCGGTAAGTCTCCACTACATCTAGTAGTTGGTCATCGAGGTAAAGTTCTGGGTGGGGTGGATGGTACAATGACGATAGAAGTGCATCACGCAAGCATGTCCTCAGCCGGATGTTCACTGAAACTACACCTAGTAAAAATAACCAGCAGGAAGAAGGAGACGGTCTTAACTGTATGGTATTGGGTGAAATTACCTTCTTGTTTGAAGACGTGGGTCATCATAAGGATCAGGACCCTGTTTGGGCCCCCATTAAGCCACGTGTGTTGTCAGGAGAGCTGTCGGATGAGTATGTTGTTAAGAGTGGTATTCTCTGTAAGATGGTGGGAGAGGCTAAGCTATGCAGGATCTGTTTTCCTGTAACTTTGGTGCACCCGGTTTTTCGTTATTTTCATGATTCGTTGGTCGGTGGACATTTGGGTACTTATAAGACTCTCCAAAAAATCAAGGAGCATTTAACTTGGCCCTCCATGAACCGGGATGTGAGGGAGATGATATCTCAATGCCGCTGGTCTAATGTAGCCAAACCCAAGAATGCTCCTGAACCGGGTTTGTTGAGTTCTGAACGAGAATCGTGTCCTACGCACAAGCTCTTTATTGATTATTTAGGACCTTTACCTCGTACTAAGACGGGTCATTGATATGTACAAGTTATTATCGATGCATTCTCCAGATTTACTTGGCTCATCACGACCCATAACGTTACCACTGCCACCACTATTTATCATTTTACTAAAATTTTCAATATTTTTGGCCCACCCAAGCAGCTTGTTAGCGATAATGCTCCTGCTTTTCTTTCATCTCCTTTCAAGGCTGTCTGTTTTCATAACGGTGTCAGGCATATCACTATCACCCCATATTATCCCCATGGGTCTTTCGCAGAGAGAGATAACCGAAATCACAAGTCCACATTGATTATTTATGATCAGCAAACCCCTAGTAAAAGGAACTCCAGTCTTCCCTTGCTTAGTTTAGCCTTTAAAACCGCCAGTCATGAAGCCTTGCGAGATACGTCCTCCTCCTTGTTCTTTTCCTATCTGGTTAATTCCCCTTTTTCAAACTTATGGGGAATTCAAGATCTTATTCCAGCCGATATTAGTCCTCGTTTTATCAAGGAAAACTGGAACTGGGCCAGGTGCAATACACTCAGAGCCCATAGTAAATAATCTGAGCATTATAATAGCAATAAAAATACCTTTAAGGGTAGGTCAGTGGATCATGTTTATGTCCGCTATTTACCAGGGAGGCAGGTGCGTGGCGGGAATCTTAGTAAATTAACTCCTAGTTTCCTGGGGCCTTGCACTATCATGCGTTTTTTAGGCGAGGTAAACCTGTTGGTCAAGGAGAACAGTTCAGGTAAGCAGTATCAGGTTCACCTTAGCCAAGTTACGTTCAGGTAGCTCAGGGGTTGAATTACTCCCATCCTGCATTAAGTTTGAGGGGGTGAGATTGAGTCGTTGCTGGCTCAGGCTATGTGCTGGATTAAACCACCGTTGCGATTCTGTGTTTAGTCCCCTGCAGTTATTGCGGTTATGCTGTTATCCTCTCCTTCTGCGGGTGGCAGCAACAGTGTGTATCGATGTTCGCACTTTGGACTATCTTTGACCTGGCGCTTATATTTTCCATGTGGCTGATGTGCGACCAGTCGGTCGGTTGGCGTGGAGCAGCCAGGAATTCTCGGTGGTGCGTTGTTTGGCCGGGCCTGCTGGCGGTCTCTATGCAGTGTCGTAGTGTGAGGCGTTCTTCCCATTGCTACGAGGACCATGGATCATCGACCCAGGACACGAAAGTTGAGTTTCGATTTAACCTACCAGCAAGTTAAGACTGTTCACATTGTGTCGTTTGGAGTTCGTTGTCGCTGTTGGGGTATTCCCTTGAGCAACAACATGGTTTTCAAGTCAGAAAACTGTATTCACCCTCCGGTGGAGCATCACTGTATTTGGTTATTTGAATTGAAGTTCAGCAGTGGAATCTTCTGCCTTGTGACCGTTAACGTTCCGATTACCTGCTCTAGCAGTTGACGTAAATTTCTGGCAGTGTAGTTTCCTCATTGTGTTGTTGCTGTCCAGTACACTGTGTAGTTTGACTGCTCCATGTATGATTCGTTGTCGTTTTTCTCTTAAAGCCTTCAGCCGAGTTTAAAATATTGTTTCACGTTAGTCCTTTGGTTTTTAAAAATTTTAATGTTGCAGAATTTTAAGTTTTGGTCCTTCAGCCGATTTCTAGTTTGACTTGTGCGTTGAAGGCCTGCAACCTAGTTTAAAGTACTGTTTCACATAAGCCCTTTGGAATTCTAAAACTTTTAATGTTGTTGAATTTTTAGTCTTGGGCCTTCAGCCGATTTTGAGTTTGAGTTCTTTTGCTCTTAAGGCTTTAAGCCTAAATTAAGGAGCTTTTTCACGTAAGTCCTTTGGTATTCTCTAAAAAAATAATGTTATGGAGTTTTAAGTCTTAAGCCTTCAGCCGACTTGAATTTAATTTGTTTGCTTCAGCCTAACTAAAGAACTGTTTCAAGACAAGGCTTGCCTGTTAAATTTCTGATTATGGTTGCGTCTTAAATTATTGGCCTTCAGACATTTTTAAGTTAAAGTAGCTTTCAGCCGGTAATTAAGTCCCAAGGATTAAAGCTGTGAGTATTTTTTTTTTTTGGGGGGGGGGTAACCTTGTAATGTTTGATTAAATAATAAAGTTGTATGTTTGAGTGTAGCTGAAAGCCCTTATTTTGGCCCCTATCCACAATTTAGACTATCTGTCCTGTCCTGCAGGATTAGCAGGGCGTCTCACTATTGTCTTTGTCCCCTTGTAAACGTGTCAGACGAAATGGACACCCCACCATTCTAAATTGGCATGTAGCTTTTCATCAGACTGTAACAGGAGGTTGCGATGAAAATTAATTACCGGCACCATATTGAGGCTTTTGTGGGGAGTGACTGAAAGCTGAATATCACCCAGCTTTCCAGAGGCGAGTAACGTCTGGGAGTGGGTTGGGGATGCCATCTGAACAAAATAGACCCATTGTGCATTTTGGACAGTGCTGGCACATTCACAAACTTATCCTCTAAGTACTCAATAAAAACAGAGGTTTCGTTTCGAGAAAGGGGTACCCATCAGTTTTGCTGCCTAAGTAACATGGTGAATATTGATCCTGTCACTCTCAAGCACTATGTTGCGCCCAAGGTGTTGCTAGAGAGGGGAACGAGTTAGGGTCATACTTGTCAGTGTTGTAATCAACCTTTCCATTTTTAGAGATTGATGGGGTCATTCAGTCCCCAGCAAAAGATGACTTAGCCGGCTTCATTGCAGGTCATCCATCCTGATGACACCACCGTCGATCAAGGGCTCTCCCCACAGGTGCCACCCAGCCATAGCTAAGGCCACCTGGAATGATGGGTGTTGATGGGAGTTCTGATGCCCCATGAAGACAGTCATATAATCCTTGGCATACATGGGGAGTTTACAGCTGAGGCATCAGCAGTGTTTTCATGGGACCACCACCAAATGGGTACATGACGGCCCCAACCCAACAGACTGGCTACTGTGCTGGATATTAGGCGCAGAGGAATCCTATAGTGTCATGGGGTCGAAAGAGAAGAGGAGACGACGGAAATAGATGACATACCCCATAAAATGTCCTCACCCAGTTGCAAGTAGAGATGCAAAGCCATGATGACAAGAGATTCAGGAGACAGAATCTAAGGGCACTATAGATAACTTGTGCCACCATATGGTACGCACTTCTGTGGAATTTGGAAAGTGGAAGGTCAAACCATAGAATGGGACCTGAACATATGGCGAAAATGTGTGTGACTCCTTTTAGTCGCCCCTTACGACAGGCAGGAATACCTCGAGCCTATTCTAGCCCCTGGACCTGCTGGTTGAAGTGATTTGGTATTTATCTCGAAACACAAGACACCAAATGGGAAGTCTTACCTACCAAACTGCTCGAGTGAGATATTCGAAAAAATGCAAAGGACAAATACTTAAAGGATAGAAGTGGCACTGAAATTGACGGATGCTTTTACTCAGAGGAATGGAGCTCAGAACCACATGTATCTCTCAAAGAAAACATCACAAATAGTTGAGGAAATAAGCACTAGTTAAATACCTTAGTTTTACTGCAACAGAAAACGAATGGACTGACGATGAGGATTTGCTGTAAAATGTGGTGCACAGAGGACAACCAGCACAGCAGCTTAATATGCTCAAAAGGATATTTATTATAGGAGGTGGTGGTGTTCTCGACAAACTAAGAGTCGAATTACACGTTCTGTGGTATGACAACAGCAGAGATGGTACAAAGTCTCATAAACGTTTTCCTCATGGTGATAAGGAGATTAAACTCCTTGCTGAGGCGTGTTTGGAACATGACACTTTATATGCAGGAGATAAAGGTCTTCCAAGCCGTCATGCTGCAGACCTTACGTTAGCCTATCAAGCCAAGGTAATAAGTGTGAGAAAAGATATTGTTCTAGGACACTGTAGTACAGAATTTTTAGTGGCTACAACGATGCATGGTAAAAGCAAGTTGGGCATGGATGTGAATTTCAAGCAAGTTATGAACGCTGCACATCGTGCTCTGAACATTAAGAAGAAGAAAACTATGATGAAGAAGAAGAGGCTAGGGCAGATGTGTTCAAAAACTGTGTCCTGCCAGCAATGTGTGCAGCGAAAAGAGCCCTGAACCGTAAAGGACTGGTTAGAGCACCAGGGTTCTACTGATACATCAGGAGGTTTTATCCCCTTCCTAATTCCTGCATTTCTGTCCTCTCAGGTCTCTCAGCGCTAATTTCACTGGCTGGTGGTGCTGCAGCTATTGCCAGAACAGTAAAGAACGCACAGAACCCCCATGAGACATAACTACATGATGGAAGTGGCAGCCATCAGAAATGGACCAGACCGGAAACCATATAAGGAAGCATTAGGGCTCTTCATAAATTGAAATAAGGCTCATTAGCTATCCTACCAGACAGGGTGCTTAGAAATTCAAATCTTCTGAGGTTTGTTAAGAAAAAATTCAGGGTTCCTAGATTCTGTGGTGTGTTTATGCAGTATATTTTACCAAAAACTATGTGGAATTTAAGATAATGTGGAAATGTGAATGTAGATATTACCAGGCCCAGGATGCAAGTGGGTGGCATATGCTAAGAAATTAGAAATAATGTCTACTAATACTATTTAGGAGAGGTGTAGCCATCAGAAGAATTGCAAAAATACTTCACAAACAGAAGACGTTTGCTCTACAATCTTCATCGATACCGAGATATTAATACCTGTGTGGGCATCTGTGAATCATATTCCCACTACTTCTCACCAAGAAGGATATATAAGGATGTGTGTTAAACATCCACTCATCAGTTGAGGTTCAGTGGGAATATAATCTGACTTTAAAATAACGATCATCTGTATTACTGGATATGGAGTATTGCACTGATTGGATTGGAGACGCACAGCACCATTCAGAATGTTAAGGATGTTGACAATAAACTTCATTTGGAAATTAATGATAGAAAATAAATTGCGGATATACAGCATGCTGCAGTGGATGACTGCTACCTATGGATTATGGCTCGGAGACACCCTGACAGCATCACTACCATGTTGTGCGCAATAGGCTGCATGATGCGCAACTCCACTCCCAACATCCATGGCGAGGTCTATCTTTGCAACCACAACACCATACAGCACGGTACAGATGGGCCCAACAACATGCCAAATGGACCACTCAGGATTGGCATCAGGTTCTTTTCACCGATGAGTGTCGCATGTGCCTTAAACCAGACAATCGTCAGAGAGGTGTTAGGAAGCAACCTGGTCAGGCTGAACGCTTTAGACATTCTGTCCAATAAGTGCAGCAAGATGGAGGTTCCCTACTGTTTTGGGGTGGCATTATGTGGGGCCGACGTACATGCCACAGGTGGCCATGGAAGACGCTGTAACAGCTGTACAATATGCGAATGCCATCCCCAACCTATAGTGCATTCATATTTGCAGCACGTTGGCGAGACATTCGTCTTCATGGACGAAAATTGGCGCCCCCATCGTGCACATCTTGTGAACGACTTCCTTCAGTATAACGACATCGAGTGGCCAGCATATTCTCCAGATATGAACCTTATCGGGCATGCCTGGGACAGATTGGAAAGGGCTGTATATTTACAACGTAACCCATCAACCACTCTAAGGGATCTACAATGAATCGCCATTGAGGAGTGGGACAATCAGGACAAACAGTGCCTTGATGAACTTGTGGATGCTTTGCCACGACAAATACATGCATGCATCAACGCAACAGAACTTGCGACTGGGTATGAGAGGTACTGGGATGTACACCAGTCTGGACCACCACCTCCGAACGTCTCACTCTATGATGGTACAACATGCAATGTGCCATTTTCATGAACAATAAAATGGGCGGAAATGATGTTTATTTTGATCTCTATTCCAATTTTCTTTACTAGTTACGGAACTCTTGGAGCTGTGGTGATGCATACATTTTTTGATGTGTTTATCTGTACTGCAGGCACACCAATAAATTCTGTCTGGCATCTGAATTAGTGTAGTGTGAATACTTCTAATAATATGACATTGTAACCATGGGCACAAATTATTGGACTATCTGCCCAGTAGAGACACAGGAAAATTCCTTTCTAAGCGTACTGCTTACATGGCAGTAATATGTATGTTGTGAAATTTACAGCAGTTTCACATAGCACCTTTGCTGCTCCTATCAAGTACTCTTCAGTAATTATGTCTTGTAGAGACCTGGTGTATTTTTCGGAGTCTCTTGATTTCAAGAATGGAATCTTGCTTCTGACGACTTGCATTACTTTGTAAATATCTTACGTTGTTAATCTTGTCTGAGTTGGGTTGGGTTGATTTGAAAGAAGAGACCAAACAGCGAGGTCATTGGTCTCATCAGATTAGAGGAGGATGAGGAAGGAAGTCGGCCGTGCCCTGTCAAAGGAACCATCCCAGAATTTGCCTGAAGTGATTCAGGGAAATCACAGAAAACCTAAATCAGGAAGGCCGGACATGGGATTGAACCATCGTACTCCCAGTTTGAGGCCAGTGTTTAACCACTGCACCACCTGAATCGGTCTCTTGTTCTGATGTTAGTGGAGTAGTTAGATGTAGATCGAAAATACCTTTACAAAGAATGTCTGCTGATTTAACATTTTGCATATTTTATTTTAAAGAGAAGGAAAAATCATGTATCAAAGCTTTATTTAGTTCACATCACAGTCGTTTGTTGGAATGCTAGATAGGATTTCTACCATCCATTGTCGCTTGTTCACTCTTGCTAAGTCCAGCGCAGTGTTCCCTGCGTCCTCCTTGGCGTCCCTATCGGCCCCTGCATCCAGCAGCGCCTTCGCCGCCTCTGCGTTGCCGTAGGGTGCCGCCCAGTGCAGAGGCGTCCTACCCCACTGATCCTTGGCATCGACGTCGGCCGAGGACGCCGCCAGCAGCCGCACCACTGCCGCATGGCCTTTCCATGCAGCCAAATGTAGAGGCGTCTGCCTCACATCGGTCCTGGCATCCACTTCTGCCCCATTCCCGATCAGACACCTCACAATATCAGTATGTCCCTGCTTCGCTGCATAATGTAGAGCGGTCCACATGGTCCATCCTCTGTGCCCCACATCAGCACCAGCCCCAAGCAGCACCTGCACTTCCTCCATTGACCCCCGTGTAGCTGACTGGAGCAGCCCCCTGCTGTTCATGTCTGCAGGAAGGGTCCTGCAAGAAACAGAGAAGTTCTCGTATTTTTCTCCATATATACACTGTTTATGAGGTAAACTATAACGACCAGTTCTAAAAACATGTCAGAACAGTGAAAACTAATGAATCTTCAAATTTTCCCCCTCTATCATATAGTACAGAATAGTGGAAAAGTGCCTCTCCATTGAAGTACAGATATACGATCGCATCATCCTCACAAAGCTTCACTCACTCAGCATAAGAAAGTCTTACATTCCATCAAAAAAATGGTTCAAATGGCTATGAGCACTATGGGACTTAACATTTGTGGTCATCAGTCCCCTAGAACTTAGAACTACTTAAACCTAAGGACATCACACACATCCATGCCCGAGGCAGGATTCGAACCTGCGACTGTAGCAGTCGCGTGGTTCCGGAGTGCGCGCCTAGAACCGCTAGACCACCGCGGCCGGCTACATTCCATCACTACACAAATTCAGACGTTACATTTTGCCACATAGATTACTGATTGTGAATTCATATGAGCTCAGGATGCTATTGTTGATCAGTGTTTGCACTTCACTGAAAGAGATGATTAACGCAGACTCTACGTGTCCTCTTCACTCAGCAAATCATCCTAATACTAGCAATTGCAACTAAAAAATCACTTATTCCCGTATTTAAATAAAATTTCCTATTGTGGGAGAAAAATTTTTGAATCTATTTACTAGAAAATTTACTGATACAGCCCCTTCAAACAGAGAAAGCTAAATCACTTAACTTTTCCAGGCTGAGATGCTGTGGTCTGTACTTAAGACTCTCCCCTGATGTTTCGCCTTCGACTGCAAAAGGCATCCTCCAAGAACAATTGGCGAACTGCCCAGTTGGCAGTTCGCCGATTGTCCTCGGTGGATGCCTTCCGCAGTCGAAGGCGAAATGTCAGGGGAGAGTCTTATGTATGGACCACGGCATCTCAGCCCGGAAATGTTAAGTGATGACAACAACTGCCGTGAAAGCCTTCATTCTATTAGAGAAAGCTAAAATTTACCAGCAAACCTTTTAGACGAAATATTTCAGGTATGGCTATGACACTAATTCGATTCCCCTGCCCCTACACACAAACACATTTGATGGCACATGCACATGAGTCCACATGCACAGATAAACACGACGGCACAGTAACGAGCAAGCACACATGCATTCAGCACACACACAGATATACATGCACACATGCAGTTACTCACTCACACACGCACACACACACACACACACACACACACACACACACACACACACACACACAAACACACACACATTCTTAACCCATGTTCTTGTCGGTGCAATGCAACAGAAAGCAGCTGAGAAGTCTGCAGTTTATGAGACAAAATTAATGCTTTATCTACAGACCTTAAGTTAATCTAGAAGAAGGCGTTAGCGACCATAATGTCGTTGTGGCTTCTATGTCAGAGGAAGTTACAAAAAAGGTAAAGAAACAGCGTAGAGGTTTCTTGTTTGGGAATGCAAATAAAAGTGTCATTAACGAATATCTTCATAGTCAGCTCCAAGCTTTCGCCGTGGGACACAAAGACATTGAGCATCTTTGGTCAGAATTTAGAGGTACTGTCCACCACGTGCTAGAGAAGTGTGTGCCTAGCAGATATGTAGGGGAGGGAAAGGCTCCACCTTGGTACAATAAACAAATTAGGAAGTTGCTGAGAAAGCAAAGAATTTTGCACAGTCGTTTTCAACGTAGTCACTTCCCCACTGACCAACAGAAATTATGTGAAATGAAAGTAGCTGTCAAAAGATCAATGAGAGATTATTTTAACGAATTTGAAAATATTTCATCTGCAGATTCTAAAAACAATACCAAAAAAATTTGGCCGTACGTAAAATCTATGAAGCCACAAATAATTCAATATCTTCTCTTGCTGACAGTACAGGTAATGTAATGGATGATGGTAAACAGAAGGCCGAAATTCTAAACCTAGCTTTTACAAACTCGTTTCGGTAGAAGACTGCAGCACCTTTTCCCCTTTCAATTATCAAACAAACGCAAGGATGGCGGACAAAGTGTTTAGTGTAGATGGGATCCTTAGACGGCAGGAAGGCACTGGCCCAGACAGTATCCCTGTAAGATTACATGTTGACTATGCTACAACTATAGCACCATTCCTATTCATCATCTATCAGAGATAATTGCAACAGAGGAGCGTTACAAAGTACTGGAAGAAGGCGCAGGTCATAGTGATCAATAAAAAGGGTCGAAAATCGGATGCACATAATTAATGACTAATTTCACTGACATCGATTTGTAGTAGAATCATGAACATATTTTGTGTTCGCACATAATGAACTTTTTCGACTCTGAGAAGCTCATCTGCAGAAACCAGCACAGTTTTAGGAAACAGCGATCATGTGAGACACAGCTGGACCTCTTTGTGCGTGATATACGGCAGGCTCTACGTACCGGCTCCCAGGTTGGTGCCATATTTCTCGACTTTCGAAAGGCGTTCGACTCAGTTCCTTACTGTCGCTTGCTGCATAAAGTGTGCTGCTTTTTACTGTTTACATAAACGATCTGGTTGATGGTACTGACATCGGCATTAGACTGTTTGCCGATGATGCTGTAGTTTACAGGAAAGTAGTATCACACGAAAGTTGTGGAGAAATCAGTGAGGATTTGCAAAAAATAAATGTGTGGTGTAATGACTGGCAGTTATCTCTCAGTATTAATAGGTTTTTTTTTTTACTTTATTGTTATTTTAAAACCTGTACAACAGGCAGGCTGTCAGCAGCACACTACGCTGCTCTTCAGCCATAGAAGACACAAGCAGCAAAAACAGTGAGAAGACACATAAGTCACAGAGCGGTGGGCAATAAAACAGGAGACACATAGAGACAATCACGGAGCCGTTCACACTCGTCGATAATCCACACTGCTAGCTGATGAGACGACGCACAACCACTGAAGATGATGAGGGCACTGGTGAACGATGGAGGGGACGGTGAACACTAAACACTAACCACACAAAACACTGATGGCGGCGACCTCCGGCGCGCGAATGTCCACGTAACGTGTGCGAGTCTGGGGACCTGCCAAGAGGGGTAGAAGGGGGAGGTGGGGGAGAGGGGAGAAAAAGGATGCCAATGGCTGAGGAGTCGGGGGCAGGAGGAGAGGAACAGGGGAGGGGAGGCCCGTATTAATAGGTGTGATCTACTGCTTATAACAAGGCGAAAATCCCCAATAATGTACGAGTACAAAATAAATGCCCAGTCTTCAGAAGCGGTAATATCCGCCAAGTATCTGGGTGTGACTATTTGAAATGATCTCAAATGGAATTATCAAGGAATGGTCAAGGCGGTTCCTAGATTTCAGTTTATTGGTAGAATCCTGAAACGATGCAACCCTTCAACAAAGGAAATGGCTTACAATACGTTAGCTCGTCCAGTCTTATTGTCCGTCTGTATGGGACCCTTATCAGTTGGGTCTGATTCAAGGGATTGAGAAGGTCCAAAGAAAAGCGGCAAAATTCGTGACTGGTACATTTAGCCACCGCTAGAGCGTTACAAATCTCATAGAAAGTTTGAAGTGAAACACACGACGCGCTAAACGGAAGGGGCTGCTCACTAAATTTCGAAACCCAATCTTCGCCAAGGATGTAGAGCTTATATTATTACCACCAACTTTCAGGTCGCTCAATGATCAGCATTCAAAGATAAGGGTAATTAGGGCTTGTACAGAGGCGTTCAGACAGTCGTTTATCCCTCGCGCGATCGGCGAGTGGAAAAGAGGGTGGGAATATGACTTTGCCTCGAATTGTGCACTCCGCACACACCACTTGGTGGTTAGCGGAGTATATATATAAATGTAGATGTGGATGTACATTGCAATCCGAAATATTGATCCAAATAAACTCCAGTTTCCTGACACACTATTGACCTCACAACGCTGATGTATGCCTGTACACCATTTCATTCGCATGTGACAGCATCACTATAATGTGGCTAAGATGTCCAGCAAAATTTTTTATATGTTAAAGAAAATTAAGGACAAGTAGTTTCTCTCATTCTGCCAAGTAAGATGTTACGGCTGATAAAACCAATTTCCATCAGTCGATGCAGCACTCGCCCTTTTTTCTACAAACAATAAAATCATAGAGTTCACATACTCAAAATAAACATTAATACTCTGACAGATGTGTGAGACCCTCCTTGATCTCTCCTATGGAATGATGAAGTAGCAAATGAAAATTCTGAATTACCATAAAATCGCTAACAGCTGGTATGTGGTTTTCAGCCACGCGGGATTAGCCGAGCGGTCTTAGGCGCTGGAGTCATAGAGTGTGCAGCTGGTCCTGGCAGAGGTTCGAATCCTCCCTCGGGCATGGGTTTGTGTGTTCGTCCTTAGGATAATTTAGGTTAAGTAGTGTGTAAGCTTAGGGACTGATGACCTTAGCAGTTAAGTCCGATAAGATTTCACACACATTTGAACCTTTTTTTTGTGGTTTTGATGCACACAGTGCTACACTAAGCTTGGACTTCGGGCGAGGTACTTCCCTTTGCCAGCTACTGGTTTGTGCATCGGTTCACGCATACCCACAGTTTGATGAATTCTCGGAATAACGCCACTTAGAGAGGTTAAAGTCATGTCTAGAGATTCAAAGAGTCCAACAAAATAGAAGGGAGTGCACTTGTACACTTTACTACAGAACAACGAAGATTATCCACATTCAGACATTTAGCTATCACTACTCCTATTGTAAGGAACCTGATGCACGTTGATTAGGATTAGGGACATTGTAAGAGTCATCTCATTATCAGCTGGTTGCCTCACTATCACTTCCAGTGCAAGAACTTCCCTGCTGCTGTACAACAGATTTTGTGGATGGCAGAGCTACTCGAATGCTGTATTCTCCTAGGGCAGTTATATATGCACATCTGTGCCTGAGTGTTTTTTGGCCATTTGAACATGGAAAACACATGTCGTCTTCAGTGGGACGAGATTCTGCGATGTGTAAGTGTTGTTGCTGGTTCCAACAGTGATGTGCCCTTGAGGTGCAAACTCTGGACAACATCCTGCTACATACAAGTGATCTGTGACAGGACACGGTGTGCCAGTCAGTCTGGTGAATGGCGTTCCTCGCACTGACGTCAGTAGGTATAAAGAACGACTTGTCATCCTGACGAAATATTACGCTTCCCACATGGAAATCTATTAGTTTCTCAGGAACTACTCTGCAATTTTCCTCTACGCAACATATATATGAACTTCATTAATGGCAGTGATATACTCCAAAATACTGTCTGCCTCTACATGTTACTTGCTACTCTGACACATTTTGCATTGGTGTATGTGCAATTATTAATAGGACACTGCTTAAACTTATGATTTTGTTAGAAAAATACCACCCACATTAGGTATGGAAAGAAGTTTGTTATACATAATGTAATTTTAACTTTATGATTCTGGAAAAATGTTTATCACTTGTATTTTTATCTTAGTTTCCACCATTCTCAGAAGAAAATGATACAATAGTAACAGGGATTTTCTCTGCCTCGTGATGACTTGGTGTTGTGTGATGGCCTTAGGTTAGTTAGGTTTAAGTAGTTCTAAGTTCTAGGGGACTGATGACCATAGATGTTAAGTCCCATAGTGCTCAGAGCCATTTGAACCATTTTTTTGAGTATGATATTGTTTACAGTATTCCTTGTAAACACCTAGTATCCATGCAGTACCGTAGAATACAATCTATTTTATGAGTTATCTGGCCCACATTGATCGAGATGTTTTTGCTGTGGGGTGCGAGTGGAATAAAATGACATTTGGATGTAGTACCATGGTTGTTTTGCAGTGTTTCCTTGTTTTACATGTTATTGAGCACCATTCTTTGACCACCAACATCTGTGACTAGCAACAGTATTTGCGTTCATGATAGAGTTATTATATTACAGGCAGTCTGGGAAATATCGTCATGCTGGCCGCTGTGGCCGAGTGGTTCTTTGCGTTTCAGTACGGAACTGCGGTGCTGCTACGGTTGCAGGTTCGAATCCTGCCTCGGGCATGGATGTGTGTGATGTTCATAGGTTAGTTAGGCTTAAGTAGTTCTAATCCTAGGGGACTGATGACCTCAGATGTTAAGTCCCATAGTGCTCAGAGCCGTTTGAGCCAATACCGTCACGTCACACAAACTGAAATACCATTGCCCATGTTCCGTTCCCAAATTTGGTGGACAGTGCAATAATTGCTGCTAAATAATTAATTCTACCGGTGATACATGCGATCATGAAGTATACCAGTTCGACATTATCAGATACTATTGTGTCATAGTCCTTCCTTGTTTCAAGTTTTTTCTTATGTTTATGCTCCCAATAAAGTGAAAGCATGTTTCTCAGTTTGGAAAAGAGTGTAAGTACGAACACCACTGTCACGACAGCCAATGTTAATCAGGGACAAGGGTATCGTTGGGGAAGACTCATGGAAGTTTGATGGGACCGCTTTTGCACTCTTTATATGGGAATGATCTGACAGAGTAGCAACCTGCGACTAATTATTGATGAGGCTGTAGTGTACGGGAAAGTGTACTCGTTTGATGACTGTAGGAGAATACAAGATGAGTTAGAAAGAATTTTTGCTTGATGTGATGAATGGCAGCTAGAAAAATACGTGTTAATGAAGATGAATAGGAAAAAATTCCTCTAATGTATGAATATAATATAAGTGAGAATGTTTTTTGATAAAGGAACGTGTACTAAATATCTAGGCATAATGTAGCAAACTGATACGATATGAAACGAGAACGTGAGGACGTTAGTGGGGATGTCGAGTGGTCGACTTCGGTTTATTGACAGTATTATAAGAAACTGTTTCTCACTTATAAAGGTGACTGTGTATAGAACACTAGCTCAACCAATTCTTGGATACTGCTCGAGTGTTTTGGATGCCCACCAGGTCATATTAAAGGAAGTCATCCAAGCAATTCATGGGTGTGTTGCTAGATTTGTTAATGGTAGTTTCGATCAACACACAAGTATTGTGGAGATGCTTCGAGTACTCATACGGCTATCCCTGAAGCAAAGAGGACACATTTTCCGCGAAACACTAAGGAAATGTAGAGAACCACTCTTTTCACCTGTCTATGTATCGGTTCTACTACTGTCAACGTACATATTGCGAAAGGATCACGAAGGAAAGCTAAGAGTAGTTATGGCTCTTATGGATGGATGTGTACAATCGTTTCTCCCTCGCTCCATTTGTGAGCACACAGGAAATGAAATGACTAATACTACTGGAACATGGTATCTATCGCTTTGCGCCATATGGTTACCAGTGGAGTATGTATATAGATGTAGATGGATGTACATGTCCACTATATTATACAAAGCACGCAGACACTCCCAAAAACTTACGTTTTTCATATTAGGAGCACTGTGCTGCCACCTGCTGCCAGGTACCTCATATCAGCGACCTCAGTAGTCATTTGACATCATGAGAGAGCAGAATGGGGCGCTCTGCAGAAGTCAAGGTCTTCGAACGCGGTTAGGTGATTTGATGTCACTTGTATAATACGTCTGTACGCGATATTTCCACACTCCTAAACATCCCTAGGTCTACTGTTTCCGATTTGATAGTGACGTGGAAACGTGAAGGGACACGTACAGCACAAAATCATACAGGCCGACCTCGTCCAAGCTGTATCATATCCACTGCGAGTACTATGACAGTCGCGGGAGGTGAAAGAACTTGGATTTCACGATCGAGAGGCTGCTCATAGGCCACACATCATGCCACTAAATGCCGAACGTCCCCTCGCCTGGTGTAAGGAGCGTAAGCAAGGACGATTGAACAGTGGAAAAACATTGTATCGAGTGAAGAATCACGGTACAGAATGTGGCGATCCGATGGCAGGGTGTGGGTATGGCGAATGCCTGGTGAACGCCATCTACCAGCGTGTGTAGTGCCAACAGTAATATTCCGAGGCGGTGGTGTTATGGTGTGGTCGAGTTTTTCATGGAGGGGACTTGCCCCCCTTGTTGTTTTGCGTGGCATTATCATAGCACAGGCCTGTATTGATGTTTTAAGCATCTTTTTGCTTTCCACTGTTGAAGAGCAATTCGGGGATGGTATCTGCATCTTCCAACACAATCGAGCACCTGTTCATAATGGCCGGCCTGTGGCAGAGTGGTTACACGACAATAACATCCTTGTAATGGACTGGCCTGCAGAAAGTCCAGACTTGAATCCTATAGAACACCTTTCAGATATTTTGGAACGCCGACCTCGTGCCAGGCCTCGCCGACCGACATCGATATATCTCACCAGCGTAGCACTCCGTGAAGAATGGGCTGCCATCCCGCAAGAAACTTTCATATTGAATTCCAGCATTACCGGTGGAGGGCGCCACGAACTTGTAAGTCGTTTTCAGCCAGGAGCCCGGCTACTTTTGATCACACTGTCAAGATACCAACTCATTAGAACTACAGTGGCAATATGTCACACCGGTTGCTGAAATTTGCAGATATATTTTGTATCTTGCATCACTCTATGAAGTTATTGAAAACAAACGTTACTGAACAACATTATGAGTATAATGGAAGTCGTTATTCAAAAGCAATCACCAGAGGCTAAAGCACAAGTATCCCGCTGTCCCATTGTTTCACGAGTCGAATGATTTCCTGGTTCTGGACTTCCTGTAACGGCGACAGGAGCCAGTCATACGCTGTGCCCTTCAACACATCGTCAGAACTGAAACGCTTTCAGTTTTAATTTTTCTTTTTTTATTGGACCAAACACTGGGAAGTCGCAGGCCGACTATGACCGCGGGGTAGGGTAGGTGACCAAGCTGCTGCCACATGACCTTGGCTATTACATTTCGTGTGACGTTGATGACGTGTGACTTGCGTTACCGTGGCGCTGAATCGCTCCCTCCTACAGCAGCCCAGGCTGTATGTTCTGGATGGACTTGCGTAGGATATGTAGTGTCTCACAGTACACGTCACTATTAATGGCTTTTCCGTGTCCGACGGATTCGGTGAGTACCGGACCACGAACATCGAAATAGACTGTCAACTTCTCCTTGCAACTGATGGCACAGCTTTGAATTTTTTATGGGGGGGGGGGGGGGAGATGACGTTACATTCGCACCCCTACAGGTATCACCACGTTTTCCCAAGGTGGCAGATGCATATTTCAACTGTTTGGTTATTACAACCTTTTTCTTCTTTTCATTTGAACACTCTTCACACAAATGACAGCTTTTGTGAATTTGTGTAATTGAGTTAAAGACAACTATCTACTAGAGAGAGACGACAAGGCAGTGAACGTGTAGCTCAGAAGAATATGGCTAGCTGAAAAGATTATGGAAGGGCCCTCTTTCTCCACCTGCTGTACAGAGCATGATGAAGAAGTTTGTATCAACTGGAGAACTGGGCGTCGCTCTGGGAAGAGGCCGACACCACCACAGGTGGTTGATGAAATCGCTGGTCCCATGGCAGACAACGCTGCACACATTCCTAATCGTCAGGCAGTGCATGTCTTGTGTCATGAAAGTTGAACATCCAGTGGTCCACTATATGGAAGGTGGTTTGAACCAATCTCTGAGCATGAAGTTCCTCTGTATGGTGAACACATCACTGTTTGGTGTGCCTTCATGGCCATGTTCATCATCGGCCCATTTCTTTTTTGAATAGACTGGCGCTCAAGGACCAAAGACATGCAGTGTCACAGGCCAGCATTCCTGTGATATGCCTCGCCATCATGTTATGATTTCAACAGTTTTCACCCAAGACGGGGCCCTAGCGCACATCGCTCGTGAAGTTCACCTGCTTCTCCGAAACATGTTTGGAAACGATCAAATTATCATGCTATCGTTTCCGAATGCTTGGCCGGCACGATCACCTGATCTCACTCCCTGTAATTTCTGGTTGTGGGGCTACCTGAAGGACAGGGTTTACCAGTGGAACGTTTAGACTTGTGCTGATCTGAAGCCAAGCATTCCAAAAGCCATACACACCATATCTATGAACATGCTTCACTTTGCTGTTCACAATGCAATACTGTGCTTTCAGACTCTTCTGGGCACTGATGGGCACCATACTGAGCACCTTTTGCAGACATAATGGTACCAGTACGTAATGGTATGCTGTACCGTAGCAGCACATTGAAAGTGTTTTAATTCAGGTGATTTTGCGTTATTCTCCATGTCCCTGAAATTGATGCTACCAAGTTTGGTCCTCGTACGTTCATTAGTTTCTGTGCCATAACGAGTTGAATAGGGAAAGACTAATTACAACCACCCAGACACAAGGGATGTGGGAGTGCAGGCTGTTGACACATGGTTAATGACATGTGGACCTTTGGGTCTTGCTTAGGTAGCATAATGGCGATAAGCGAGAAATGCGGGTTAGAGTCGCAGTCTGGTACAAATTTTCGTTGTCGTCATTCCATCATACATCTAATGGTTGTCCATATTCGCAACTGCAAATACATTTCATGTGTATCAATTACCTGCTAGGTCTATGACCAAAATGGGATTTAACTAATGGACGACAAACATTATCAACATCGTTATAATTTATGAGGCGTCCGGAGGCAGTGTTTATGGCAGAATTGTCACAAAAAATGCCACTTCGACAGAGATGACTACTCGCAGCAATGTTACACGCAACTGACGTGGAACTACGTCTCGAAACATAAAAAGGACCCCAGGTGTCTGGCGTGAAAGGGTACATCAGAAGAAATCTCACGAAATCAGGTTGGTAATCAACGATAAGGGATATTTTCAGAAAATCAACCAAATTTTAAACGCACGTCTAAGCGACAGAAACAAAAATAAACTATCGAATAATCCCAGATCATGGAACTGGTCTAAACATTCGCCATCCCTACTAACGTCCCTATGTTCTCATTTCAGTTCGCATCACTTTGGACATTGTCCCTTGATATTTAATCGACGTTGAATAACATTCTATGGTTTTGAAACGTCAAACCCAAACATCTTTAGCTGTCTAAATTTTCAGTTACTTTATTTGAGCAACCAGTTTCAGCACTACCCTTTCTCAAACAGCATCCCCATTAATACTGTGCTCTTGCATTAACACACAATTTTCTAGCTGCTATTCATCACATCAAATAAAAATTCTTTCTAAGCCATCTTTTATAATCCTACAGGCATTATGCGATGACACTTTCCCATACACTACAGTCTCATCAACACACAGTTTCAGATTGCTGCTGTCAGATCACTTACATATAAAGAATACAAAAGCGGCCGCATCACACTTCCATGAGGCTCTCCTAACTGTAGCCTCGTCTCTGCTGAAAACTGGCAGTGGAGGTCAACACAACTGGTCGGGTCTTTTCACCCTTCTTGTACACAAGAGTCACCGGTGCTTTATTCCAGTCCCTCGTGACTTCGATGTGGAAGAGCGATTGGCGTTAAATGCTAATTAATTAAAGGGACAATAAAATGTACTCGCTGTAAAATTCCATCCAGACCTGGCGACTTACTTGTTTTCAACTCTTTCAGCTGATTCAGTACGGTGGGGGTGGCAATTGCTACGTCCTCCATACGGGCATCTGAGCGCCGTCAGACGACAATATGTCAATATAATCTAATATAGTCTTCCTGTGTGGCTGATATCCTGTACGCGAAATTCAAAACTTCGGCTTTCATTTTCCTCTCATTTATTGGCACATCGTACTTGTCAATGAGTAACTCGATTGAAACCCTCGATCCATATAATGATTGCACTTATTCCCAACTTAAGTCATGTTCTGTGTTAGATAGTTAGCTAAGGCCTGGCTGTGGAGTTTGTTGTGTGCTTCGTACGTCGATGTTGTGACATATATATGATTTGCGACTAACTTTGGGTTGTAGACATTGCTGAGCTCTTTTCTGATCACTCTGCCATCCCTCAGCATTTTCCGAGTTTTATTATTCAACCATGGTAGGACTTTTACATCCTTATTGCATTTATAGGCACATTTACGATTTGTACAGAAACCAAATGACAGATATAAGAGTCGAGGGGCATGAAAGGGAAGCAGTCGTTGGTAATGGAGTGAGACAGGGTTGTAGCCTATCCCTGACGTTATTCAATCTGTATATTGAGCAAGCAGTAAAGGAAACAAAAGAACAATATGAAGTAGGAATTAAAATCCATGGAGAAAAAATAAAACCTTGGAAGTTTGCCGATGACATTGTAATTCCATCAGAGACAGCAAAGGACCGAGGAAGATAAGTTGAACGGAATGGAGTGTCTAGAAAGGAGGATATAAGATGAACATCAATAAAAGCAAAACAAGGGTAATGGAAAGTAGTCGGATTAAATCACTGGGTGGTGAGGAAATTAGACTTGGAATTGAGACACTTAAAGTAGTAGATGAGTTTTGCTATTTGGGAAGCAAAATGAATGATGGTCGAAGTAGAGAAGATATAAAATGTAGACCTGGCATTTACTAGGAAAGGGATTCTGAAGAAGAAAAATTTGTGAACGTCGAGTATAGATTTAAGTGTCAAGAAGTCTTTTCTGCAAGTATTTGTGTGGAGTGTAGCCATGTACGGAAGTGGAACATGGACGATAAATAGTTCAGACAAGAAGAGAGTAGTAGCTTTCGAAATCTGGTGGTACAGATGAATGCTGAAGATTAGATGGGTAGATCATGTGACTAATGCTGAGAAGAGTAATTTGTGGCTTAACTTGACTAGAAGAAGGGGTCGTTGGTAGGACACGTTCTGAGGCATCAAGTGATCAGCAATTTAGTACTGGAGGGAAGCGTGGAAGGTAAAAATGGTAGAGGGAGACCAAGAGATGAATACACTAAGCAGATTCAGAAGGATGTTGGTTGCAGTAGTTACTCAGAGATTAAGAAGCTTGCACAGGATAGAGTAGCATGGAGAGCTGCATCAAATCAGCCTCAGGACTGAAGACAACATCACCTCCCTTGTACGATTTACAGTCAATCTATACTTTGCTCTGATTCGTCTATGTCCGCTCAATATGGACTAAAAAATCTCTATTAATTATCTGAGCAGGATGCTAACAATTGTACTAATTCATTATCTGTCCAGGTTAAGTACTCTCCACATCTTTTTGATGAACTTCAGTTATCATTGGCGTTGCAATGACCTAATGATCGCAAGTATCAGTATCTCTAATGATACGGTCCATAACGTCACACCCATCTTTAGTTTCGAGGTCTAAAATTCTTTTTCAGAGCTGCTTTAGCCTGCTCTCTACTCGGTATCAGGGACGGCCTCTGCATAGGTTTGCACTACCTCCAAGGGATACTGCTGTTTAACTGCAATTGATTCTTGAGCTTTCTACACAAGTAAAAAAGTTGTGTGCCATTTATCCTGTCTGTAGTGTCCGTGCACTGAGCACTGAAAGCGGTGTTGTGGAACTAAAATATGCTGACAGTGACTTGGGTTGCGCTGGGTATTCAAACGTGGACCCAGACGTTCCAGAGTGGTCGAGTGGGGTGGGGGGGGGGGGGGGTGGGGGGTGGAGTATGGAGGCAATTCTTGGCAACAATCTACTGGACCCTCCTGGTAGTTGAAGGTGAAGCTGGGAGTATGCGGAGCAGCATTCGCTCCCAACATGTGCACGGACATGACCTACTTGTCACAAAGCGAGTATGACTGGATAAGTGGACACAAGCTGTAAAATCACTTGTACTTCAGACATTCATTGCTGTGATCACCATTTGAATCTCATTACGTTTAGAGCCATTCCATTTAAAAAAAAGAAAATCTGCGAATATTTTTCATCAGACTTAACGGACTTCCCAGTCCTTTCCAGTACTTCCACAAAGAACAGCACTTCAGAATTTCGAGAATGGACAGTAACCCTCGTTGATACAGTTCGAAAATGGCCTGCAGCACTTAGCGCGTGCTCATTGGAATTTCCAGTCATGGAGCATATTATCAAGTATGGGAGCATGAAGAAATTGCCAATGGGGAGAAGCTGATGGAAGTATAGTCCCACAAGCCCGCAGCTTACAAGGAAGCCCTCAAGTGTGAGTTCGCAAATTCAATCTTTAGAAAGGCTCATTTGAAAGCGTTGTGTTAACAATGACTGGAAAAATATTAGCTGATAATGCCACATCATGTGCATTAGGAGGGAGACAGAAATTGACTGAGCAGGAGGTGCTGACACCAACCTTTTACGGGGTGTGTGTATTCCACAAAATGGAAATCGTCGACATTCAAGAAATATTAAAAGCAAACCATTAACTTCCACCTCGAGCAGCAAATGAAAAATGGTGTGCCACAGTGACCCCAGAGGTTCACACCATTACGATTTAAGGCGAACTCCATGGAAGTTGCAAACTGTGAAGAATGTTCAGCTGGGTATCCTGTCTCAAAGAATACATATCGAATCATATTGGTGTAACCTGGTGATGAGAACTGATGGGCTATGATGACATGTGACCGAAAGTGAAACAGTGTGTCTAGGAGCTTATCGTGGAATTGGCTATACTTTAAGGCATAGCTGCAACAGTGTGATAATATGTTTAACAGGCTCAGAAAAAACAAACATCCAGAGGCTGTATTTGTTCATCTTGCATTGTCAGACACTTTTCAGAGTGGATACTTCGCGCTAAAGGAGTATGATTTTTACACGCAGACCAGGGGTCACACAAAAGCCAGTTATTTTGATCAGTTATTGGATAATAGCAGTGCTCATAGCATAGTTGTAGTACTCTTACCCCCATTTTCCCTCTCTTGCTTGGTGTGACGTAAATTTCCGTGTTGCCCTTACAATATCATGCTAACGAGAAAGAATCGCAGGGGGTTTAACTCCTCCAACTTCTGACAGCACAATACATAACTTTCCAGAGTATCTACCATCGAAATTAGCTGTCGACATAACTGAATAAGAGTCTGTTACGGTATTTGATATTGATACAACACCCTTGGTACTTCCAGTTTCCAGGGTTCCTTTCATACACATATCCAAATCCCGAGTGGTCAGAGTTGAAAACGACTTCCTCGCTGAACGATGCGATAATTTTATCTCATCCACAAATTATTGGGCCAATTTCGCAGTTTGCTGTGCATCGTCAAGTTGACACTTTGCATGAAATTTCGTTATCTTATGTCTTTCATTTTGGTAGCACTCTTTAACATTATGAAACCTCCACTGCATGAAAAGAACTAATCAGAATGGTGCAAAATGATTACAGGATCACTGAGAAAAGAGAAGTAAATTTATAATGAAGACAGAACAACATTTCGTCACAAGTAACAAAATCCGCATAATTGTGCAAAATTGTGTTGTACGTTATCTCAGTGTTGATATATGCCACAAGGGGACGTTGAATAATATTCTGTGGTTTTAAAATGTCAAACCAAAACACTTTTAGCTGTCTAAATTTTCAGTTATTTTATTTGAGCAAAAAGTTTCAGCACTACATTGCACCATCTTCAGGACCCCTGACTGACGTATAGGAAGAATCTCATCTCTGGATCAGTCAATACATAGTCCAACATTCAGTGACTGGTAACCGATATATATATATATATATATATATATATATATATATATATATATATATATATATATGGTGGTCCATTGTTCGTGACTAGGCCAAATATCTCACGAAATAAGCGTCAAACGAAAACCTACAAAGAACGAAACTTGTCTCGCTTGAATGGGGAAACCAGATGGCGCTATAGTTGGCCTACTAGGTGACACTGCCATAGGTCAAACGGATATCAACTGCGTTTTTTAAAATAGGAACCCCCATCTTTTATTACATATTTGTGTAGTACGTAAAGACATATGAATATTTTAGCTGCACCACTTTTTTCGCTTTGTGATAGATGGCACTGAAATTATCGCAACTGAAAATATGTATCCTACCCCCATGAAAATGTTGATTAGAATACTTTGAACAAATCTGATTTTTGGTAACAACACTTCCCCTTCATGTATATACTTGTCCTTACCCAGTGTCTTCATTTGCATAAACATTCGATACATATAATGCACAAATCTACTCCCTCCTCTCTGTGTCCACCTCTTCTTCCCCCATTTCTCCATCCACCCCATGCTTCCACCTCAGCTGTCTCTGTCTTTACATATCCTACTCCCCCTTCCTGCCCATCCCATATGGCCTGTCTCTTCCACCATGTCTCTCTCCCCATGCCTCTGTCCATATCTTTTTCTCTCTTTCTCTGTCCTATTCCTCCTCCACCACAGTTTTTCCTGTCATCTCCTCCCCCTCCCCTCCACCTATATCTCCCTCCTCAAATCTCTGACCATCCTGTCCTGCCCCTTCTCTCTGTCCATTTTCTCCTTCCATTTCTATCTCATCCTCCCCCATGCACCAGTCATTCTCCTATCTTTTCCTCCCTTCACTTCCTCACCTCATCCTCTTCATTGTCTGCATGTCACTTTTCACATCGGACTCCTCCTCCCCCAATTTCCATCCATCTTCTGTTGCTCCAACTGTCTCTGTTCCCCTTTTGCCCCTCTCTGTCCCCATACTCCTATTCCTCTCTCTGTCTGTCCACTTCTGACCTTTGCCTTGCCCATCCCCTATTAGCGTCATCACTGTCTTTCTCCTACTGGCCCTCTCCATATCCTTCCCCTCCTATGTACACATGAAACTTTCCTCAGCAAGTCTACCCATACATATACCCTCTGCAAAACACATCTATAAAACAGGAAAATATTACAGTAGCCTACTTGTCAGGACTTGACAACTATTTTTGTGCTTGACATGTAGGTTGTCATGTTAAACAGACCGATAAAATCAGTTGTACCATTCCAATAAAACATATCTGTCATGTAGGGTAACTGTTCCCTGCCGCCTACGAGTAGACTGTACTGCAAAGCAGGTCAGTAAGGCAGGCTGATATCGTCACCATACAACATACCTGTCGTGCAAGGCAGGCAGTATGCCAGAGATCAGGAAAAACACCTTTTAAACCATATCTCGGTTGTTATTGGGGGTGTAAGGTTATAAGCCCCGCAGGGTCAATACTCCAGATGTGTGCTGTTTCAGTGCCAAATTAGGTTGGATTGGAAACGGGGTTTTGAAGGATATCCTGGACTATATACAAATTCTCTGTTATACACACACACACACACACACACACACACACACACACACACACACACACATATATATATATATATATATATATATATATATGTGACTCTTATTAAAAATATATGGTCTATGTCCATGTGTATGTTTACAGAGGATCATGAAAAAAATTGAAGTAAAATATATGTATGTATATTGTAAAGTGTGTGTGTGTGTGTGTGTGTGTGTGTGTGTATGTGTGTGTGTGATTATGTGTGTGTGTTTTTGTGCACCCACACATGTGTGTGTGTACGAGTGTGTGTTCTTGCTGTGCTGTGTAAGCAGAATGATATGGAAGTAGTATGATGTCCAAATCAGTGTATTTATTAAAATTAAAGTTTGGGTTCTGAATGTATCTATGAATAACACAGTTATATTGCTCCCCTAATGAGGGTGCTTGGTCTAAAAAAATAGTTACAATGATTCCTCTAAAGAAACCGTTCCCACGTTTTCTATTTTCCATTCTGAAATTTGTAAAAATATTCACGACCTTTGCCATATCACTACCCCTATTACATTTTTTTTAAACTGTCGATGTTTCACAGTTCATCTGTAAATAAATTTGTTCTTCCACCCAAATAATCTAAATTTCACACAATGTCACCACTAGGGATTTAGTTTTACTTGGTTTGTACTCATAGTTATAAAATTATATTTAATTTTCCTCTTTAATGGCAGTTTTTTAGAGTTCGTATTTGCTATTTATTTTTAAATTGGTTGGTTTAGGACTTCCATGTCCTGTGATGTGTATATAAGGCCTTTATAGGTCCCTACAATCGTCTGCTACCCACAAAGTGGGATGTCTTCATGTTTTTCACCATGTACCTATGTTATTCTTATTAGTATCATACCTGTCTAGTAATTCCCGACACAAGACCTTCTCTGCAATCTGTTTTTCATGTTTTGTCCTACGTCTTTGTATTTTCTGCTCTAACTGTGTTACTTCCTCCTCTGATTGTTCTCTTGTCGTTTTCTTCAGTTCTTGATAACCTGTTTTGGTTGCTTCCTACAAGCGTCACTCAGTCTTTATAATGGGGTTTGTGTGCTGTTAAGTTCTCCCATGTCCATATCCTATTTCTAATTACAATCATCTAATTTATTTCCCACTTTGTTTTCTGTCACAATGTCTACTGAGATTCTACTAAGTTCCCTTTTACTATGTGCTAGACGTTTTCAAGTCCTGTATTGGACAGCATGTAGACTTTGTTTACTTATGTGACTGTGTTTAAGGATATGCATTTTGCTGTGACATCTTACTTTCAACGGTTTCTGTCATTTTTCATTTTTGCAAAGTAGTCCTGGCTGTGTTCATTTTCTTCGATATCTTCTGCGATACTGGCTTCTTGCTGCTTGTTACCATGCATCTGATGTTGTTTCAAACGTGTCAAGTTTATTTTATGCGGCATATTTGGAAAATACAGGCTACTATAAGACTCCTTCTGCTGTTATAATTTCAACTTAAGGAGAGCGAGATCGATGAAAATGACAGAATTAAGGTTTTGTGGTTTTCTTCCATTGTAAAATTATTTGGTATTTACTGAATAAAACAAATCAAATTTACCCTTCTAAGTGAATTCAAAGTGTGTTTTTTATCGCTGCAAAGTTGATGCACTGCGTAAACGGTTGTAGCTACTTGGTGTGTCATCTCTGGCGGCACCACTCGCTTGCTACAAGCAGGGTATCTTTCCAGAATTAGACAGTGTTTTGTTTTCAACGTTGTATGTCTTTATCTCTGTGACAAGTGCCTGTTAATATCAGTAAACATAAACGCTATACTGTGTGTGTTGACTTGTGGAGTTTGCTTTATGTTGTTTAGCTGTTCATTTTTGCGTATTTCACGAATTTTGTTCTTACCTGTTTTACGTATTTGGTTTGTGGATATCAGTATGCCCTGTTCCAGCAATTGAGTGTGTAAGAAAAGGCACAATGAGTGGAAGAAGAAATCTTTTGTCGTTTTGAAAGGAGATGCTGCTCAGACTGTTTCACCGACTACTCCAAATGAATGTGATAGAACTCCTTCTTGCAAGAAACCTCGTGACAGCAAAAAAAAAAAAAAAAAAAAAAAAAAAAAAAAAAAAAAAAAAATTGAAAACTGTTAAAGTGACAGTAATGACGTGAATGAAATAATTAACATTTCCTTGCTCTCTAATGTTTTGAAACATTACATATTATGCCAAGTTTGCAAAGAAAGAGGACTGGAACTGAAAATAACTTCACACATTGGCTTGGCATGTAAACTGTTATTGAAGTGTATCAAATG
Source organism: Schistocerca serialis cubense (assembly GCF_023864345.2). NCBI lineage: Eukaryota > Metazoa > Arthropoda > Insecta > Orthoptera > Acrididae > Schistocerca > Schistocerca serialis. The sequence continues at coordinate 83,748,883 of NC_064648.1, forward strand.
TGCTGCAGAAGTTTCATTTTCTAATTATAACAATATTCTTGTAGTGGTAATAGTGGAAAGACGGTGTATGATGTAAATGTTAGGCTAGTGTATGGCTTGCGTTGCATTGTCAAGGGCAGTGCTGCAGCGACAATGTTGTTTGGAATTATGAACTTGCTAAAACCACCGACCAAGTTTGGACTTAACAATGAATTGGTGGGATCTTGCGCGGAAGATATTGCTGAAGCAACAATGAAGGAAGCAGTTGAAGAAGCTGTGACAGATAATGGGAATTTTAGAGATTTAACTGTTGCTTTAGATGGCTCATGGCAACATAGAGGTCATAAATGTCTAAATGGTGTTGTGACAGCTACCAGTGGAGACAGTTGCAAACTAACTGATGTTGATATTCCCTCAAAATGTTGTAGATGTAAGGGCAATACCAAGGACGAACTTAGTGAAAGTTGTGAAGCAAATTTTCACGGCACGAGTGGAACGATGGAAGTTTTGGGAGTGAAAGCAAATTTTTCCAGATCACAGGGGTGTTTTAATGTACAATACACTAAGTCTCTAGGAGATGGTGATTCTAAGTGATATAAAGCTGTAGAGGAACTCAAACCTTATGGCAATCAAATTCACATTAAAAAACAGGAGTGCAATGGGCATGTGCAGGAGTGCATCGGGGCTCACTTGCGTAAACTTTTAGGATCCCAGAAGCTTAGTGATGGTAAGACCCTTGGAGGAAGAGGGACTATGGGTGTGCAATTAGGCAAAATACAGGAAGCATTGAGCATATGAGGAGAGCAGTACGGACATTATTATTTTTGATACTGCATCAACAAATGAGCACCCACAACATGTACTGTGCCCCATAGGTGATGACTCATGGTGTAAGTACCAATCAGGAAAGGAATATGCCCATAAAAACAGTTTGCCAAATGGTGTAATTGATGTAATTAAGGCCATATTCAGAGATTTATTACAGCAAGTTTATTGGAAAAGTGTTTACATGGGAAAACACAAAATCCAAATGAGTGTAAATAATTTAATTTGGATTAGGATTCCCAAAAGAGTGTTTGTACAGATAAAAACATTGCATTTTGGAGTGTATGATGCAGTGGCAACATACAATGAAGGAAACATTATCAAATGGTTCAAATGGCTCTGAGCACTATGGGACTTAACCTCTGAGGTCATCAGTCCCCTAGAACTTAGAACTACTTAGACCTAACCAACCTAAGGACATCACACACATCCATGCCTGAGGCAGAACTCGAACCTGCGACCATAGCGGTCGCGCGGTTCCAGACTGAAGCGCCTATAACCGCTCGGCCACCCCAACTGGCGAAACTTTATCAAATGTGATGTGATGAAACGTTTAGGTTTCCAACGAGCATACAAAGCCATTTCCACAATGGGCCTAATTGCTGAACAAAGACTAAGAGATGCAGGAAGAAGAGACAAAAGCCAACTACATGCAGCAAAAGGGAGGAAACGAACACTGAAAAGGAAACTAACACTGAAAAAAGACGAGGATGCTGGTACTCCATCATATGGGGCCGGAATATATTAAAAAACTTTGGAAGCCATTTTCGTAACTTTAAAATTTTCATCTTTGAAGAATATTTTCTCAAAAACTGCTAAAAGCATATCAGTGAAATTTATACAGAATATTGTTTACTTCTTTTCCTTCATTTTTATAACAAATTGTAAAAAAATATTGTATAATTCAAGAGTTATAGTACCAAAAGTGTAAAATTTTGGAGACAAAAATAAGCATCTGTTTAAAAAAATTGTAAAACAAAAACAAATAAATATTTCATAACATAGGATTATAACTTTATAGAGAAATATTCACTGAACATGTAGTCCAAATTTCAGAGCAGTATGTTTAATTCTTTTAGAAAAAATATTCCTTCTACTTGCTACAATTAACATGGAGGATATGGATCGTCCCATCTCCCCATAAGTGTTCTGCATCTTTGTTGATTATCAATAGCATTTTAATAAATTCTGTTGTCTACCTATGCTGTATGAATCTTTTAAATGGAAATTGGACGCACAGCTCGCTCACATAAGAGGCTGACCATCTTAGTTAATTCATGTACAAAATCCTTTAATCACTATATAGAAAGGCATATGTTTTCTTAAGTCCACTCACATATTTCTGGGCCTATGTTGGTACTATCCAAGCGCCAGTTGTACCGCATTTGAATTTAACATTAACAACAATGGATGTGAAGTTGTGTAGCGATCCTATCAATTCACAGTCAAATATCGGTATTTTTTTCGTACAGTCAAATACTATGAGTGAAGAAACTGTACTCAGCACGCATGGAAACCCCCGCTATATTCCGGAACTGGGGAAGTGTCCACTGCTGCACACATCTCTACTCATCAACACACGCAGTGGGTGTGTCTGAATTTCCTAAGAGTAAGGAGGAGACCACATAACCACAACTGCACAGGAGCACACCTACAAAATGGACTCAGCATGTCATCGAGGCTGATATGTCCATGAAGGCTTTCCAAACACTACCATCGGAGGTTCTCACACAAATCTCTCACAGTAGGGTTAACCACTATCCTCTCACTACCCAACTTTAGTAGTGTTGCTGTTCCCATTATGGTGTGGATGAACTTCTGATTGTAGTGTCTGGGAAACAAAGGTGTAAATTTAAGCGACAGTGGAAGTCTGAGCTAGGTGTGGCCATGAGGTCAGGTGGCCTGTTTATTAAGATGACTATTTGTGATGAGCAAGAGATCTCAGTGTGCCACACATTTTCAATGTTCACTACATGTGGAGGTGTCCAAAGAAGTCCTTTAAAGATATACAGTACTGATACGAAATTTGAACAGACACCCCACAATATAACATATCCTTATTCCCCACTACATAGTAATTTCTGTCATTTCCTGCTTACTGGTGTATTTCTTCATTATCTCTTTTTGAGGACCAACACAGAAATAGAATACCATTATTTGTTTCCATAAAGTCAATGTCTCGTGCATATCCAATGCGTAAAAACCCTATTCCACACCCATTCTCTACAGAATTAATTTAGAAGACAAAAGAACATAAACTGAAATAGAAACTGCTTCTTTCACACCAGTACATTCATTGTCTATGGAAAAGAACTTTATTTTATAGCATCTTCCCATATAACCACAATGAGTGAATCACACTTGTAATCCAAAGAGTATGCTCAGGATCACTTTGACCCACGCCTACTTGAACGTCATAAGTCATGAAAAGATCAACTTTTCCTCAGAACTATAACATCTGCTGCATCGAAAAAAATACAGTAAAGTTAGATCTCAATCTTTTACCATAGTACTTGATTCATGTGTGGTGACAGAACTAACCGCAAGCGAGAGACGTCAGGGTCATCAGGTGGGGGGATCTCGCAGAGGGGCGGGAGCGGCGCAGCGGTGGCAGCAGTCCGGTTCTGCTCGCTGCAGTTGCCGTGTGGCTGGGCGGTGGCCGTGGTCTCGCCGTCTGCGGTGGCTGGCGTGCTGCACAGAAGGACATGACGTGGAGACGTGATAGCATGTTCACATGGAGGCTAGAGCACAGTTTAAAACAGACAATACTGGTGAAGGATCTACAACACAACGACAATAACTGCATCATTAACTAGATTGACTTAGCACTGAGCTAATCACTTCATTCACAGCTTCTCCTGAGTTCCCCGCACCAGTAATTTACATTATGTGATCAGAAGTATCCGGACACCTGACTGAAAATGACTTACTAGTTTGTGGCGCCCTCCATCAGTAATGCTGAAATTCAGTATGGTGTTGGCCCACCCTTAGCCTTGATGACAGCTTCCACTCTCGCACGCATACGCTCTGTCAGCTGCTGGAAGGTTTCTTGGGGAATGGCAACCCATTCTTCACGGAGTGCTGCACTAAGGAGAGGTATCGATGTCGGTGACGCCTGGCACGAAGTCGGCGTTCCACAACATACCAAAGGCGTTCTATAGGATTCAGGTCAGGACTTTGTGCAGGCCAGTCCATGGCAGAGATGTTATTGTCGTGTAACAACTCCGCCACAGGCCGTATATTATGAACAGGTGTTCGATCATGTTAAAAGATGCAATTGCAATCTCTGAATTGCTCTTCAACAGTGGGAAGCAAGAAGGTGCTAAAAACATCAATGTAGGCCTGTACTGTGATAGTGCCACGCAAAACAACAAGGCGTGCAAGCCCCCTCCAAGAAAAATACAAACACACCATAAGAGCATCGACTCCGAATTTTACTTTCGGTACTATAAAGTCTGGCAGATGACGTTCACTGAGCATTCGCCATATCCACACCCAGCCATCTGATCGCCACATTGTGTACCGTGATTTTTGTAACTCCACAGACCGTTTTTCCGCTGTTCAATCGTCCAATGTTTACGGTCCTTACACTAAGCTGTTTGGCATATACTGCCGTAGTGTGTGGCTTATGGATAGCCGCTCGACCATGAAATCCAAGTTTTCTCACTGTCATAATACTTGCAGTGGATCCTGATGCAATTTGGAATTACTGTGTGATGGTCTGGATAGATGTCTACTTGTTACACATTACGACCCTCTTCAACTGTCGGCGGTCTCTGTCAGTCAGCCAACGAGGTCTGCCTGTACGCTTTTGTGCTGTACATGTCCCTTCACGTTTCCACTTCACTATCACATCGGAAACAGTAGACCTAGGGATGTTTAGAAGTGTGGAAATCTCGCGTACAGACGTATGACATATGTGACACCCAGTCACCTGACCATTTTCGAATTCTGTGAGTTCCACAGAGCGACCTATTCTCCTCTCTGACGATGTCTAATTACCACTGCGGTCGCTGATATGGAGTACCTGGCTGTAGGTGGCAGTAAAATGCATATAATATGAAAAACCTTTGTTTTTGGTGATGTCCGGATACGTTTGATCACATAGTGTAGCATACGAAGGAACAGATGTACGAAACTAAACAGAAATGAAGATAACGTACAAGAGAACAATTACACTGAAAGATACAACTATTTGAAACCATACTCTCTGAACATCTGACACCAATAGACGTACAGAAATTAGAACGACAGAAACCTTTAAATGCACTGAATGTGGTACTATTTTCATCAGATGATGGTTTTACCTTGTGTTTCGTCGATGGGTCTGTACGACACACAGATGGTCAGATCTTAGTTGCTACATATCACTTTCTGTTATTCCATGCCTGGTATCTAAAGAAAACAAAAAAATAAATCTAAAGTACGAAGAAACTAGAAATAAAAACAGAAAAGGACATATTCTGCCAGACACCTAGAAAGACGACGTCGGTTTTGATCCAATGATGGTATGTGCCAAATGGTGGATATTGGATGTACTGTTAATGGTTTCAGTGTCTTCAGACGGTATATAGCTTGGTGGCGTAGCTAATAGTGTGCCATCTGAGTGTACCCTATAGCAATGAATGCTCCAGCCAGAAGGCGCAGAGTGGTGCAAACGTTTTAAGCAAGCACGCAACCATGCCACAGAGACACACTTGTTCTCTCTGCAGCTAACTGAGCAAATTTGGAAGTGGTCAAATTGTGGGCTTTGAGTGGCGGGATTGTCCTTTCAGAGAACTGTCACATAAGTTGGTCATAGATGAAGTCTTGGAAGGCCATGTGGCACAGACACCCGTCAGGATCGTAGTATTGTAAGGGCAGCAGTGGCGGATCATACAGCTAACACACTACAGATAGGAGATCTTGTGAGGCCATATGTGTCAACACGTAGTGTTGTGAACTGGTTATTTGCAGTGGGACTGCCAACATGCACAACTCTCGCCCATCTTTCATTTGTGAACACCATTGACATGCATGACTCGACTGGTGCTGTCGAAGGATCATTTGGAACATGGAATGGCGCGTTGTGGTCTCCAGCGATGAAAGTGGATTCTGGTTGCACGCAAGTCATGGTTGTTAGTGCATACTATGTAGACCTTGTGAGTGCTACGCTGTAGAGTGAATTCGTCCAAGACACTCTCGTCCTACTCCAGATGTTATGGTATAGGTTGTGACAAGCTTCAATTCTCGTTCACCTTAGGCAATTCTGAAAAGGGCGCTACTCAGCACTCAGTATTAGCAGAATGTTGTTAGACCTTTTCTTTTTCCATTCTTCCAACAGGAATATGTTGTGTTATTCCAACAGGACAATGCACACCATCAAGCTGCCTGTAAATCTCAATATGCTCAGTTTTGCGTTCTGCCCACTCATCTAACATAGGGTGCCAAGAAAGCTGCTTCCTCGGATCGCTAGACAATAATTCAAGCAAATCGTATTAAGGGAATTCATTATAAAACTTACGAGATATTTACGTGTCACAAGCAAGAGGTGACAGACGAACATAAGCGAACTCTTCAGTATACACAATTCGTAATACAAGTGAACGAATACAGTTTTTAAATCACTGCTGTAGCGTTCGTAGGTCGGCTCAACTCACGCCACAGCCAGGCGGAGCGGCGCTTGTATTCTCCTCGTGTAGAGGGCACTCTTGTATCAGTGCCGTACGTGCGTTAGCGTGCTATTGGCTGACGCCGCCTCACAGCCCTCTCTGCCATAACGTTCCTGGCCGATGTGCAGGCGCTTCATATTACGCCGAAACGCTCTGTAAGACACGGAGCAACTTCCCTGCCAGCATAATCCCCAGACAAATCTCCTAGGGAGCAAGTGTGGGAGCCTAAACCGTGTACAAATGTGGGTGTTTCACCGTGGTCGATACCTGGTACCACAGAACTGTCTGTGCTATCAATCTTTAAGTGTAATTATTTCATGTACTCCATATGCGCTGTTGCAACAATAAAGCTTGAATGAAATGGAAACTTCTTAAGTGGTGCACTATTTTTTTCCGTATTGTATTATAACAGTGATATATTATGAGAGGACGTTACCGTGTATGACGTCATTTCTTTGCGACTACAGGTTGTGTAGAAAGCGGTAAAGAACATCCGAGTGCTCTGAGAACACAAGGAAACTGGGGTAATTGGGCCACTTTAAAGTGACAACTGCATATCGCGTTACGTCTTTATCATAGTACTTTAATATTGCATGACAAAGTGAGTAGGCAGCAAATAAACAGGATCTCTTCAAATCATTATGCACAGATTTCGCATAATATAAAACAAACAAGGCAATAATTTGTCTTAAAGTAAGAATAAATGGCAGTTACTCAATTTTGAAGGAAAGGTATGGCACTGAGTGCCGAAACTGAACGCTGTTCACTCTATGAATCCAAAGAGGGAGGTAGAAACAAAAAAACTGGTAAGTAAATTGTTACCAGGCACCTATTTCAAAATTCGTATTGCACTGTCAGACAAAAATTTGACTTACTTCCAGGACGAAATTCAGTCATCAGCTGCAAATATATTTTGTAGTGCTGTACAGGTTACGATAAATTAATTTGTCCTCTTTAGATGCCTACAATATTATGCATACCATAGACCTTGGCTATACATTTATGTGAAGCATAAAATGTGTTTAAAATAATCATGCACAATATGTACATTTCTAGGCATACCATGGCAATATGCTTCTATGAAGGAGATATTGACATCTGATAAACACACATTAAGTAAGTTTCTTTAATATTACAGTTTTAAACATGGCTGCGTGATCAGTGACCGTTTTCAAAGTAAAATTAAAGCAATAAAACCCCTCGGTCGCAAATATTAAGTCTTTTGACCTAGTTTTGGCACTACTAATAGTGCCTTCATCAGAAGTAAAACATTCAAACTGGCCTATAACGTAAGTACAAAAATTATGCGACATTTTTTTTGTATAAGTGTAAGTAGTGCCTAAGAGTACAAGAAAGGAACAGCACTTACATGTTAGGTATAATATAAATATGAAGCAATAAAGCTGTAGTCACAAAATCTTTGAAGTTGTATTTTTCTGTATTATACTTTTTATGCTTCACATAAATGTAGAGTCAAGGTCTAACGATTTATAATATCACTAATTTTGTAGGCTTCTGAAGATGACAAATTGATTTGTCGAAACCGGTAAAGTGTAATAAAACTTATTAGCAACTGATGGCTGAATTTTATCCTGAAAAAATAATACTACAGTTGCTGAAAATTACAACCACAAACAAAATAAAAGAGAAAGTGATGCATCAAGAAGACTTGGTGCGATTTCAATATAACTTGATGCACACACACATCATCAACAGGTCTGTAATTAGTTGGAAATGCAGTTCTCTGTGAGTGGCAGAATAGCTGCAGAGTTTGTAGTACTGTTGTTCAATTTTTAGCATTGTTTCCAGGCCTTATAAGGTAGAAAAGTGGCATAAACAGCGCCCTCTGTTGAGCGCTCTGAATGAGATGGGGATGTCGAGTATTCACGTGAAACAGCATTATTGGCAACTGAGGGGTTTTGAAGAAGCTTTATTGCGAATCTTCACTTACCTTGCTGCTCGAATCCTTCAATATCCAGCTTTTGGGCCATTAGAATGCGATGGGACCCCATGTTAAACTGCATGGGGGCGTCAGGGCAGGCATTCCCGTCATCATGGATCAAATCGACCATGTCAGACCACAAGGAGGTAGCATCGCTGAATGAACACAGTTTTAATCTGCCTGGATGTTTCATATCAGCCCGCAATCCACCCAGGCTGTGGCCAAGCCATGTCTCTGCAATATCCTTTCTTCCAGGAGTGCTAGCTGGTCTTGCAAGTTATGCTGGAGAGCGTCTGTGAAGTTTGGAAGGCAGGAGACGAGGTACTGGTGGAAGTTAAGCTATGATGACGGGTTGTGAGTCGTCCTCAGGTAGCTGAGACCATAGAGCTCTTGTCATCAAAAGACAATTTTTTTTAATGTGTGAAATCTTATGGGACTTAACTGCTAAGGTCATCAGTCCCTAAGCTTACACACTACTTAACCTAAATTATCCTAAGGACAAACAACACCCATGCCTGAGGGAGGACTGGAACCTCCGCTGGGACCAGGCGCACAGTCCATAACTGCAGCGACTTAGACCACATGGCTAATCCCGCGCGGCAGACAAAGTTTCTGAGTTCGAGTCTCGACCTGACACACAGTTTTAATCTGACAGGAAATTTCAACACCCACAATTCACTGAGTCTAATGAAATATCCATTTTCATAAGTGCTCATAACCCATATGCTGCATCACGAGAAAATGGAGAATCAAAGGTATGACACTCAAACTTGAAACTGAACAACTTCCACTGTGAAGGTGTAAAACGTGCACGTATAGAGACAGAACTCACCGTAGGCGAGAGACCGTGGTGTCACCAGTTGTGGGGGTGGTGTGGGCGGTTGTCATCGGTGCAGTTGCGATAGGAGTCCTGCTGTGGTCGCTGTGGTCGCTGTGCGGCAGAGTGCTGGCTGCCAGTGTGCTCTCTGGGGTGGCTGGAACACTGTACAGAGATAAGCAGTGAGTGGAGGTGTACTCACGTGGAGGACAGGTAGCAGCCTCCCATACACAGTGCTACTGAGGGCTTGTCCAAACACAAAAAAATACAACACATGGTGTGAACGACAATAGTCGCTCCACTAAGATGTACCATTGAGGTACAAGAAATGATTATATGACATTTTTGGCTGGGAGGTCCCATCTGGGGAAGTTCAGCCGCTGAGTGCAAGTCTTATTTCAGTCGACGTCACATTGGGCGACTTGTGTGCTGGTGATGAGGATGAAATGATAATGAGGACAATACAACATCCAGTCCACGAGTAGGGATATTGTCCAACCCTGCCAGGAATTGCACCTCGGCCGACTGCATTGTAGGCACGCACAGTAACACTTAGCTAAGCAGTTGGACACCATAGAGGTAATCAGTTCACACATTTTTCCTCCTGAATTTCCCATACCACCAGCTTAGCGTATTAGACCATAGTATGTACGAAATAAACCACAGATAAACGTCTATACTTATGCTGCACTACTATAGCAACCACTGGGCAGCAAAGTTTGAATGCATATCTACAATATGAGCAATATTACAATGGCTATAGCCTTTAAATATACTTCATGGGATACTATCAAACAATGGAAAATGTAGGGTGGAATGTAACACTATCATGAGACAGAAAGTAGCTACTCACCACATAGCAGAGATGCTGAGTCACAGATACACACTACAAAAGGATTCTCACAATTAAAGCTTTCGGCCATTGGCTTTCGTCAACAATAGACACACATACACACACAATCATGCAAACGCAACTCACAAACACGACTGCAGTCTCAGGCAGTCTCCCTGCCCATGGCCTCCTCCTTTCCCCCACCCAGTCGCCACTCCCATCATGCACTGGTGCTGCCACTGCCAGTGTGGCCTCAGATGCGTGAGACTGCGGTCGTGTTTGTGAGTTGCGTTTGCGTGACTGTGTGTGTATGTGTATGTGTGTCTGTTCTTGACGAAAGCCAATGGCCAAAAGCCTTAATTGAGAGAGTCTTTTTGTAGTGCGTATCTGTGACTCAGCATCTCTGCTATATAGTGAGTAGCTATTTTCCTTCTCATGATATTGTTAATGTGATATTGTGATCATCAGACGGTCTATGTAGGTTCTGTGTTAGACACCTGGCTGTTAGAGACACGGATGTTAAACAAGGCAGAGAACTTCTTGTATGAAGCTATTCTTATGAAAAAGAAAGAAACAGATTTGATTTACGTTGCCCAACGAGAACTCTCACTAAGCAGGTGAACATTGAGCATCAAATAACTGTTAAGGCGAATGAGTATTTGAGGAACTTCATTAAGGTAAGGTGAGACAGTGTATGCCTGGTAACTGACAAAAGGGTGTCACTCTGCTGAAATTAAAAATTCTGTTTCGTTATTGTATTCAGTGTACTCGTACTATCAGACTGTGATTGAGGGATTTCCTGGAGAAGGAAGGATTCAATATGGTAGAAATTAATGAGAAAGAGGTTACGCAATAGAACTATCAAAGCACATTTCAGTAAGGACACATGAAACAACGATTGCACATAAGAAATCCTTAAAGTAATCTGTGAATTTTGGCAATGAAGAGGAGATAGACGCTAATGTCTGTGATGTGAAGTATAACCACTGAAGAAAGTGTGTATGGGTGTGTGTGTGATTTTTTTCCATTACTTAATGTAGTGAAATGTCGTGTGGCTAGGGCCAACCGTTGGGTGGACCAGTCGCCTGGTGTAAGTCTTCTTAGTTGTCGCCACTTCGGCCACTTGAGCGTCGATGGGGATCAGATGATGATATTGATGATAAAGACAACACAACACCCAGTCCTAGAGCGGAGGAAATCTCCGACGAGGCCAGGAATCGAACCCAGGCCCCTTAGCATGGCATTCTGACGCACTGTCTCCTCAGCTATTGAGGAGGACACTTAATGTAGAATAATTGGGCTATGAATTTACGAATGACACGATGTGGAGGATATGATAAACGGACATTATACGAGACATTGATCTTATGATGAGCAGATGGACTCATACCATGCATTAGTTAGTGAAGCCTGTGGTGAAGTTGATAGTCAGGAATATCAACACAGATTCTATTTGATTTATTAAGTGCTTCTCTGAGCAACACTTCTGAATACTGCAAGTATAATAACGTCTACAGATAATGTGTTTGTCTACCAACTCAGAGTCGTCACCTTTGGAAAGTTTCTGAATACCCACACACACATCTGCTGCATGTCGCATTGGGTGGCACTGTGGCCAGTACGACTGCTGCGCCTCTGAAACGAAGCTGCCTGCTGTTGAGTAAGCACAGGAGGTACTCACCCCATCAGCTTTCAACCAACAGCTACCATCCACAGCGTCTACGCCGCCGGATTACATTGTTTCCATTCCTGGACTTGATGATTTTCCATACTCTGCATCGTCAATAGCAGCGTGTACCATCGAGTGATCGAGTGCATTAAGTTTTTCTGTTTGGGGTTGTGAATCCTGGTTTATCTTTCTGCATGCACAGGAAATGCTTGGTGGCCCTGATCATCAGAAAGGATCTGGTTAGGGTTCAGAAAACGTTTGGTGTGCCTGACCTATGACCAGTTGAATCGTTTAAGGTGGAATCTATGTACCAAACGTTCAGCGAAAGAATCGATAGTCCACCTGCTGAAAAAGTGTAGTCAAATAGTGTGTTCAAATTTGACGATGTTGCAGTGACAAATCAGAAAATATTTATGCTTCGCTCATATACGCTAGTTGATATACAGCATTTCAGCCAGACATACTCTAGGGTCCAAAATCATTTGATCCGGGATACTGCAAACCTTTCAGGCAGGACAATCTGAATTTCAAATACGTTTACCAAACTCATGATGGAACCGACATGTCATTAGCTGAAATCAGCACCGTATGTTGGGATTGATAAGATAACTCGCAATATGATTTTCTGATTAGTGATAAAACGAAGAAACTGAATGAGTGGCGATATAGGCAAAACGTCGACGAGATTCTGTATAAAAGCAAGTGTACTGGACTGTAATCGTGTCGGTATACTGTAGGCTATGTTCAAGTTTGCATGGCTGTAGTGTGCTCATTAACAGAAAAATCGAGACCTTCAGTGTCAGATTAGGATAACTGCGTCAAGGCAGCAGCTCTGAAAGGGGAATCCCAGCCGAATGGCAGGCTCCACTCAACTGAGCAAACACTCAGCAAAAGGTTAGCGGTATTGGAGGGCATTATCAAGCCAGCAGCTACTACAGTTGAGTTCAATGGTGGAACCCCACAGCAAGTAAGTTGCATTCTGTCTCGAAGTTTGTTCAGAAGGCAGGAGAATACCAACAAAGCACGTGGTCCTACAGGTGTTGAATGCTACTTGCCAGAAATTTCGTCTCACGGGATAGCTGGATAGTGAAAAGCGTCTCTCTGAAACGTTTAGACCCGTAACTGGAAGTATTTAACAGTTCTTGGTCGTGGTGACGAATGGTGGTAGTGGTATTAGTAGAAGAAGAAAGAGAAGTGGAAGAAGAAGAAGAAGAAGAAGAAGAGCAAGAAGGTGTGGGTAGTCGAAAGCATCCCTGTATTTAGGGAAAGCTACATATAAGCTTAACGAAGAACACCTTAAAGACAAGGGATTTTGAATGGACATCGGTTTACTGGACCTAAAAACATCAAACCATTAAAAGTATTTGCTGAAATAAAAATATTGGTGACATACTACGTATGACTACCGTACAAAAGCGAACACCGCAAAAAGACCATTAAAAATCAGAAACAGTAGGATATACATTAACATTATTAGACCAATGTTACGCAGCGAATTTCGCCTAGGCCATGCCTTTGACATTCAGCATAAAATGCTGAACACATTACCTCCCGAGTATATGTATTACAATGATCCTAACGAAAACATGTATCGGCATCAGCAGCAGCGAATACAGTGCACACAAATGGAATATCAATCACCTCAGAGCTACGAGAAAGTTGCATTGTTGAACAATAATAGTGGAGACGGTGATCCGTACACTTCACTAGTGCTATCGCAGAATCTTCCAGGGCAGAAGAGCTATAATAAATAATTTGGGTGATCTATCACAGGCCGATCTCGTGGATGCAACAGAAAACTCATGAATTAATGCAGGTTGAAATACATCTTAATGATCACAGATATGTGTTCCAAATTTTCCTGGGCAGCTCCTCTGAAGGCAAAGACAGGGAGTAACGTGGTGCAGGCGTTTGAACAATTGCTTCAGAACTGTAGGAATTGGTGTCCAGACAAACTGCAGAATGATCACACAGGTGAATAATACAATAAGGACATCAAGCTGGTAATGGATCGATAAGGGACAAACCACTATTCAACATTCTCCCACATGAAAGCGAGTATTGGAGAGCGTATGAGCAGAAACAAGCGCCTTGCCTCTGTGGCAACCAGCAGTTCCCGTAAGGTCAACGAAGTTAAGCGCTGTCAGGGTGGGCTATCTCTTGGATGGGTGACCATCCGGTCTGCTGAGCAGCTGCTTGAGCCACTTGACTGAGAAGTAGCTGCTCCGGTCTCATAACCTGATAACGGATGGGAGAGTGGTGTGCTGTCCACATGCCCATCTGTATCCATATCCAGGGAGCCTGTGGTCTGAGGATGAAAAGGTGGCTGGTCGGTATTATTCGACCTCTATGGGCTGTTTGGGAGGTAACCATTAAGAACCATATGTGGATGGCTTGCACACATGTCAAGACATTCTCCAACAAATTATGGGAGTGTATAATCCAACTGAAGACAGCTGTCGATGCACGTGACAATGGACTTCTGAATACAGCATACAAGCGGATTAAGATGGTGGATCCACGCAGACAGAAAGTCATAGTAGATGATTTAGTGCTTATTTCAAAATAAAAAATTGTGTCTCAGAAATCTTACTTTCCTTGCTGCTCAATGGAGACCTTTACAGTGTCCAGAGCACAGGGAACAAACCCGAGAACACACACCTTAAAGAACAGCGCTGGTGGAGAAACTGCAGGAAGCTTTTACACACAGGAATGGCAAAAGAGTTCCGACTTAAATTTGCTTCTCGTAGAATCTGTCTTAAGGATAAAGGAAACAGCGCGTTAGTGAAATGTCTTGGGTGTTAATAATTACTGATCAGTTGGGCGAATGCTCAAACTGCGGTAAAACAGGGCGTGCAAACCTCAGATAAAGCTTTCCATGAGTGCTAGTAAGGTAATCAGTGGAGGTGGTGGTGGCATTGTCGATAAACTGCCAGTCGAGCTTCATCCTGTTGGATTCAATTTCAGTGAACCTGGAATGATACCGAGAAAGCATCTGGCTGATGGTGGAAAGGCGATTAATGACAACTGCCTGCATCCAAGGACCTACATGAGCCTCTGTGTACAATGTAAGTGGCCAATCATCTAATAAATGAACTGAGGTATACACCTCTTCTGGAAAATGTATGTTCTTCCTAGGCATCATAGCTATATTGTATGTAAGCATTCAGCACCTCAGGTGTGTGAGGGCAGTGTCACAGGACTGGCTGCCAGGATCACAGTGGCCACCAGCAGTATCATGGCAGTGTGAGGGCAGTACTCTTCAGGTAAGAGCCAGCTCTTCGGCAGGGCCCAGAGCAGGTCGGTACTAACCTATGTTAGCTGCTTGCATGCATAAGACTCTCCATCTAGTGGTGGCCGGTATGCTGTTGCCAGGTTGTGACTACTGCTCATTGTTTCTACAACCTCTGGAGTATTTTATTCGCCACCAGGTGCTCGGTAGCTCACATAGTGCGTTATACTGTGCACCGACAGTGAAACATACAACCACCAGTGCTATGTGGAGGTTACGCCCATGACACAAGCATGATAGTGCTGCCACAATATGGTGGGAAAATAAACTATTCTCTTGATCATGGGATACTGCAGACAAGTTCTGAGTCACCCATACCTATGAATGCAGGAGTCGATTCGACAAGGCAGTGATGTGTTCCTGGAATGGGTGTCATTCACCTATTTGCAAGGTGTCATCTCCTCAGAGTTTCTCACTGGTGGTTCTCAACTCGCTATCCCTCCATTCCTCTCTCTCATTATGTATTGAGCCGACTGGTTAGTGCTTCTCAACAATTACTGTCCTTTCATTCTTTGCCACTGCTGTTTCAACCGTTCTTCTTAAACCCTAGACCCTTTCAGCATTATGAAGCGCTATGTCGCTGCTTTCAACATAGGTATACAGAAGTAATTTCAGCTCTCTTCTCTGTGTATGTGCGTGTTTCCGTTTTTTATAACTTCCTATCAGATGACAAGTTTCCTTCTCCTCCAACCATTGCAGTTCTGAGCATCCTGTCGCCTATGTTGAGCGCCAGTGCAGTTCAGGATCTGGTTAGGCAGCTTTGCACTCCTGAGGAAGGCTTCTGCTTAAATTCTGATTTACATGAAAGCAACTATGAGTTTCTCTTCCCTCTCTCCCTCTCCATATGTGCATGTGCACAGATGTCTAACAATACCCTTTTTGTTTCTGTCTTTTGCAGAAATCTTCAGTCAGATCAAGGAGTTGGGGATGGATCCAGTGCCACAGCTTAGTCCAGTAACTACTGGCTTGACTCCAACTCAGTGTACCATTCTCATTACTGATGACAACGACAGGCAGGAGATACCTTCTGAGCCCACCCCATGGCAGATAACACCAAACGTCGAATACCACAGATATGAGCAGTAGTTCTACCACCCAACACAAAAAATTGCATTCTAGCACTGCTAATGGTATGTGTTCTTGTCTGCTTGTAGGTGCACTCAACAATGAGTATCATGTGAATTTCTTGACCCTTTTCTTCAACATTAGTTCATGTTGGCCATCAAATAGAGAATAGTTCTATCAACAAACACAACTGCCTGCATTGATTACTAATGTTATGTGTTCTATTCTCTGTTTGCTGGTGCACTCGATGCATGTGTCCAGGTTGACACACTTTTGTTGGAGGTAGCGACTAATAAATTCCCTTTGACTCATTCAGAGGCAGTTAACTCTGAACGTTATTAGAAACGCTGTAGACGTCCATATATATCTTCATTTTATAAATATTATGCATGATCCTTTATATTTTTCCTCCTCCTCTTGGTGCAGATTATATGGAGGAGGTGCTGGGTGGTAGAGTCGCACATATAGCAGCAGCAGGCCCACTGACGATGGTACAGCTGCATCTGGCTGTGCAGCAGCCTTGCCCACCATATGTGTTCCAGCAGTTCTCCCGCCATCCATGATGCAGCCTGGCCTGTTGTGAGACACTGATAATTTTGAATGTATGTAGAAACAGTATAGGCCCCTACATACTCTGTTTTTTGAAATTATGTATGAGAATGAATATTGGTTCCTCATTCTCTCTTTGTATGTGATATGTGGGAGAGGTAGTGTGGTGGACATGTGCGTCAAACAGGAGCTGGTCGACTCATGATGTCCCAGCATGCTCCACAGCCGCCCATGACATAACCAAAGCACCAGCAAGAGCAGCAAACTGGTCATTTCAGCGGCAGCCTGCCCCATTGATGACTGTGGTGATGTACTTATGGCTGACCACGAGGCAGAGGCATTCCAGGCCTAGTGACATCTGTGGCGCAGCACTGGCCATCAAAGTTCCAGACCTGTGGCACAGCGGTTCAATTCCAGCCTGTTTGCCATTATCTTGAAAGTGCTCTCAACAATCTTGCCCATCTCGCAAGCATCACAATCAGAGATCGCCGTGATACCGAGTCGTGTCTAGTAGCTGCAGTACTCACATCTGTGCTATTAAGGATTAGAGAGTAAGAACTTCTGCGGTACTGCACTACTCAGTGGTCACTAGAGCATTTCCGAAATTATCTCATCTGCTCAGACTGACAATCTGAATGTGAGCTACCGAGATCCTGCCACTTTCCTTAATGCTTGTGAAGTAGTTTTGGAAAGGGAGCTCCCTGGATACGTCGACAGTATCCCGCCATTAAGTGCAAGGCAGTTCTGTACTGTAAGCTGACGCATTCCCTGAAACACGAAATGGTTTTGAGGAGAGCAGTGTCGTCAAAATATGGAGGTGAACTGTCATGGTATCATGGGGTGGGTCGGTGGCAGAGTAGTTCAGAACTTTTATTAAGAGTTTTATGTTCGGCCTTTTTCCTGAGATGCAGGAAAGAATGTCTGGTGAGGCACACAGCCATGTACTCCACCTTAATTTTTACTCACATGTTTTTGATCCAGGTATTGGAGGTCCATTTACATCTCTCTTCCAAAAGATGTCGCTGCAAAACATGCGTGATTTTATGTCTGGAATAATGCCAAAGGGGATGTATATTGCATAACATTGTCGTTTATGGCCAGCAATAGGAATTACCCTAGTCATGAATGTCACTCGAATACATACAAAACATCCAGTGTCCCCTGTCGTCGTAGTGTCGACAGCATTTTCTGTAAATCTGTAGGACATTCAAAATTTGATATGCAGAACTCCAATTACACGATTCATTTGTGCACCCTCGGAGATAATGACCCAGCCAATGAACACGACCATGAGCAGACCTTGAACAACAATTAAGTGAAGCGTAAAGCAAGGGGACCACACAACTTCTTCAAGTTAGCCGGTAAGTGTTCCAGATTCAGACACCTGTCTCTAATATCTGAGCGCATTTTGGATAAAACACATGCCACACTTGTTTCTGCCCACATGTCCAAACATTGTGGTACAAGACATTTCTGAAATAGATGTCTCAAGTCATTCACCAAGGGTGAGTATCTCGAAACACACTTCATTGACTGCTCAATCCATGAACTGGTACATGTGGAAAACCTGCCAAAGAGAAAAAGTTCTTAAAATGTAAGAACGACCACCACCAGAAGCGGTGTTCCTTAGTTATGTACACTGTTCTCGAGTGCCTCATAGTTCCTGTGACACATTCTGAAGGTGATCCCCCTGCCTTCCATATCATCTACATAGAATGGCTTGTACCATATGCAGCTGCATAATACATTGCATGCATGTATGACTCTAGTCTCAACAAATTCAAATTTATGTTGGGGAAAATCCTGCGAGAGATGGATGATGACTGACTTCTAAGAACTTGTGTGGGAAGCTAATAATGCTCATAGTGACAATGTCCACATGACCAACTTAAAGTAGAATGATCCATTGTTTGAGAATGCATTTGATTGCTGTATTTGTGGGGTGCTGTTTGATAGAGATGAGGAATCTCCTCATCGTGACCATTGTCACCTAACAGGGACATTCATTGGACACCTCACAACACATTCATTTGGAATTACCAGCTGCCATGGCAAATACCCATCTTTTTATACCATTTCATTGGGTACGATATCCACTTTCTGGTACAGTATTCGGGTGACTTCTCGTTGAAAACTGAGAAGGTCTATGTCATTCCTAACACCGTTGAAAAGTACATCTCATTTTCAAAGAGAATCATGCCCAGAATAATGCTTTGCTTCGTGGATTCGCTTCACTCAATGCATGTGTCTCTTTAGATACATACTGAGCCAATGTGTTTTGAGGATATGCAAATCACCAGAGCCACACATCCAGATGATCGAAGTTTCACCTTGTGACGAAGAAGAGTGGGTTTCAACATAAATACTTGTTTTCGATGGTGTTCGGTATGCCTTCATACACAGTGATAAGGGAAGGTGGGCAACAGGGGCAGGCGACAGCCATTGTCATAAGATAGCTGGACGGCAGCAGAAGTGATAAGGGAACCAGTAACACAGCAAACAGAAGATTTACTTCACTTGTATTTCGCCAAATATGCAAAGACTTATTACAAATGATGCAATAAGATATAGAGTTCAGCTCACACAATAGCAACAACTATGGCGTGGGAGCTGTGACTTGGCGAAATCGAAGTGGCATCCGTAACGAAGAGGCCCGAAGTGCGAGCAGGCTGAGCCACTGTCACTAGCCATCCCGTATTGCAGCCGCAAAGAGCGCTCGAAGTACACCTGCTGAACGCATAGCTCAGTGGCCGCGATGGCTGGGTCCACCAGATTCCATGGTACCACTATCGGAGTCAGACAGAAACATGCAATTCAATTGCTATGATGTCTATGATGTAGTACTGATACATGATATCACCAATGGAGAGAATCAATGAAACTACATTGCCAACTCAGCTGCATTCTCCAGTGAAATAATAAACATTATCATAACGGATGTGGAGTATGAGTACAAGGTTAATATTTGACTGGAGTTTGGCATCACTGATTTAAACGAATATGCCAGATGATGTGGAATGCTGATGTACACATGCTCACTGAAATATTCAAGAAGTTCTGGAATGTACACATGAGCACATGCTTTTTGGATACTGCCTTCCACTTGATGGCACCTGGGCTTTCGTGGGATACAATGTTAAGGAAGATGTTTGTCAACATTGTTCTGCTGACCAATACTGATATGTTACTCTTCTTAAAATGTGGGATTCACTTGGGATTTGCCAGTTGATGGCAAGATACGCTAGGGTGAATACCCATAAATAAGTGATAAATTACAACCTTTACCTGGTTGTCAATCATCCATATGAACAGTCCATGTAATGAAGTATACCTTTTGAAGGGTTCTAGTGGCTGTCCAAGAAGAAAATAGACAGTTTGAAGCATGAGATCCATTAAGCTGAGGATTGTGGTGAGGGGTATGGTCTGAGGGTAGAGCAGGAATATCCCACCAATATTCATGAAGAGCACAATGTCTTGTTTCGATGTTTCTTCACCAGCTGGTGCTTCTCCCTGTTTCCCCTGTATACAGCGTAAACAGAACAGAAACCATTAACGAAATACCAAATATATCGAGAAAACTGTATATATGGAACACAGAAAGAGCTGATTCATTGAAATGTAAATATCCTAAAAGAAATGCTGGATATATTGAATGTAGTGATTATATGGGAAATGTAGTAACCAGGTTGCATCATATATATATATATATATATATATATATATATATATATATATATATATATATATATATATATATTGTAAGGAAAATATTGTTGACGAACTAGAAGAAAGAATCATGCAGAAGGCCTAATATCTGAGTCCTTGGCTATGAAAGATGAGCCTGCTTGTGGCTCTAGGTATTGAAAGCTATGTTTCTGCAGTTTGGGCTTCCACTTCCTGTGAACGGTGTAAACTCACCGCATTTTCCAGGATTTTCGGATGTGGTGGAGTCCTGTAAGCTGGCCAATTCTACGGAGATGCAGGTTATGGGAAGTATTAATGTTAAGATCCGTATTGGAGTTTTTATGTTGAAATTCACAGTTAAGATAGAATATAATTTCTCTGTGTCAGCTATCAAAGGTTGTCAATCCGTAAATCTGGATTAGTTTCTCAGTGGAGTCAAGGAAAGTTTTATTCTGAGTTTGCAGACCAGAAATTCTTTAGTTTTGTAAGCATATGGTGAATCGAAGGGCAGGGTATCAAGTACAATTTACCAGTTCAGTCAACACCGATTTTCCAGATTATGACTTGTAACACTCCAGCTGAATAAACAGATTGTGGGTTTATGTGTAGGATTTAGGGAAGTGCTTATTCACAGACTAGATTTGGTTAGAGGAGCAAAGAACATTACTGAATTTACAGGCAATATTCTCGCAAAGCATTCCCAAACAGACTGCCCCCACCTAAGGCGCTTTCAGATGAGATGCTATGGAAGCATGTTAGAAAGCAATCCAAATCCCCATACTGCCCTGCCCCCCCCCCCCCCCCCCCCGCCCGTATGTTTATGGTGCCTAAGCCACATGGCAGGGTGATACCAGATGTTTACTATCAGGCCCTGAATGAGAAAGTAGTTCTTCAATCTTTAACCCTTCCTTATTTTCAGTCGTGCTTCTCATAGTTACAAGGGGCAAAGGTCGTCACTACCTTTGACCTACACGAAGCCTATTATCAAATTCCAACGGTTTACTCACTGTTCGATTTTAATAAACACTGATCTGGGTTGTCTACAGTAGCGGGCGCTGCAAGGTGTATTGGATAAGATTTTTCTGACCTTAAATCCCACTCTGCCTATCACTATCTTGATTATTTGGTGATCCTTAGTGAGAAGTTTCAGAGCAAGTAGGCCACATCACACAGATGCTTCAGCTGCTGCGTAGGACTGTGTTTTTGGTTAAAATTTCCAGAGCTACTTTGCTCAGCCAGAAATCTCGTTCATAGTTCGTATTGTTTGTGGTCAAGATATTACAGTGAATCAGAGTCGGAGAGAGGCTATTTATTCTTATCCCAGAGCTCAAAATGTACAAGCAGTGTTGGGATGGTAAATTACTTCCATCAATTTGTACCTCTAAATTTTCTCAATAGTGTTCCACGAAAAGAACAACCAGTTGAGTTCCCCAAGCATCTCCCTACCATTGCAACTACCAGTAACAAACCTAGCAGCCCACCTCTGTACTGCTTCGATGTCTTTCTTTAATCCGACCTGGTTCGGATCACAATCACTCGAGCAGTACTCCAGAATAGATGGCACCAGTGTCCTACATGTGGTCTCCTTTACAGACGTACCAAACTTTCCTAGAATTTTGTTCAAACTGACTTCACCACGTCCAGGAGTTGTGGCCGTTGTTTTGTAGGATGGGGTAGTTAAGAGAGAATCTGTAGCATATGCTTCATGTAGATTTATCCAGTAGTAAGCCATATATTCTGTATATGAGTTGGAGCCACTGCCAGTTCTGTTCACACTCTCGAGAAATGTAAACTACACTATGTAATCAAAAGTATCCGGACAACCGAAAAAACTTACGTTTTTCATATTAGGTGGATTGTGCTGCCATATCAGCGAAATCAGTAGTCATTAGACACTGTGAGAGAGTAGAATTGGGCGTTCCACGGACCTCACGGATTACGAATGTAGTCAGGTGATTTGGTGTCACTTGTGTCATACGTCTGTACGCGAGATTTAAACACTCCTAAACATATCTAAGTGCACTGTTTCGAAGTGATAGTAAAGTGGAAACGTGAAGGGACACATACAGCACAAAACCATACAGGCCGACCTCGTCTGTTCCCTGACGGGGACTTCCGACAGTTGCAGAGGGTAGTAATGTGCAATAGGGAGATATCTATCCAGACCATTACAAAGAAATTCCAAACTGCAGCAGGATCCACTGCAAGTACTGTGACAGTTAAGCGGCAGGTGACAGAACTTGGATATCACGAGCCTCACATCACGCCGGTAAATGCTAAACGACGCCTCGCATGGTGTAAGCAGCGTAAACATTCCACGACTGAACAGTGGAAAAATGTTGCGTGGAGTGACGAATCACGGTACATAATGTGGCGATCCGATGGCAGGGTCCGGCAAATGACAGGCGAACGTGATTTGCCAGTGTGTGGCGATTGCATCTTTCAACACGACCGAGCACCTGGTCACAATGCACGGCCTGTGGCGGAGTGGTTACACGACAATAACACACCTGTAATGGAGTGGCCTGCACAGAGTCCTGACCTGAATCCTTTAGAACACCTTTGCCATGTTTTGGAACGCCGAATTCGTGGCAGGCTTCGCCGACCGACATCGATACCTCTCCTCAGTGCAACACTCCGTGAAGAATGGGCTGCCATTTTCCAAGAAACCTTCTAGCACTTGATTCAACGTATGCCCGCGAGAGTGGAAGCTTCATCAAGGCTATGGATGGGCCAACACCTTAATGATTTCCAGCATTGCGGATGGCGGACGCCACGAACTTGTAAGTCATTTTGAACAAGGCGTCTGGATACTTTTCATCACATAGTGTAAGTGTAAAAGAACGGACTCTGAAAATTGCAGACCATTAACTGTAATATTAGTTGGCTGAAGATTCCGTGACTATGTTCTCAGCTGGAATATAATAAATTTCCTTGAGAGGGAAAAGCTTCTGTCTACAGTTCAGCATGGTTTTAGAATGCATCCCTCTTATGAAACTCGGCCAACCCTCACTTACACGAGATCGTGTGAAGCATGGATGACAGGAAACGGGCGGATTCCATAGTTACAGATTTCAGTGATGCATTTGACACGGTGCCACACTGGCGACTGTTAACGAAAGCACAAGAATGCGAAATGGTTTCCCAGGTATGTGAGTCACTTGAAGACTTCTTAAGTAACAGAACCCAGTACGTTGTCCCCGACGACGACTTGGGGCGATGATAATGTTAGGAGTGTCCCAGAGAAGCGTTATTTTCTATGCACATAAAAGATCTGGCAGACAGGGTAAGCAGCAGTCTGCGGCTGTCTGACGATGATGCTGTGGCGTACGGGAAGGCGCCGACGTTGAGTGACTGTAGAAGGAGACAGGATGACGTAGACCAAATTTCTAGTCGGTGTGATGAATAGCAGCTGGCTCTAAATGTAAAAACACGTAAGTTAATGTAGATGAGTAGGAAAACCAAACCCATAATGTTCGAATATAGTACTAGCAATATTCTGCTTGGCATGATTACGTCGATTAAATATCTAGGGGTAACGTTGCAAAGCAATATGAAGTCGAATGAGCATGTAAAGAGTGTAGTATGGAAGGTGGATGGTCGACTTTAGTTTATTTAGCGAATTCTAGGAGAATGTGGTTCATGTGTAAAGGAGGACTCTAGTGCGACCCACTGTTGAATACTGTTCGCGTTTTTGGGATCCACACCAGGTCAGATTAAAAGAGGACGCCGAAGCAATTCAAAAACGGTCTGCCAGATTTTTTACTGGTAGGCTCAAAGGCTCAAACAACACACAAGTCTTACAGTGTTGCAAATGGGAGTCACTGCGAGGTAACGCGACGTTCTTTCCGAGGACCACCAGCGTGAAAAATTAAGAGAACAGATATTTGATGCTGACTGCAGAGTTATCCTTTAGCTTCCAACGCACATTTCGCGAAGAACCGTGAAGACAAGAACAGAGAAAGCAGGGCTCATACGGAGGCACATACACAGTCGTTTCTCCCTCGCTTTGTTTGCGAGTGGAACAGAAGAGAACCCGACTGGTAGTGGTACAGAGTACCCTCCACCACGTACCACATGGTGGCTTGCGCAATATGTGAATAGGTGTAGATAATTATTTGATGTCATTCCTTCCACGCCTTTTGTAACTGGGGAGTATATGGTCAAGCCAAAATAGTGACTGCATGATTATTTTAAATTTTGGTGTATCTTATTTTACAGCCTCTGCCGTAAAATATCTAGGAGTAACTAACCCCAGCGACCATAAGTGGAATGACGGCATAAAACAGGTAGTGGGGAAAGCAAATACCAGACTCAGATTCACAGGGAGAATCTTAAGAAAATGTAAGCCTTCCACGAAAGAAGTGGCTTATAAGGCGCTTGTTCGCCCTTTTCTTGAGTATTTTTCATATATCTGGGATCCCTGTCAGGTAGAATTGACAGAGGAGATAGGCAAGATCCAATGAAGAGCGCCGACGGTTTAGGGGGCGAGAGAGCGTTACAGAGATGCTAAACAAACTCGACTGTGAGACGTTACAAGAGAAGCGTTGTGCATCACGGAGAGATTTACTGTTTCTATTTCGGGACAGCACTTTTCAGGAGGAGTTGGGCAATGTATTACTTCCCCCCACATACATCTCACGTACTGACTACGAGGAGGAAATTCGATAAATTAGAGCCATACAGATGCTGGCCGACAAACGTTCTTCCCACGCTCCATTCGCGAGTGGAACTGGGTTGGAGGTATCAGATAGTGGTACCCTCCAGCACACACCATTAGGTGGCTTTCCGGGTATGATGTAGATGTAGGAGTATGGGGATTATTGGTCTTTTTATGATTCCAAATGTGATAGCAGCAGCTGTCATAGGATACTAATGCAAAAGTCCTTTCAGCTGTATCATCACCCCGATAGCTGTCAGTTTGGGCTGGGAGACTATGTTGACTCAGATTCATCAATGTTGCAATGCTTTTTAACACCAGAGCGATCCTCCACCGGTCGTTGTGCTGAGCGGTGTTGCAGCGCCTGCTGGACGAAGCTGCCTCCCACATAGCGGCAACACTGGGGCTGGGACACCTCCCTCCCCCCCTCCCCACACCGCCCGTTTCACCAATTTTCAACCTGTGCTGGCCGTCGTAGGAACACACCCAGCCCCAGTACACTGTCCCCACGCTCTAGACATGCTTGTTTTCCTGCCTTTGTATCGTCAGTGGTAGTGGCTCCCATAGAGTGATCTACAGCGCTAAGGCAGTCTGGGTGGGTTGTGGGCCCTTGCGTACCTCTTGGCACATGCAGGAATTGATGGTTAGCCTTGAATATCTGGAGAGGCTCTAGTTATGATCTAGAAACCGGTTGGGTGTCGCTAGTCTAAGGGCAGTTGGTTCTCTTAAGAGTTTGACGAAGATGGTGATATTTGGTTCGTGGGGCACTCAACTGCGAGGTCATGAGCGCCTGTACAAAGTCCCAATTTTGACACAGTCCAATTTTTACACAGTGCAATCTAACTTCTGTCAACAGTGATAATGATGAGGATGAAATGGTGAGGACAACACAGACTCACAGTCCACAGGCAGAGAAAATCCTGAACTCAGCTGCGAATCGAACGTGGAACCCCTGTGATCCAGATATAGCAACGCTAGCCACTAGACCACGAGATGCAGACTCTTATGAGTTTATGAGCACAGTGGCTCTACGATTGCTGGTTTGCTATATTTAACCAGAGCTCAGGTAAGGGACAAGTCATACGTAATATTGTTCAACTTATGTCTTTGTAAATGTGGAAGTTTGGTTGCCAATGTTAAAATTTGTTTCATTATAGTGCCTCTTCCCAAATTATTGCAGTTGCATTTTTTCTTAGTTGAGAAAGTTGTGGCGGTATTTCCATTTCATTTTTTAAAATTATATATTATCCTAAATCTTGATTGGATGAGAGTTTGTGAACATGATAGTTTTTGTAATGAGGCTTTTTGATGTTACTTGGCTCCAACGCATGTTGAAGGAAAGTATCACACTCACCTCGATCTGTCCTTTCCACTCACTTATTATGTTCTAATCTATAATAGGGTATTTTGAAGGGCCAGCTGTGGTAGTATATGTTTTTTTCCAACATTGATTTTCGCATACAATTACGGAAATGCATTTCTGCCTAGGTACAACACAATGAGAAACAGATCATTCTGTGCAGGCACTACTCTTTCAAAAACAAGAATTCCAATTGTTACGCAGTTCATTACTCACTGCATAAATATTTGAACATTTGAAAAATAAAGGAAATTTTTGAAAATTATTGGACACTGGACTCGCAAGGGCTATTGTACTCTGATACAGTGCATATTAAAGGATAGCTGGATCTACATGTCTCATCAATACTGTCATCATAGAAATAATCAGCAACCAGTTGCATAAAGAATATTTGATTTTTTTTTTGACACACTTATTGCACTTCATCAGAAGGCTATACCCGTCGCAGTATTTACGAGTGTCAGCAATAAGATGCATGCAGCATACTCCTCCATACAAGTGTATTACTGATGCCGTTTTTGTACAGGCAGTATGAACCGCATGACTACATCAATATACTGCGTCTGTCTCATTGTTGATACTTGCAAATTACTCCATGTTTTAACCTTCTGAAGAAGGGCACTAACTGCCTGAAAGCAGTTAAGGAAATTAAATTTCTTTTATGCAAGTGGCACCTGATTATTTCGATATACACAGTCGCACTTGCTGAAAATTAATAAAATACTAAATATTGACGCTGTTAAGGGCTCGCCTCCCATGCAAGTGGGCCCAGGTTCCTTTCCTGGCTGGGTTGGACATTTTTCTCCGATTGGGAACTGGCTGTTGTTTTGTCCTCGTCATCATTTTATCCTTGTCACCGGCGCTCTGGTTGCCCAATGTGGGGTGAACGAAATAGGACTTTCACTTGGCAGCCGAACTTCCCTGCATAGGGACCTCCCGGCCAATGATGCCATACGCTCATTTTATTTTCATCGGAGAGAAAGGGCCCATTAGCTGGGAACACCACGGAATTTAGTGAATGGCCTTCAGTAAGTCGATAAAGAATTGCTCGCAACTGGTTGGACACAGATTTGAAGGGGGGTCCTCCAAGAAGAAAGTACAGTGTCATGAAAGCCTCTCCCTGTTTGTGTTATTGACATTAGTGTAATAAGTTTCGGAATATAACCTGAGGAACAGCTGTATATAAAGTGGAAGAACACGTGAAGGAAATGGGCATCATCTTGTGGAAGAGCTCGTGGCTGATGTGTTGTCGTGAGGTCTCAGCTGTTGCCTTTGGTCGAGGTTACAATCAGTAGTATGCAGGTACATCCTCCAGGACATGTGTAGGAGGAATCTCCGTTAATGCAGGCCTTCTATGCATGCTCTGATTGTGAACCATACCCTTCACCTTGGAGCCTAGTAGTTGTTGTTACGGTCTTTAGTCCAGTTGCATGCAGCTCCTTCCATGCTACTCTATCCTGTGCAAGCTTCTTCATCACCAACTAACTGCTGCAAGCTACATCCTTCTGAATCTGCTTATTGTATTCATCTCTTGGTCTTCTTATACGACTTTTACCTTCCACACGTCCGTCCAGTACGAAATTGGTGATCCCTTGATACTTCATGACATGTCCTAACAATAGATCCCTTCTTCTGGTCAAGTTGTGCCGCAAATTCCCCTTCTCCCTAATTCTATTTAGTACCTGCTCATTAGTTACGTGATACGCGAATCTAATCTTTAGCAGTCTTTTGTAGCACTACATTTCGAAAGCTTCTATTCCCTGCTTGTCTAAATTATTTATCGTCCATGTTTCACTTTCATATACTGCTACACTCCCCACAAATACTTTCAGAAAAGACTTCCTGAAACTTAAATCTATACTCAATTTTAGTAAATTTCTCTTCTTCAGAAACGCTTCCCTTGCCATTGCCAGTCTACGTTTTATATCCTCTCTACTTCGACCATTATCTGTTATTTTGCTCCCCAGATAAGAAAACTCATCTGCCACTTAAAGTGTTTCATTTCTATTGTACTTCGCTCAGCATCACCCGATGTAAGTAGACTACATTCCATTATCATCGTTCCGCTTTTGTTGATTTAATAGAAATCATAACAGCAAGTAGGGTCGAAACAATTTATGAAGCTACCAGAAACTCGGCTCTTATGTGACATTCCTTAGCTAGCTTATTTGATAATGTACACACTTAAGTTTAGAGATTCGATGAGCCTATTATGAGAAGTCACGTAAAGCATTATGAGCTATCAAAAAATGGCCATGAGTGATAGTGTATTTTACAGCACAGACGGACCTAAGGAAACTGAGTGTCATACACTGCAGGCTTCAGAATAACACACACACCTAGAACTGGGCAACACAGGCGAGTGCCTTCTCACGTGCCTACCTGGTTTCTGTTGCTGGCTCCAGGTCCACGGCCGCCGTGCCCGTAACCTCCTGAGCTGGCGCCGTCGGGGGCGATTCTGAAAAACGGCGTCACTGGGCAGTTCTTTGTCCGTACACAGATCTGTCTACACTTGTGTGAGCTACAGGCAGACCTATAGCAAGCAACAGTTGGTAAATGTTGTCCATCAAAATCCAATTATAGCAATATCCTTGCAGCATCAGATTAATTCCATATATAAACAGCTGCAAATCTTTGATAATATCACTTAAAGAATTTTCTATTTGTTTACACAAAGAGCTCGAGGATTGGCAGAGACCTTATTCCCTGACTTTCTTTCTAATGTTGCTTGCTCAGGAAGTCTTTCTGAATTGAGGTCTAGCATAATTCTAAAAGCACCAGATCGAACTATTATCGTATTTTACTGAGTTATCCTCCTGAAGTCAATAGTTACTTAAGAAAAAAAATTTATGATTCGAGTTGGTATTAAAAATGGTTCAAATGGCTCTGAGCACTATGCGACTTAACTTCTGAGGTCATCAATCGCCTAGAACTTAGAACTAATTAAACCTAACTAACCTAAAGACATCATACACATCCATGCTGGACGCTGGATTTGAACCTGCGACTGTAGCACCTAGAACTGCACGGCCACTCCGGCCTGCTGAGTCGGTATTATTCTGCCATGATTGCTAATACAGAATGTTTTCATGAAGGGAATGGTTCCCATAGGGTATTAATCATCTGCGGTAGCGTTCTCGCTTCCCACGCCCTGGTTCCCGGGTTCGATTCCCGGCGGGGTCAGGGATTTTCTCTGCCTCGTGATGGCTGGGTGTTGTGTGATGTCCTTAGGTTAGTTAGGTTTAAGTAGTTCTAAGTTCTAGGGGACTGATGACCATAGATGTTAAGTCCCATAGTGCTCAGAGCCATTTGAACCATTTTACTAAAATCTGGAATACCTTTCCAGAAAACATTATCTCCAGGTAACAGATACTTTTAGGCTGCAACTCATTGTATACACATCTGAGGTAGTCCAAAATAACAACGCTCAACCAGGAACAGGGCGGCATGTCAGAGCTAGTCATAGTGAATACGTCTTCCTTTCAAATAACATATTTGCTATCGTTTTGCCCCTCCCTCCCCCCCATGAATCATTGACCTTGCCATTGGTGGGGAGGCTTGCGTGCCTTAGCTATATAGACAGCCGTACCATAGGTGCAACCACAGTGGAGGGGTATCTGCTGAGAGGCCAGACAAACGTGTGCTTCCTGAACTGTATGGTTAAATGATGGTGGCGGCCTCTTGGGTAAAATATTCCGGAGGTAAAATAGTCCCACATTCGTATCTCTGGGCGGGAACTACTCAGGAGGACTTTGTTATCAGGAGAAAGAAAACTGGCGTTCTATGGATTGGAGTGTGGAAAATCAGAAGCCCGCATCTCGTGGTTGTGCGGTAGCGTTCTCGCTTCCCACGCCCGGGTTCCCGGGTTCGATTCCCGGCGGGGTCAGGGATTTTCTCTGCCTCGTGATGGCTGGGTGTTGTGTGCTGTCCTTAGGTTAGTTAGGTTTAAGTAGTTCTAAGTTCTAGGGGACTTATGACCACAGCAGTTGAGTCCCATAGTGCTCAGAGCCATTTGAACCATTTTTTTTTTTTTTTGGAAAATCAGATTTCTCAATTGGGCAGGTAGGTTTGAAAATTTTATAAGCAAAATGTATAGGTTAAAGTTAGATATAGTGGGAATTAGTGAAGTTCGGTAACAGGAGGAACAAGACTTCTGGTCAGGTGAATAGAGGGCTATAAATAAATAATCAAATAGGGGTAATGCAGGAGTAGGTATAATAATGAATAAAAAGTATGAGTGTGGGTAAGCTACTACAAACAGCATAGTCAATGCATTATTGTGGCCAAGATAGACATGAAGCTTATGCCTGCCACAGTAGCACAAGGTTATATGCCAACTAGCTCCGCAGATGACGAAGAGATTGATGAAATGTATCATGTGATAAAAGAAATTCTTCAGTTAGTGAAGGGAGACAAAAATTTAATAGTCATTGGTGACTGGAATTCGATAGTAGGAAAAGCTGTTGAAACTACAGACAGACTGTGGAGGTACAGTTGGAATTGTCAAATTATCAGCTAAAAGGTAATACATAAAACTATTTGAAGAATAACAAAAGGCAAGCTACTACAGATCTAAATTTCCCAGCTGCCCAGCTTTTCTACAAAAACGTATCACAGTAACAGAACATATTATTAATTCTGTTTGACATCCATCACAGTACTACCTAAGGCGTGCAGTGAGACCCTACTCAATAATTCTGTAGCAAAGGAATACATATCCTGTATGATATATGCAGAAATTAACAGTAAACAAATCCAATATGTAAGATAAGTTTAACAAGCAAGGAATCAACAAAAGAAATTATCTAACATAAGCTGCATAAAACGCAGGACACTGGATAATATGGGCAATTGCCAAGTATAAGTGAACTTAAAAGTAGGTGCGAAAAGCACTGTTTGAACAAACCGTAAATGCCTCCATACACTACCAACATGAGGAAGAAAACAGAACCCAGTAATGCACTAAAGTATGTAACAGGAAATTACCTTTTGCACTCAACACAAGGCTTCCACAGTGCCCAGTTGATCACAGGTTTACAGCCTCAATGCATGACTGCACATTCTGCAAATACA
This sequence comes from Schistocerca serialis cubense, assembly GCF_023864345.2. Taxonomy (NCBI): domain Eukaryota; kingdom Metazoa; phylum Arthropoda; class Insecta; order Orthoptera; family Acrididae; genus Schistocerca; species Schistocerca serialis. The sequence continues at coordinate 83,780,281 of NC_064648.1, forward strand.
TGCTTAATTGTGAACAGATCTCTGGCCTATATTGTTGGTCAGAGTTGTGCGCAGCTCGTCTTAATGCTGTTTATTGCTTGGCATCTTGTCATTGTGGTTATGCCATTTCGTTTCTTATTCGATTTACTGGCGTCAATAAGTTGCTGGATTGTTTGCCCGTGAGTGGCAGCAGCAGTGCTTATCGATATGAGTACTGTGGTACTATGTGTGGAGTGACCGCTAGTATTTCCAGGTCGCGTTATTTAGAATGGGGAGTTGCGAACGGAGATCAGTCCGGTTGTGGGTCAGCAGCGAGCAGGTCCGTGCAGTACGAGGGCAAGCCAGGGCAACTGGCGGCGTGAAGCCACTGCCAGATCGAGGAGGGGTAGCTGCAAGAGCGACGACTTCGTTGCACACTGAACCGTGGACGTTTAAGTTCAGTGAAGAGTTAACTACTTATGCAACCTCAACTATTCTGAGACCCCGCCCGTGGTCGGCGGGTTGTTGCTCCCAGGGCCACTGAGCCTGGAGGCAATAAGTGAAGTGTTTCAAGGCAGTGAAATATTGCAGCCCTCTTTCTCTATTTGTTATTCCTCATTGAATTTAGTATTATTCTTATTATTGAAGTGCAACTAGTGGCAGGTTCTGCCTTGTGGTCGCAAACGCTCCATTTACCTGCCCTGGAGATTAGCGTACTGTACCTCCAGTAATGTACCTTTCCTCGTCATGTTGATGCTGTCCGATACGGCGTGTAGTTCGACTGCCTCTTGTACTGTAATGTGCATATTTTTTTGGGAGGGTCTCTTCACCCTTGCCCAAAAATTTTCCATCATTATACCGATGATCGGACGTTAGGCGGATTGGTTAGTTAGTCGGTCAGCGCCTAAGCTGCCCTAGTTTGAGTTGCCATCCTATTACATGAGTACAATTCTTGGCTGGCTGTCTCACCTTACCTTATGTTTGAGTTACCTTCCCAGACCGACCTTTGGAACACTTGCCGAGAACCACTTGTCTTGAATCCTTCAATTATGATCTTTGTTTTAAGGATACAGGTAATTTTCTAATTATTGTTGGTGTGGCCTTCAGCCGAGCAATAATTTCATTTCTTTAGTGATAAGGCCTTCAGCCATGTGACGGTAAGTTTTTTTTAAGCAAACTTGTTTTAAAAGCAATGGATTTATTTTAAAAGTGCTATTTGGAATTGTTTTCCTGTCTTCTAATTCAGGCCTTCAGCCAATTATTATTGGAAATTGGCTGTCGTCTTCAACCAAGTAATAATTTCACTTCTTTTATAATAAGTACTTCAGCCATGTTACTGTTTGTTTTAAAACGAAGTATTTATCTTAATATTTGCTATTTGGAATTGTTCTTCTAACATCAAATTTGGGCCCTCAGACGTTTGTTGATTGAGGTTATTGTTGGTGTTCTTCGGCCCTAAAATTGTGGAACTTATTTTCCTGTGATGAGGCCTTCAGCTGTCATGCAGTCAATTGTGTTTTTTAAAGAGATTGTTTTAAAATTTTAATTTCTTTAAATAAATTTTTCATATTTGTTGTGAAACTGAGAGTAACTGATTACGGGCCCATCCACAATCGTAACCTTATTCAGGACCATCCTGAGAAACCAGCTCTCAACAATATCAGACAGTAGTTTAAAATCACAACTGTCAAGAAGGTGTACAAGAAACCAGGATTAATGAATTTAAGGCTGGTAATGAAGCACCTGGCACCAGGCAACAACCATTGTGATGCTGCCAATAATTTTTTACAAGCAAGAAAGCCACTTTGCTTCAATGTTGCACCAATGTTAATCGCTGACTCCTGCTACTGCTGCCCCAGTGGGGGGCCAGTCCCCAGGCCCCAGTGCTCAATCCCCAGTGCCCAATCTCATTCCCAATCTCCAGACCCCAGACCCCAGTTGCCAGAACCCAGTTCTCAGTCCCCAGTCCCCAGTCCCCAGTCCCCAATGCCCACTGCCCAGTCCCCAGCCCCTGTCCCCAGTCCCCCAGCCCAAGTATCCAATCCCCAACTCCCAGTGCATAGACCCAGTCACAAGTCCCCAGTCTCCAGCCTCGAAACCCCACTGCCCATGTGCCGTCCCCAGTGTCCAGTTCCCTATAGCCAGTGCCCAGCCCCCAGTACCTATTGCCCAGTCCCCAGCCTGTGTTCCCATCCCCCTGTCCTCAGTCTCCAGTACCCAGCCCCAGTCTTTTCACAGTGACTAGTCCCTAGTCCCCAGTAAACAGTCCCCTGTCTCCAAACCCCAGTGCCCAACAACCATGTGCCCAGTCCCATCTCCAGTCCCCTGTGCAAGGTGCCCAGCCCCCAGTGCCCACAGCGCAGTCCCCAGTCCCTGTCCCCAGCATCCAGTCACCAGTATCCAGTCCCCATCCCCCAGTGCCTAGCCTCAGTCTCCAGTGCCCAATCCCCAGGCTCCAAACCCCAGTGCCCAACAACTATGTGCCCAGTCCCATCTCCAGTCTCCAGTCCCCTGAGCCCAGGCCATAGTCCTCAGTCCCAGAACCCATTCCTCAGTCCCCAGTACCCAGACCCCAGTGTCCAGTACAAAGTGCCTTGACTTTAGGATGATTTAACTTTTGGCAAGCTTCACAATAAGTGACATATACTTCATTGTCTCATGCCCCCATCTCATGCAAAGATATCCATACGTGTACGGTGTTTAACAATAATTGCAATTAACAACATTCTTAGAGACGACCTAATGCGTCGATTCAGTGCAAATTGGAGTGTCCTGCAACTGCATTACCTAATTTGCGACTTTGTAACTTGTTCACTGATGCATTAAAAGTGCATTATGTTGGCAATTCAGAGAAAAGTAGCGTCTTACGAAACATACCGGCTCTGCACAATGAGAGAAATGCAGTTAACGTGTATTTTCTGTTAGTGAAGTACTTGTGGTCTTCGTTTTCAAGGTCCGCTTCCAAATGAATAGCTGTTTGATGTCGATCATGGATTTTAAATAATAAAATACGACATTCTGTCTCATTGCTACTAACGCAAGCCCCAGCTGATATTGGCCAATTTCGCTGATGGATACTGTTGCATTTCGCATCCGAAATACTGCTATATCGTCACCTTTCTTGATTCGTGTGCACATGCGCTTTAGTCATAGCATTATTCAATACTGATGTGTGTTTTGTATGTATCTAAAATACGTACAAAATACACATGATGAATGGCAAATACGATACAGCTCTGTTATTATGAAATTCAACATCATTGTTTCCTAGTTTTAGAGTAATGGCTTTTCCGCCATCTTTAGCTGATCGTCGACGTCTGAGTAGATACGACATTGCTTGTGATAGTTCAGCAGTTAAGTGTGTTGGGTTTCATTTCGTGCATTTCTCATCAGACATGCTTGGTGAATTATTTGCTGAGTGAATCACATGGAACACGTATCATGGTTTGGTGACGACCTAGATTAACCTATTTTCTGTATGTCTGTCCTTTTGATTGGAGGCTTTATAGATTTAGGCCAATCACTTATATAATAAAATGGAACACCTACAGCTGTCCTTACGATGTTATTTATTATATGGCTACCACTTTCGGTGCTTCAGTACATCGTCTCCAGGGCTTAACTGACGCTGAGCGAGTTAACTCCAATGGCACATACGATTCAACAATAGGCAACATCTATCAACTACCTGCAACAACAATGTTTAGTCTCCGATCGTCATGTTCGTAGTTGATAGTTGGAGACACAGCATCGTTGTTACAGGTGGTTTGTGGAGACCAGTTCATAGATGTTGCCCATTGATGACTCTAGTATAGGAATGGTGTTTAACTCCTCAGCGTCAGTTAAGACCTGAAGATTATGTATTGAAGCACCGAAACTGGTAGCCACATAATAAATGACGTCATAAGGACGGCCACAAGTCTCCCATTCTATTACATAAAATAACCTAATTCTGGATAAGTGCCGACAAGTGGTACTTCTGCTGAGACGATTTGACCAATATTATCTGGTGTGTGGGTTTTCCGATCAACCAAGTCAAAATGTATGCTAATGGCAACCCTCTCTTATGCCACTCAATAGAATGCATCCGACAGCGTCTTTCCAAAAACACGATCCTTTGTAATGAGATCCATTAAAGATTTCAATGTTACTTTGAACACACATGCTGAAATATCATGATGATTAAATGATGACTGCCCACTCAACGGAAGTTCTTTCACTTGATTAAAAGTAGGATTGAATGTGATTAGAATGAGAAAACTGGGCTGCTCTATGCGCGAACACGTGTCATTGCATGTTGTCCATTCTCACTCACTTGCAGTTCACTCCACGTAGATGTACGCTGCTTAGCTCAGTGGTAACGTGCTTGCCTCCTGTGCAGCGGAGCCAGGTTCGATTCCCGGCTGGGTTGAAGATTTTCTCGGGTCGTGGACTGGGTGTTGTGTTATCCTAACCATTGGCACGCGAGTCGTCCCGTGTAGCGTCGACTGAACAGACTCGCACTCGGCGGCCGAACCTCCCCGGATGGGGTCTCCCGGCCAGCAGTGACGCGTAGACGTGGCTGGTAGTGTGGCCACTTTTCTCGATTTTTGAGTTTCACATTGAAATAATGATTTCGTGGGATTCATATTGATGCTAACAACATTGAAAGACCTAACACTTTGATATGACATGTCAGAAGATAAGGTCGAAACCTGAGTGATGCAAATAAATGACTTCGGTAGAACAAAAATAGCGTACTTGTTGTTCAACCTTCAATACCTTTTACACCCAAAGACGACTATGATATCTTTTAAAAAATTCTACACGACTGTGAACTCTAATCGCAAGAAGTAGAAAATATAACTGTTAGTAATTCTTTTCAGGGAGAAGAAAGGAAGATTATGGTTCCAAATTTCGTCGACAGAGAGGTCATTACGGATGGAGCACAAGCTCGGATTGTTTGAAGGGCAGGGAAGGAAACTGGCTGTGTCCTTTCATGGAAACATCCTGGCATTTGTCAGGGGAGATTTCGGTAAATCACAGAAAACCTAAATCTGGATGGCTGGACGCAAATGTGAACGGTCGTCGTCCTTAATGCGTATTCTTTTCAGAATGTATTTTCAACAGAGTGGAAGTCAGATATGAAAGGTAAACAGTACACGCGCGCGCCCGCATCTCGTGGTCGTGCGGTAGCGTTCTCGCTTCCCACGCCCGGGTTCCCGGGTTCGATTCCCGGCGGGGTCAGGATTTTCTCTGCCTCGTGACGGCTGGGTGTTGTGTGATTTCCTTAGGTTAGTTAGGTTTAAGTAGTTCTAAGTTCTAGGGGACTGATGACCATAGATGTTAAGTTCCATAGTGCTCAGAGCCATTTGAACCAGTACACGCGCGAAGAGAACAGAAACTTTCCAAATTAATGGTACAGAAGGACGCTGAAGATTAAATAGGAAGATAGAATAATGAAGCAAGAAGTGCAGAATGGAATCAAAGAGGATCTTTTGGGTACAACTGAAAGAAGGGACATGTTGATAGGACACAGTCTGAACGATGGGGCCGTAGTTAAACTGTCAGTTGAAGGACCGCGCGGTTTGAGGCGCCATGTCATGGATTGGCGGCCTCTCCCGCCGGAGGTTTGAGCCTTCCATCGGGCATTGGTCTGAGTGTTGTTCTTACATAAGTTAGTTTACTTTAGTTTAAGTAGTGGGTAAGTCTAGGGACCGATGATCTCAGCAGTTTGGTCGCTTGGGAATTCACACACATTTGTACGTTTGATGAGAGTATACTGATACTTGGGTTTGTAGCAACCAGACCTTATGGAGAAGTAAGTGGTATCGCAGAATCCTATTCGACAGCTAATACACGTAGCAGTTCATTTGCAGGGGAATTAAGAGAGTAAAGGAGTGAATGGTCATCCTAGACACCATCATCACTGCATTGGTCACTTCGTTTTTAGGAAAATCCTTGGAAGATTTTGTATTTTTCGATACTTCAGACACAACCACTAAAGTGGGAATTGGAATAATGAGCTACTGCTGAGTGTAGCCAAGCTAAAACTAGCAATGGGCGCTAGATTGTACGATGTATATCAGGAAACTTTGAGGAAAATGCAATCGTTAGTATCGCAGTCTTTTATACTAATAAATCACAGTAGCTTGGAAACATAGAGCATCTCTCTATTGTAAAATCCAGCATACAGCTAAGTTAACAGAACTGTGGCACATACAACTATGTTGGCATTTATTTACGTTTTTCGTAGTTCACCTCTCGTGCAATGACTGAATGAGACCTCAAATGACATTATATAAATTGATCATTATCTAGTATGTTTCTGTAAGAGCGTGCAAAAGTTTAACAGGACGCATAGGTTGCTCCACTGAATAATTTCTGCTAGAATCCAATATATATTAGCTTTCTTTCAATGTGGAAATATTTATTAATGCAGATAAACTATAGCAGAATGCCTTAAGTTATATACAGAAAGGAGAGAGACTTTTTATCAGATAACTACGTATGCGACTGTTGTCATTGAGACAATGAGAAGTCACTGATAAGAACCGAGTGAAAGAATGGCCACAAAGCAAGAAAAACGACGCTACGTTCTGTCATTCCCGTCTCATTAACCACTACCGCCGCCAGTGCGCACCATCCCTTTGCCTCTTGGACTGCCTGCTTCCTTTGGGAGTTGCAGGACTGAGGTCACCGTGTAACGAGAGGCTTGTACGTGTCCAGTTCTGCAGGGCACGCTGCGTGAAGGACATGGTGTGCTACGAAATCAGACGTTGCATGCACTAGTCTATGGTAGCTGTGCAGCTGGCGAATACTATGTAAATCATCAACGTACAGTGTGCTGGCATAGCTGCCGAAATCTCTCCAGAAATTTCTCAACATGTTTTCACCAATTCCTTTAATTTAAACATTTAAGTTTAGACTGGTAAAATTGTCTGAAACCTTTTTTAATAGTATTCTAATGCCATGTTAAGAATAAATCCTTTCTGCACTCTCAATTTTCTGAGAAATTATTTGTGGAACTTACTGACATTTCTTTTGACTGCTGTTTGCGCAAAACAAATAACTGGCTTAAATTGGTTTGAAATCTGATTAGCTGAAATTGATAGACAAATGACATCTCCCCCTTCAGAAAGCTTCATTTACACTTATTTACTGGCAAGTCATAGTAGCTGAATCTTAAGCAAATGAAACATCTTTTTTTTCTTTTTCTTTCGTCACCAGTCTTCTGATTGATTAAATGTGAAAGACCACGAATTCCTCTCCGGTGCCAACCTTTTTATCTCAGATTACTAACTGCAACCTACAACCTCAATTATCTGTTGGATGTAATTTTCACCATCTACAGCTTCCTCTAGCAACATGGAAGTTATTCCCTGAAGTCTTAAAAACATTTCCCATCCTCCTGTCACTTTTTCTCGTCAATGATTTCCATGTATTTCTTTCCGTGCCGATTCTGCAGGAAGCCTCCTCATTCTTTACCTCATCAGTCCTGCTAATGTTTGACATTCTTATGTAGCACCACACCTGAAATGCTTCTGTTCCGGTTCCTTCACAGTCCACCTTTCACTATCATAACATGCTGTGCTCCTAACATATATTCTTAGAAATTTCTCCTCAGATTAAGGCCTGTCTTTGATAGTAGTAGACTTCTCTTAGCCAGAAATGTCGCGTTTATCCTCCTTTCTTTGTCCACCATGCGTTATGTTGATGCCCACTAGCATAATTCCGTAACTTCGTGATCCCAAATTCTGGTGTTAAGTTTCTCGTTATTCTCATTTCTGCTATTTCTCATTATATTCCTCTTTCTTCGATTTTCTCTCAACTCATATTTTGTTCTCAATTTTGTACTCGCTAGACTATTCATTCCATTCAACCACCCCTGTAATGTATCTTCACTTTCACGGAGGATAGAAAAGTCATCAGCGAACCCCCTTTTGCACTGAATTTTAATCCTGTTCTTGAATTTTTGTGTTATTTCCCTCATTATTTCTTCCATAAAAATATTTAACAGTAGTAGGGAAGCAAGTGTTAGTCCCTTTTTAATAAGATCGCTTCGTTCTTGGGATTCTGTTCTTATTCCTCACTCTTGGTTTATGTTCATATTGAATATTATCCGCCTATCCCTATGATGAACCCGTACCTTTCTTAGAATTTCGAACACTTTACACCATTGTAACCCATCGAATGCTTTTTCCAGGTGGACAAATCCTATCGTCATGTCGCGATTATTCTACACTCTTGCTTCCGTTATAAACCACAGTCTCAGAACTGCCTCTCTGTTGTCTTTAACTTTCCTAAATCCAAACTGACCGTCCGCCTTATTTGACCTTAAGTTGTCCAGAGCTCTGTAAAAATCCGATTGATACCCCACCTCTTCGCTATCGCCTCAGATCTCTTGTTCTGTCACGTCATAAGAAAACTCCTCCCCCTCATAGAGGCCTTCAGTGTACCCTTTCCACCTATTCGCTTTCTCCTCTGCACTTAACAGTGCAGTTCCTATTGCACTCTTAATGTTTTTAATTTAATCGAAGACTGTGTTGATTTTTGTATAATCTGTGTCAGTATTTCCGGTAATCATTTCTTTCTCGACTTCTTCACACTTTTCGTGGAGCCATTTCGAGTAGCTTGCTTGCACTTCCTATTTATTTCATTCCTGGTTCATATTTCTGTATTTCTAGGTTTCACTTATCATTTATGTAATTCCTTCTTTGATCGATAAACTGAATTATTTCTTCTGTTACCCATAGTTTCTTCACAGTTCCCTTCCTGGTTAAATTTTTCCTTCCAGCTTCTATGACTGCTGTTCTTAGGGGTGTCCATTCCTCTTCAACTGAGCTGTCACCTGAGCTATTGATTGGGGCAGAATCTATAGCCTCAGAGAATGTTAAGTGTATGTCTTCATTCCTTAGTACTTTCGTATCCCACTTTTTTCGCGCATTTATTCCTTCCTGAGTAGTATTATAATCTTCATCCTATTCATCATGGTAGCTAAATTGCGATCTGGCTATGCTTTACAAGCCGATATCTGACTACGGACATGTCTGCCTGACCATGTTGTAATCTAACTGTCATCTTCCTGTGTTTACCAACCTTCTCCAAGTACATCTCTTCCTCTTGTGATTCTTGAAAAGAGTATTCACAGTTACTAGCTGAAATTCATTACGGAACTCAATTAGTCCTTCTTCTCTCTCATTTTTATTATCAAGCCAATATTCCCCCGTAATCACTTCTTCAACTAGTCCCCCACAACGGCAGTCCAATCCCTCATTAAATATTACACTTTATCTCCTTTTATGAATAGCATTATTATTATTATATGCTTCCTCTGTCTTTTCTTATTCTGCTTGCGACGTCGACATGTGTACCTGAATTATTGGTGCTGGTTTGTTGTCAATTCTAACGACAACAACTGCATCACTCAACTGTTCACAATGACTCGTTCGCTGATCTACCATCCTATTCATAACGAATCTTACTCCCATTATTGCTTTTCCCGCTGCTGTTGACATTACGTTACAGTCTAAAAACCAAAATTCCCTGTTGTTTTTCTATTTCACTTCACTGACCCTCACAATATCTAAACCGAGCCTTTTAATTTTCTTTTTCAGGTATTCTACCTTCCCTACAAGGTTCAGACATCAGACACTCCACACCTCGAATCCTGGAATGTTAACTTTTAGTGGGTAGTTCAACCTTTTTCTCATGGTCACCTCCGCAATGGCAGTCCCCTCATCAAGATTCGAATAGAGGGACTAGTGTGGAATCTTTTGCCACAGGAGAGATCATCATGACGCTTTTACAGTTACAGTCCACATGTCATGTGGATACAAATTACGTGTCTTTAATGTGGTGGTTTCCGCTGTCTTTTGCGCCCTCATACCGTTGATAATTCCTGATTCCTCCGCCTTTTAGGAGCAGTTTCCCACCCCAAGACCAGAGGGCGCTCTGCACCTGTTTTATGCGCCCCTCCACCTACTTTGACAGTGCTGGTGGCAGGCAGGGTGACTTCTCATCCCAGAAGTCTTCAGCCTCAAGTTCTGATGAGTTCATTCATAATTTAAGCAGTGGCGACGCTCAAACCCTGGTACCACGACATTTTAACTACTAGTCAAAGATGCAACCCTACCTTTTTTCCCAAGTGGAACTTATGTAGCCTCTAAAGGTAGGGGTTGGGGCAAACTGGTCAGGGGTTGCAACACATGGACTGGAGACTGTGTCCTGTTCCGTCATCCAGGGACCACGGAGGAGCGGAGAACGAGGAATATGAGCATGAGACACGCCAAGCAGACACGTTGTCACAGGACCAAGTGCAGCAGGAAACAAAGAACGCGAGGGGGAGGGAGCATCAGTTCTTCACACTCGTTGGGATGATCTATGTGTACTAGCTCGGATGAAAACATTACAATGATCGTAGAATAACCGGTACTATGAGTGGAAAGCGTATGGGTGAACTTCTCATTGCACTAACACGCCAACTCCGAGATGCGTTAGGTAAAACACTACAAACAATAATTAGAAAAGTGTCGTCTGTATTTGGGATTGTGGGCAACTGCACATGGAAATTCCAAAAACCGAGGACCTTTTTCTTGCCATCAGCAAACAAGTTGTAAACTGCGGGTCCACAAATCCACGTCACGGAATTTGTCTTCGTTTGTGGAAAGTATCCAAAGTCCTGAGAGAGGAGGGGTTTTAGGGGTGTATGATCAGGAGACATATGGGCAACAGGGGACAACACCTCTCGCACCAAGAACAAGAAACCTATCACTGATATCGACACCAGGTGGTGCTCGTCCACGTCAAAAAAAAAAAAAAAAAAAAAAAAAACAGGCGATAAAAAAGGGGGTGTCTGCAAGGTGAATCGTTTGAAGGCCTCATTGGCACACTTGTGCATAAGGTTCCAGGAACTGCACAAAGATCAGCGCCCATACAAATTCCCAATTTTTACACAGTGCAAGTTTTACACAGTCGAATCTAGCCACTGTCACGAATGGTGATGATGATAAAGAAATGATGGGGACACCACAAACACTCAGTCCCCAGGCAGAGAAAATCCACAACCTGGCTGGGAATCAAACCTTGGACCCCATGATCCAGAGGAGACAATGCTAACCACTAGACCATGAGCTGCAGACTGATCCAGTGTGTGTGTGTGTGTGTGTGTGTGTGTGTGTGTGTGTGTGTGTGTGTGTGTGTGTGTACACAGTCTGTAACACTGAAGTCACGCCATTGAACAGTCACCACAATCTTGAAGGCAGCAAGAGCAGATAAATACGAGAACCGTCGGGTAATCCTTTTAACATTTCACGCATCCGAGCTTCTGACAAGGATAGCATACATAAAAATGGAAAAGGATATTGAGGCTGTGCAAGATGGCGATCAGTTGGGTCAGGAAACATGAAGGGACCAACAAGGCAGGTGTAATATCGCAGATGGAATTGGAAGCCAGAGTTATGAAAAAGTCAGGGTACTTTCATAGGATTCTACAACCTAGAAAAAGCTTTCGGCATTGTGAAGTGTAGCTAAATATTACAAATGCTAGTAAAACTATGTCTGAGCTATAGTGAAAGATGTATAACATATAGTATTTACAAGAACCAAGCAGTTGTTGTACGAACAGAAGACAAAGGGAAAAGGACGGAGAGTGTACAGCTAGGATGCAGTATGTCCTCGCGACTGTTTAATCTGTACATCGGTGAAGCAATTACGGAAATAAAATAAGGGTCGAGGGGCAGGATTAAAATTCACGGTATCAAAGATGAAGTTCGCTGATGACGCTGTTATCAGAGAAAATGAGGAAGAATTGCAGGGCTTGTTGTATAGATGAAGTGTACACAATACGTGCTCAGCTTGAACAAAATAAGGACGTACTGAGGCGTAGCACCTTTGCATCGCACCTACAGCAGTCAGACGAAAGCAGACAGGTTCATACAAATGGCGAGTCACGGTTCTACCACGACACGATAAAGCAAATCTGTTTCTTCCAAGTAGAAACGGCTGTGGACGAATGGTGTCAGCATGAAACAGGTTTTGAAATCTGAAGCAGTATAAACAGCGTATTTTGAAAATGAAACTTTATCATCTGTGAATGTTGTATCTTTCATTAAGTACTGCTGATCTAATGTGTTTAGCTATACGTTTGAACGAGGGTGTGAATGCGAAGTAATTTAATAAATGAATGACTTTTAATCTATTGACTAAGTAGAAGCTAGCGTGTGAATTGTAACTATATAGACAGAATGAATGATACTCCCAGGGGAATTCGTAAAGTGTAATTCGCCAGCATGCGAGGCCAGAAACTTACGGCATAAGAAGGCACCCTCGTTCTGCTGCCGGCCTTGTTAAATAGGGCGGAAAAACAGACAGAGGATCGAGGCACTCTCTTGTCCTTGCCGTGGGAAACTACCCCCAAAGGGCGGAAGAATCCGCAATGATCAACGGCATGAAGTTGCAGGAAGAAATGGTAGCCACAGCATTAAAGACACATATCATGTGTCCACAGGACAAGTGGCCTGTAACTGAAAAAGTGTCACGATGGTCTCTCCATTGGCAAAATATTCCGCAATAGTCCCCCTCTCGGATCTCCGGGAGGGGACTACCAAGTGGGAGGTGACCACGACATAAAGACTAAACAACCAACTAAATGATAGTGATCTACGAATCGGGGCATGAAATGTGAAAAGCTTGACGTGGCAGGGAGGCTAGAAAATCTGAAAATGGAAATATCACGGCTCAATCTGGATGTAGTAGAGATCAGTGAATGGAAATGGAAAGAAGACAAGGATTTCTGATGAGATGGGCATAGGATAATATCAGCACTAGCAGAAGATGATATAACGGGAGTAGAATGCGTTATGAATAGGAATGTAGAGCAGAGAGTGTGTTACTGTGGAAATTTCAGTGATGGAGTTCCTCTCATAAGAACCGACAGCAGACCAGAACTTACGACGATAGTTCAAGTATAGACGCCGACGTCACAAGCTGAAGATCAATAAGTATGAGGATATTGAAAGGGTATACAGTACATAAAGGTAGATGAAAATCTAATAGTCATAGGGGAATTGGAATACAGTTGTAGGAGAAGGAACACAAGGAAAGGTTTCGGGGTAATACGGGCTTGGGACAAGGAATTTGAGAGGAGAAAAAGTAATTGAGTTCTGTAACAAATTTCAGCTTGTAATAACGAATACTCTGTTCAAGAATCGCAAGAGAAGGAGCTTTACTTAGAAAACGTCGGGTAAAACGGGAAGATTTCAGTTAGATTACATCATGGTCAAACAGAGACACCGAAATCAGATACTGGAGTACGCAGGAGCAGATATCACAATGTAGTAGTGATGAAGGGTAAGCTGAAGCTTAAGAGCTTAGTCACGAAGAATCAATACTGAAAGAAGTGGGATACAGAAGCAGTAAGGAATGAAGAGACACTCGTAAAGATCTCTAAGGCTATAGATACAGCAATAAGAAATAACTAAGTAAACAGTAAAGTTGAAGAGCAATGGGCACCTCTAAAAAGTGCAATCACAGAAGCTGGAAAGAACAACATAGTCACAAAGAACATGACTGTAAACAAACCCTGGCTAACAGAAGAAATACTTTAGCTAATTGATGAAAGAAGGAAGTACAAAAATGTTCAGGATTACAGAAATGCAAGTCGCTGAGGAATGAAATAAATAGGAAGTTCAGAGAAGGTAAGATGAAACGCTTGCATGAGAAATGTAGAGAAATCGAAAAAGAAATGGTTGTCGGAAGGAAAATCAAAACAATATTCGGTGAAATTTAAAGTAAGGATGGTAACATTAAGAGTGTAACGGGAATTCCACTGTTAAATGCAGAGGAGAGAGCTGATAGGTGGAAATGGTCCATCGAAGGCCTCTGTAAGGGGAAAGATTTTTCTGTTGTGATAGAAGAAGAAGCAGGAATCGATTGAGAAGAGATAGAGGATCCAGTATTAGAATCCAAATTTAGAAGAGCTTTGGAGGACTTAAAATCAAATAAGGGAGAGGGGATAGATAACATTCCATCACAATTTCTAAAATCACTCGGGGAAGCGGCAACAAAACGGCTATTCACGTTGGTGTGTAGAATGTATGAATTGGGCGACAGACCATGTGCCTTCCGGAAAAATATCGACGTTATTCAGAAGACTGCAATAGCTGACAAGTATAAGAATTATCGCACAACCAGCTTAACAGCTCATACCTAACTGACGTAGTATTTGCAGTAGATCCTGATGCAGTTAGGAATTCCTGTGTGATGGTCTGATTAGACGTCTGCCTACTACACATTACGACCCTCTTCAACTGTCGGCGGTCTCTGTCAGTCAACAGACGACGTCGGCCTGTACGCTTTTGTGCTGTACGTATTTCTGCTTCACTAGGACATCGGAAACAGTGGACCTAGGGATGTTTAGGAGTGTGGAAATCTTGCGTACAGACGTATGACACAAGTGACACTCGATCATCTTGACGACGTTCGAAGTCGGCGAGTTCCACGGAGCGCTCCATTCTGCTCTCTCACGATGTCTAATGACTACTGGGGTCGCTGATATGGAGTACCTGGCAATAGGTGGCAGCACAATGCACCTAATATGAAAAACGTCGGTTTTTGGTGGTATCCGGATCCTTTTGATCACGTAGTGTATTTGCCCCCAAGAACTATCTCAGATTCCAGGAATACCATTCTGTCGGTCCCAGTCTTTTATCAGTAAACGACCAGCACTGTGCCGTTAGTGTATCATCAGCCAGTGACTTGAAAACCTCTCCCACTGAAAGAGAGTGTATGTGCCGTCAGATTAGGTTCTTGCGTATTTGTGGATTGCGTTGTGTGTCACATTTTGTTACCGATTTACGACAACGACCTGCTGACAGGTGCTACATGTAAATTACGTTAATGGTTACAGATGACACCAGTAGGGTCAACGAAAATTGATCAGTTACGGTCCCCAGTAACTTTCTTTTCTGTTTCCTAACTTCTTTGCCGTTAGCGTCCTTTCGGTAGACACATGTAAGATCAAACTACTTTCAGTTTCTCTATAGCTATAAAAACGTAGACGAAACCAAAGTTAGGTATAGTAATGAACTGTCACAGGAGGTAAAAGCACGAATATTATATAACTCAGATTACAAAGGAACTTGATGACTTTTGTGTTCCTATCGATATTGAACAGACATTCATAAAGCTGTCTCTTTTGCTTCTGCAGTTGCCGTATGTGTTATCTAAGTAATTTTAATCAAACTCTTCTCTTTCTCGAGTAATCTTTGATCTCAAGGAAAAGTGATTTGTAAAATATAGCCAAGAACCTCATGCTGCAAGTAGTTTATTGTAAAGTTGGGTAGACTTACCGATGATTCACAGTTCATAGCATTTCTCAAGAGGATTATGCAAACGAACACTACTGAGTCACAACGATGCTAATTGCTTTGGTTACACAGTGACTCAAGGCAGTTACTGCACCACGCAGTCGGTCAATGGAATTGAGCAAAAATGGTTCAAATGGCTCTGAGCACTATGGGACTTAACATCTATGGTCATCAGTCCCTTAGAACTTAGAACTACTTAAACCTAACTAACCTAAGGACATCACACAACACCCAGTCATCACGAGGCATAGAAAGTCCCTGACCCCACCAGGAATCGAACCCGGGAACTCGGGCGCGGGAAGCGAGAACGCTACCGCACGACCACGAGCTGCGGACAGGAATTGAGCACCAAATTAGTTTCTTAAGACAAATCCATTATTCTCGCTCCTCTTTAAATTATTTTTATCTTCCCTTGACTTACTACTGCTATTCAACGTTTCTGTTAGGTAGAATTTGGTGTGGCGTGTGCCGATGATTATTGCAGCTATACATTTATTATTATTCCTATTTTGCTTCAGTAATCAGCAGCCTCAGTCCATTCCAGAGAATATGTTCCAGTGTGATTACCTACAACAGATCAGGACATGTTGACGTAGTGTAAAGTTAGAGAAGGTCCCTATGTTCCTCTGGGAGCCGGGGGAAAGTTCGTAAGTCTTCTGTATGAATAGCTGGCGTGAACAAGTCAACGCCAGAAGCCAGCCTTCCTTCAGTACTTAAAACCTAGTCCCCTGATTGGCCCTGCGGAGCCCCCTGCAGAGCTTTGCACAACTGTGTGGGACTCCTCGCTGCTCAGAGGGAGTCCAGGGGCGACAGCTGTTCTCGTTGTCCGACCAACCTCGTTGGCTGAGCGCGCCTCGCTTTTTGAACAGGCGCCCGGGCCTGGTGAGGTGTCGGTCCTCCACAGAGAAATGACACTGCGTGCGGGGCGGGTCTGCGAAATTTCTGGCCGGAGACACTCAGACACAGGCAGCCGGATGGTACACTCATTTCCATTGGAGCGTGGTCTTAGACACGAAGTCAGGTTAAGATTTTATAAGTTAGGTCATATTTGCACAGGGTAGGATGAGGACTCTAAGGTGTAGGGAGAGTGATTAATTTTACTTGTTTTCTCTTTTGCACGTGAAGTTTAATTGTTTTTTGTGGAGGTTAGAATTTTGTATTCGCTTTGTTGCATAATCTTGTAATTAGTGGCGTGGACGCTATGAAACTGGTTATTAATTACGCGCCATTTATCTTTCTAGTGCAGCTGGCCAGCCGTAGTTCCTGTTTCGTTTGTGCAAAATTCAGGGCTGAAGGATTTTTTCTCTTGCGTGTGTTCGGATGCCACGTAGTCACTGGCCATTCCAACGCTGACTGTAATTGCCGTTACTGGAAGGACCTCAGGCCCACATGTCTATCGAATCCCACTAGGCACATACCATATCTATAATTGTTCATTTCTGTGGCCATAGTGTCAATAGTTGCATTATAACTCTTGGGAGTATTTTTGTTGTGTTGTTGCAACTACAAAAATGCGTGAATTTTTTCACTAGACGCTTTTCACTTTATTGAGGTAAAGAATCATCTGCGGTCTGTAATTAAGCTATTTACATTTCGATTTGCCTTTACATTGAAAAACAGTTCGTTAAGAACACATTGATTTCTACTTACGGTGATTTTCGGTTGATTTCTCTCTTACATCGGGAAATGCCGTATCCCAACACATTGTTGTTTTTATGCGTTAGACATTGATAATTTTGGTCTTATTTTTAGATGTTCTACAGCACTATACATTTCTTATGGTTTTCGCTACCCATTTATACGCACGCATCTTTGTAATGGCAACGACAGAACAGAAATACCCTCAACAAATCAATAATCCCTGGCATTTACTGGCGATTGAGAACAGGCGTTGTTAATTTCCGTGTCTCTGTGATCTCCATATGAGTGGATAATCGTGGGTTTACTCTAATGTAGATGTTTATCCTAGACGAACGAAGAGGCTATCTGTCCACAGCTCCAGCGCTAAATTCGCGTGGTCCATCCCTGCTTTGGTGTATGTAAGGAAATAAAGTGGAATACACCCGTTCTTAACATAACCTTTTTGTATAGAAATAGTCGAAGCCAAGTAACTTGTATAGGTGAACAGTATCTGAGCTGTTTAATTAAATGAATTTCATATGATGTAAGGCTAAAATGCATGGAAGTGAAACATGGACGAGAAGATAATAGAAGCTTTCGAAATGCGGTGCTACAGAAGGATGCTACAGATTAGATGGGTAGATCACATAACTAATGAGGAGGTACTGAATAGGACTGGGGAGAAGAGGAGTTTGTGGCACAACTTGACTAGAAGAAGGGATCGGTTGGTAGGACATGTTCTGAGGCATCAAGGTATCACCAATTTAGTATTAGAGGGCAGTGTAGAGGGTAAAAATCGTAGAGGGAGACCAAGAGATGAATACACTAAGCAGATTCAGAAGGATGTAGGCTGCAGTACGTGCTGGGGAGATGAAGAATCTTGCACAGGATAGAGTGGCATGGAGAGCTGCATCAAACCAGTCTCAGGACTGAAGACCACCACAGCAACAACATGTCTTTGTGTATGGCGAATCCGTTACAAAGCTTTCTAATAGATAAATAGTTTGATAAACGCAGTCGCCTTGCCGTTTAAAATTGTCTACTCCCCTTTGGCTCAGAGAGTGTTTGATTATCCTGGAAGCTATCAAAGATTATGCCAAGTGAATCTGAGTAAATAATACGTGGCTAAAAGGTCGGCCGTATCTTCGCGTATCTCTTGCGTTTGCTTGGTAGTTTTTGTTTCTTTGGGTTCGATCACTTAGTTGGTTTGTTGCTTCAATAAATCGCGACCCGTATGCCACTTGTCTATGGTAATGGGACACCCGTTCCTAACACAACCTTTTTTTATAGAAATAGTCGATACCAAGTAACTTGTATAGGTGAACAGTATCTCAGCTATTTAACTAAATGAATTTCATATGATGTCAGACAAAAATGCATAAAAAGGTATTAACTTGTTACACTTGGCATGTACGGTTAAAATTATCCTTTCTTTTGAAATTACTAAATATGTGGCATACCTGAAAGTCATATTATTAATTGCACAATCTAACGCTAATTATTAAATTTATTTCAGGATTCATTTATAAAATAATGTTATAACTTACTGATGATTATTCCTTTGACAAGAAAGTGTGTAGACGCTTTTGCTTTGTAAACTCTTTTGAATATTATGAGTACTGCGGAGTTTCAGGAATAGTGGGTATGTGTGTGGTGGAGGCACACGTATTTCTTTTATGGTCAGCACTAACAACGTAATTTGGATTATTAAGTGGAAATTGTAAAGACAGTGTAATATTGAAAAATGCGACAAAGAATAAAATTCGTTATCTTCATCTTTTATTTAGTCATCACGAACCAACAAAGCAAAAGCAAAATTTCAGCCTCAAGAATGTACCCTAGACGCAAAAACTGGAGTCAACAACAAGAGAAAATGAAGATAAGTAAAAAGTTTTTATTTTGTATATCTTACGTCTTTCGAAGTTTTGAAACTAATGAGAACACTAAGAAAAATTTAATATAGATATGCTGTCTTGTGACAGCCAGAGCGAGAGCACCAGCAGCAGCGAGTACTGTTTGTATAAAGCGTTTATTTTGCATTTTGTTTACGACCTTATACTAAGGAAGGGATTCTATTTGTGTTTATCTGCTGTGCATAGTAACTAACAGTTCTTGATAAAACTTTACGTAGTTTTCGTGTTAGATTTCTTAGTGTTTTCTTGATCGTTTAGAACAGAAAGCGCCCTAAAACCGTCTTTTGTTTGTTTCGCGGCCGTTAGCCACTAGTCACTTGAATCAGCAGTTGTCTTGTGACAGCCAGAGCGAGAGCACCAGCAGCAGCGAGTACTGTTTGTATAAAGCGTTTTTGTACTTATTTGCTGCGCTTAGCTTTTAAATAGTTTTTCTGGGAAAACCTAGCGTAGTTTTCGCGTCTCGTATTTCAGTGAGTGTTTCTTGATTATCAGAGTAGCTCATCAGAAGATTATCTTGGGAATTTGTCACCGTATAGAGTAGGGTAAACATAGTCATGTGTAGGGACTGTGGTTGTTGTGAGCGGACGCAAGGAGAATTGGCCACTCTTCGGGGGCAGGTGGAGGCTTTGTCTCTTAGGCTCATCGAGCTCGAGGCGCAGGCGTCGGCTCGTAGTGGCGTTGGGGCAACTGTGGTGAGACCTATGCCTACTTCGGTGGCCTTGGAATCACATGGAACCCCTGATGTCGCTGCGTCTTCCGGCAGTGAGCATCTTACCGGTCAGCCATCACTCCAGGGTGAATGGCGGACAGTGGTGGGCTCGCGCGTGCCTGGCCGAAAGGCGAAGGTGGGATCTGGCCGCGTGGCAGCTGCCTTACCCCTTTCCAACAGGTACGGGGTGCTTCCTAGTGGTGATGACATCGTTTCCGAGCCACCACAGGATGCCTCGCCTGTTGGGCCAGTGGCCGATTCTCCGGCAAGGTCCCGACAGTCACAGAGGGCGGGCCTATTAGTTATAGGGAGCTCCAACGTTAGGCGGGTTATGGAGCCCCTCAGGAAAATAGCGGGTAGGTCGGGGAAGAATGCCAGTGTGCACTCGGTGTGCTTGCCGGGGGGTCTCGTCCGTAATGTGGAGGAGGCCCTTCCGGCAGCTATTGAACGCCCTGGGTGTGACCGGCTGCAGATAGTAGCACATGTCGGAACGAATGACGCCTGCCGCTTGGGTTCTGAGGCCATCCTTGGTTCCTTCCGGCGGCTGGCTGATTTGGTGAAGACAACCAGCATCGCACGCGGAGTGCAAGCTGAGCTTAATATCTGCAGCATAGTGCCCAGAGTCGATCGCGGTCCTCTGGTTTGGAGCCGTGTGGAGGGTCTAAACCAGAGGCTCAGACGACTCTGCGACTATAATGGTTGCAAATTCAACGACCTCCGTTATTGGGTGGAGAACTGTAGGGCCCCCCTAGACAGGTCAGGCGTGCACTACACACCGGAAGCAGCTACTAGGGTAGCAGAGTACGTGTGGCGTGCACACGGGGGTTTTTTAGGTTAGAGGGACCCCCCCTTGGGCGAAACGATAAAATACCTGACGGCTTACCAGAGAGGACATTATCATCGTTGATAAAGAACGTCCGTCCTCAGAGACCAAAAACAGGAAAAGTTAACGTAATATTGGTAAACTGCAGGAGTATCCAGGGCAAGGTTCCTGAATTAGTATCTCTTATTGAAGGAAATAGTGCGCATATAGTATTAGGAACGGAAAGTTGGTTAAAACCGGAAGTGAACAGTAACGAAATCCTAGACACAGAATGGAATATATACCGCAAGGATAGGATAAACGCCAATGGTGGAGGAGTATTTATAGCAGTAAAGAATTCAATAATATCCAGTGAAGTTATTAGCGAATGCGAATGTGAAATAATCTGGGTTAAGTTAAGTATCAAAGGTGGGTCAGATATGATAGTCGGATGCTTCTATAGACCACCTGCATCAGCAACCGTAGTAGTTGAGCGCCTCAGAGAGAACCTGCAGAACGTCGTGAAGAAGTTTCGTGATCATACTATTGTAATAGGGGGAGACTTCAATCTACCAGGTATAGAATGGGATAGTCACACAATCAGAACTGGAGCCAGGGACAGAGACTCTTGTGACATTATCCTGACTGCCTTGTCCGAGAATTACTTCGAGCAGATTGTTAGAGAACCAACTCGTGAAGCTAACGTTTTAGACCTCATAGCAACAAATAGACCGGAACTTTTCGACTCCGTGAATGTAGAAGAGGGTATCAGTGATCATAAGTCAGTGGTTGCATCAATGACTACAAGTGTAATAAGAAATGCCAAGAAAGGAAGGAAAATATATTTGCTTAACAAGAGTGATAGGGCACAAATCGCAGAATATCTGAGTGACCACCATCAAACGTTCATTTCTGAGGAAGAGGATGTTGAACAAAAATGGAAAAAATTCAGAAACATCGTCCAGTACGCCTTAGATAAGTTCGTACCGACTAAGGTCCAAAGCGAGGGGAAAGATCCACCGTGGTATAACAATCATGTACGAAAGGTACTACGGAAACAAAGAAAGCTTCATCATAGGTTTAAGAGAAGTCGAATCATAGCTGATAAGGAAAAGCTCAACGAAGCGAAAAAGAGCGTAAAGAGAGCAATGAGAGAAGCATTCAACGAATTCGAACATAAAACATTGGCAAACAATCTAAACAAGAACCCTAAAAAGTTTTGGTCATATGTAAAATCGGTAAGCGGATCTAAATCCCCTATTCAGTCACTCGTTGACCACGATGGCACCGAAACAGAGGACGACCGAAGAAAGGCAGAAATACTGAATTCAGTGTTCCGAAACTGTTTCACTGCGGAAAATCGTAACACGGTCCCTGACTTCAGCCGTCGCACGGACGCAAAAATGGAAAATATTGAAATAAACGATATCGGAATTGAAAAACAACTGCTATCACTTAGTAGCGGAAAAGCATCCGGACCATACGAGATACCCTTAAGATTCTACAGTGATTATGCTAAAGAACTTGCCCCCTTTCTATCAGCAATTTATCGTAGATCGCTGGAAGAACGTAAAGTACCTAGCGACTGGAAGAAAGCGCAGGTCGTTCCCATTTTCAAGAAGGGTCATAAATCAGATGCGAATAATTATAGGCCTATTTCGCTTACGTCAATCTGTTGTAGAATAATGGAACATGTTTTGTGTTCTCGTATTATGACGTTCTTAGATAATACAAATCTCCTTCATCATAACCAACATGGATTCCGCAAACAGAGATCATGTGAAACTCAGCTCGCCCTATTTGCCCAAGAAATTCACAGTGCCGTAGACACTGGCGAGCAGATTGATGCCGTATTCCTGGACTTCAGGAAGGCATTTGATACGGTTCCGCACTTACGTTTAGTGAAAAAAATACGAGCTTACGGAATATCGGACCAGGTTTGTGATTGGATTCAGGATTTCCTAGAAGAAAGAACACAACATGTCATTCTTAACGGTTCAAAATCTGCAGATGTAGAGGTAATTTCGGGAGTACCGCAGGGAAGCGTGATAGGACCTTTATTGTTTACAATATACATAAATGACTTAGTTGACAACATCGGTAGCCCCGTGAGGCTATTTGCAGATGACACGGTTGTCTACAAGAAAGTAGCAACATCAGAAGACTCGTACGTACTCCAGGAGGACCTGCAGAGGATTAATGCATGGTGCGACAGCTGGCAGCTTTCCCTAAACGTAGATAAATGTAATATAATGCGCATACATAGGGGCAGAAATCCATTCCAGTACGATTATGCCATAGGTGGTAAATCATTGGAAGCGGTAACGACCGTAAAATACTTAGGAGTTACTATCCGGAGCGATCTGAAGTGGAATGATCACATAAAACAAATAGTGGGAAAAGCAGGCGCCAGGTTGAGATTCATAGGAAGAATTCTAAGAAAATGTGACTCATCGACGAAAGAAGTAGCTTACAAAACGCTTGTTCGTCCGATTCTTGAGTATTGCTCATCAGTATGGGACCCTTACCAGGTTGGATTAATAGAAGAGATAGACATGATCCAGCGAAAAGCAGCGCGATTCGTCATGGGGACATTCAGTCAGCGCGAGAGCGTTACGGAGATGCTGAACAAGCTCCAGTGGCGGACACTTCAAGAAAGGCGTTACGCAATACGGAGAGGTTTATTATCGAAATTACGAGAGAGCACATTCCGGGAAGAGATGGGCAACATATTACTACCGCCCACATATATCTCGCGTAATGATCACAACGAAAAGATCCGAGAAATTAGAGCAAACACGGAGACTTACAAGCAGTCGTTCTTCCCACGCACAATTCGTGAATGGAACAGGGAAGGGGGGATCAGATAGTGGTACAATAAGTACCCTCCGCCACACACCGTAAGGTGGCTTGCGGAGTATAGATGTAGATGTAGATGTAGATAGATTAGAACACGCAGTGAACAATTTATCCACCCACAAGGCGAGAGAGGACCAATGGAACCCCACTCGGTGTAGTAAACTACAACCCCATTTCCTGCTGCGGCTCCGTAAGGGTTTGTAAATGAAAACACAGAGCGGAGTTCGTCGTGAAATTAATATGTTCCCCTTTTGACGTATCTACGAATAATGGAAAAGTAGTACCGGTACTTACGTGGATCGTCAGTTCTAAAACGATCGACTGTGGCCTCTGGAACGTATTCTGAAAAATAAATTGATAAAATCTCAGTGGAAAAAAAAGAACATGTATTTAATCAGCTACTATAAAATTATTGGTCATTGCTATACCGTCAACTGCAATAAAACGTTACCTGTTGTGTTGGACTCTGGGTCACTGAAGTCGGTAGCTCTGACTACCGCCATTAAAATGTAGATTAGCCAAATACTGGTTCTGTAGATCATAATGCCGGGATAAAGTTGCTACGTCAAATAAAGAACTCCCTCAAAATATCTTCATAAGATTTTCAGACTGCTGAAGAACCTGTAATTTTATGAATAAATGAGTTAATTTTCTTTCTACATGGTATAATACACTTTAACTTGTGTAAATTAATGTTTCACTCCGACTAGGATCCTTATCACTCTACAAGACTCATATAACTTCGTCCTGTCCAATATATATAAGAGATGGGGTCGGAGGGTTTCTTGAGTACAGCAGCAGCTTTCGCCAGCTAAACGAGCCTTAGGCCGGTAGGGACATGCCAGCACGCACTTCCGAGCATGGTGCTGGGTGAAACTAAGTACTGGGGGAACTTCATAGCGGTAACTGAGTGCTGACTCGAATTATTATTTAACCGTACATGGTTTATGTCTCGAGAGGCCACAAAATGATCGTCATGGATGTAAGATTATTTTAAATAATTGTACGCTATGTAATCAAAAGTATCCCGACACCTGCCTGAAAATGACTAACAAGTTCGTGGCGCCCTTCGTCGGTAATGCTGGTAATCAATATGGTGTTGGCCGACCATTAGCCTTGGTGGCAGCTTCCACTCTCGCAGGCATACGTTCAATCAGGTGCTGGAAGGTCTCTTGGGGAATGGCAGCCCATTCTTCACGGTGAGGCCTGGCACGAATCTGGCGTTGCAAAACATCCCAAAAAGAGTCCATAGCATTCATGTCAGGGCTCTGTGCAGGCCAGTCCATTACAGGGATGTTATTGTTGTGTAACCAATTAGCCCTAGGCTGTTCATTGCGAATAGGAGCTCGATCATGTTGAAAAATTCAATCATTATGCCCAAATTGACCTTCAACAGTGGGATGCACGAAGGTGCTTAAAACATCAATGTAGGCCTGTGCTGTAATAGTTCCACGCAAAACGAGATGGGGTTCAAGCCTCCTCCATGGAAGACAAGACCACACAATAACATCACCGACTTAGAATTTTACTATTGGCACTACACACGCTGGCAGATGACGTTCATTGGGCATTCGCCATACTCACACCCTGCCATTCGATCGCCACATTGTCTACCTTGATTCGGCACTCCACAAAACGTTTTTCCATTGTTCAAGCGTCCAGTGTTTACGCTCCTTACACCGAGCGAGGCATTGTTTGGCATTTACCGGCGTGATGTATGGCTTATGAGCAGCCGCTCGACACGAAACACAAGTTTTCTCACCTTCCGCCTGTGATAGTACTTGCAGTGGACCCTGATGCAAAAAAAAAAAAAAAAAGAAAAAAAGGTTCAAATGGCTCTGAGCACTATGGGACTTAACTGCTGAGGTCATCAGTAGTGTGGGACGTCACAGATGGTATTTCAGCGCCAAAATCTGTGTGCATACTGCACGCTCTTTGTGCCACTGGCCTGTTTCCGTTTTTAGGAGTTTTGTCGTTCCGGTTTCGGCAACAGCCGTTCTCGGTAAATTTTTGCAGTGATGTCACGAGAGGTAATTCTGAAATTAGCAACTAGGCGGATAGGTAAACGCGAGAGTCAACACGAACATTCTCTGGGTGCAGAACGTGTGGCTTGGTGTAATGGAACTGAGCTCAGGCTCACGCTTTAACTTTGTGCACGACTTGTATTCTGAAGGCAATTTCTCTCATTGACTTTAAAGCACTGCAGCTTCCTGATTACGAAATTCAAGACAGCATCGTTTGCTGCATCTGATGGTCATGGTGGTGATCGGGGCGCGACAGTGGTTGGTGCCAGTATGTTCCAAAAAGCGGTGAGAGAAACTGCGACCCTTCAGGAGGTCGTATCTCGGAGTTCTGTTAATCACAAAGGATCCAGTGTTTTAGGTAGCCCTTGGCCTATCTACCGTTTGCATATCTGTCGGAAGAACGCGCATACTGTAGCTATCTTACAGTAAAAAAAAAAAAATAAATAAAAGCTCCGTCCGAAGAGGCCATGAAGGCCCAACGGTACCGATCGGCAGCCATGTCACCCTCAGACCACAGGCGTCACTGGATGCGGATACGGAAGAGCATGTAGTCAGCACACCGCTCTCCCGGCTGCATGTCAATTTACGAGACCGGTTCCGCTACTTGTCGATCAAGTGGCTTCTCAGTTTCCCTCAGCGGATGGTCACCCGTCCAAGTGCTAACCCTGTCCGACAGCGCTTAACTTCGATGATCTGACGGGAACCGGTGTTACAACCACGGCAAGGCCGTACGCATCTTACACTACAGGGTCCTAATTTAAACATTACGCACTTCCTCCAGTCCAGGCGAACAGAGCCAATCGGTTGGTTCTTTTTGCGCCGGTCGTGCACTAGGGTGTACCTTAGGTAGCTTTTAAAAAGACGATTTTTTCAAGTGCGGTTCCTGAGCAAACGATGCAGAGCTATGATTTTTTGAGCACGGTAAGTATCAATTGGGGGATTACCACTTCTATCATTTCAATTCATGGTAGATATTCCGAAATTTTCACCATATTTTTCCAAGACGGTATTCTCGGAGCACTTTTTTCGATACCATCCAGAGGTTCAGGGTTACGATTAATAAAAGGTCTGAGGCGAAAGTCTAGTTTCAACTGATGTAGTGAACAAATGAAAGAGGTTTTACAATCATCGCAATGGTTGTGAGGTGACGAAATTAAATTTTTAGTCAGCATTTCTTCACTAATAAGACTTTATGACGCTCTGTCCATCAACAATGGGCACTTGATGCCCTAGGTGGTACTTCAGCGACAAGAGAATGGGCTAAAAAGGGTTTTAATAAGCCTGAAAAGAACTTAAAACATCATTTATATTTGGAAAGTTAACAAATTCAATAAAATATTTCTAGTAACATTTTTACTTTTTTAATACATCATAAGCTGGGCATTTTCGAGGAACAGTGGTTATCAAGCAAAGCACACAAAGAATGTAAAACAAGAGACTGTGTTTAAACCTTATATGAAGAGTACTTATTTATAGCTTATATGCGTCAAAGTATATAAATGAGGGGAAGTACATACATAACCTTTCCAGATTGTACTGACCTGCAGAATTCTCTTTTGTATAAGCAGGACACTGTGTTACAGACCAGCAGGAGAAAGTGCCTGTCAGAGCACAAAAAAGGCGAATATGTTCCCCTTTAAAAGACTTTGACACGGAGTGGGGAGCCAGCTGCATGAACCCGTGTTCGTCACCAAACGCTTTGGCATGAGAACACGCTCGCGGTTTTTTGCGCTGAAACAGAGTAGCAGAGAGATATTGCGCACGTAAGGGAGAGGAGGCAGTGCAAGTGAGGGACAAAGAGCAAGAATATAATGATGGTGGAAGACAGAACATGGCAGGGAAAGAGAAAGACAGATTTATGAAGGCAATAACAGTGGGGACAAATGAGAGTGAGATATTAATGGTCAGTGAGAGACTGCGGCAGTAAGACGGAGATGGATGGAGAAAGAAACAGTGGAAGCAAAACAGAGAGGAGACAGTGGAAATGAGAAATACAGACGATTGGAGACCATACACAGCGTTTGAAAGGGGCAGGGGTGGGAGGGGGGAGGGTTATGTATAGGGAAGGGCATCTTTTGAATTGAAATTTGAAACACGTGAGTGAAATGAAAAAGATAGGTTCAACCTTCCAGAAAATTTGAACTTAATTATGTGTTTCATACATTCTCTCAAGAATAAAAGCTCTTCTGGTTTTGATGGTGTTTGCAATAGAATACTAAAGATTTGTTCCCATTTAATAAGTCTGGTATTGTCTGAAATATGTAATACATCACTGATTCAATGCATTTTCCAAGAGAGACTAAAATATGTCATCTTTAAACCCCTCTTTAAGAAAGTTCATAAGAGAAAAGTCAGTAAATCCCGACCTATTTCACTGCTGACATCATTTTCCAAAATTTATATCTCACATTGGCAACAATAATATCCCCAATAAATCACAGTTTGGGTTCCATAAGGGTTGCTCTACTGAGAATGCCATTTCCATGTTCACACACCAGATATTACACGCATTAAATAACAAAATAGCACAGACAGGTATTTTCTATGAACTATTCAAGCCATTTGATTGTGTGAATCATAGTATCTTACTCGATAAATTGAAGTTTTATGGGATTGATGGTATAGCCAACGAAGGGATCATGTCATATCTAACCAAACGAATGCAGAAATTCAACGAACGGAATCAAGAGACACAATTCTGATTGGGGAGAAATCACATATGGATTTCTCCACGGCTCAATCTTAGGTCGACTACGGTTTCTCATATATATAAATGATCTACAAACTAATGTAAACAAGCAGAATTAGCTCTTTTTGCATATGAACCAGTATTGCAATCACTCCCAGTATCCATACAGAAATGGAAGAAATGGTGAACAAAGTTCTCAAAAGTATTATTGACTCGTTATCTGCGAATGGTGTCAGCCGGAACTTCACAAAGACACATCATATTCAGCTCTCCACCTCTAGGGCAACTGCATCAGTGATAAGTGTAACACACGTTGAAGAAATAATACATAGGGTGGAAACTTCCAAATTCTTAGATGTCCGTATAGATGAGAAGTTAAATTAAAAAAAAACACATTTTGGAACTCCTAAAACAACTTAGTTTGAGCACATTTGCACTTAGAATCAGGGCAAATTTTGCGGAGAGAGGCATCAGTAAGTTGACACATTTCGATTATATTCATTCTGTAATGTCATATGCAATACTGTTCTGGGGTAACTAATCTTTAAGAAAGATCTTCATTGCCCAGAAATATGGTGCAAGAGTAATATGAGGTGCTATCTAAAATTTTCGGGACTGGTGCTGCCATCTGTTGAAAACTTTCCCTTTGGACTAACAGTCACCATCACCATCAAAGTAGTTGCCATCCGCACGTACACACCGGTCCCAGCGCTTCTGCTATGGGTGAAACGTTTTCTGGAAGTCCTGTTCTTTGAGTGTGTTTATCACCGACAGCAATGCTTCGTGAATCCTCTCAAGAGGCCTTTCAACTTGAGTTTCAGTTTTGGGAATAGTCCGAAGGCACAAGGTGCCAAATCTGGCGAGTACGGTGGGTGGAATATAGCCCCCATGTCGTTTTTTGCCAAAAAGGTCCTGG
Organism: Schistocerca serialis cubense; assembly: GCF_023864345.2. NCBI lineage: Eukaryota > Metazoa > Arthropoda > Insecta > Orthoptera > Acrididae > Schistocerca > Schistocerca serialis. The sequence goes on from NC_064648.1 coordinate 83,809,118, forward strand.
TGAGCAAGGATGTGCGACAGGGCGCGTTGTCGCGATGCAGCAGCCAGTTCCCTTGACGCCAAAGTACGGACCGTCGTCGCTGCACGTTTTCACGGAGCCATAGCAAAACGTCACAGTAGTACGCGGAACTCACTGTTTGATTCCGTGGGACGAATTCTTTGTGCACAATTACCTTGCTATCACAGAAAACGATGACCATGCTATTCACTTTGCTCTTCACCTGTGTCGCCTTTTTTGGGTCTTAGAGAGCCCGGGCTCTTCCACGGGGACGGTTGTTGCTTTGTCTCTGGATCATAACCGTAAATCCAGCTCTCGTCGCCTGTGACAACCCGTGAAAGGAGGGTTGGATCATCAGATGCGGTCTGACGAAGGTGCACACTTCAAGACGCTGTGCCTTCGTAAAATCGCCACACACCAAACAGAGAGTATTGTGGAAATCAGTGTGGACACGCAACACGTCCTCCCACCTAAATAACACTCTGCACACTGACTCATCAGATATGCAGCTCTCACCACGTGCTACTTTCCAGATGGCAGCACCAGTCCCGCAAATTTTGGATTCCACCTCGTACGTGGGGCTCACCTGTGATTTTCTTCAAGAAATCTGTTTAAGAAGTTGGGCATTATAACTACTGCTTCACAGTATATTTATTCCCTGACAAAGTTTGTTGTAAATAATCCTCTACAATTCAAAAGGAACAATGAGAAAAAAAGGGGTGAAACGGGGGCACCACGCCGCAACAAAAATTTTTGACGACTTAGCCCGTGATATAAAATGTCTAACAGATAAAATTTGAAAATAAATTGAACAAGTTTCTCCTTGACGACTCCTTCTATTCCGTAGAAGAATTCTACATCTACATCCATACTCCGCAATCCACCTGGCGGTGTGTGGCGGAGGGTACCTTGAATACCTCTATCGGTTATCCCTTCTATTCCAGTCTCGTATTGTTCGTGGAAAGAAAGATTGTCGGTATGTCTCTGTGTGGGCTCTAATCTCTCTGATTTTATCCTCATGGTCTCTACGCAAGATATACGTAGGAGGGAGCAATATACTACTTGACTTTTCGGTGAAGGTATGTTCTCGAAACTTCAACAAATGCCCGTACCGAGCTACTGAGCGTCTCTTGCAGAGTCTTCCACTGGAGTTTGTCTATCATCTCCGTAACGCTTTCGCTATTACTAAATGATCCTGTAACGAAGCGCGCTGCTCTCCGTTGGATCTTCTCTCTCTCTTCTATCAACCCTAACTGGTACAGGTCCCACACTGCTGAGCAATATTCAGGCAGTGGGCGAACAAGCGTACTGTAACCTACGTCCTTTGTTTTCGGATTGTATTTTCTTAGGCTTCTTCCAATGAATCTCAGTCTGGCATCGGCTTTATCCACCATCAAGGTTATATGATCATTCCATTTTAAATCACTCCTATTGCCTACTCCCAGATAATTTATGGAATTAACTGCTTCCAGTTGCTGACCTGCTATTTTGTAGCTAAATAATAAGGGATCTATCTTTCTATGTATTCGCAGCACATTACACTCGTCTACATTGAGATTCAATTGCCACTCCCTGCACCATGCGTCAATTCGCTGCAGATCCTCCTGCATTTCAGTACAATTTTCCATTGTTACAGCCTCTCGATATACTGCAGCATCATCCACAAAAAGCCTCAGTAAATTTCCTATGTTATCCACAAGGTCATTTATATATATTGTGAATAGCAACAGTCCAACGACACTCCGCTGCGGCACACTTGAAATAACTCTTACTTCGGAAGACTTCTCTCCATTGAGAATGACATGCTCCGTTCTGTTATCTAGGAACTCTTCAGTCCAATCACACAATTGGTCTGATAGTCCATATGCTCTTACGTTCTTCATTAAACGACTGTGAGAAACTGTATCAAACGCTTTGCGGAAGTTAACAAACACGGCATCTACCTGGGAACCCATGTCTATGGCCCTCTGAGTCTCGTGGACGAATAGCGCGAGCTGGGTTTCACACGATCGTCTTGTTCGAAACCTATGCTGATTCCTACAGAGTAGTCTCCAGAAAAGTCATTATACTCCAACATAATACGTGTTCCAAAATTCTACAACTGATCGACGTTAGAGATATAGGTCTATAGTTCTGCACATCTGTTCGACGTCCCTTCTTGAAAACGGGGATGACGTGTGCCCTTTTCCAATCTTTTGGAACGCTATGCTCTTCTACAGTACACCGCTGCAAGAAGGGGGTCAAGTTCCTTCGCGTACTCTGTGTAAAATCGAACTGGTATCCCATCAGGCCCAGCGGCCATTCATCTTTTGAGCAATTATAATTGTTTTTTAATCCCTCTGTTATCTATTTCGATATCTACCATTTTGTCATCTGTGCGACAATCTAGAGAAGGAACTACAGTGCAGTCTTCCTCTGTGAAACAGCTTTGGAAAAAGATATTTACGATTTCGGCCTTTAGTCCGTCACCCTCTGTTTCAGTACCATTTTCGTCACAGAGTGTCTGTACATTTTGTTTTGATCCACCAACCACTTTGACATAAGACCAAAATTTCTTAGGATTTTCTACCAAGTCAGTGCATAGAACTTTACTTTCGAAGTCGTTGAACGCCTCTCGCATAGCCTTCCTCACACTACATTTCGCTTCGTGTATTTTTTTTTTTTTTTTGTCTGCAAAGTTTTGGCTATGTTTATGTTTGTGGTCAAGTTCCCTTTGTTTCCGTAGTAGTTTTCTAACTCGGTTGTTGTACCACGGTGGCTTTTTCCCTTCTCTTACGATCGTGCTTGGCACATACTCATCTAATGCACATTGTACGATGGTTTGGAAATTTGTCCACTGATCCTCAACACTATCTGTACTTGAGAAAAAACTTTTGTGTTGACCCTTCAGGTACTCTGAAATCTTCTTTTTGTCACTTTATCTAAACAGAAAAATCTTCCTACGTTTTTTAATATTTCTATTTTCGGCTGAAATCATCGATGTCGTTACCGCTTTATGACCGATGATTCCCTTTCTGTCTAACTGTTTCAAATAGTTCGAGTATGTTTGTCACCAGAAGGTCTAACATGTTATCGCCACGAGTCGGTTCTCTGTTTAACTGCTCAAGGTAGTTTTCAGATAATGCACTTAAAAAAAATTTCACTGGATTCTTTGTCCCTGCCACTCGTTATAAACGATTGAGTCTCCCAGTAAATTAAAATCTCCACCCAAAACCATAACATGGTCGGGAAGTCTACTGGAAATATTTTCCAATTTTTCCTTCAGGTTTTCTGCCACAACGCGCTGCTGAGCCAGGAGGCCTATAGAGACATACAATTACCAGGTTTGAGCCTGCTTTTCCCGTGACCTTCACCCAATTTATTTCACATTTCGGATCTCCATCAATTTCCTTCGATACTATTGTACTTTTTATCGCTGTAAACACGCCTCCCCCTTCAATGTCCAGACTGTCTAAATTTGCAATGTGTAAAAGGTTAATGGTAGGTATTGCTAACTCAATCTGTATTTCCTTGCTTTCATTTTAGTGGAAAATAGAATTATATGGTGATGTTTAGAGTACGAAGAGATGTACAAATTGATTTGCAGAATGAATGTAAAAGGAGTCGTACCACATCATCACGATTTATCGTGTAAAATGATCCATGGAACATGAAAGTTACTATCGATCTAACTGCTGAGGTGTGATGAAGACTGTGGCAGTGGGAACGAAAGACAATTGTGTCTCCTAAGTGATGTAGGAGACACTGGCTGTGGGAAGCAGTGTAAATCAATGGGAGGATAGAGGAGCCTAGTCAGAGGAAGACGCTGAGTATGTAGGTTTAGCTACAAAGAAGGACTGGGTAGGAGGACTTAGAATCTGCGTTAAAAATGCGGAAATGTGTTCGTGCGCAAAAATTTTTGAAGAGGAAGGCGGGATGAGGATTGACGCAGGTGCTTCAGCACTTTTCTGACAGGATATTCTAAAGAGGAAGATAATATCTTAGTTATGCTCTGACAGGAGTATTTTATCGCTAGCAAACAATAATGATTAATATTTGCGCCATGTATGGTAAAGGAAGACCTCAGATGGAAAACAAGTTCTAAGCAAAGCAGAATGGTGGAAGTAATATATAGGAGATTTATACAACGGTGATGTACTGGAGTGCAATATTATGGAAATGGAAGAGGACGTAGATGAAAATGAAATGGGAGATATGATACTGGGCGAAGAATTTGACAGAGGAGTGAAAGACCTAAGTAGAAACAGGACCCCAGGAGAAGACAACATTCCATTAGAACTACTAATAGCTTAGGGAGTACCAGCCATGACAAAAGTCTTCCATCTGGTGAGCAAGATCTATGAGAGAAACATTTATGACACAAACGAAATACCCTCAGACTTCAAGAAGAATATAATAATTTCAATCCCAAAAAAAGCAGGTGTTGGTAGGTGTGAAAATTACCGAACTGTTAGTTTAATAAGTCACCTCCAAAATACTAACATAATGATTTACAGAGGAATGGAGAAACTGGCAGAAGCCGACCTCAGGGAAGGTCACTTTGTATTCCGTAGAAATGTTGGAACACGTGAGGCAATGCTGACCCTACGACTTAGAAAATAGATTAAGGAAACGAAAATATACGTTTCTAGCATTTGTAGATTTAGAGAAAGCTTTTGACAATGTTGACTTTCCAATTCTGAAGGTGGCAGGAGTCAAATACAGGGAGCGAAAGGCTATTTACAATTTCTGCAGAAACCAGATGACAGTTGGAAGAGTCGAGGGTCATGAAAGGGAAGCAATAGTGGAGAAGGGAGTGAGAAAGGGTTGTAGCCTATCCCCGATGTTATTCGATCTGTGTATTCAGCGAGCAGTATAAGAAACAAAAGAAAAATTTGGAGTAGAAATTGAAGTTCAGGAAAAGAATAAAAACTTTGAAGTTTGCGCATGACATTGTAATGCTGCCAGAAACAGCAAACGACCTGAAAGAGCAGTTGAACCAGATGGACAGTGTCTTGGAAGGAGGATATAAGATGAACATCAACAAAAGCAAAACGAGGATAATGGAAAGTAGTCGAATTAAATCAGGTGATGCTGAGGGAATTAGATTAGGGAATGAAACACTTAAAGAGTAGATAAGTTTTGGGAGCAAAATGACGACAGTTGAAGTATAGAGGATATAAAATGTAGACTGGCAATCGAAGGGAAAGCGTTAATGGAGAAGAGAAGTTTACTAACATTGAGTACAGATTTGTTGGGTTGTCCTTTCTGAAAGTATTTGTGTGGAGTGTAGCAGTATATGGAAGTAAAACATGGGCGATAAGTAATTTACACAAGCACAGAATGGAAGCTTTCGAAATGTAGTGCTACAGAAGAATGCTGAAGATTAGATAGGTATATCACGTAAATAATGAGGAGGTTGCAAACAGAATTAGGGAATAGAGTAATTTGTGGCGAAACTTGACTAGAAGAAGGGATCGGTTGGTAGGACATGTTCTGAGGTATCAAGGGATCAAAAATTTCGTACTGGATGGAAGCTTGGACGGTAAAAATCGTATAGGAAGACCAAGAGATAAATACACTAAGTAGATCCAGAAGGATGTACGTTCCAGCAACTACTTGGAGATGAAGAAGCTTGGACAGGATAGAGTGGCATGGAGACCTGCATCAAACCAGTCTCTGGGCTGAGGATAACAACAACAGCAGCATAGTAAAGGAAATGTGCTTTAGGACTTTTGAAAGAGTGCACATGGGTTTTCGTAGTTAATACTTTGAGATAGGAAGTCTGCATGTACATGCTCCACTTTTAAGCTGTACTCCTGCATTTAATTTATTATTAAATATTAAGAACTTTCATTTGCATCCTTACTAATGTGAGGCAGCTTTCACTGATACTTGCATAATGTCAGTAAACGTTTATCAGATTCGTACTGTTATCCTTTGGTGTTAGACAACATTGTTAGCCACACGGGAATCTATCTGTTCTGTCCACTGCTTCACAACTTGGCTTACTTGCCCGTGAGTACAAAGGCGATCCAGCCGGCAGTGGACGCCGTGCGTTTGCCCACGGCGCCTCTGTTATTCCGCACTCGCAACGTTTTTAGGCGCTGCACCCGGGCAGAGCAAAGATACACAGGGTGATTCACGAAGATATGCAAATACTTAAATATGTTATTCTACAAGTAAAACCAAACAAAAAAAGTTCATATAAACATAGGTCCGCAAGTGTTTAGTTACGGAGCTACGGCTAATAAAAGATTTTGCCTGAAATTTAGCAACTTCACTAACATGGAGCCATCGCAAAACTCTATGAGGTTAAAATAAAGCACGATACCCATATATTTTGTTGTTGTTGGTCTGGTGAATCTAATGAAACATGTCCAAGACGTGTGCCTGCAGTGGTTTTCCAGAACATTCAGAGAAGCAAAGACTATTACACAAGTGAATTTGTTCACTTCCCTGAAACGAGCAACAAAATCCGTTCATACCCGTGCAGCTAAATGCATTGAACTTGGTGCAGACATTTTTGAACATTTATTGTGGATTTATTGTGAAATTGTATGTACACTGTACAACTTCGTTAACACGGAGCTTTTGTTTTTTCCGGTTTAACATGAATTCACGTGTGCTACGGTATTAATACAAGCAGATTATATGACACATTCATACAGTTTCACTCAACGTTATTACCTTCATTTTTCCAAATTTATATTTTCTACAACTTCTGTTGAAAACTTTGTGCAGTTATTTGGAATTTAAAAAAAAACAAATTGGGCCAAGTAGTTAATAAACTAAAAGTTTTACGAAATTGCGTCTTTTCCGTATTTCTGGAAAACCACTGGAGGCTCACGTCTGGGACATGTTTTATTAGATTCACCAGACCAATAACAACAAAATAAGTGGAAATCGTGCTTTATTTTAACCTCGGACAGTTTTGCGATGGCTCCATGTTAGCGAAGTTGATAGATTTCATGCAAAATCTTTTATTAGCCGTAACTCCGTAACTAAACATTTCCGGTCCTACGTCCATGTGAAAGTTTTTCTTTAGTTTTACTTGTAGAACAATATATTAAAATATTTGCCTCATGGCAGTGTGGTTACATATTCCATCTACAGCGCCAAATATTCGTGTAGCCAGTCCCTCATTTTATAAAGATTCAGAGAATCGGTTTTCAATTTTGTCTATAAAGTTAATTAACCAATTTTCGTCGCCTGTATGTATCATGCTATAGCGTTACGTTATTCGGTTATGAAGAGCGTATCTGTTGTCTGTGATAAATGACGGAATGGGGGGGGGGGGGGGGGAATTCCCATTCATTTTGTGGATGGAGATTATGAAGAATTGTTTATTTACTATCAATATACCACTTCCAACTACTAAAATAAATAGCTCTAGAATTAGGACCAGATTACCGTCAGATGCCGACCTGCTACCGTGTCATCCTCTGCCATATGCCAACACTGATTACTTCCTCACAGTGGCAGCAAGCCCCGTACAGACGCATTAGATTTATTTGTGTGGAAACTGATTTTCCGCCAACGGACTTTAGTTTGAAATGTGGAGAAACTAGGGAGATAACAAAGTCATCAGAGCACCAAAAACAGAAATTCTGTTGGCTATGACCAAGTGTTTATAGATTCATCACATCACTTAAGGTTAATAATAATGATGGCCTGATGGAGTTTCTGCTGATTTCGTAGGAGCACCCCTTAGCTATTTATGTAATCAACGACTTGGTGCACACTTCCTGGCAGAGTTAAATAGTATAGGAATAGCGATCTATAAAAGGACACATAGCCAGACCATCTTTAATTATTTGCCTGTTTCGCTCCTTCCACTCTTTTCAGAATTCTACGAAAAAGTGGTTACGAAAGAGTAGTGTCGCTTTTAATTGAGCAGGACTCTTTAACTGCTTCAAGGTTTCACTTTGAGGACTTCTCCACAGAAAATTGGATGTAAAGTGATTCATTAGCTAATGTGGTAATTTATCTTGTTGGTGTATTTCGTGACCGGGTGAAAATCTCCGATCGTGAGGAACACAAAGTTCAACTTGGCATCTACATCTACGTAATTAATCTGATATTCACAATAAAGTGCCTGGCAAAGGGTTCAATGAACCACCTTCAAGCTGTCTCTCTATCGTTGCACTCTCGAACGGCGAATGGGAAAAACGAGAACCTAAATTTTTCTCTGCGAGACCTGATTTCTCTTATTTTATCGTGATTATCATTTCTCCCTATGTAGGTGAGTTACAACAGAATGTTTTTGCAATCGGAGGAGAAAACTGGTGATTGAAATTTCATGAGAACATCCCGTCGCAACGAAAAACGCCTTTCTTTTAATGACTGCCACTCCAATTCACGTATCATGTCTGGGGCACTATCTCCCCTGTTTCGCGATAGTAAAAACGAGCTGCCCTTCTTTGAAATTTATCGATGTCATACGTCAGTCCCACCCGATTCGGATCCCACACCGCACAGCAGTACTCCAAAATAGGGCGGATAAGCTTGGTGTAAGTAGTCTCTTTAGTAGACCTGTTACAGCCTTTGAAGTGTTCTGCCATTGAATCACAGTCTTTGGTTTGCTCTACCCATAATATTATCCATGTGATCGTAACAATTTAGGTTATTTGTATTTGTAATCCCTAAGTATTTAGTTGAATTTACACCCTTGAGATTTGTGTGACTTATCATGTAATCAAAATTTGGTGGATTTCGTTTAGTACTCACGTGAAATTTCACACATTTCATTATTAATGAGTTGTGTTGTAAGTCTAATTCCTCTTCCATATGTCGAGTTTGACATTCGTATCGGAAGTCATAGGGTGTTATAGGCGTGAAACTAACCTCTGACTGAGGGGAACACGACGTGTTAGTTCCGACAAAGGCCGGTGCCGGGCACACTCTCGCTCTTAATCTCCATGAATAACCTTGTAGAGACCCTAGCGTGCGGTTAAAAAACTGTAGATCGTTACCCAAGCACACTAATCAAGAATCCAAACTCAGCCCCATAAAACAAGGATGACAGCCGAAGATGCGGTTCACAGCTGGCAGTTTATGAGTCTTAATACCACAGTGAGTCTCATTATGCGTTTCAAAACAAGCAAGAGTGACCTACTTGCAGGAGTATCAGTCGTTAATGGTCACAAACTAAATGAAACAGTTTGTGTAAAATTCCTTGGTGTCCGAATGGGTAGCAAATTAAAAAGTCGTTAACGAACAGAGACAAACCCAACAAGAACATCTTCCGCTCTCAGAAGCACCTCGCACCCTACTGACCTACAGGCAGGGACCTTTACTCATTCTGCCTCCTGTCACATTGATTTGGGGTAACGTCTCCAGGTGCACTGCACCTACAGCAGATAAAGTGTTTATTCCGCGGAAGTGGACAGTAAGATTATTGCGGCACGTAGATAATCTTGCTTAACTCTTACAGTTCTTTCACTACTTCCAAATACGTTTATTGTAGCCGACAATTACAATCGGTTTTACCAGAGCACAGGGCGATTCAAAAGACTGCGCAGAAACTTTAACAGGTGCCACAGTTTTTTCGTCGGGAATTGGTGATACATACACGAGGCTTTTGATATGCCCCTACAAAATTAAAAATAATTTTTGGGGGTCGTCAGATGTGGAGAGCGAGGTGACCATGCACCTGGACCACCTCTACCTGTCCAGCGTCTGAGTTACGTGGAACTGAGTGCGTCACGTACATCAAAGGAAAATGTGCTAATGCTCTTCCTATTAGCCATTTCTGCAATGCACAACATTGTCGACTAAACAGTACACTGTTGAAGTTCAGAGGCATTTTCATTGACTGTCTTGTTGTTCCTGAAATTCCATAGCCTGAGATTTAGTTCCAACTGGTTAGGTTGTTTCATTTTGGCTAACCGGTCAGCTCCTTCGAGTTGTGTGCAGTCTTTCAAATAACTGTACATAACGTAATGAATTCTACGTCCAACTGTCCACAATACTCTTTCTTGTTTTAGCAAAAACATTTATCAGTCCTCAGTGCCTGAAGGTCGGTCAACTGGGAAATAGGGCTTACATATACTGCCACTTTGTGGAAGAAACTTGCTGCAAGTATCCATTGCTCATACAGCTCCGACAAGCTTAAATCTAGGGTAAAATTAGTTCAGACAACAGCTTTGAAAAACATACAAGATGCGACGACATAAATATTGGTAGTAATGGCACTGTTAAAATTATGCTGTAAGAGTAATCTGCTATTGTGCATACCTCATGTGAACCAATACAGGAAGGCATCGGACGAGCTGTTGCGTTCAAAGTCATGGAACACCGCAATGACCAGTCAAAATAAAGTTGCTTCTCCTTCCTCCTTAAGTGACCAATGAAACGATGTATCTTTTTAAAATTATAACGTAATGGCATGCGCAGCGAACAGTAACAACAAAATATAAGGGACACTGCATAGCTAGAGCGCTCATAGTGGCCGAAACGTTGGCTTCTCTCCAGCAGCAGTAGTTTCATCCATGATGACGCGGTACCACACCCAGGAAACATTTATGTCGACAGACTCTGGCTGTGGAAGCCTATTCAATTATAACAGTATAATGAGTCGCCCTCCTCTAACATTACCTTTTTTTTTATAGAGGTAACCGACACAATGCGTAGTATCGATTCTTGCATAGGTTAGAATTACCTCAGCTGTTTCATTCATAGAATTCATATAATTTTGTATACGATGTATTCCATTTCTGGCTAATATATATAAGAAAGAAATTAATGTGTTACAACTGATATGTACTAACAGTTAAAATAAGTTTTATTTCAAATAATAACTGAAGTTACAAAATTTGTTGTATGCTTAAAATATTATTAAATGTACTATCTAATACTAAATATTAAATTTATTTCTAGATTGATTTAAAGAATAATGATATATTTTAGCGAGGATTATTCTTTGGTACAACACTCCGTCGTCAGGCCACAAGTGGCCTACCGGGACCATCCGACCGCCGTGTCATCCTCAGTGGAGTATACAGATATGAGGGGTGTGGGGTCAGCACACCTCTCTCCCGGTCGTTATGATGGTATTCTTGACCGAAGCCGCTACTATTCTGTCGAGTAGCTTCTTAATTGCCATCACGAGGCGAAGTGCACCCCGAAAAGTGGCAACAGCATATGGTGGCCTGGATGGTCACCCATCCAAGTTCCGACCGCGACCGACAGCACTTGACTTCGGTGATCTCACGGGAACCCTTGTATCTACTGCGGCAAGGCCGTAGCCATTCTTTGGTAAAGAAAGTTTGTAAATTGTTTTGCTTTTTTAAACTCTTTGGAATAATGTGAGTACTGCAGAATGTAAGGTTCAAATAGCTCTGAGCACTGTGCAACTTAACTTCTGAGGTCATCAGTCCCCTAGAACTTAGAACTAATTAAACCTAACTAACCTAAGGACATCTCACACATCCATGCCCGAGGCAGGATTCGAACCCGCGACTGTAGCGTCTGCTCGACCCCAGACTGTAGCGCCTAGAACTGCACAGCCCAGCATGTAAGTGGTGGTGGGCATGCCTCTGATGGAGATAGATGTTTTCTAAGTTTGTCACCCAGTATTTAATTATGGTTTTTTGGTTATGTGGAAAATGTGAAAACGTTGTGATGTTGAGAGATGTGTCAAAGAACTAAATGCAAGAATAATACAGGCATATCTTCATCGGTTATTTAGTCATCAAGAACGTAAGAAAATCGAATTCCCATGTGCAAGAGTGTACCCCAAGATACAACTTTGAGCCATCGACAACAACAACGAGATGATGAAGATAAGTAAAAAGTTATTCTTTCGTATACCTTACGAATCTCTAAGCTTTCCAAATTCGCGCATAGACAGAGGATTTCAATAGTGATGGGTGGGAGAATAAGATTACGAAGTTAAGAGAGACAGAATAAAGGACTCGGTCCTTACTTTACTTCCCCGCATTTTCACAGTGGCGGCTTTTAAGAATGAGGAACACTGATTACAGGAGACCACGACGCTGAGTAGAGTGAGGGGCGCGACACGTCGCACGGCGGCGGCAGAAGTGCGGCGGAGAGGAGACTCACCGGAGGCGTGCAGCAGCGGCGCAGCTGGCGGAGCAGTGGCGGGCGGCGGCGGCGGCTCCCGCCTTCTCTTTTGGCCTCGCGCCCTGGCGGCGGCTGGGCTGGGCCCGGCTGCCGCCCCCCCCCCCCCCCCCCCCCCCACTGAGACCGTGGTCCCCTACCTGGTCTGCCTCCTTCCCCACCTGGCCCCCTTCCCCTACACATACCCACGCCCGACCCCAACAACGAAACATCTGCAGCCGTCTGACGTCTCAAGTACTGCTGCGCAGCGCCTCACACGGAGGCCGTGGAGGGCACCTTCGTAATCGGGACAAGGGGGCACCTTCGTAATGGGGACAACTGCGCCGCTCCTCTTTCTCAGCTCGCGACCTCTCTTGACTCGACTCCAGGAGGGTCGCGTGCTTGCACACGGTGAGCTCTCCATCCCAGCCGTTATTCTCTCCTCCCCCTCTGAAATACTCACTCCGGACAAAAAGCTCGTAACCTCAGGTGACGTCACGCTCATATCGCGCCTCTAGTCTCGACAAAGGCCTCATTTTCGTGAAGAATAGAGTCCACGTCGTTGCTGAGGCGTGCCGTATAAATGATAATTGGACCTGTAGAGCTACAAAACTGTGAGTGGAGTCTAATCAGGAACGTGTGTGTTAACAGCAGTTGTCATCTTTAAAGGTGGCAGCGTGTACAGCACAATAATCAACAAAGCTGCAGAGAAAGGGCGACACTGACAACGAAAATGTTTATTTAAACACCGTGGTTAATGTTCACTGCAACCTCAATAAGTAGGCTAGAGTAAAAAGCACCTCGAAACTTCACACAACCACTTCCACCCTGAACTGAATCCTCTGTAAGTGTTGTTGTTGTGGTCTGGTTTGATGCAGCTCTCCATGCTACTCTATCCTGCGCAAGCCTCTTCATCTCTAATGCAACACACATCCTTGTACACTTCCCTCCAGTACTAAACTGGTGATCCCTTCACGCCTCAGAACATGTTCTACCAACAGATCCCTTTCTCTAGTCAAGTTGAGCCACAAATTCTTCTCCCCAATTTAATTTTTTTCGTGCTCATTAGTTATGTAATCTACCCATCTACTCTTCATTTTTCTTCTGTAGCACCACATTTCAAAAGCTTCTGTTCTCTTATGGTCTACACCGTTTCTCGTCCATGTTTCACTTCCAAACACGGCTAAACTCCGTACAAATACTTTCAGAAAAGCATTCCTGACACTTACATGTATACTTGGCGCCAACAAATCTCTCTTCTCCAGGAACGCTTCCCCAGCCACTCTACATTTTGTATAGTCTATTTCGACCATCATCAGTTATCTCGCTCCCCAAACATTTCTACTTTAAGTGTTTCATTTCCTGATCTAATTCCCTCAGTATGACCGGATTTAATTCGACTACATTCCATTATCCTCGTTTTGCTTTCGTTTATGTTCATCTTATATCCTCCTTTCAAGACAGTGTCCATTCTCTTCATTTGCTCTTCCAGGTCCTTTGCTGTCTGTGACTGACTTACAATATTATCGCCAAACCTAAAAACTTTTATTTGTTCTCTATGGATTTTAATCCCTGCTCCAAATTTTTCTTATCTTTCCTTTACTGCTTGATCAATATACAGGTCGAATAACATCAGGGATAGACTACAACTCTGCTTCACCCCCTTCTCAACAGTTTCTCCTCTTTCATACGTCTCGACTCTCATAGCTGTCATCTGATTTCTGTCCAAATTGTAAATAGCTCCCTGTATTTTACCCCTGCCACCTTCAGAATTTGAAAGAGACTATTCCAATCAACTTTGTCAAAAGATTTTTCTATGCCTATAAATGCTAGAAACGTAGGTATGCCTTTCCTTAACCTGTCTTCGAAGATAAGTCATAGAGTCAGTATTGCTTCGCGTGTTCCGGAATTTCCACAAAATGCAAACTGATCTTTCCCAAGGTCGCCTTTTACCAGTTGTTCCGTTCATGTGTGTAAAAAATTTGTGTCAGTATTTTGCAGCCATGACTTACTACGGTAATTTTCGCACCTGTCAACACCTACTTTCTTTGGGATTGGAATTCTTGTATTCTTTTTGAAGTCTGGAGATATTTTGCCTGTCTCATACATCTTCCTCACCAGATGGAAGAGTTTTGTTGTGGCTGTCTCTCCCCAGGATATTAGTTGTTCTAATGGAATTTTATCTACTCCTAGGTCCTTGATTCTACTTGGGTCTTTCACTGCTCTGTCAAATTCTTCATTCAGTATCACTTCTCCCATTTCATCTTCATCTATGTCCTCTTAACTTTCCATAATATTGCCCTCTAGTACATTGCCCTTGTATAGACTATATACTCCTTCCAACTTTCTGTTTCCTTTCTTTGCTTAGGACTGGTTTCCCATCTGAGCACTTGATACTCATACAAATGGTTCTCTTTCCTCCGAAGGTCGCTTTAACTTTATTGTAGGCAGTATCTATCTTATGTCTATCTCACCTCTAGTGATATAAGCTTCTACACCCTTACATTTGTCTTCTAGCCATCCCTGCTCATCCGTTTTGTACTTCCTGTCGATCTCATTTTTGAGATGTTTGCATTCCTTTTCGCCTGCTTCGTTCACTGCAGTTTTACATTTTCTTCTTTCATCAATTAAATTCGGTATCTGTAAGTAGTGGCTTGAATTCGGAAGAATGAAAAGAAGATCGCAGTTTGATGGCACATCGTCACAGAGGTCAATGGAGGCGTGAGGGTTTGCACTAAAGACTCATTGTGCCCTCGACACCTCGGAATCAGTAGACAAGATGCGAAACTGTGACTTGTGGGAACATATTACACACCTACAGCCAGCTACAGCTCAGTTTCTGTGTTGTTTGGCCTGCTGAAGATCCACAGTCTAATAGGGTGCTTGGTCCCAACTCCGTTGCATACGCTTCTCTTGGCAAATATCGCCAGGACACGTTGCGATATGGCCATGTATTCTGTGACGGAAGCTTTCCTTCATCGATTTGAAACCATCTGTAGTTGACAAGCTGTGGCTTTTGTCGTTGGCCCTAGCGGTAAAACTGTTTTTATGACATACCTGCTGTTGTATTTCTTTTCATATCGATACATTGGACAGCACATATTCATAGACCTACAAATCGGGGAACTTCAGGCAATGTGTGGTCAGATTTTAAAGACACGTCCAAACATGATAGCACCTATGTTTTCTTGTGTGAACTGCCCATAACCCGCGATATACTTCTATACAAAGCTACACTCCAGAAAAGTACCTTTCAGAAACTGCTTCACAAATGTCTCTTTTCCAGAAGTACTTTTCACGCTATTCCAATTACGAATTTGGATCTTCTCTACTTCGGCTGTTATCACTTATTTTGCTGCCCAAATAGAAAGTCATCTACAACCTTTACTGTTTCATTTCCTAATCTAGTACCCTAAGCATCGTTTGATTTAATTAGACCATATTCCATTACCCTTATTTTACTTTTTTGTTCATGATCTTTTTAAAATTTCTCCTCAAGACTGCATCCATTCCATTCAACTGATCATACGTTTCTACATTCCTCTGGAAGCCAAACTGATCTTTCCTGATGTCGGCTTCTCACTTTCTTCCATTCTTTTACAAACAATTCATGTCAGTATCTTACATCCATGACAGCACACTGATGCTTTGGTAAAACTGAAACCTTTACTTGCCTTGTGTGGTACTGGAATTATTACATTCTCATAGATGTTATAGATCTTGTACACCATGTGGAACAATTTGGTCGTGTCTGCTCCCACAAGAATCCCAAAAATTCTGAGAGAATGGTGTCTACTTCAGGGACCTTGTTTACATTTAACTCTTTCTGTGCTCAGTCAAATTCTTCTCTGAATATCGTATGACCCATCCTATTTTCGCCACTTCCTCTACTACTTTTCCCTTATATTCCTATGACTACGTGCCAACTATTCATCTAGTTGCGCTTTTATTCCACCTCCATTACACAGTCAATAATGTTGTAATTCAGCTTTCCACTCACATCCGTTCTCAGATACTTTTGTTTATTTTCCTGTCTGTCTATTATTTCCCCGCCTGCATCTGTCCTCTGTTTCAGTATATCATTCTTGATTTACACTGTTTTCTTTTCGATATTGTGACTGTACATTATTTATATCCCACTACAATCGATTCTAAAACCAAGTCTCTAATTTGCTCGAAAGGTGATTTCATTCGTTGTTGACGTTTAGTTGGCCTAGAAGAAAGCAGTACCAACTCTTCAATAATATGAAGGTCGTTTTGGTATATTCCGTTCCATGCATTACTTATTTGTCTGTCTTGCCGTTGTCAGGACACGACAGCTTCCTCTGTGGTTGCTGAAGGCAGTCCAGGTGGTTGTGTGGTGCAGACCTCCCAGCCTGGCATCTCTCGCTCTCTGCGATTCAGCGTTTTCCGCTGTCCTGATGAACTGCAGCGCTAACTGATGCGCTAGAACGGTCCTATCTACATCTACATCTACATCTACATGGATACTCTGCAAATGAAATTTAAGTGCCTGGCCACCTTCACAATTCTCTGTTGTTCCAGTCTCGTATAGCGCGCGGAAAGAAAGAACACCTGTATCCTCCCGTACAAGCTCTGATTTCCCTTATTTTATCATGATGATTGTTTCTCCCTTTGTAGGTCAGTGACAAAAAAATATTTTCGCATTCGGAGGAGAAAGCTGGTGATTGGAATTTCGTGAGAAGATACCGTCGCAACGAAAAACGCCTTTGTTTTAATGATGTCCACCCCAAATTCTGTATCAATTCAGAGACACTCCCTCCCCTATTTCGCTATAATACAAAACGTGCTGCCCTTCCTTGAACTTCTTCGATGTACATCGCCCCTCCTACCTGGCAACGATCCCACACGCAGCAGTATTCTAGAAGAGGGCAGAGAAGCGTATTGTAGGAGTCTCCTTAGAAGATCTGTTACAGTTTCTAAGTGTCCTGCCAATAAAACGCAGCCTTCCCCGCAATATTTTCTGTGTGTTCTTTCCAATTTAAATTGTTCGTAATTGTAATTCCTAGGTATTTAGTTGAATTTACGGTCTTTAGGTCTGACGGAAGTTTAACGGATTCTTTTTAGCACTCATGTGGAAGAACTCACTCTTTTCGTTAGCTAGAGTCAATTACCAATTTTCGCACCATACAGATATCTTTTTTTTTTAAATTCCTCACTATCGTAACACTGACTGGATCCTCTCCTTCGCTCTCAAGGGTGCTCAGTACAGGTTTCGTAGAAACCGAGTCTGATACTTTCGTAAAATGTGCGAACGCCCACAAGTGTTAGCCCACAGTCATTAGATTAGTCCACGTTTAACTCTAGGACTTGCAAGTGTTCCACTGCCCTCTATTCACTTCTACAGTCAGCTTGTTATTTGGCTTCTATGGCTCTGAGCACTATGGGACTTAACAACTATGGTCATCAGTCCCCCAGAACTTAGAACTACTTAAACCTAACCAACCTAAGGACATCACACAACACCCAGTCATCACGAGGCAGAGGAAATCCCTGACCCCGCCGGGAATCGAACCCGGGCGCGGGAAGCGAGAACGCTACCGCGCTTTGGCTTCTTTAATGTTGGCTTTCCCTTTTTCTAAGCATTGTGAATATCTAGCAAATTGTGGACAGTCAGCTGGTACGTTAATAAATGTTTATGCTCGACTGTATCGATCTTTTTAAAGTTAAGCAATTAGACCATTGCTGCAGAATATAGGGAGTAATCTACTCCATAGACATTGTGTGCTTACGTTCTTTAGCATAAATGTTTTGCGATTTCTGTTGAACCATCATCATTTCTTGGCGGTTTTTGTTTCTTCACACCACGCATATATTTATCCAAACCATCTGAGGCAATATGGGCACTGTAGCAATATTTGATTAGCGATTTAATGTTGTCATTTTGCATAACCAACAACGATTTTTCATTTGTGACACACTGGACTACATTTTAGACTGATCTGAAGACGGCTCGTCAGTGAGCCGAAATGGGTAATCAATAAAGAAAATTTGCGACCTTAACGCAGCATTTTTATCCACACATGTGTAAATCAACAGATCGTGTATCTTCCTCTTGACAACGTCATAGAATAACAGTATTTTTGATTCGAAAATATTGTTTGGAAACTTCCATTTGTTACGAGGCTAATATTACACACTCAAAGAAAACAAGTGACACCTAGGCCCCTTACCCTGTGTATTTCTAAATATCATTTGTTTTCAAAGAGAAATAAAATCAGCGCAAAGAAGACCTGTTTACAAATCAGCAGGTTATTGCATAAACATAACACTACAGCATCCACTTTCAGTTTGTAAGTCAATTACTTGAGCTTTTCGGGGAATTTCACAATTCGACCAAATCGGGTAACTTTCTTTGGTGACACTTGGAGGTGCATATAACTCATTCACAGATGATGTGCTGCGCATGTTATGCTGTTGATCACTGGCGTTTGACGTCACAAGAACGTAGCCAGATTTCACTCAGTTAGGTGGGATGTTCCCTTTCATATCCTGACTTTTTAGAACGAAGTATTCTGTTTTCGCTCCAGGACTTCGTAGTGGCCCTCGTAGGGATGCCCTAAATTGGCTTTAACTTTGTCACTGCTCCCCAATACATAAGTCACAGCTGCAAAATACTAACGCGAATTCTTTACAGACGAATGGAAAAACTGGTAGAAGCCGACCTCGGGGAAGATAAGTTTGGATTCCGTAGAAATGTTGGAACGCGTGAGACAATACTGACCCTACGACTTATCTTACAAGAAGGATTAAGGAAAGGCAAACCTACGTTTCTAGCATTTGTAGACTTAGAGAAAGCTTTTGACAATGTTGACTGGAATACTCTCTTTCAAATTCTCAAGGTGGTAGGGGTAAAATAAAGGGATCGAAAGGCTATTTACAATTTGTACAGAAAACAGATCGCAGTCATAAGAGTCGAGGGACATGAAAGGTAAGCAGTGGTTGGGAAGGGAGTAAGACAGGGTTGTAGCCTCTCCCCGATATTGTTTTATCAGTATATTGAGCAAGCAGTAAAGGAAACGAAAGAAAAGTTCGGAGTAAGTGTTAAAATCCATGGACAAGAAGTAAAAACTTTGAAGTTCGCCTATGACATTGTAATTCTGTCAGAGACAGCAAAGGACTTGCAAGAGTAGTTGAACGAAATGGACAGTGTCTTGAAAGGAGGTTATAAGATGAACATCAACAAAAGCAAAACGAGGATAATAGAATGTAGTCGAATTAAGTCGGGTGATGCTGAGGGAATTAGATTAGGAAATGAGACACTTAAAGTAGTAAAGGAGTTTTGCTGTTTGGGGACCAAAATAACTGATTATGGTCGAAGTATGGAGTGTAGCCAGGTGTGGAAGTGAAACATGGACGATAAATAGTTTAGACAAGAAGAGAATAGAAGCTTTCGGAATGTGGTGCTACAGAAGAATGCTGAAGATTAGATGGGTAGAGCACATAACTAATGAGGAGGTATTGAATAGAATTGGGGAGAAGATGAGTTTGTGGCACGACTAGAAGAAGGTTCTGAGGCAACAAAGGATCACCAATTTAGTACTGGAAGGCAGCGTGGAGGGTAAAAATCGTAGAAGGAGACCAAGAAATGAATACACTAAGCAGATTCAGAAGGATGTAGGCTGCAGTAGGTACTGGGAGATGATGAAGCTTGCACAGGATAGAGTAGCATCGAGAGCTGCATCAAACCAGTCTCAGGACTGAAGACCACAATAACAACAGATGTTTGCTAACGCGTATTGCTTGCTTCACCTCGTGGGAACATTTTGAAGGGCGTTGTTTATCGATATTTTGGCGTAACTGAGAAGTGTATGGTGGTAGGTCTATGTCTTGTTTGCTTCCCGACCTTACAACGAAATTCAACTGGAAATTGTCAGAGTAGTGCCACGTAGCATCCCAGCAGCTGTTGAGATATTTTTGTCTGTCAAACACCAACTCAGCCGTAGAAGAATTGTGGGAATCATGTCATTCCATTTATTTTTACCATCTGATCTGACAGCTGTCTTCAGCATTCGATGAGTTTTCTCTATTTCCCCATCTGATTGTGGATGACATGCCGTAGTTTGCTTTAATTTACTATCACAAATATGGCAAATGAAGATAATAGCTTTGACTAAAATTGTGCTGCTCGGTCACTCACTGTTTTAGTTATGTGCTGATCCAGAAGTTATAAATCACTCTTACCACTATTCCTGCTAGGACATCAGACAGTGGAGTGACAGCTGTCCATTTCACTGAACCGTTCGGTGGACGTTAATTGGTTCAAATGGCTCTGAGCACTATGCGACTTAACTTCTGAGGTCATTAGTCGCCTAGAACTTAGAACTAATTAAACCTAACTAACCTAAGGACATCACACACATCCACGCACGAGGCAGGATTCGAACATGTGACCGTAGCGGTAGCTCGGCTCCAGACTGTAGCGCCTAGAACCGCACGACCACTTCGGCCGGCTGGTGCACGTTAAGCTGTATATAAATTCTTCTGAGGGAGCCAGTACGCCCATCATATCGATGTGTTCCAAGTGAAACTAATAGCCGAGTGACACCCCTTGGTGCATTCATCGCCTATTTTGTATTTAATCTGTTTAAATTCTTTAATAAAAGTTTCTTTTAAAGAATTATCCCTCCGTGTCTGTCTTAGTACCTGCTTCTGTGCACTCTGGATGGCAGATCGCACCTTGCCGTCAGCTTCCATAGTCCTATGTTCTATCCATTCTAGTACGATTTCGCCCATTTTTGGACATCTTGTTTGATGTTTGACAAACAAATCAGCAAGTGAGTTATTTAAAAGGAGACTTAATACTAGGGTGTGTCACCCAGTGGTAATACTGAAAAACTTTAAATTGCTGAGAGTTACACTATGTGATCAAAGTATCTGGACACCCCCAAAAACATACGTTTTTCATATTAGGAGCAATATGCTGCCATCTACTGCCAGGTACTATATGTCAGCGACCCCAGTAGTCATTAGAAATTGTGAGAGAGCAAAATGGGGCACTCTGCAGAACTCACAGCCTTCGAACATGGTGAGGTGATTGGGTGTCACTTGTGTCGTACGTCTTTACACGAGATTTCCACATTCCTAAATATCCCTACGTCCACTGTTCCTAATGTGATAGTGAAGTGGAAACGTGAACGGACATGTACAGCACAAAAGGGTACAGGCCGGCCCCATCTGTTGACTGACAGAGACTGCCGAGGGTTGAAAAGAGTTGTAATGTGTAAAATGCAGACATCCACCCAGACGATAACAAAGGAATTCAAATCTGAATCAGGATCTACTGCAAGAACTATGAAGATAGGCGGGAGGTGAGAACACTTGCACTTCATGGTCGGGCGGCTGCTCATAAACCACACATCACACCCGTAAATGCCAAACAACGCCACTTTTAGTACAACGAGCGAAAACAATGGACAACTGAACAGTGGACAAACATGTGGCGATCCGATGAAAGGGTGTGGGAATGGCGAATGCCCGGTGAACCTCATCTGCCGGCGTGTGTAGTGCCAACAGTAAAATTCGGAGGCTGTGGTGTTATGGTGTGGTGGTGTTTTTCAAAAATGGTTCAAACATGGTTCAAATGGCTCTGAGCACTATGGGACTTAACGTCTGAGGTCATCAGTCCCCTAGAACTTAGAACTACTTAAACCTAACTAACCTAAGGACATCACACACATCCATGCCCGAGGCAGGATTCGAGCCTGCGACCGTAGTAGTCACGCGGTTCCTGACTGTAGGGCCTAGAACCACACGGCCACCACGGCCGGCATTTTCAAAAATCAAATGGCTCTGAGCTCTATGGGACTTAACATCTGAGGTCATCAATCCCCTAGAACTTAGAACTACTTAAACCTAAATAACCTAAGGACATCATAGACACATGCCCGGGGCAGAATTCGAACCGGCGACCGTAGCAGTCGCTCGGTTCCGGACTCAAGCGCCCAGAACCGCAGGCCTACCGCGGCTGGCGATGGTATTTTTCATGGAGGGGGCTTGCTCCTCTTGTTGTTTTGCGTGCCACTATCACAGCACAGACCTACATTGACGTTTCAAGCAACTTCTTGCTTCCCACTGTTACAGAGCAATTCGGGGATGGCGGTTGCATCTTTCAACACGATCGAGCACGTGTCCATAATGCACGGCCTGTGGCGTAGTGGTTACACGACAATAACATCCCTGTGATGGACGGGCCGGAACAGAGCCCTGGCCCGCATCTCGTGGTCGTGCGGTAGCGTTCTCGCTTCCCACGCCCGGGTTCCCGGGTTCGATTCCCGGCGGGGTCAGGGATTTTCTCTGCCTCGTGATGGCTGGGTGTTGTGTGCTGTCCTTAGGTTAGTTAGGTTTAAGTAGTTCTAAGTTCTAGGGGACTTATGACCACAGCAGTTGAGTCCCATAGTGCTCAGAGCCATTTGAACCATTTGAACAGAGCCCTGAATCCTATAGAACACTTTTGGGTTGTTTTGGAACGCAGACTTCGTGCCAGGCCTCACCGACCGACATCGATACTTCTTCTCAGTGCAGAATTCCGTGATGAATGGGCTGCCATTCCCTAAGAAA
The DNA here is from genome assembly GCF_023864345.2 of Schistocerca serialis cubense. Taxonomy (NCBI): domain Eukaryota; kingdom Metazoa; phylum Arthropoda; class Insecta; order Orthoptera; family Acrididae; genus Schistocerca; species Schistocerca serialis. The sequence continues at coordinate 83,831,738 of NC_064648.1, forward strand.
CCTTCCAGCACCTGATTGAAGGTATGCCAGCCAGAGCGGAAGCTGTCATTAAGGCTAAGGGTGGGCCAACACCACATTGAATTCCAGCATTATAGATGGAAGGCTACAGAAGAATGCTGAAGATTAGATGGGTAGATCATATAACTAATGTGGAGGTATTGAATAGGATTGGGGAGAAGAGACGTTTGTGGCACAACTTGACTAGAAGAAGGGATCGGTTGGTAGGACATGTTCTGAGGCATCAATGGATCACCAATTTAGTATTGGAGGGCAGTGTGGAGGTAAAAATCGTAGAGGGAGACCAAGAGATGAATACACTAAGCAGATTCTGAAGGATACAGGTTGCAGTAGGTACTGGGAGATGAAGAAGCTTGCACAGGATAGAGCAGCATGGAGAGCTGCATCAAACCAGTCTCAGGACTGAAGACCACAACAACAACAGATGGAAGGCACTCGAACTTTTAAGTCACTTTCAGCCAGGTGTCCGGATACTATCGATCACATATTGGACGAATGTTAGTTGTTGATTCATCGCACTGTAATAATCCTTCACTAGGGTTTCCTGCTGTTGAAACTTGAGGTATGAGGACTAGAGGGAAGTTTCTCGAGTTTTTCATAGCTCATTTGAGCATCTGCTATCTTATCGTAATCAGTTGGTGGAACGGTGGTCTTATCATTTAATATTAAAGACTACGACCAAGGTGTGGACAGGGCCAAGGAACTGATATGTCAGACGTGATTTCACACACAAATAATTTATACATAACATACAATACGTAACACCAATTACGTAAATCCTGCTTCGATGCTTAAAATTGCCCAAAATGGGAGGGCCACCACTTTCGAATTGGAAAGGCTTTAATTTAAGAAGCTAAAACACCTATTTTAATTTTTTTAAATTATAACAATACAACACATAAGTAAGCGCTAAGTGAACGCACTCTTAAATCTTTAATTATTAATCACAAAGCGTGGGATTTACCAAATTTAAATTCTCATTGCAATATAAAACATAAATACATGAATTCATAACACGGCATGGCTTCAATATTTCTACCTGGACGACCTATGGTCCTAAAACTTTCGAATTACATTCCAGCCAATCACATTAATAGCTTATAAACACGGTTGGTAAAATAAAAACGTTTGCACTATAATCAAATTTAATAATCCATCATCACTCAAAAAACATCAGAAGTTCGATACGGAACATGTAAGCCTGTTTATATAATCTTTCGGGCCAAAATAGGCACGATGGCCACCATAACAGAAGTGCGCTAGTTGCTTTTAGGATAGGTGCTCCCATTAGCTTAATCACTGAGCAGATATTTACAGAAGCGACAGGTAAGATAGTTAATGCAAATAGAAGGTACTTCTAAAGTTTTTTTTTCCTTCCTCCCTTTTAACAAGGGGGTTTTAGTAAGGTGGAAATTACACATTGAGGATACGCAATAGCAATCCAGCGGGCCCGCCTTCACGAGGACTACACACGTACTAAACTAGCGGCGTATCCGCTGTTCGAGCCAAACATTATCAACACAGTTCCATATTCCTGACACCCAAATAGTCGGGATCCAAACAAAACCAAAAATCCCAAGAGCGTAAGATCCAGCATAGCTTCAGAACAGATCTTACTTCAGGCGGTTGCCTTCACAAGTACAGGTATCAAAATGAAAACAAGAACGTCTATCAACATTCCCTAATCAGCACAATGTTCTTCTTTAGGTCCTTGTAGCGCTTGAAACGCTGACATGCCAATGTTAACAAACCTCTAAGATAACATCCTCCAACTGACAAGCCGAAACCAAAGAGAACCCTTATCAGCTCCGTGACAGGACTCGAACCCCCACCCCCACTACTGTCAGTGCTACTCACTTGGAATAGATACAACGCAAATAGTATGGCGGACACATATACCCAGGGATTAACAGAACAGTAGACTGAACTAGAATTAACCTTAATAATACAGCACTAGATCTTGGGAGACAAGGAACTAACTCCCCACCCGAAATTCTGCAACCAAAGGGCGGGAGGATGAACTACCAAAACATAGAAGTGCAAACGTACACAAACAACTACCCAAAATACACCACTACACCGGTTAGCAATGATGCGTGGAGGAATCTGCACTGTCAGAATTGCACCAGTGAACAGAACAGAGGATTGCTAGAGCGGTGGCAACAAGGCGGGAAAGACGACTGGATGAAATCAATCCCAAAGGACGATCAACTTGAAACATTCACACTTAACATCTTTTCTCCTTTCCTTCGGCACACTTCGTCGTTTGTCCAGGACTGCCGTGCACAATTATGAGCCGTCCCCAGTCGTCCCGTCAGACACCGACCCAGCCGAACTGCTCACGGACTCAAACCCTCGCGGAACGGCGGCTCCACCGCCCCATGATGGTTACTGTTTGTTTGCCTTCGTCGACACAGCCATCCGCCTCCCGCAGACAACCCAAAAGAGCGGACAGAGGGGCCCAACCAGGCCGGCGTTCCTCAACGGGTAGAAGTGCGGGTTCGATAACAACACCCGTAGGCGGAAGGCAGGATGTCGATGTCTCCAGAGCAGACACGAAGGCCACTGCGCGACAACCTCCCCCGTCGTGACCGCGCTCCCCTATAAATAGTGCAGGCCAAAGAGTTGCTGTTATTGTGGTCTTCAGTCCTGAGACTGGTTTGATGCAGCTCTCCATGCTACTCTATCCTGTGCAAGCTTTTTCATGTCCCAGTACCTACTGCATCCTACATCCTTCTGAATCTGCTTAGTGTATTCATCTCTTGGTCTCCCTCTACGATTTTTACCCTCCACGCTGCCCTCCAATACTAAATTGGTGATCCCTTGATGCCTCAGAACATGTCCTACCAACCGATCCCTTCTTCTGGTCAAGTTGTGCCACAAACTTCTCTTCTCCCCAATCCTATTCAATACTTCCTCATTAGTTATGTGATCTACCCATCTAATCTTCAGCATTCTTCTGTAGCACCACATTTCGAAAGCTTCTATTCTCTTCTTGTCCAAACTATTTATCGTCCATGTTTCACTTCCATACATGGCTACACTCCATACGAATACTTTCAGAAATGACTTCCTGACACTTAAATCAATACTGGATGTTAACAAATTTCTCTTCTTCAGAAACGCTTTCCTTGCCATTGCCAGCCTACATTTTATATCCTCTCTACTTCGACCATCATCAGTTATTTTGCTCCCCAAATAGCAAAACTCCTTTACTACTTTAAGTGCCTCATTTCCTAATCTAATTCCCTCAGCATCACCCAACTTAATTAGACTACATTCCATTATCCTTGTTTTGCTTTTGTTGATGTTCATCTTATATCCTCCTTTCAAGACACTGTCCATTCCATTCAACTGCTCTTCCAAGTCCTTTGCTGTCTCTGACAGAATTACAATGTCATCGACGAACCTTAAAGTTTTTATTTCTACTCCATGAATTTTAATACCTACTCCGAATTTTTCTTTTGTTTCCTTTACTGCTTGTTCAATATACAGATTGAACAACATCGGGGAGAGGCTACAACCCTGTCTTACTCCCTTCCCAACCACTGCTTCCCTTTCATGTCCCTCGACTCTTATAACTGCCATCTGGTTTCTGTACAAATTGTAAATAGCCTTTCGCTCCCTGTATTTTACCCCTGCCACCTTTAGAATTTGAAAGAGAGTATTCCAGTCAACATTGTCAAAAGCTTTCTCTAAGTCTACAAATGCTAGAAACGTAGGTTTCCCTTTCCTTAATCTTTCTACTAAGATAATTCGTAAGGTCAGTATTGCCTCACGTGTTCCCGTGTTTCTACGGAATCCAAACTGATCTTCCCTGAGGTTGGCTTCTACTAGTTTTTCCATTCGTCTGTAAAGAATTCGTGTTAGTATTTTGGAGCTGTGACTTATTAAGCTGATATTTCGGTAATTTTCACATCTGTCAACACCTGCTTTCTTTGGGATTGGAATTATTATATTCTTCTTGAAGTCTGTGGGTATTTCGCCTGTTTCATACATCTTGCTCACCAGATGGTAGAGTTTTGTCAGGACTGGCTCTCCCACGGCCGTCAGTAGTTCCAATGGAATATTGTCTACTCCAGGGGCCTTGTTTCGACTCAGGTCTTTCAGTGCTCTGTCAAACTCTTCACGCAGTATCATATCTCCCATTTCATCTTCATCTACATCCTCTTCCATTTCCATAATATTGTCCTCAAGTACATCGCCCTTGTATAGACCCTCAATATACTCCTTCCACCTTTCTGCTTTCCCTTCTTTGCTTAGAACTGGATTTCCATCTGAGCTCTTGATATTCATACAAGTCGTTCTCTTATCTCCAAAGGTCTCTTTAATTTTCCTGTAGGCGGTATCTATCTTACCCCTAGTGAGATAGGCCTCTACATCCTTACATTTGTCCTCTAGCCATCCCTGCTTAGCCATTTTGCACTTCCTGTCGATCTCATTTTTGAGACGTTTGTATTCCTTTTTGCCTGTTTCACTTACTGCATTTTTATATTTTCTCCTTTCATCAATTAAATTCAATATTTCTTCTGTTACCCAAGGATTTCTACTAGCCCTCGTCCTTTTACCTACTTGATCCACTGCTGCCTTCACTACTTCATCCCTCAAAGTTACCCATTCTTCTTCTACTGTATTTATTTCCCCCATTCCTGTCAATTGCTCCCTTATACCAAAGAGTATGCTGCAGTAAACAAGTGAGTCGGTCGTGTTACCAACCTACGGTTTCTAAGTACACCAAAGACAGAACTCGCAATCGATAGTGGGTACACTACGGGCGGGAGTTTAAACGAAAGGGCTTCTTAAAAGACCAACCCTGAACAACTGCGGAAAACGAAATAGAAGCGAAGCAATAAAAGACAGCAACGAGATGCTAGAGCCCGATCGCACCCAAACACTGTCGATTACCAAAAATATTGGCTCCACACGACGCTCAGGAAACGAGCTGTGGAAAGATGGAAGTACACACTGGTCAGTTGGTACTGTTTCTTACAGTCTGGATAGGTTTTCAGTCACAATACATTGTTTTCTAGAAATGTGTTTTCTTCGGCAAAATGTCGTACGAACAGTAGGAGGCGGAACTGCAAAGCGGTTGCCTTATCGTTTCGTTGTCCAAAGGCATGCATCAAAGAAGTATGGTCGATATACGTTGCAAGTGGGCGTCTTTCACAGAAGTATTTAATAAATCTTATTGCCATTTGAATGATGAGAATTTCCCTACCGTATGTTGAATATTCCATCCGGGATGGCGAGAACTTTTTGGAGTAGAAGCCAATAGTTTTCCATATACCTTATGTGTGTCGCAGCAGTACACCACGTGCAAGATCTCGAGCATCTGTAAATGATTCGCTCTCCATACTAGGGTATGATGAAACGACTGCGTTTGCAGAAACAATTTTGCACTTCTCGAACTGCTTTATTGAATCCTCTGCGACTGAATGCTTCTTTTGTCGTATTTATTGATATTCTTCAAGTAATCGTTTACCAGATGTAGAAGTATGAAACCGGAATATCCCTTTAGATGGTGCTATCAGTCAGTGGAGGGCCCTTGAGACAGCGTCTGCAGCGCCATCTGCTTTCTGTAACGGCTGACGACGAATGTCAACACACAGTAACCCAAGTTCCGTACATCGGTATCTGTTTCAAACTCGTAAACATGTTTATTTTTGTGCCTACGAACTACGATTTGCCGACAGCGTTGGTTTTTTGCTTTCATTTGACGAAAACTGCTGCAGAATAGCGTGAGACTCTTGTCGAAGCTTTCGGCGAACATGCTATTGCGGAAACACAGTGTTTCGAGTGGTTAAAACTATTCAAGAGTGGTGAAGTTGACGTGAGAAACGACGATCCCGGGAAACCACCGAAAACGTTCGAAGAAAACGAATTGCAGGCCTTATTGATTGAAGACGATGCTCAGACTCCACAGGAACTCTCGGAACAACTGAATGTGACGCAGAAGGTGGTCTCTTTTCGGTTGAAAGCTATGGAAAGGGTGCAGAAAGTGGGAGAAGGCGATGAAAGACAGCAAGCAACTCGATAGTCGACTTGTGAAGTGCTGCTCTCCAGGTACAAAAGAAAGTTTTTTTCGAATAGCGACATGTGATGAAAAATGGATCCTAAGCGTCGTAAATCCTGGGTGCATCCAGGCAAACCGTCAATATCCACTGCAAGACCAAATCGCTTTGGAAAGAAGACAATGCTCTGTGTTTGGTGGGATCGGGAGGGTGTCATCTATTAAGACCTGCTAAAACCTCGTGTAACTGTTAATACTGATCGCCACCAACAGAAAATGGTCGATTTCAATGGAACATTACGTGGAAAACGAGCGGAATCTGAAGAAAGGCAACATAAAGTCACATTGGTCCACGAAAAATTTTATTTATTTATTTATTTAATTTTTTTTTTTTTGGCGTGCGATGTATAGCCTGCCGGACAGGTGGGAGAAATGTATAAACAGTAATGGAGATTATTTTGAATAAAATATTGTTTGTCACATTCGAGCAACAGACGTGTAATTAATGGAACGAGATTACGGGTTCATACTTGTACACCTGATATAGCAGCTAGATTTTTTTCGACATGTTAAAAATGCCACCGGTAAAAATTGAATATGCGAAGGAATGAAGTATTTGTGACACAGTTGCTACAAATCAGAAATTACTTACCACTTGTACTCGTTTTGTGTCTGGTTTGGTACCTCCTGGATCAATCACAAGACCTAAAAGATAATTTCTTGGCCTCCAAACACAGATTTTGCAATAGTAATCATTAAAGCAAAATAGTTCAATTGTTCTAACAGGATAGTTATGTGCTGAGCGTATTTTTCTCAGGAGTAGAGGATATCAGTATAGCCTCTAAATATGCAAGATTGAAATCTAAATATCTTCTAAATTCATTACGTAGTCTCAGAAAGGTACCGGCTCCATTCCCGATGCGAAATGGCATGAAACTGAACTCATACAGTCCAAAGGGTGTGGTCACAGCCCTCTTTTCCTTATCACTTTCATCTGGTGAGTATGGAAAACGCTTTGAAGAGATGGAGTTGTCTTGCCCATAGGGATGGAATTTAAATCATCTGCAGGAGAAACTGGGTAGCTGTCATTAATATGTACACCATCCAGCTTTTGTACCCTGTGCCGCGAACTAGTTCACTAGGATTTAGAAGGGTGAAATATAAACTGAAGAGTCAAAGAAACTGGTACACCTTCCTAATATCGTGTAGGGTACCCGCGAACGCTGAGAAGTACGGCAATACAACGTGGCTTGTACTCGACTAATGTCCAAAGTAGTGCTGGAGGGAACTGACGGCATGATTCTGGCAGGGCTGTCCATAAACCCGTACGAGTACGAGGAGGTGCAGATCTCTTCTGAACAGCACGTTGCAAGGCATCCCAAATATGCTCAATAATGTTCATGCCTGGCCAGCGAAAGCGTTCCCGGAGCCGTTCTGTAGCAAATCTGGACCTGTGGTGTGTTGCACTGTTCAGCTGGAATTGCCCAAACCCGCAGGAAAGCACAATGGACATGAATGGATGCAGGTGATCAGACAGGATGCTTACGTTCGTGTCACCTGTCAGAGTTGTATCCAGATGTATCAGGGGTCCCATATCACGCCAGCTGCACACGCCGCACACCATTACAGAGCCTCCACCAGCTCGAACAGTCCCCTGCTGACATACACGGTCAATGGATTCATGAGATTGTCTCCATACTTGTACACGCCCGTCCGATCGATACAATTTCAAAAGAGACTCGTTCGACCAGGCAAGATGTTTTCAGTCATCAACAGTCGAATACAGGTGTTGACGGTCCCAGGTGAGGCGTAAGGCTTTGTGTCGTGCAGTCATCAAGCGTACACGAGTGGGCCTTTGGCTCCGAAAACCCATATCGATGACGTTTCGTCGAATGGTTCTCAAGCTGACACTTGTTGAGGGCCCAGCACTGAAATCTGCAGGAATTAGCCGAATGGTTGCTCTTCTGTCACGCTGGGTGATTCTCTGAAGTCGTCGTTGGTCCCGTTCTTGCTGGATCTTTTTCCGGACGCAGCGATGTCGGAAATTTAATGTTTTACCAAATTCCTGATATTCACGGTACACTCGTGAAATGGTCCTATGGGACAATCCCCACTTCATCGCTACCTCGGAGATGCTGTGTCCCATCGCTCTTGAGCCGACTATAACACCACGTTCAAACTCAATGTTGATAAACTGCAGTCGTAGCAGCAGTAACCGATCTAGCAACTGCGCAAGACACTTTCTGTCTTTTGCCGACCGCAGCTCCGTATTCTGCCTGTTTACTTATATCTGTGTTTGAATATGCTTGCCTATGCCATTTTTTTGCCTCTTCAGTTTATTATTATTCATTAGGAACTGGAATTCTAGTTCACCAAAATTTAGTTTATGTGGATCTAACCCACCGGTTTTTGAGCACACTGGCCGGCCAGAGCTGGTTGTGATATGATGATTAATATCATTCTTAATTTTCTCCTTCCCCCCCCCCCCCCCCCCCCCAGCGTAAAGCTGGGTTTCGTCAGATCAGGATATTCTTAAGTAGTTCACAGTACTACAGTTACCATAGAGTGAACTAACGGAATCAGACAATCCAACTGCATACTGCTGTTAAGCCACGTGCAACTGATTAGTGCTGGCAGCTAATATTTTCCCACCAGGTCAAAGCCAAACTCATAAAAAATGTCTCCAGCGATTATATATTTTGTTGTGTTGCCTACAATAAAAGGATACTTCAAACTGCATTTTAAACCTTAGTCAATATTTGATCAATCATACATCCGCAGCATAAAGTTCGTAGCCAGACTTTTTAATCCCATCCTGGGACACGCTGGTACAACGTAAACGCCAGCACCGCTGTCAAGCAGAAAACGGAACCCTGTCGTTTTATCTCTAACAATCAATCGATTTCGGCGGCTGGTAAAACCGCTACGGCAGAACACTCGGCCGCCGACTGGAGTTTCCCTCACTTTTCCACTGGAGAGGTTGACCACACTCCTCAGGTCTGCAGTTCGAGCTACTGCGAAAATTAAAACAGCAGTACTTTCCTGAACTGTTGTACCTCGGCTTGCTGTGGTCTCTGCTACGAGAATGCCGTCGCGATTGACACTGTCGATCCCTAGATCTGCATTTTAAAACTTCAGTTTCAAGCTCATCGATCCTTACCACAAAATCTTTCACTGATACACAGAAATCACACAACGCAGGGAACACTTCGTTGGAGATGACTCAAGTTCCTGGATGCTTCGCATTTCCATCATCAGACCAGCCATTTGCGCTAGTTTGTCCACATTTTCTTCGGAAACTATTAAAATGCAGGGTGTATCAAAAGGAATTATCCGATCTGGCACGTCTATATTTCTGAAACTAATGAACATATACAATGAATTCTGTTTTACGACGAACGGGAAACACAGAAGTTTTTTTCATACCTTTTCATAGGTGTTCAATATGAACCCCTTGAAATGCTCGGCATTGTCAATGCAGTATTCAAATTACTACCATATTTAAATTACTCCCACACTGCTGCGAGTACGTCTTTAGTTACAGCTGTCCACAGCTGCTGTTATTTGATGTCTCACTTCATTCATTGTTGTTGTTGTTGGTGGTGGTTAGTGTTTAACGTCCCGTCGACAACGAGTTCATTAGAGACGGAGCGTAAGCTCGGGTTAGGGAAGGATTGGGAGGGAAATCGGCCGTGCCCTTTCGAAGGAACCATCCCGGCATTTGCCTGAAACGATTTAGAGAAATCACGGTAAACCGAAATCAGGATGGCTGGAGACGGGATTGAACCGTCGTCCTCCCGAATGCGAGTCCAGTGTGCTAACCACTGCGCCACCTCGCTCGGTATTGTTGTTGGTAATGGAGGCAAATAAAAAGAGTCTTTTATAAATCCCCACAAGAAATAATTACATACAGTCAGATCCTGTGAGCTTGGAGGCCAGTAATGTAAGGCTGAGTCATTTGGTTCAGTGCGACCGATCCATCGTTCAGTAGTCCTTTGTTTTAAAAATTCCGGCACTTCCAGATGCCGGTGTGGCGGTACCCCATCCTGTCGGTAAATGAAGTAGTCTGAATGAGTCTGCAATTGTAAAAAAAGAAAGTTCTCAATCATATAGGGATGTGTTCCTCCTGTAATAATGTTCTCAACAAACAAAAATGGACCGTAGACCTTTTCCCAAGAAACTTCACAAAACGCATTAAATTTTGCAGAGTCCCTCTCATGTTGTACAGCTTCATGTGGTTGTTCTGTACCCCATATTACCACATTATGATGGTTCACCTCCCGCTTCACTAAACACTAAGAGTGGAACAAAACTGTCATCCTCCATCTTGCCGAAACCAAAATTACAGAACCCCACGCGTTGTTCTTTGTCAATTGACGAAGAGCTTGCAATAGCTGAATTATATATGGTTTGATGTGTAAACGTCGACGCAACACACGCCACACGGACATCGGGGTACGTCGAGTTGCGCGGCGAACGGGTTTCTGCGGACTCCTTGTGAAACTGTGGCGGATGCGTTCGACGTCCGCGTCAAACACTCTGGGACGGCCCGGCGATTTGCCTTTACACAAACAACCTGTTTCTCGGAATTGTTCGTGCCATGGTCTAATGCTCTGTGCTGTAGGAGGATCCACGCCATACCTAGTCCGAAGGCCAACCTGAACACTCATTACTTACCTGCACAGTGCAAAACGTAGAACACGAAACACTTTCTGTTGTCCTGACACCATTTTTACTAGAACTGAAGTAGGCGCACACCCCTGCTAGCCGGCCGCTGAGGCCGCGCTGCTGCTGTGGTCACAGGTTCGAATCCTGCCTCGGGCATGGATGTGTGTGATGATCTTAGGTTAGTTACATTTTAGTGGTTCTAAGTCTAGGGGACTGATGACCTAAGATGTTAAGTCTCATAGTCCTTAAGAGCCATTTAAACACGGCTGCTGCCGTGCGTGAACCATGTAAAACTCGATACTTGATTTTTCCTGCAGTATGTTGTTCATGCACATCGTACATATCTCAAATAACATAATAGTTATGATTTTTTTAAATCTGATGATTCTTCCTGATACACCCTGTATTTCGTACACAACCACTAAGTTTGCCTAGCCACAGAGTCTCAAAAAATTTTATCTGGAACATTCTTTCCTTCATAACCTTTCTTTCTTCGAATAAATTTACACGGTTTCATGTCACCAACAATAAATTCGGTAGCTAGTTTCTTAATCTGAAGGTCTTCACTTTCCGGAAAAATCACCAATAGTCTTTCTTTAGCTAACGCATATTTGTTGCTTTCGTGACTTGTCATGAGATCCCGTACGGTTTCAAGATTTTGGGATTCAAACTGTGCCAACAAGTAATCTAATTAAGTAGCTTTATTCTGGATTCCCGAAATTGTGAATTGTGCCTCAGACTGACAAAACTATATATCAGACTTTTCAGCCCATAACTGTGGAAGTTCCACATCCTCTTATCCCACATCTATCTTTGTATCACTGTTTGGGATATTACTGTTTCATTTATAATCTTTCACATTCGTTTCCGGTTTAGAGGAACGCAAATCACCCCACCTAGGCGAACGCCATGGTTTGTTTAATCACGTACATTTCATACCACACTGTATAGGGACACAATGTAATCCTTTTGCCGCGTGGAGTGGCTGTGTGGTCAGAGGCGCCCTGTCACGGATTGCGTGGTCCCTCCCGCCGGAGGTTCAAGTCCTCCCTCAGGCATGGGTGTGTGTGGTTCTTAGCGTAATTTAGATTAGGTTAGAATGAGATTTCCACTCTGCAGCGGAGTGTGCGCTGATATGAAACTTCCTGGCAGATTAAACTGTGTGCCCGACCGAGACTCGAACTCCGGACCTTTGCCTTTCGCGGGCAAGTGCTCTACCATCTGAGCTACCGAAGCACGACTCACGCCCGGTACTCACAGCTTTACTTCTGCCAGTATCTCGTCTCCTACCTTCCAAACTTTACAGAAGCTCTCCTGCGAACCTTGCAGAACTAGCACTCCTCAAAGAAAGGATATAGCGGAGACATGGCTTAGCCAGAGCCTGGGGGAAGGTAGGAGACGAGATACTGGCAGAAGTAAAGCTGTGAGTACCGGGCGTGAGTCGTGCTTCGGTAGCTCAGATGGTAGAGCACTTGCCCGCGAAAGGCAAAGGTCCCGAGTTCGAGTCTCGGTCGGGCACACAGTTTTAATCTGCCAGGAAGTTTCTTAGATTAGGTTAGTTTAAGTCGTGTGTGAGTCTAGGGACCGATGACCTCAGCAGTTTGGTCCCTTAGCAATTCACATCCATTTGAACATTTTCATTTTGTAATACTTTGTTAATTGCTGTTCATTCTTCCTTATATTTTGATTTTAATCTGCAGCAGTATATTTCCTGAAGCAGATGTTGTGTGGGGTACAACGATGTTGCTAGGCAAGACTACTGCTGTACATCGAGTCAAATTTTCGTCCAAAATAAGTTAGGCTAAGATTAATCTGAGGCACTTTTTATGAAATATTGTATAATTTTGTCAACAGTGAACCTGATTCTTCTAGTGGTTGTAAAGCTGTTTCAGCTAGGTGCATCAGTTACGTAACGAGTGGCTAATTTCGTAAATGAGTATTGTATCAGTGGTTAGGAAAATCGACAGAGAAAAGTTTACCAGTGTTATTAACCATTTTCATTTGAATGACTGGGCTGCTGAAAAGATGAAAACTGAGTCGGATCAAATCCGAGGGACTGCAGAACGTCTGCTTGCTGGAATGAAGCTGCAGGCGTATGGCGTCGTGGACACCTAGTGACGTCAACACGGAAGACTGCGAAGGATCCGTTAGTGTCGTAGCCGCCCCTTATCAGTTAGGGCACCGGCACTACAGACAAGCAAGGTGGGCTGCTGACCTCCCTTCAACAGCTCATATCGAAACAAAGCCAGTGAATGTAAACGTCAACACTTTCCCCATAAACACGTCACTACTTTGTGACTATTATGTGACAGAGGTCCACCAGTTCGAAGCAATGTTACTAAGTGTAACACACGGCAGACTCGGCACGCCAGCATAGTCGGACCGGCAGTGTGGACCGACAGCTAGGACTGCCCTGGCCATTACCTATGCTGCCTCTAGCCCAGTAGACACTTTCCGTAGTCTTCTGTAGAAATTTATATCTTATTGGGCGTAACGCCACTTGGGAATTGTGTAGTGTAGTATTTTGGTTCCAGAATGAGTTTTTCACTCTGCAGCGGAGAGTGCGCCGATATGAAACTTCCTGGGAGATTAAAACTGTGTGCTGGACCGACACTCGAACTCGGGACCTTTGCCTTTTGCGGGCATGTGCTCCACTATCTGAGCTACCCAAGCACGACTCACGCCCCATCCTCACAGCTTTAGTAGCTTTGGTAGAGCACTTGCCTGTGAAAGGCAAAGGTCCCGAGTTCGAGTCTCAGTCCGGCACACAGTTTTAATTTGCCAGGAAGTTTCAGTATTTTGGTTGTTATTATTTCTTATCATTGTCTTGTAACTTTTATCTAGCTTTTGCCACCACAAGAATTATTGTGTTTCTTGTTGTTCTCGAGTTTGGAAATTAGTGTACGCCAAGAAGGCATTTTAGTTAAATGAAGTGTGTTCAATGTTGATTGTTAGTTCTTTCCTGCCGACTGCAGGACACTACACTTGGTGCCGTGACGCAAAGTGTCTGAGTTTCGACCGAGAGCGCGTCCAGATTATTGAGTAAGGGGAACTTTAGGTCGCGTAATCCAGGACATTCTGGCCACACCAGAGATGAAGCAGCAGAGATAACAACTGCCGAAGGACTTCGAATTCAGCAAAATGAGGAGAAACCTGTTTGTCAGGTAATACTGTGTTAAGGACAGTACACACGACCAGATTCAACATAAAAGTTTATCTAGCAAAATCGGCTCAGGCGCATTTTGAAAAGACATGTACGAGAAAGAGGAACTGGCAATGCTATCACATCATGAAGCCTATCGGAATGTATAGAGGAATGTGTTCCACGCCGCACAACTGCACCAGCCGCTGCAGCTCACTATGCAGTCGACTGGGACATCAAACACACAGCTACTCTGGAGCTATGTTTCGAATTCTCGTAAGACTCCATCTTTTTTTTATTTTTTATACAACCGTTCTCTAGTTTTCGTCATATATAAGCAGGATATAACTTTTTCACATGACAATAGCCAATCACGGGACAGTGGAAGCCATTAAACTCCATGCATGTGTGTACTAAACACGCAGTGCACAACACTAACTAGTCGAGCCAAGTCCACGTAGGGTGTCGCCCGGGTTGAATACGTTGATATGCTTTTGGTGCTGGGTATATCCGATAACCAAGCTGCTGCTGCTCCTGCTGCTCGAGCGCATGGTGCAGTGCAACCTCAAAGGCGCCATCTCGACAAGAACGTATTTAATAGCGCGGAGCAAGGCCTTCGGTAATAAGTAAAGGACAGAGGTCGTCGAAGGACTAGAGACGCTCTCCTAACAGAGAAACCGATTCTCGAAACCGTTCACCAATCACGACCCAAAGTATATCTGTTTAAAAAAGCTGATAAAAATTCTGTTAACACAATTTTAAGAGACAGTCATTGCTCGTTCCGATCTCCTCATATAAGTGTAGAAAAGCTGTGGACTGTCTTTAAAGAGATAGTATCGACAGAAACGGAGAGATATATATCACATAAATTAATAAGTGATGGCACTGATGCCCCATGGAACACTAAACGGGTCAGATCGTTGTTGCAGAAGCAAAGAAAAATGCATGCCAAATTTAAAAGAACGCAAAATCCCCAAGATTGGCAAAGTTTTACGGAAGTTCGAAATATAGCGCATACTTCAATGCCAGATGCTTTTAATAATTTCCTGCCGGCCGAAGTGGCCGTGCGGTTAAAGGCGCTGCAGTCTGGAACCACAAGACCGCTACGGTCGCAGGTTCGAATCCTGCCTCCGGCATGGATGTTTGTGATGTCCTTAGGTTAGTTAGGTTTAACTAGTTCTAAGTTCTAGGGGACTAATGATCTCAGCAGTTGAGTCCCATAGTGCTCAGAGCCATTTGAACCATTTTTAATAATTTCCACAACGAAATTCTGTCTCGAAATCTGGCAGAAAACCCAAAGAGACTCTGGTCATACATAAAGCAGACCAGTGGCAAGACGCAATCAATACCTTCACTGCGCGAGTACAACGGTGCAGTCGCCGATGACAGTTCCACTAAAGCAGAGTTGTTAAACACGGTTTTCGGAAACTCCTTCACCAAAGAAGACGAAGTAAATATTCCTGAATTCCAATCAAGAACAACTGCCAAGATGAGAAACATAGATGTAGATATCCTCGGTGTACCGAAGCAGTTTAAATCAATAAAGGCCTCTGGTCCATACTGTATACCAGTCAGGTTCCTCTCAGAGTATGCTGATAAAATAGCTCCATATTTAGCAGTTATATACAACCACTCGCTCACAGAAAGATCCGTACCTACACACTTCAAAATGGCTCAAGTCACACCAATACCCAAAAAGCGAAGTAGGAGTATTCCGCTGAATTAAAGGCCTATATCACTAACGTCATTTTGCACTAGGGTTTTGGAACAGATATATTCGAACATTATAAAGTACCTCGGAGAAAACGATTTATGGACACACAATAAGCACGGATTCAGAATATATCGTTCTTGTGAAACACCACTAGCTCTTTATACTCATGAAGTAATTAGTGCCATCGACAGGGGATATCGAATTGATTCCATATTTTTAGATTTCCAGAAGGCTTTCAACACCGTTCCTCACAAGCGCCTTCTAACCAAACTGCGTGCCTACGGAGTGCCGTCTCAGTTGTGGGATTTCCTGTCAGAAAGATCACAGTTCGTAGTAACTGATGGAAAGTCACGGAGTAAAACAGAGGTAACATTCTGTGTTCCTCAGGGAAGTGTTATACGCTCTCTATTGTTGCTGATCTATAATAACGACATCTGAGTAGACGCCATAGATTGTTTGCAGATAATGCTGTCATTTACGTCTTCTAAAGTCATCAGATGATCAAAACGACCTGCAAAATGATTTAGATAAGATATGTGTCGGATGCGTAAAGTGGCAATAGACTCTGAATAAAGAAAAGTATATAGTTAGTCACATGAGTAGTAAAAGAAATCAGCTAAATACTTAGGGATCACAATTACAAATAACCTAAATTGGAACGATCACATAGATAATGGTGTGAATAGAGCAAACCAAAGACTGCAATTCATTGGCAGGACACATAAAAGGTACAACAGGTCTACTAAAGAGACTGCTTACACCACGCTTGTCCGCCATATTCTGGAGTACTGCTGTGCGGTGTGGGATCCGCATCAGGTGAGACTGATGGCTGACATCGAAAAAGTACAAAGAAGAGCAGCTCGTTTTGTATTATCGCGAAACAGGGGAGATAGTGCCACAGGCATGATACGTGAATTGGAGTGGCAATCATTAAAACAAAGGCGTTTTTCGTTGCGACGGGATCTTCTCGTCAAATTTCAATCACCAGTTTTCTGCTCCGATTGTGAATACATTCTGTTGGCATCCACCTACACAGGGACAAATGATCATCACGATAAAATAAGAGAAATCAGGGCTCGCACAGAAATATTTAAGTGCTCGTTTTTTCCCCGCGCCTTTCGAGACTGGAACGGTAGAGAGACAGGTTGAAGGTGGTTCATTGAACCCTGGGCCAGGCACTTTATTATGAATAACAGAGTAATAGCGTAGATTTAGTTGTAGATGTGGATGTGTCGAAATTGGCTCAAGGATATGGCTGGGAATTACCCGAGATACATCAAAGTGTTGCACGATGAGGAACCGCATCTATATCACTACACGTTAACTCAACACAAGCGACCAGAAAACCGCATTTGATGAGTAGAGTTTTGTGAATGACTTTTTTACAAATGGAAGATAAGGAGTGTTTTATAAATAACATCGTATACACTGACGAATCTACACTATCTAATCAAAAATATCCGGACACCTGGCTAAAATAGACTCAGAAGTTCGAGGCGCCCTCCATCGGTAATAGTGGAAATCAATATGTTGTTGGTCCACCTTTAAACCGTGATGACAGCTTCCACACTCGCAGTTGTACATTCACTGACGTTCTGATAGGTTTCTTGGAGAATGGCAGCCCATTGTTCACGGAGTGCTGCGCTGAGGAGAGGTATCGATGTTGGTCGGTGAGGCCTGGCACGAAACTGGCGTTCCAAAACAATCCAAAAGTGTTCTACAGGACTCAGGTGACGCCTCTGTGCAGGCCAGTCCATTACAGGGATGTTATTGTCGTGTAGCCACTGCTCCACAGGCCGTGCATTATGAACATATGCTCGATCTTGTTGAAAGATGCAATCACCATTCCTTAATTCGTATTGACCAGTGGGAAGCAAGGAGGATCTTAAAACATCAGTGTAGGCCTGTGCTGTGAGGTTGGTTGGTTAGTTGTTTGGGGAAGGAGACCAGACAGGGTGGTCATCGGTCTCATCGGATTAGGGAAAGAAGTCGGCCGTGCCCTTTCAGAGGAACCATCCCGGCATTTGCCTGGAGTGATTTAGGGAAATCACGGAAAACCTAAATCAGGATGGCCGGACGCGGGATTGAACCGTCGTCCTCCCGAATGCGAGTCCAGTGTCTGGCCTGTGCTGTGAGAATGCCACGCAAAACTACAAGGGGAGCAAGCGCACTCCATGTAAAACACTACCACACCATAACATCACCGCTTCCGATTTTTATTTTTGGCACTACGCACGCTGCGTAGTTCAACGGGCATACGCTGTACCCATAACCTACTATGGGATGGCGACGATGTGTACCGTGATTCGTCACTCCACACAACGTTTCCCCACTGTTCAATCGTCCAATGTTTACGCTCCTTACAGCCAGCGAGGCGTCGTTTGGCATTTACCAGCCTGATGTGTGGTTAATCCGTTTTCTCACCTCCCGCCTGACTGTCATAGTACTTGCAGTGGATCCGGATGCAGTCTGCAATTCCTGTGTGATGGTGTGGATAGATGTCTGCCTATTACACATTAGGACCCCCTTCAACTGTCATCGGTCTCTGCCAGCCGTGGTGGCCGTGCGGTTCTAGGCGCTTCAGTCCAGAACAGCGAGACTGCTACGGTCGCAGGTTCGAATGCTGCCTCGGGCATGGATGGGTGTGATGTCCTTAGGTTAGTTAGGTTTAAGTAGTTCTAAGTTCTATGGGACTGGTGACCTAAGATGGAAGTCCCATAGTGCTCAGAGCCATTTCATCAGTCTGTGTCAGCCAACAGAGGAGGTCGGCGTGTACGGTTTTGTGCTGTACGTGTGCCTTCGCATTTTGACTTCACAATCACATCGGAAGCAGTGGACCAAGGGATGTATAGGTGTGTGGGAATCTCGCGTGCAGACGTGTGATACAAGTGACATCGGATCACCTGACCACGTTCCAAGTCCGTGAGTTCTGCAGAGCTACTCATTCGGCTCTCTCAAGATGTCTAACGATTACTGTGGTCGCTGCTATGGAGCACCCGCAGTAGGTGGCAGCACAATGCACCTAATATGAAAAACGTATGTTTCTGGAGGTGTCTGGAAACTTTTGTTCACTTAGTGCATCTTCACCTGTGAAGATATTTCCAACATCCGAAACAGCCATTACTGGCCGGAACGCAACGCACGTGTCGCGTGTGGATGTGCCCTTCAGCCACGCTTTGGCATGAACCTGTGAGCTGGAATCGTGAGAAGAGTGCTTTTGGGCGCATACCTATTGCAGGACAAGTTGATTGCGCCCCTGTATTGTACGTTTCCTTATAACGGTTTGCCTGACGCATTAGAAAATGTTCCACTTGGTGTTCGGCGACAGCTCTGGTATCAGCACACTTTGCAAGGAATATAAATAACTATTTAAACGAAGCATTCCCAGGGAAACAGTTTGGTCACACAGGCCCAATGTTCTGACTTCCACATTCCTCGGGTCTCAATCGATTATATTTTAGTGCGTGGGGACACTTAAAGAAATAAGTTTATAGCACTCCACCCATGGACGTACATGACCTAATAGCTCGCACGCATGCCGCTTTGCCGATGGTGAATATAAGTGTGTTGCTTAGGGTACAGCAAAGAACGATCTAGTGAGTGGCGAAGTATTTTAACTTGTTAGATGGTCACTTTGAACATCTTCTCTAAAGTCAATGTTGGTCACATGTGTACGTACTGGCTCAGTAAAGGCTGGGCGTCAAACGTAAGGAATGGTAAATATTATTGAGTGTTGCATGGTGTGCACTCTAGTGTCACCTACCTATCGTGTCTTGCTCTACCTTACTGGGTACAGACCATGTTGATGTGTACACTGTTATTCCTTATTTGCTTTATTTGAGTCATGAAGAAAATAAAATGGTCCGTAAGAAGTTCGTGTTATCTCCTGATGTTTAAACAAAGGTTACAGAAACACAAGGGAATACGCAAGGTACCGCATTTTGAAGATGTGAACTGGATACAGTTTGATACTTTAACTGAAATGAAGAAGAAGAAATGTCTGGCGCGAATGCTACTCGAACGTTAGCGAGTCTGCATATCCGTTTCCCACGCCATTGTCTCTGCTCACCTTTTTTCTTGCGCCCCGCCCCCCTCCCCACCTTTGGTTGATTGTTGTCGTTTTTTTTTTTTTTTTTTTTTTTTTTACAGGCGGAAATCAGCCCTCTGAGCCATCACGCTGAGCTAACCAGCCAGGATCTGAGCTGGTGGAACAGCAGCTCCGGCACAACGAGTAGCTCATGCTCTCTTTTCTTGGCCATGGTTCAAATGTCTCTGAGCACTATGGGACTCATCTGAGGTCATCAGTCCCCTAGAACTTAGAACTACGTAAACCTATCTCATCTAAGTACATCACAAACATCCATGCCCGAGGCAGGATTCGTATCTGCGACCGTAGCGGTCGCGCGGTTCCAGACTGTAGCGCCTAGAACCGCTCGGCCACTCCTGCCGGCTCTTGGCCATGCTGCACACAGTTACAGCGTTGGCAGGAACTTCGTTTCTCAAATCGTATTTCTGTTAAACCTACTGTCGGGATTAGGTTTCGCTAGGTACACCTTTGCCTTGACGTGGGGTGACAAATGGCGTGCCTACCGCCGGAGTACGCCATTTCTTCCTTCACTATGTTTACAAAAATAGTAAATTAATTCTATTGAGAATGTTAGTTTTATCTTTTGTGTGCTTTTAGTGGGTCCTATTGATTAATATTTTATAGCATGAAATTATTTTCCGTTGTTCTTAAGTAATTCAACCAGATGCAATGTTGGAATGTTTTAGCACAAAGGTAAATTATATCATTTGACATTGATGCTGAGTGCATATAGACAATCCATAATATGTTTCCCTATTCGGTACCTAACCACATATGTAAAAACCTAAGATAACTTTGGGGGCTGGAGGACAAGGTGCCACTAACCTACAATGCTCCTTGTAGGCTGCTTTGCGCTGGAACAATGAGCTGAAAAATAAGTAACAAGTAGTAGCGCGATGGACGGTTTTGGTTCTGCTCAGGCGGATTCAAAGATTTCTATGTGTCTCTCCAAATGATGTTTCACTGAATCCTTTGTAAGAGAATCTCAATAAAAATATTTATTTTTCCTACCACAGCAATGATTTAAATTTGAATCGGGTAGTTTACTAGGGTGGCATGTGATGAACTACTGAAGATTAACTGACTACAATACAGATTAACGAAATGAAATAGAAGGAAAATACGAGTACATTGATCTCACACACAAAGTTTAGACCCATTTTATGTTTATATAACATCACAAATGCTCAACACATGTTGAATATATTCAACTTTCATTTAAACAAGAAATTATATCAATAAATGAAGCAGATACAGTATCTTTTTTCAAGTCAGTTTCCGTATAGTGGGCTGTTATTAAATGTATGCATTAATAGGTCAACGTTATTTTTATGTACCTAAGGTCTCGTATTTTTTCTCGTGTGGGGAACAGACTTTCTTGTTGTTTATTGTGGTCCAAGAATCTAACTGGTATATGTGATTATGTGATATTCTGTGGTTCAGTGGATCGGTTAGTCTATGAGTTGCTGTGGTAACTGTGTAAAGAAATAACAGTAGCCATTTATACATGTGGAATTTGTCTTGTGAAAGGTTAGTTTCTTAACTTCTTCACAGTCTGTGATATCTATAAAAACCCATATTTGGTCTAAAATGTTTCCTTTTGTTAGTGATGTAATAGTATGCTGCAATATTTTTATGTCGTGTCAAGCAATAATAAGGGAACTGTAGCTAGAGCTAATTATTTCCGTTTTGGAACTGCAATAAGTTTTTATTCCTTTTTCTCCTGCTATATTTTGCCTCGTACCTTTCTTAGGGCGCTATGATTTCCCTTTAGCTCGATTAGAGCGGCGTATTGCAGGCCATTTATGGCTGTACAGTGTCTCTAATTTAATGAAGTTTGTGGAAACCTAGGTGGGAGATCTGTTTTTGTACTTTTATGCGTGAAGCCTTCGAAGCAGATAAATCTCTTTACTATTAGATTTAATAAGGAAAGAATTAAAGTCGGTGTCGCTATTTTTAAGAATTAGTGGTGAATTTTACTGGTTAATGACCGGAATAGTTTCTGATTAGGATTACTCGCTGTCTCGCATAACTTTTAGGGGTTCAGTTAATCTAGTGCTGTCCGTTTCCTCGTGTCATTGTCGGTAGAGAGGAGCTGTGATTTTGTTCTTTGCTTGTCTAATCCGTGAGTGGTACAGTATGTGGTTCTCATTGTTACTTCAATTTGAGTTTTCCACGTTCTGTTCGTTTAGTGCTTTTTCTTGTATTAGTTGGGACAGTGTCTGTCAGTAGGCTATTTCCCCTTATCATTACTTTTTAAGTAGCGTTAGTGTTCCTTGAGTACAGTTTGTGTATTTAAATTATTGCAACATGTGCTGGATGTTATCAGTCTCTGCCTGTTTTGCTGTGCTCTACTTCAGTGGTTAGGGTGTCACTCCGTATCAGTTCAGGAATGCGATTGAAGGAGAGGGAAAGTTGATGATGTTGATAGTTCGTCAGTTGTTGAACAGAAACGTTATAAAAATGATACAGAGTTAGTAAAAATGTTCAAATGTGTATGAAATCTTATGGGACTTAAGTGATAGGTTCATCAGTCCCTAATCTTAAACACAATTTAACCTAAATTATCCTAAGGACAAACACACACACACCCATGCCCGAGGGAGGACTCGAACCTCCGCCGGGACCAGCCGCACAGTCCATGACTGCAGTGCCTCAGACCGCTCGGCTAATCTCGTGGCACAGAGTTAGTAGAAACCGTAAATACCGCAGTGAATTACATGAACAGAGAGCAGCGAGAGCGTTCTTCACTTGTTCGGCGCTGCCACTAGTTCACAACTGGATCTCTCGCCAACTGGTCCGACGATTTCAAATCATAGAGCGCGTGGTCCAGCTCACTTGTTATCATTGAATGGCAATACTGGCGGCACGCAAATGAGTGTATGGGTTGTGCAGTATGTGGACTTGTCCGTTGTGATTTTATTTTTTTAGAAAAATTATGAATTACTGTGCTGGTAAACCCTCTTACGTTATTTGATTTACAAACAGCTGAGCAAAACTCAACGTACTCAGACAGTTTTCTCTTTACTTGTTCTGATCATCATTAAACTGACACACAATATTTTTAGCGCAACGCAATCTGACTTTCAATAATCCCTACAAAAGAATGGGTTTGAATAACAATAATCTATACCTTTCATGATTCACTTACGTTACAAAAATCTTCGTTACTCGAACTACTGCAATACAGCGAGCGCCAATACTGCCAGCTAAATAAAAGATTCTAACTACTGAAGGCACTAACTACTGATAGGCAAGGTTAGCGAGTGAAAGATTTTGATGGAGAACAAACAATGTATTTACCTTGATAATGTTCAAAAGTCATCATATACATATCAGTTCATGACATCTAGTCTTACAAATTTCCTTTTTCTGACGGACACACGTCTAGATCGTCCACTCTCAAAACTCCGCCATCTCTCTCCCCACACCCACCACTGCTGGCGGCTCACCTCCAACTGCTCAACGCTACGCGCTGTTAACAGGTAACTGCCCAACACTACAATAGCGACTATTTCAACAATGCCCTCCAGCCACAGACTGCACACATCACAGCCAGTGATTTTCATACAGAGCGTTACGTGGCGTTACCTTGATAATGTTCAAAAGTCATCATATACATATCAGTTCATGACATCTAGTCTTACAAATTTCCTTTTTCTGACGGACACACGTCTAGATCGTCCACTCTCAAAACTCCGCCATCTCTCTCCCCACACCCACCACTGCTGGCGGCTCACCTCCAACTGCTCAACGCTAAGCGCTGTTAACAGGTAACTGCCCAACACTACAATAGCGACTATTTCAACAATGCCCTCCAGCCACAGACTGCACACATCACAGCCAGTGATTTTCATACAGAGCGTTACGTGGCGTTACCAACATAAAAAGCTAAACAGCCTACTTACATCTACATCTACACCTACACCTACATCGTACTCCGCAAGTCGCCTAGTGAATGGTCTGTGGCGGAGGGTACTTTCGGTAACTCTACTTCATCCCCCAACCCACTCGCTAACAGTGCGTTGGAAGAATGATTGTCGGTAAGCCTCTGTATTGCCTCTAACTTCTCGAATTTTCTAAAAAAAATGGCTCTGAGCACAATGGGACTTAACATCCCCTAGAACTTAGAACTAATTAAACCTGACTAACCTAAGGACGTCACACACATCCATGCCCGAGACAGGATTCGAACCTGCGACGGCAGCGATCGCGCGGTTCCAGAATGAGGTGCCTAGATCCTCTCGGCCACTGCGGCCGGCTTGAATTTGGTCTTTATGGTCAATACGTGAGATGAATGAGGGGGGAAGTAATATGTTGTCTGACTCCTCCTGAAGTGCGGTCTCCAAATGTCAATAGCGAAACCCTCTGTGATGCGCGACGCCTCTCTTTTAACGTCTGCCAGTGGAGTTTGTTTAGCATCTCTGTAACGCTCTCTCGGAAGCTAAACGACCCCGTGACGAAACAGGGCGCTCTCCGTTGGATCTTCTCTATCAGTCCTACCTGATAGTGATCCCAGATAGATGAACATTACTCAAGAATCGAGCGAACAAGTGCCATATAAGCCACTTCTTGTGGATGAGTTACATTTCCTTAAGATTCTTCCTATGAATCTTAGTCTGGTGTCTGCTTCCCCCCCCCCCCCCCCCCCTAACTGTTTAATATGGTCATTCCACTTAAGGTCGCCCAGGATTGTTACGTGTAGATATTTTACTGCAGACGTTATCTCCAGCTGTTTGTCATCAATAGTGTAGCTGTACAGTAGTGGATTTCTTTTGTTATGTATGCGCAATGTGCTACATTTATTAACTTTCAGTGTAAACTGTCAGAGCTTGCACCATCCATCAATTCTCTGCAGGTCGTTCTGTACAATTTTTACTGTTTTCTGGTGTTGCTACTTTGGTATGGACAACAGCATCATCTGCGAATAAACTTAAAGAGCATCCGAGGCTTTCTGCTAGATCATTCATATATATTGTATACAGCAACGGTCCTATCACACTTCCCTGTGGTTCTCCGAATATTACCTTTAAATCTGTCCATTTAGTTCCGTTAAGATCGACGTATTGACTTGTGTCTGGAAGAATGTCTGGAATCCAATCGCAGGTGTGCTCCGATACTCCATAAACTTATATTCCTATCATTAAACGGCAATGCGAGACAGTGTCAAACGCGTTACTAAAATCGAGGAACACGGCATCAGCCTGGGCGCCGTTATCCACTGCGCTATGGATCTCGTGGAGGAACGGAGCGAGCTGAGTTTCACCGGATCTCAGTTTCCGGAATCCATGTTGATTTTCATAGAGGAGATGTTCATTTTCCAAAAACGTCGTAATTCTTGAGCATACAACATGTTCCATAATTCTACAACAGATTGACGTCAGCGGTATAGGTCTGTAATTGTTTGGATATGTCTTACGGCCTGTCTTAAAAACGGGAACGACTTCCGTCAAGATGGGGCTTCGTGGGACGAGAACAATTGAAACAGAGAAATACAGACAGAAAAATGGGACAATTATTTGTTTCGACTTATAACCAAGTCGCCAGTAGGTAATTTGTTTAAACGCAGAGAAAGGAGACAGTGGGGTGCTACCAAACTAAATGGCAAATCGAAGTATTTATCTACAAAACTGCACGCACTTGTACACGTTACACAACAAATCACCAACTAAAAAGAAGCACTAGCAAAGTAAACATGTCTGCCTTCCGACTGTTGGAACTGAAAGATGCAGTGAATAGGTAATTGTATAGAGTTGGTATATTTTAAATTACAAATATAAGACTAAGATTACCAAAATGCAAAACTGATTGTGAGAAGAAGCCTTTTGTATGACAAGGTTCTCTAAAGCGAATATCAAGCGATCTGCTCTGATGGCTTATGTAAGACTTTGGACAGAGGATGACAGACTACAGGCCGAAATACTAAATGTCTTTTTCCAAAACTGTTTCACAGAGGAAGACTGCACTGTAGTTCCTTCTCTAGATTGTCGCACCGATGACAAAATAGTAGATATCAAAATAGACGACACAGGGATAGAGAAACAATTAAAATCGCTCAAAAGAGGAAAGGCCGCTGGATCTGATGGGATACCAATTCGATTTTATACACAGTACGCGAAGGAACTTGCCCCCCTTCTTGCAGCGGTGTACCGTAGGTCCCTAGAAGAGCGTAGCGTTCCAAAGGATTGGAAAAGGTCACAGGTCATCCCCGTTTTCAAGAAGGGACGTCGAACAGATGTGCAGAACTATACACCTATATCTCTAACGTCTATCAGTTGTAGAATTTTGGAACACGTATTATGTTCGAGTATAATGACTTTTCTGGAGACTAGAAACCCACTATGTAGGAATCAGCATGGGTTTCGAAAAAGACGATCGTGTGAAACCCAGATCGCGCTATTCGTCCACGAGACTCAGAGGGCCATAGACACGGGTTCCGAGATAGATGCCGTGTTTCTTGACTTCCGCAAGGCGTTCGATACAGTTCCCCACTGTCGTTTAAAGGACAAAGTAAGAGCATATGGACTATCAGACCAATTGTGTGATTGGATTGAGGAGTTCTAGATAACAGAACGCAGCATGTCATTCTCAATGGGGAGAAGTCTTCCGAAGTAAGTGTGATTTCAGGTGTGCCGCAGGGGAGTGTCGTAGGACCGTAGCTATTCACAATATACATATATCACCTTGTGGATGGTATCGGAAGTTCACTGAGGCTTTTTGCGGATGATACTGTGGTATATCGAGAGGTTGTAACAATGGACAATTCTACTGAAATGCAGGAGGATCTGCAGCGAATTGACCCATGGTGCAGGGAATGGCAATTGAATCTTAATGTAGACAAGTGTAATGTGCTGCTAATACATAGAAAGAAAGATCCCTTCTCATTTAGCTACAACATAGCAGGTCAGCAACTGGAAATAGTTAATTTCATAAATTATCTGGGAGTAGGCATTAGGAGTGATTTAAAATGGAATGATCATATAAACTTGATCGTGGGTAAAGCAGATGCCAGACTGAGAAAATGCAATCCGAAAACAAAGGAAGTAGGTTACAGTACACTTGTTTGCCCACTGCTGGAATATTGGTCACCAGTGTCGGACCCATACCAGACAGGGTTGATAGAAGAGATAAGATCCAACTGTGAGCAGCGCGCTTCGTTACAGGATCATTCATTAATCCCGAAAGCGTTACGGAGAAGATAGATAAACTCCAGTGGAAGACTCTGCAAGAGAGACACTCAGTAGCTCGGTACGGGCTTTTGTTAAAGTTTCGAGAACATACCTTCACCGAGGAGTCAAGCGGTATATTGTTCCCTCCTACGTATATCTCGCGAAGAGACCATGAGGATAAAATCAGAGAGATTAGAGCCCACACAGAGGCATACCGACAATCCTTCTTTCCACGAACAATACGAGACTGGAATAGAAGGGAGAACCGATAGAGGTACTCAAGGTACCCTCCGCCACACACCGTCAGGTGGCTTGCGGAGTATGGATGTAGACATAGCTGTAGATGTAGACAGGCACTTTAGCGAACATACTAATACAGTGGTAAAACAGCCCTTGGATCTCGTTTTAAAGAAGTGCAGACATACAGTAGGACACACAGATTAACATCTAGGTAACATCCTGAAGGATTCCATTTGCATAAACTTCAAGAGGTTAAATGTTTAAAACATTAACAACAGACGGAAAATGAACTAGCGATTCCCGTAAACGCTTTTCTAAATATTTTTTTGATCTGTTATGTATCTTTCCCCTGCTTCCCTTTTTTTTGCCAGTCTCTTTGTTGAATTCCCTTCCGTTACTGGCACAAACGTTTCTAATAATATCTTTTTTATCGGATATTAAATACAGACAGTGTCGGCACTACGATTTTCTGGCACTGGGCAGACATTCTTAAGACTATACCTTAATATTTTTGTTTGAAACATTGGTTTTTTGAATAAAATCGGAAAACTTTAATGCAAAAAAGTCAAACAACCCTCCTTTTTACGGAACGTTTTTAGTGCTCGGAGTTAACGTTAATTAGATACTTCACCAATCTATACCTTCTTTCCAGCTTTTTAAAACGCGATCTCTTTCATAATCCCATTACAACATAATGAGTATACTGTGACCCTATTGCCACTATACCTTGCTAATTCCAAAAGTTTTTTTTTGACAACATTATAATTGTCAATCAATTCTCAACTCTTGCGAGAATGCTAAATGATCGTTCTGCCTGGGCAACAGTAAGAGACTAAATGCAGAAAATGTGTAAGAGTGCCATTATATTGAGAAATATGTTATTAAAAGTGCGCTTGTGAAGTGCATTGAGCAGGTGGAGAGGAACAAGTGGATCAGGCATTAAATTAGTTGCGCGAAACTTTTCTATCTGTATAATATCTTTCCATATCCTGCGATTAATGTCTACGCTGTACAAGGATGTCACGTGTTGTACATACACTAACAGAGCAGACTCGGCCAAGCGTATGCAGTTTTATAAAAAACTACGTGTGTCCATCGTGTTCTCTATGGCAGCATACCTTGTAGCTAAGTTTCCTGTGACTGTGTCTAGGAAAACGTTGAAAACATTTAGTTTAAAACTGACCTTTGGGGGTAATTTTTGATCTTCATCTGGTGTCTCAACTACAAAGCATTTTATTTTGCCTTTCCGTTTCTCTGTGCCGTGAATCATTACATTGAAGTCAACCGATATTACAATATTTTCCGCTATCTTGCAACTTTCTGCATAAATAACATCCGAAGTGTTTCGCTATTTATTTAATTCTTTCATTTTGCTTTTTGAGTCATCCGTCTTCCACGAATATCTGTCCTGTGCCAACCTCTTCATCTCAGAGTAGCACTTGCAACATACGTCCTCAATTACATGCTTGATGTGTTCCATCTCCGTCTTCCTCTCCAGTTTTTGCCCTATACAGCTCCCTCTAGTACCATGCAAGTCATTCTCTCACGTCTTAATAGTTGTCCTATCATCCTGTCCTTTCTCCTTATCAGTGTTTTGCACATATTTCTTTCCTCTCCGATTCTGCTCAGTACCTCCTCATTCCTTAACTTTCCAGTCCACCTAATTTTCAACATTTGTCTGTAGCACCACATATCAAATGTTTAGATTCTCTTCTGTTCCAGTTTTCTCACAGTCTTTGTTACACCACCATACAATACTGTGCTCCAAACGTATATTCTCAGAAATTTATTCCTCATATTAAGGACTACGTTTGGTGCTAGTAGACTTCTCTGGGCCAGAATGCCCTTAAAACAGTGCTTTTGATGTCCTCCTTGCTCTGTCCATCATGGGTTGTTTTGTCGCCTACGAAGCAGAATTCTTTAACCTTAAGTACCTCGTGACCATCAGTGGTGATGTAAGGTTTCTCGCTGTTTTCATTTCTGCTACTTCTCATTACTATCGTCTTTGTTCGATTTACTCTCAGTTCATATTCTGTACTCGTTAGATGGATCATTCCATTCAGAAGATCCTGTGATTATTCTTCACTTTTACTCCGGATAGCAATCAGTGATATCCTTTCACCTTGAATTTTAATTCATCTCCTGAACCTTTCTTTTGTTTCCATCATTGCTTCTTCGATGTACAGATTGAACAGTAGGGGCGAAAGGCTACATTCCTGTCTTACACACTCTTTAATCCGACCATTTCGTTGTTGCACGTCCACTCTTATTATTCCCTCTTGGTTCTTGTACACATTGTATATTACCCGTCTCTCCCTATAGCTTGTCCCTGTTCGAATTTCGAAGATCTTGCATCATTTCACATTGTCAAACGCTTTTTCCAGGTCGACAAATCCTACGAACCTTTCTTAATTTTCCTTCAGTCTTGCTTCTATTATCAAGCGCAACGTCCGAATTGCCTCTCTGGTGACTTTACCTTTCCTAAATCAAAACTAAACGTCACCTTAAGCATCCTCAATTTTCTGTTCCATCCTTCTGTACATTATTTTCTTCACCAACCTTGGATGCATGAGCTGTTAAGCTGATTGTGCGATAGTTCTCGCACTTGTCAGCCCTTGCAATCTTCGGAAGAGCGTCTTAATATTGGCTCTTGTTACATCTACCGTGGCTTCCTTTGCGTGAAGTGCAACGTTACTTATTTTTATTGCAGCTAATAATTTGTGTAGCATCGAAGACTCCGAGACACATTGAAATGATTCCCAGTACTTCTGTATGCTCTTTAGCTCAGTATGTGCCTCCGCAGTCAAAGTTAAAAACAATTTCAACCGACCTTTGGAATCTTGGAAAATGCTTAGCAAATGAACGCACAGGATCCGTTCGTCCAGACTTACAACGTCTACCGTCGTTGCAGTCGTGCTGGTGGTACAGAGTGCCCTCCATCACGCATCGTATGGCGGCTTGCGGAGTATGCATGTAGATGTAGACCATCTCGTTGCTGACAGGCCATAAAGAACGCTCCACTATTCTCTTTTAAAACTTTACTACTTGGGGACTAGAATGAAAAGAAATTATGAAACAGTTCCGAAACAAGTGACTACATCCTCACAGCTCTCCACAGCGTGGATACTACGTAGATTTAATGAATGAGCGCCCAAAGGAGCAAAAATTGCCAGCATATTTTTTTTTTTATGTGTGAGCTTGAGCTCCCTGACGGGTGCCCCTCACACTGCTCCTGTGTCATAAACCTGTCCACGGTAGTCTGAAACATGCAAGCCATAACGTTTCAGCTCGTCGCAAATCATCTTAGGGACTCACTGAGTAGTCTTCTTGTCACAGTCAATGAAGTCGAGGAAATAGTCTATAACCCTGTATTGATTTTCTTTAGCAAAGTCAATGTACCGCGATATAAAAACATTTTACTCTGTTTTCACTTCATCGGAAGTCGCCTGTACCATAAAAGGAAGTTATTTATTACGTTTCACCTCCGTTTAAATAGTCTGTCGAACAAAGTCTCCAGGTATTTCAAAAAATTTGTTCAGACGCCTAAAGAATTATGATTTCGACGATCTCTGGGTGATCGTCGAAGTGACAATTTTTTGGGCGTCTTGAGAATTTGCCACTTTTCGCACCATACAGATATCTTATCTAAATAATTTTGCAAGTCTTTTTGGTCATCTGATGACGTTACAGGACTGTAAATGACAGCATTATCTGCAAACAATGTAAGAGGGCTATTGATATGTCGTTAATATATTTCAGCAACGATAGAGGGCTTAAAGCACTTCCCTAGGGGAACGCCGAATATTAATTCTGTTTTGCCGGCCAGAGTGGCCAAGCGGTTCTAGGCGCTACTGTCTGGAACCACGCGACCGCTACGGTCCCAGGTTTGAATCCTGCCTCGGGCATGGATGTGTGTGATGTCCTTGGGTTAGTTAGGCTTAAGTAGTTCTAAGTTCTTGGGGACTTATGATCGCAGCAGTTAAGTCCCATACTGCTCAAAGCCATTACTTCTGTTTTACTCGATGACTTTCCGTCTGTTACTTCGAACTGTAATCTTTCTGACAGGATATCACGAATCCAATCCCACAACCGAGGCGATATTCCATAGGCACTCAGTTAGTCTAGAAGACACTTGTGAGGAACGGTGTCGAAAGCCTTCTGGAAATCTACACTCCTGGAAATGGAAAAAAGAACACATTGACACCGGTGTGTCAGACCCACCATACTTGCTCCAGACACTGCGAGAGGGCTGTACAAGCAATGATCACACGCACGGCACAGCGGACACACCAGGAACCGCGGTGTTGGCAGTCGAATGGCGCTAGCTGCGCAGCATTTGTGCACCGCCGCAGTCAGTGTCAGCCAGTTTGCCGTGGCATACGGAGCTCCATCGCAGTCTTTAACACCGGTAGCATGCCGCGACAGCGTGGACGTGAACCGTATGTGCAGTTGACGGACTTTGAGTGAGGGCGTATAGTGGGCATTCGGGAGGCCGGGTGGACGTACCGCCGAATTGCTCAACATGTGGGGCGTGAGGTCTCCACAGTACATCGATGTTGTCGTAAATGGTCGGCGGAAGGTGCACGTGCCCGTCGACCTGGGACCGGACCGCAGCGACGCACGGATGCACGCCAAGACCGTAGGATCCTACACAGTGCCGTAGGGGACCGCGCCGCCACTTCCCAGCAAATTAGGGACACTGTTGCTCCTGGGGTATCGGCGAGGACCATTCGCAACCGTCTCCATGAAGCTGGGCTACGGTCCCGCACACCGTTAGGCCGTCTTCCGCTCACGCCCCAACATCGTGCAGCCCGCCTCCAGTGGTGTCGCGACAGGCGTGAATGGAGGGACGAATGGAGACGTGTCGTCTTCAGCGATGAGAGTCGCTTCTGCCTTGGTGCCAATGATGGTCGTATGCGTGTTTGGCGCCGTGCAGGTGAGCGCCACAATCAGGACTGCATACGACCGAGGCAGACAGGGCCAACATCCGGCATCATGGTGTGGGGAACGATCTCCTACACTGGCCGTACACCACGGTGATCGTCGAGGGGACACTGAATAGTGGACGGTACATCCAAACCGTCATCGAACCCATCGTTCTACCATTCCTAGACCGGCAAGGGAACTTGCTGTTCCAACAGGACAATGTACGTCCGCATGTATCCCGTGCCACCCAACGTGCTCTAGAAGGTGTAAGTCAACTGCCCTGGCCAGCAAGATCTCCGGATCTGTCCCCCATTGAGCATGTTTGGGACTGGATGAAGCGTCGTCTCACGCGGTCTGCACGTCCAGCACGAACGCTGGTCCAACTGAGGCGCCAGGTGAAAATGGCATGGCAAGCCGTTCCACAGGACTACATCCAGCATCTCTACGGTCGTCTCCATGGGAGAATAGCAGCCTGCATTGCTGCGAAAGGTGGATATACACTGTACTAGTGCCGACATTGTGCATGCTCTGTTGCCTGTGTCTATGTGCCTGTGGTTCTGTCAGTGTGATCATGTTATGTATCTGACCCCAGGAATGTGTCAATAAAGTTTCCCCTTCCTGGGACAATGGATTCACGGTGTTCTTATTTCAATTTCCAGGAGTGTAAAAATATGGAATCAATCTGACATCCCCTCTCGATAGCACACATACAGTACCACGCCGGTTTTTCTCAGTTCTAAACAAACCAGCCAAATTTTGAAATTCCCCCGTTTCTTTAAAATGCGCCCGGACTCACTTAAAGGGAAAGGTTGATTACTTTTTCGGTCCTGTGCCAGTCTTCGGTGTCCGCTAAGGTGCTCGCCTAAGAACTTCTTCTTTCGCTGCGTTGCTGAAGCGCTTTTCTTCTCTGCACACACAGACACTGTAATCGGAAAAAGTTGCATACTCTCTGTCCACTCACAGGTTAAATCGGGTTCAGTTTCTTTTCCGACGTTACAGATGCTGCCAAACAACTTCGATCCTGAATATCAGCATCTGCAAAAGTTTTGAAAAATTGAGCATAAACAGCGTTGTCATCTGATTAGCTTAAGCTTAGCTTTATTTACAGCAGATGCTTAAAAAGACGTCCCTCTGTGGTAAGAGTAGGCCGACTTCTCCCGAACACCTGAGCGAGAACGCGGCGACTTTCGGCTGCCGAAACCTGGGAAATGGCCAGCCGAACCCGGTCTTCCAACTCTTAGAGCATGTGGAGATTTGTTGCTTACGCCTCCCAAAAGATAAAAGTCACACAGTGCTAGATCAGGAGAACGAGGAGACCAGTCAACCAACCTATCGTCAAAACCACCTCTCATTGCTGTCATATAAGCATTGGCGATGAGTGGTCTTGCATTGTCCTTCATTAAATAACAGTACATCTCTTCGTTAGGTGTTAGTTCACGAAAAAAAGGATGCAGTGTATCGTTCACATACACTATGTGATCAAAAGTATCTGGACACTGCCAAAAACATACGTTGTGCATATTCGGTGCATTGTGCTGCCACCTACTGCCACGTACTCCATATCAGCGACCTCAGTAATGATTAGCCATCGTGAGAGAGCAGAATGGGGCGCTTCGTGGAACTCAAGGACTTCGAACTGGTCAGGTGATTGGGTGTCACATGTGTCATACGTCTGTACTCGAGATTTCCACATTCCCAAACATCCCTAGGTCCATTGTTTCCGAGGTGATAGTGAAGTGGAAACGTGAAGGGACACGTACAGCACAAAAGCGTACGGGCCGGCCTCGTCTGTTGACTACCAGAGACCGACAACAGTTGAAGAGGGTGGTAATGTGTAAAAGGCAGACATCTATCCAGACCATCACACAGGAATGTCAAACTGGATTAAGATCCACAGCTATGACAGTTAAGTGGGAGGTAAGAAAATTGGGATTTCACGGTCGAGCGGCTGCTCATAATCACACGTCACGCCGACAAATGACAAACGACGTCTCGCTCGTTGTAAGGAGAATAAACATTGAACGATTGAACAGTGGAAAAAGTGGTGTGGAGTGACGAATCACGGTACACATTGTCGTGACCCGATGGCAGGGTGCGCGTATGGCGAGTGCTCAGTGAACATCATCTGCCAGTGTGTGCAGTGCCCACAGTAAAATTCGGACTCGGTGGTGTTATGGTGTGGTCGTGTTATTCATGGAGGGGGCTTGCGCCCCTTGTTGTTTTGCGTGGCACTATCAAAGCACAGGCCTACACTGATGTTTTAAGCACTTGCTTGCTTCCCATTGTTGAAGAGAAATTCAGAGATGGCGATTGCATTTTACAACATGATCGAGCACCTGTATGTAATGCACGGCCTGTGGCGGAGTGGTTGCATGACAATAACATCGCTGTAATTGACTGACCTGCACAGAGGCCTGACCTGAATTCTATAGAATACCTTTGGCTGATTTGGAACGCCACCTTGGTGCCAGGCCTCACTGACCCACATCGATACCTCTCCTCAGTGCAGCACTCCGTGAAGAATGGGCTGCCTTTCCCCAAGAAACCTTTCATCACCTGACTGAACGTATGCTTGCGAGAGTGGAAGACGTCATCAAGGCTGAAGCTGGGGCAACAGCATATCGAATCACAGCATGACCGATGGATGGCGCCATGAACTTGTAAGTTATTATCAGCCAGTTGTCCGGATACTTTTGATCGCATAGTGTACCAGTCAGAACGTATTGTTTCGTGGAAAGCGTTTGGGCCAATAATCCGTCTTGTACTAATTGCGTATCACACTGCTGTTTTCACGTCATGCAATGGTGGCTGATGTAATTCGTCAGGATTTCCAGCGCTCCAACGTCGACTGTTCAAAGAATTTACGTACCGTGACAAGTGCAGCCATGTTTCATCGGAAAAGAAAAACATCTCGAGATCAGCTTTTCTATCGTACACTGACTGTAACACCCAGGTGCAATAACGACGTCTGGTAACAACATTTCCTCGGTCGACGCACTGCCGTTATTCTGTATGATATGAGTTTCAGTTTATGCACAGTTCCGCGAGCAGATGCTCTCGACACAACCAGTGGAAGGGCCGAACGGAGCGGAGATTTTCTCGGACTCCTCTCCAACGCCTCTCCTATCTCGTCTAATTTACTTTCGGTTAAAATGCCTGGTTCTTTAGCTCCTCGTTTTTGTGAGTCAGATTCAGTCTCTTGAAATTTCTTCACTAATCTGCGTATCGTCGAGTCACTGGGGACACTCACACTGGGAAATTTTCGCATGAATTCGAGCCGACATTCCACACACGATTGTATTAGCATAGCGCAACAAAAGATCCATTCGTTGATCTTTGTTGTGTACCACACCGAATGGAAATGCGACTACAAACTCAAAACAAAACATCAGAACACTGAGTCGCAGAGTACAGAAGACACGGTGTCGCTGTCTGAGGACCGGGCCCAGCGATATACCGGCAGGGAGAGGCCCGCACTCAGCGCCGCTGCAGCAGTGACGTCCAGGAACAACATTTGAAGTGATTAAGCTTGGCCAAAGAACTCAAAAGAAAACACCAGTACACTCAGTCGCACTGCGTAGGGGGCAAATCTATAAAGAACTGTGCTAAAAATTCAAATGATTAACTACAAAATTTGAGTTATTTCTAGACATGAAGCATAAAATGTAAGAGCTCATTCATTTTTTCACAAATTAAATAAAATCTGGAGTTTCATACACCT
Organism: Schistocerca serialis cubense; assembly: GCF_023864345.2. NCBI lineage: Eukaryota > Metazoa > Arthropoda > Insecta > Orthoptera > Acrididae > Schistocerca > Schistocerca serialis. Next base: position 83,867,433 of record NC_064648.1, read on the forward strand.
GTAAATAGGGTTTGTATGCCGTGCAAAATTCATGGAAGTATCTCTCTTACTTATGAAGGAAACTATACCTATAGCAAGAAATGCAGCAATGCAAAGAGAAAAAATTATGAAATTTTACATGCGAAAAAATTATTTTGTGATGTTTTTGAACTTCGACTGCTATGAGTGTGAATTCTGAATTGTTCCTCGTCATGCTGACAAAGTTTTATGAATATATTTGTAAAAGTAAGGACAGTGGAAATTAAATAGTCCTGTGGTGCCTCTCCAGCTCCAAGTCGGCCCGTTTGACGTCCTACCCCCTCCCTCAATCAGTAAATATTTTAAGCTACACGTGTTTTTTATCCATAAGGTAGAACTGTTTCAAAAACACTCGACAATGATTCGACTACATAGCGGCAAGATTTCAAGATAATGCAAAAATTAAGAACGTGCTTCAGGTTTACACAAATGTAAAACTTCGAACACAAACAATTAGGAAGCGTAGTTTCCTATTACTGTAATACTAATGAGTAACTTTTACAATCAGCAAACTGAGATAGCTGGTTGTGGTCACCTACAGAGATACGACGTAGAATAATCTGGTCAGTCGTAAGTGAAGCCAGTGCCAGTCTTCGACGCAGGAAACTGGTGTAACAGAGAAAGGGGCCTGCTTAGGCATACACATGAGATCCATTGTAGAATGTTGCTGGAGAGTGCTTGACCCATTTCAAAAAAAGACTCACCGGGGGCACTGAACGTATAGAAAGTAGGGGAGCACGAACAGACACATGAGTGAATCCCTCCCATGGATACTGCAGAGACAAAGGTTAGTCTAAGTGCAGCAGGCGCGCAGACACATAAGCCCAGGACAGGTACAGTTCATGACATTATCTGTAACAAGCTGAAGTTCCGCAAAACATGTGCAAGATGGGCCCCAAAGAAGTTGACATGGCTACATAAGAAAACAAGGTTGAGAGTGTGCCCAGAGCTAAGGGAACGTTATGACGGAGAAGGTGGTCACTTTCTCAACAAAATTTTAACTTGTGATGAAACTTGGTTTCACTATTATGAGCTACAATCAAAAACACAAAGCATGGATTGGAAGCCCACCAACGCACCTGTCAAGAAAAAATTCAGAACCCAACCATCAACAAGAAAAGTCATAGTGACGGTATCTTGGTATGCTGAAGGTCCAGTTTCTTGTGATTATCTCTAAGAGAAGCGTACAGTGAACAGCCAATACTACTTGGATTTGCTTTTAAACAAGGTGAAGCCAGCCATGAGAGACAGACGTCGTGGATCTCAGAGGAGAGGTGTGATTCTGCAGCAAGACAACGCTCAACTAACCCGTGAAACCTTCGACAAAATGGGCTGCGAAGTACTGCCTAATCCCCCTTACTCTCCTCATTTAGCACATAGCGATTTCCATTTGTTTGGTGCACTGAAGTAGAAATTACGTGGGAAAAGATTCCAGGACAACGAGGAAGTTAAAAAGTTTGTGGGAAATTGGTTGTAACATCAGGATAAAGAGGTCGTTGCAGCTTGAATAAAAACCCTTGTAGCCTGTTGGAACAAGTGCATAAATGTTCAAGGGGAATATGTTGAAAAGTAGAAAAAGTATTGTTTTGTAAAAATAAACGCTTTTTCTTTATACCAATTTTTCTCTTTAATTATTGAATGATCCTCATACAACAAATGCACTAAAGAGCCTACAGTACCCTCGTACATCCTCTGCAACAATGCTGTTGTGCGGTATGCGTCCTTACAAGACGGGATTGACGGAGGAGGCGTCGAGAAAGTTAGAAGAATGGCTGCTGCTTTCTTTATTTTCACTAAACGCGGGAGAGCTTAGCGGCGTTGTAACGAGAGATTTCTCTCCAAATTTCTCTTGCAAATGCGAGAATGTTTTGAGGAAACCTAGATAGAGAGAAATGAAATACGAGAATTCAGGACGTGCACGGAAAGATTTAAAGGTTCATTTTTTCCCGCGCTCCACTCTGGAGCGGTACAGAAATAGTGCAAGAGTGGTTCTGTGGGACGTCTACCAGCACTTAGGCGTGAATAGCAGAGCAGTGATGCGCACACAGGTGGCTGACGAGGCAGCGGCGGGCGTCTCAGAGCCGCAGACTGGCACGCCGCGACTCGCTGCGACTCAAGTGGCGCTCGTTACGACTCATCTGGACGCCAGCGGCGGCGTGGGAAGCGGACGGAGCCGCGGTGGCCACGGCAGAGTGGCTGAGTAGGGGCCGGGAGGGGGGGGGGGGGGAGTGATGAGGAGGGCAAAGAGAGAGAGAGAGAACCCCAACACAGAAAGAACAGAGAAAGGAACGTGGCGATGGGCAAAACAGGTGTGAACTTGCTGTGTAGACCGAGGCGTCTAATCAAGATGGGGCATATATACAATCTACATCTACATTGTACTCCGCAGGCCATCTAATGGTGTGTGTCCGATCCCTCCAACTATGTTCCACTCGCGAATGCTGCGTGTGAAGAATGGTTGTCGTTAAGCCTCTGTATTGGCTCCAATTTCTCAAATTTTCTCCTCGTGGTCAATACGCGAGATGTATGTAGGGGCAAGTAATAAATTTCTGAATCCTCAAAAGTACTGTCCCGAAATTTCAATAGTAAATTTCTCCGTGATGCACAACGCCTCTCTTGTAATGTCTGCCAGTGATGCCTATGGCCAGCTAAACGATCCCGTGACAAAACTCGCCGTTCTTCATTGGATCTTCTCTGTCTCCTCTATCAATCCTACCTGATAGGGATCCCAGATAGGTAAACAATACTCAAGAATCGGACGAACAGACGCCTTACAAGCCACTTCTTTCGTGGATGAGTAACATTTCCTTAAGATTCTTCCGGTCAATCTGAGTCTGGCGTCTGCTTTTCCCACTATCCGTTTTATACGGTCATTCCACTTAAGGTCCCTCTGGATAGTTACTCCTAGATATTTTACGGCAGACGCTGTCTCCACCTGTTGTCATCAACAGAGTAGCTGTACAGTAATGAGTTTCCTTTCGTATAGCCGGCCTAAGTGGCCGTGCGGTTAAAGGCGCTGCAGTCTGGATCCGCAAGACCGCTACGGTCGCAGGTTCGAACCCTGCCTCGGGCATGGATGTTTGTGATGTCCTTAGGTTAGTTAGGTTTAACTAATTCTAAGTTCTAGGGGACTAATGACCTCAGCAGTTGAGTCCCATAGTGCTCAGAGCCATTTGAACCATCCTTTCGTATATATGCGCAATAAGTTAAATTTGTATGCGTCTCAGTCAACAGCCAGAGTCTGCACCATTCATTTGTTATCTACAGGTCGTTCTTCAAATTCATGCTATCTTCTGACGTTGCAACTTGGGTATACACAACTGTACCATCTGCGAATAACCTTAAAGAGCATACGACATGTTCAGTTCTGTCTGGAAGAAAGTCTGGAATCAAGTCGCAGCTCTGCTCCGAGACGCTGTAAGCTCGTATTTCTTTGAAATTTTCACTCTGCAGCGATATGTGCACTGATATGAAACTTCCTGGCAGATTAAAACTGTGTGCTGGACTGAGACTCGAACTCGGGACCTTTGCCTTTCGCAGGCAAGTCCTCTACGGGTCGTGAGTTGTGCTTGGGTAGCTCAGATGGTAGAGCACTTGCCAGAGAAAGGCAAATGTCTCGAGTTCGAGTCTCGGTCCGGCACACACTTTTAGTCTGCCAGGAAGTTCGGTATTGCTTTCATTAAACGCTAGTGCGCGACGGTGTCAAACGCCTCACTGAAATTAAGGAACACAGGATCAGCCTGAGCGCCATCCTCCACTGCGCTGTGGATCTCATGGAGGAACAGAGCGAGCTGAGTTTCTTAGAAACTCTGTTTGTGGAATTCATGTTAATTTGTGTAGAGGAGATGTCCATTTTTCGAATACGTCATAATGTCTATTGCCCGAGACTGAATGGAATATAAGAAAATATTGTTAGATTCACACACCACCCACCACACCACTGACTTGTAGTTTAATTTAACTTCTGAAAATTAACTACTTAGCTTTTTATTTCTCATCATTTTAAAAACAGAACGTTTAAAGAGCGCTTTCTTTAAGAAAAATACTGTGCGCCAATGAAACTACACGCCTCTAAACTTCCTTACGAATTAAAGATGTCTCTGGGATCTGCAAGATCTTGAGACCAACGCACTTTTCGCTGCAGAGTGGAAATGTTTTCAGTGCCTGTTATTCAGTTAAAGTTATTCAGGGTGATGGCAACCAGCCGTTTATGTACTTTTGCACGGTTTATTTTAGTGATTTGGACGTATTTTTCCATTATGTCCACCTCCTGATGCTGCACTTGTTTCAGTACAATTTATAAACTTATACACGAAAACACCCTGTGTAAAGCGCGTGGCTGCAATTGTCAACATACAGACTAGGGATTTAGCCGGGCGGACTGTGGCCTAGCGGTTCTAGGCGCTACAGTCGGGAACCGCGCGACCGCTACGGTCGCAGGTTCGAATCCTGTCTCGGGCATGGATGTATGTGATGTCCTTAGGTTAGTTAGGGTTAAGTAGTTCTAAGTTCTAGGGGACTGATGACCTCAGAAGTTAAGTCCCATAGTGCTCAGAGCCATTTTTTTAGACTAGGGAATTTTTACATTGTTCTAGGGAAAACCAATCTTATAATTTATTTAGCAATCACAGCCGTGGTCGCATGTAAGTTGTTACTTTTCATTTGTGGATGACCGATTTCGATCCATTTCATAGGTCATCGTCATATCTATATTCCTATGTGGTAGCAGGGATCGCTTGCGTGTTCTCAACGCCAGCAGGGGCGGTTATGCTCCATCGCTACTACCACCAAGGAATATAGAACTGATGATGATCTCTGTAGTAAATCATCCACAAATAAAAAGTAACAACTTATCAGCAACCACTAATGTGTCTGTTAAGTAATATAGTAGGGAATTTCCGTGTGTGCTCAGTGTGCGGCCTGTTCAAGTTTGAACATTTAGTGCTTCCTCCCAAATATGGATAACGGCAAAAGAGGCGCTATACACAGTTCATCAGGACAAGCTCCCGTAGCTGATGGCTTTCTGCTGACGATTCCGATACCTCACTGAAACACCAGAGGACGGGAATAACCACCCTAAACTGGTAGTGGAGAAGCAAAAGAGCTTCTTAAAGGTATTTTTGGAGGATTGCGGTCTCCCTTATCGATCTGTACCTCAGTTTTGGTTCCAAAGTTTATTTAGGTACTACATTTTGCAGATTGCGGTGGCGTTGGCTAATATACGTTATGAGCTCTCTCTCTCTCTGTCTCTGTCTGTCTCGAAATGTTGGTTGTTGTGACAAATTGATGTACATAAAAATGGCTCTGAGTACTATGGGACTCAACTTCTTAGGTCATCAGTCCCCTAGAACTTAGAACTACTTAAACCTAACTAACCTAAGGACATCACACACATCCATGCCCGAGGCAGGATTCGAACCTGCGACCGTAGCGGTCTCGCGGTTCCAGACTGTAGCGCCTAGAACCGCACGGCCACTCCGGCCGGCAATTGATCTACAGCATTTTAGTTTTGAGTTGGCGAATCAAGCAAATACGAAAAACAGCGGTTGTTGGACCTGATAGTCCACGGATTACGTTGTGTCTATGTGTGACGCACTGTCCATTGTGAAGAACTGCATTGAAGCATAAGTATACAACATCCACCAGGCAGGCGCGCGGGGTGGCAGTGCATGCTGAGGTGCCTCGCTGTGGTCCGGGTCACGTCAGAGGTTCGAAGCCTCCCTTGGGCATGGGTGTGTGTGTGTGTGTTGTCCTTAGCGTGTAAGACTAGTGACCGATGACCTCAGCAGTTAGGTCCAATAGGAACTTACCACAATTTTCCAAATTTTCCTCCACGACTGTGTTCGGTGTCACCTGGATGTAATGCACTATGTGAAGAAAAGTATCCGAACACCCCCGAAAAATACGTTTATCATAGTAGTTGCATTGTGCTGCCACCTACTGCCGGGTACGCTCCAAATGAGCGACCTCAGTAGTCATTAGACATCGTGAGAGAGCAGAATGGGGCACTCCACAGAACTCACGCACTTTGAGCGTGATCAGGTCATTGCGTGTCGCTTGTGTCAGACGTCTGTACGCGAGATTTTCACACTTCCAAACATCCCTCGGTCTAGTGATTCCGATGTAATGGTGAAGTGGAAACGTGAAGGGACACATACTGCACAAAAGCTCACATGGCGACCTCGTCTGTTGAGTGACAGAGATTGCCGACAGTTGAAGAGGGTTGTAATGTGCAATAGGCAGACAACTATCCAGATCAACACACAGGAATTCCAAACTGCTTCAGGGTCCACTGCAAGTACTATGACAGGTAGAAGGTGAGAAAACTGGTGTTTTATGGTCGAGTGGCTGCTCATATGCCACACGTCACGCTTGTAAAGGTCAAACGACGCCTCACTTGGTGTAAGGAGCGTAAAAGCTGGACGATTGAACAGTAGAAAACGTCGTGTGGAGTGACTAATCACAGTACACGATGTGGCGATCCGATGGCAGGGTGTGGGTATGGCGAATGCCGGGTGAACGTCATTTGCGATGGTGTGTGGTGTGGTCGTGTTTTTCACGGAGGCGGCTTGCATCCCTTCTTGTTTTGCGTGGCACTATCACAGTACAGGCCTACATTAATGTTTTTATCACCTTCTTGCTTCCCAAAGTTGAAGAGCAATTCGAGATGGGTATTGCATCCAAGAAAAATACGACCACATCATAGCACCACCGCTCTGAATTTTACTGTTGGCAGTACACACGCTGCCAGATGACGTTCACTGCGCATTCCCCACACTCACACCCTGCCATCGGATCGCCACATCGTGTACCGTGATTCGTCGCCACACACAGCGTTTTGCGATTGTCCAATTTTTACGCTCCTTACACCAAGCGAGGCGTTTTTGCCATTTATCGACGTGATGTGTGGCTCATGAGCAGCCACTCGATCATAAAATCCAAGTTTTATCACCTCCCGCCTAACTGTCATAACACTATCAGTGGATCCTGATGCTGTTTGGAATCCCTGGGTGATGGTCTGGATAGATGTCTGTCTGTTACGCATTACGACCTTCTTCAGCTGTCGGCGGTGCCTGTCAGTCAACAGACGAATTCGGCTTGTACCCTTTTGTGCTGTACGTGCCCCATCACGTTTCCAAGTCACTATCAGATCGGAAACAGTGGATCTAGGGATATTTAAGAGTGTGGAAATCTCGCGTACAGATGTATGACACGAGTGACACCCAATCGCCTGACCACGTTCGAAGTGCGTGAGTTGTACGACGTGACCCATTCTGCTCTCTCCGCTGAGGTTGTTGATATGGAGTACCTGGCAGTAGGAGGAAGCACAATGCACCCAATATGAAAAACGTACGTTTTTTGAGGTGTCCGGATACTTTAGATCACGTAGTGTACATGAATTACATACGTTCGTTCTTTTTCCGTGTATCCAGTCTGTGGGGAGCCGAACTAATATACACATCTAGAAATACTCGTACGGATGGAAATTTAATGTTAACCAGCTCGTACCAGAGAAACGAGGAAATCGTTCCAGGCCTGACACGCCGTGCTGTAGAAAAGATAACGGACAGCGGCATTGGTAGCCCGCCTTTGCATTTCGGCAACTTCTTTCATAATTCGCTTATTTATTATGTGGCTCACTAAATACAAATTTGTAAAGAATTATTTTCGTCTCGTTCTTGTACAAGATTTTCTTATGAAGTATTGCTGTAACAGAATTAGCCACAGTGGCGGCTTTTGCACAGCATGTCGGCAAGATGGGTACTTAGCCATTCTGCTGTCTCATTATAGAATCCATCTCGTCGTTCGTAGCGGTAAATTAATTTTTGTTCGTGTATTTGGTTGTTGTTTTTATAAGCGTAAAATTCTTTTGATTTGTGCAAGTAATTTTGAACTCTTGTGGTTTATTGTGTGATTATGACAAAAATTAGAAAGTGTGAAGGCATGGATGCAAATCAGGAAAAACAAAACCAGACTCCAGTCGGTGGGGACAATCCCGTCGAGCCACCTCAACATAAGGCAGATTTTGATACAGTTATGTCAAAATTTGGAGAAGAAAATGAAAATCCCGTGTTTGAGGAAGTGGAATTACAATCGAAAATTTGCGAACAGGTCATACCGACAATACAGTCAGTTTCCCCATGAGACGATTTGATAGCTCAAATTATGCGAGTTCCACGCAATTTGTCAAGTAACAAAGTTTAGCTGTTGCCAAAGAACAATATGAATATTTTCAGCAACAAAGTTTAGTTATTGCGAAAGAATCAGAAGAAATCAAAAATAAACTTAAACAACAATCTGACGAAACTGATAACAAAGTCAGAGAACAATGTGAAAATTTGAATAGCACAATATCGCAATCGCGAAACATCACTGCAAAATATTGGATCAAAGTTCGATGTCGTAGTGGAAGATATAAATACACAGATCGCTACGCCATTGGATGAGGTCAAAACAGATATTTCAAATTTGACTAAGACGTAGCGCGAGATACCTGGTATCGTAAATAAATTGTCAGATGATATCACAAGAATAAAGGACAAACAATTCTAAAAAGAGACTAATGTATCGAGCCTCACTAGCGAGGTAAATGAGTTCTTGCTTGAGCACAGTCAGAAAGTGACAACACCTAACTGCTCAGGGAGAAAAATATGACAGAGGATTTTAGGAATGGATTTCCTGAATACCGAAATAAGAAACACGTGCTGCGGTGCCAGTCGTAAGCGAGTAAGTTGTGTCCGAGCCAGGAACTGCTGGCGAAACTATTCGCATAGAACTTGTCTAAATATGGAAAACGTTAGCAGAAGATTACCACAATAGTGCGTTCAAATAACCGACGTCAAAAAGCAGATCGAAAGAGTTGTTAACACGTCGAATGACATTATACATTACGATTTTGCCGGCTCAGAACCGACATTTGCAGACGTGCTTTTTGGAGAAAGCATTGTCAACCACAGGAAGTTTCGGGTTTTTATTCCAGGAAAACGGTTTACACACCCGGTGATTGACTATGTGATCAAAAGTATCCGGACACCCACAAAACATATGTTTTTCATATTAGAAGCACTGTGCCGACACCTACTGCCAGGTACTCCATAACAGCGACCTCAGTAGTCATTAGACTTCGTGACAGAGCAGAATGGCGCGCCCCGCGGAACTCACGGACTGCGAAAGTGGTCAGGTGATTGGGTGCCACTTGTGTCATACGTCTGTACGCGAGATATCCACAATCCTAAATATCCCTAGGTCCACTGTTTCCTATGTGACAGCAAAGTGGAAACGTGAGTGGACACGTACAGCACAAAAGCGTACAGGCCGAACTCGTCTTTTGACTGACAGTTGGAGAGGGTCGTGATGTGTAATAGGCAGACATCTACCCAGACATACACAGGAATTCCAAACTGCATCAGGATCCACTGCAACTACTACGACAGTTAGGCGGGAGGTGGGATAACTTGGATCTCATGGTCGAGTGGCTGTTCATAAGCCACACGTCATGACAGTAAGTGTCAAACGAAGACCCACTTTTTGTAAGAAGCATTAACATTGGATGATTTAACATTGGAAAAACGTTGTATGGAGTGGCGAATCACTGCACACAATGTGACGGTCAGATGGTAAGGAGTGGGTATAGCGAATGCCCAGTGAACGTCATCTGCCAGAGTGTGTAGTGCCAACAGTAAAATTAGGAGGCGGTGGTGTTATGGTGTGCTCGTGTTTTCCATCGAAGGGGCTTGCACCCCTTGTCGTTTTCACTGGCACTATCGCAGCACCTTCTTACTTCCCACTGTTGAAGAGCTATTCGGGGATGGTTGCATCTTCAACACGATCGAACACCTGTCCATAATGCACGGCCTGTGGCGGAGTGGCTACACGACAGTAAAATCCCTGTAATGGACTGGCCTGCACAGAGTCCTAGCCTGAATCCTGTAGAAAACCCTTTGGGATGTTTTGGAATGCCGACTTCGTGCCAGGCCTCACCGACCGTCGTTGATACCTGTACTCATTGTAGCACTCTGTGAAGAATGGGCAGCCATTCCCCAAGAAACCTTCCAGCACCTGATTGAACGTGGTGGTGGTTAGTGTTTAACGTCCCGTCGACAACGAGGTCATTAGAGACGGAGCGCAAGCTCGGGTTAGGGAAGGATTGGGAAGGAAATCGGCCGTGCCGTTTCAAAGGAACCATCCCGGCATTCGCCTGAAACGATTTAGGGAAATCACGGAAAACCTAAATCAGGATGGCCGGAGACGGGATTGAACCGTCGTTCTCCCGAATTTATTGAACATATGGCTGCGAGAGTGGAAGATGTCACGAAGGCTAAGGGTGGGGCAACACCATATAGAATTACAGCATTAGCGATGGAGGGCGCAATGAACTTGTAAGTCATTTTCAACCAGGTGCCGGCTACTTCTGATCACATAGTGTATGTGGACACATTGTGCTCCTGTTAGATGTGAATTACGAAGGTTTGTCGTTGTCTTGGTTTTCGGCGGCTTTATGTGTAGAGCAGTATAATTTCGACTGTATGGGCTTATATAACGCTATGTAGACTCGTTGTTCTTGCTGGTAAATAGAATTACCAAGGTATGTTGTTGCGTTTTGCTGCTCCGCGACGAGAGACATGGTAGTGGCGTTAAGGCGCTGCAGACGACCCACCCTCCTCTGATAGAATGCTTACATCTGCATCTGGCCAGCGTGTCACTGGCTCAGGTGTGAGCTTGCTGTGGCATCTGACTTTCACGGCAGCCTTTGCGAGAAACGAATGGCTGCAGTGCCGCCAATTCGTTCAGCAGCGCCCGAGATTGTTCATGGAAAGGATAAAATAGCGGTATCAGTTTTTCAGTAGTTGCTGCAAAAGCTAAGCTGCACACGGTGCACTTCCTGGCTGACTGGTTATCTGTGTAAAGTGCACTCGAAGTTAGATTATGGACCATTATATTTTAGAAGTATCCATAAACCTGTTCATTTTTCTAAATTTGGAAAGGTGTTTGTCCGTGGCCAGTTACAGTGCATACGAGGGTGGTTTGAAAAGTTCTCGGAATCATCACGAGAGGTCAGCGCTAGCGCAACGAGTTACTCACGTGACACTCATTGGACTGTTGCCTGTAAACACGTGCCACGTCAGTGCTCTTGGAAGAGAGCTGTGGACATGACGTTGCTCTGTTGTTGTTCCCGCGTGGTAATTTGCGAAGAGATTCGAGCAGTGGTTAAGTACTTGGTAAGGAAACGTGTGAAGGAAAAGGACATTTTTGCAGATTTCCAGAATACACTGGGGGACTCTGCTCCTTCATATGCAACTGTTGCCAAGTGGACAAATGAATCTAAATCTGGCCGGGAGAGCTTACATGACGGTCCGCGCAGTGGCCGGCCAACATGTGTCACTGCTCCAGGAAACATTGCAATAGTGCACAAAATGGTCACGGAGGATAGTCAACTGAAAGTGCATGAAATTGCTCACGATTCCCAGATGTCATCTGAAAGGGTATATCACATTTTAACTGAAGAACTAGAAATGAACATATTATCTGAAAAATGGGTGCCCTGACTCTTGACGCTGGATCAAAAACGCACAAGAATGAACATATCGAAACAACGTTTGGCATATTTTAGGAGAGACGAACAAGAATTTTTGCACCAGTTTGTGACCACAGATGACACTTGGGTGGAACTACTGTATCCCAGAGACAAAACAACAATAAAAGCAGTGGAAAGATGCTGATTCTCCGCCAGCAAAGAAAGCAAAGACAATTCCTTCGGCGGGAAGGGTCATGCCATCAGTGTTCTGCGATGCGAAGGGGATTATGTTTGTAGATTATCTCTCCACTGGAGAAACAATTACTGCTAACCTGCTGGACAAATTGCAACAAAAGATACGCGAAAAAAGGCCATGTTTAGCAAGGAAGAAAGTCATATTCCATCAAGACAATGCGCGCCCGCACACATGTGCCGCCGCCAAGGCAAAATTACAGGAACTAAGGCACGAATTGTTGCCACAACCGCCTTATTCATCTGATATGCCTCTGTCAGACTTCCATCTCTTCCCAATACTGAGAATTTTTCCTGGTGGACGAAGATTCACTTCAAAGAAAGAATTCATAGCTGGAGTTGACAACTATTTTACAGCCCTAGAGGAAACTCATGTTTGAGATGGGATAAAGACACTGGAACATGGTTGGATCAAGTGCACTAATCTACAAGGAGACTATATTGAAAAATAAAAAAGTTTCAGTGCTGTAAGTACTTTTTTTCTATTCCATTCAGAGAACTTTTCAAACCATCCTCGTAGCACGAATAAAAGTTTGTATGTTCACTGCCATAAGAGCTCGTTTTTTACGGTTCATGCATTTCACTAACCTAAGACCTACAGTGCGCAGACGAGTGTCTTATTGCGTCTTCATTTAGTCACTCGCACACGGTAACAATTTTAGATTTACAGCACGCATTCGATACTGCCTGAAGCATGTCGCACTGTCGTCGATGGCGGAGTTTACCGGCCAACATTTATGCAAGCACTACATTTTCATAATTACGAGTTTTTTATGAATTGTGTATGTGTTTTCTAGCATCCCGTCGATACCAGCACACTACGTCAACTGTTTAATCATTTGTCTCTTCGCGGCACAGCTTGACGATGGTGAGTAGTGCTTGCTTCACTTTGGTAGCAGAAGGCTGTCAGTGCGAATTCACTTACACAATTGTTTGCAGAGAATTTAGTCTCTTGGTTCCTTCTTGGTCATTCTGACAAAGTTTTATGAATTTATTTGTAAAAGTATAGACAGTGGATATTAAAATGTCCTGTGGTGCCTCTCCTGCTCCAAGTCAGCTCTCTTGACGTCCTCCCCCTCCCCCCCTCCCATTAAGCTTTGCGAGCAGTTAGGCTTTTACATTACCTGACTGGATGCCGATCGTGTTTCTGTTAACCATTCCATTTTTTGTGCAACTTAATTCTTTTCTCGCTGCCTCCATAGCAATGGACTGCCTCTTTAAGTGTTGTGGTTGTTGGAGCAGTGACTTATTACAGTGTAATTTGTTGTCAGTTTCCACCACAGGTTGGATAGGAGCACGCTCTGTGTTACGGCACTATTGTCTGAGTAAAGTGACTTGACAGCTGAACACCTGCCACTTGCCGCTACAGTGTTGCCACGTCGGCAGCCGGCAGCTGCTCCCTTCTAGGCGACACGCAAACACAGCAGGTAACTCCACAAACACTGTTAATGTGTAACACAGAGCCATGTTGGAATTGGCTGCTGCAAGGTTTGATGGAAATGAAAGATGCTCTGTGGACAGCTGATTTCAAACGACTAAACTGAATTTACAACTGTGGCCTAACCTAAACACACCCTTATAATGTGTAATGTAGCCGAAAAAACGGTGGTCAAAACAATCTGCAGAAGAACTAAAATAACTAGCTCTCTTCGTGGCGATTACAGCTAACGTCTAGGAGCAAAGTCACGACAGAAAAATTTGTTTTAGGCTGAAAGTAAACTGTAATTTCTCCCTGTCATTGGCTACCTGAAACTGTCCTCAAACTGGCTACACGAGTTGCTGTCCTTGTTGACACTTGATTACAGATGATTGGCGACAGAGGTAGGTTACAAACGAAAAACAAATCATAGGAAAGAAAATAAGTTCCTTGTGAGTATTGTTTACAATATTGTGTAATGTATTTTGTATGCAAACATCATGTGTAGTAACAACAATGACACGGTTTTCAATGAATAAAGGTAAAATTTTCAGTCACACTGCTATGGTTATCGTATTTTAGTCAACTGTGATACCTCTCGTGTAACATCACGGAACTTGGCAACAGCGCCTCCTTGAAGTCAGAGGACAACGGCGTAGGTTAAAGTGGCGAGTTGGTAGCCTCTTGTTACCAGGCTCGAATTCTACTGCTTCTGTTGTAAACAAAGAATTGTTAGTATGGGAGGACAACGTTAATCACAACGTTCAAAGTACCCACAGTATTTTAAATACTTGTGTATGTGGCTCCCAGTGCTCAGTGGAGAAGGCTATGAGAAACGGTGTACCCCATTCCCTGTCATAAATAAACCTTGGTTTGAGGATGAACTCAGCCTTAGATTGTTAATCGTTTTGTAGTATTAGCAGTGCGGTATTCCTAGATCTTCACCTCAGGTCGATCTAATGATTTCCACAGCTTCAGGAACACAACGTCATACCCCTAAGGCAAAAAAAAAATGCTGGGCTATCAGACGAAAAGATCGAAATGGCCCAGATTGTGCAGATATTGTTTGTAAACCTTTTCCTACCCGGAGAGTAAGCTGTTGTTATGGGGTAAATCTGTGAACGTTGCTGCTTAAGATGTTTTAAGATTAAACTAAATTCCTTCAACTACAACACTGCCGCATTTCGCCGGTTAGAAAGGAAAAAGCCCACTGACCAGAAAACTAATCTTTCACACTGAAAGGAGAAACGAGATGAAACATTTCAGGGGGGGGGGGGGGTTGGTCATGTGACTTTTATAAAGTCTACAAGTTTTATGCATTGCTTAGACTCTAGATTGCTGTTGCGCTGTTTTTACAAAGCCCAGTAAGTCAACTGCGTATTTACTAGTTAGGAAGAGCAGTTGTAAACAGTTTTTGCTACACAAAGGGTTGGGTTGGGTTGTTTTGGGGAGAAGACCAAACAGCAAGGTCATCGGTCTCATCGGATTCAGGAAGGACGGGGAGGGAAGTCGGCCATGCCCTTTCAAAGGAACCATCCTGACATTTGCCTGGAGCGGTTCAGGGAAATCAAGGAAAACCTAAATCAGGACGGCCGGACGCGGGATTGAGCCGTCGTCCTCCTGAATGCGAGTCCAGTTTGTTAACCACTGCGCCACCTCACTCGGACACAGACTTTGAATTTCTAGTTGGTGATTAAGTGTAAGGCCTGTGAGTGGGACCCGAAGACGTTGAAATACTTTAATACACTGTTCAAGTGGACACTACAGTTAGAGTAACTCGCCGACAGTGTGAACTTGGATGACGTAATACGGGTTTATTGCAACGAAAACAGTTCATCTTCAGCACTATTTTCTTCCTTGTACTACTTGAAACAGGTGACGTCAACCAAATCATCAGGAGAGAATGACAGCGAGACTTATCTGCTAAGTTGTGTTTACCGCCCGCCAGTTTTAGTATTTTACAAGCGTCGTTGCTAAGCACAAGTTTATGAAGTAGTGCAGCGCTATTTCAATTATCTAGTAACGTCTTCGTCAGTTAATTTAGATTTATGTAATCTAAGAATAACTGGAGATATCCGGTAACTTAAAAATATTCCGTAGACATGGAAAGAACTAAATAACTATTTGTTACGGTCCACTTTCCACAAAACGCCGCAACAATTTTCTGCGAATTAAATATTTATATTTTCACTGGCAATTGCTTCTTGAAGTGACCAAGAACCATTAAATGCTTCCTTCAAGCGTGCTTGTAGTATCAGCAGAATGAAGAACTCAGTAGAGATGATGACACCTTAAACTGAAGTTATAGGGAACTTGACACTCTGCAATGGTATTTCTCGACCTAAGAAATTTCTCGAAACCGTGAAAATTTCAAAATGGCTTCGAATCTTGGCTATAATGGCTAAAAGAGATTTTACATCCCGTTGACACGAGACTACTGTAATTTACGTGTCAGAAACCAAAAGATGAACAACCAGTTAATAAAGAACTGGACCTTTCCTCCGCGTCTAATTTCTTAGCTATGTGCGTCATACGTTATGACACAGTCATCCACATAACACCTGTGGGGTTAGATGGTCTGCAGGAATGCTTTTAGTACCTAAGTTTGGAGGTATGGGTTCCATTGCCACTTGCGTCTTTCGCTTTGAAAACACAAGAACGGGTTTTCTTCACGTCTAGTAATGCCAAGTGGAGAACGTCACGTTGCACCATCGTTCTACATCCTCATTATGAACGTCACATATCTTCGTTACCAACTGACGCAGAACCGGTTTAGTTTGGGCCATAGCAGAGGCGCAAGTCGCAGTAAACAGAAACTCTGTCGTCAGTGAGCTTGCTTACACTAGATACTTTATTTTATTAACGAGCCAGTAGTCACATCAGGTCCTAGGGCTGTTACTTTATTCTAACATGTGGCATTGAAAGTTTGATGCCAGACTGGAAGTCGAATCCGGATCTCCTCTCTCATGCCGTCCAACCCACAGGTTCTAACCCCGGTCCAGCATAAATATATTCGTGGTTTCATATCAAGCCCAAACATATGCACACCAAAACACAAGTGCAAATAACTTTCATTTTTAATGTCTCTTCATGTTTTGTCAACAATATCGATAGGGGTTGTTATTTCTAGTCTCACATCCCTGCATCCCATTCTCTGTTAGCAAACAATTCATGGATAGAAAACAACGGCGGTTGATGCTGTGTTCAAATCTTGGTCAAGCAAAAAAGTTGTATCATTATTTCAAATTCGAATATCTCGCAGCTAGTGAAAAATTCCGATATCTAACCTCTGATTTTATATAGTTATCAGTCTGATTTTGAGCTGGGTTCGAGCCCACATCCCAAAATTTACATCATGGCATTTCGTTTTAAACAAATGAAAACTTTGTCATTTGAAATTATATTACATCTTTTTCGTGGTTGGTTCACACGTAGATAAGGATCTTGACAGGACTCCAGGGAGAACACAGAAAGTTTCAAGTTCAGACTTACTAACTGATACAGGTGGAAACTGTACGTCTCTTAATGCCTGGTCACCAATGACGAGCGTTCCTGTGATAGAGTTGCAGTCAGGCACGAAGGTCTTGGTTGGTTACAGTATCTATGGGTAATTGGTTTCAATCTAGATCCAGAACAAAAAAGTTCGTGATGTTGTTTAAAGTTCAGACATATGGACAAATAATAGCTCTGTCATGAGTACAAGAAAAATGCAGCTGAAGTTAAACGTTTCCATAGAGAGCTCTCCGGGATTAATCGCGTTTCTTTAACGACGTTTCAGATGTGTGAGAAAAGATTTCAAAGAGCAAAATTTCATCGAATTGTCAGAAAAGTTGGGAAGTCCAAATATTGTCTCAAAATTACTTGTTCTAAAAAAATTTAATTTTGCCTAGAGATTGCTGGAATGATTTGCATGACAGAGTTGGTAAACTCAAATTCTAATGAGTGTGGTAATGATTTTGAAATGTCACTTACTGTAATGAAATTAAAAAATCGTGTGGCATTGTTGGCTGGGAGGTCCCATCCGAGGAAGTTCGGCCCCTGAGTGCAAGCTTTATATCAGTCGACGCCACACTGGGCGACTTGCGTGCCGGTGATGAGGATGAAATGACGATGAGAACAACACAACAGCCAGTCCATGAGCGAAGAAAATCTCCAACACAGCCGGGAATCGAACCCGGACACGCTGAATGGGAAGCAAGCACGTTACCACGCAGCTAAGCAGGCTCACCGCTTTCTGTAATAAAATGACTCGATAGGCGTTAAGGACGTCTCATCTTGAATGACTCGTTTGCTAGTATTTGCTACATCGTGGTGTTCATTTACACGTGGAGTTTTTATCTTAAAGAACAGTGTTCTCTAAAGATCTCTTCTGGTATCATTTTTGTATAGTCAAAGGTCTGTATTTACTTATTTACATATTTAGTTATTTACGAGGGCAGTTCAATAAGTAATGCAACACATTCTTTTTCTGAAACAGGGGTTGTTTTATTCACCATTGAAACACACCAGGTTATTCCCCATTCTTTTAGCTACACAACACTATTTTTCAACGTAATCTCCATTCAATGCTACAGCCTTACGCCACCTTGAAATGAGGGCCTGTATGCCTGCGCGGTACCATTCCACTGGTCGATGTCGGAGCCAATGTTGTACTGCATCAATAACTTCTTCATCATCCGCGTAGTACCTCCCACGGATTGCGTCCTTCATTGGGCCAAACATAAGGAAATCCGACGGTGCGAGATCGGGGCTGTAGGGTGCATGAGGAAGAACAGTCCACTGAAGTTTTGTGAGCTTCTCTCGGGTGCGAAGACTTGTGTGAAGTCTTGCGTTGTCATGAAGAAGGAGAAGTTCGTTCAGATTTTTGTGCCTACGAACACACTGAAGTCGTTTCTTCAATTTCTGAAGAGAAGCACATTACACTTCAGAGTTGATCGTTTGACCACGGGGAAGGACATCGAACAGAATAACCCCTTCAGCGTCCCAGAAGACTGTAACCATGACTTTACCGGCTGAGGGTATGGCTTTAAACTTTTTCTTGGTAGGGGAGTGGGTGTGGCGCCACTCCATTGATTGCCGTTTTGTTTCAGGTTCGAAGTGATGAACCCATGTTTCATCGCCTGTAACAATCTTTGACAAGAAATTGTCACCCTCAGCCACATGACGAGCAAGCGATTCCGCACAGATGGTTCTCCTTTGCTCATTATGGTGTTCGGTTAGACAACGAGGTACCCAGCGGGAACAAACCTTTGAATATCCCAACTGGTGAACAATTGTGACAGCACTACCAACAGAGATGTCAAGTTGAACACTGAGTTGTTTGATGGTGATCCGTCGATCATCTCGAACGAGTGTTTTCGCACGCTCCGCCATTGCAGGAATCACAGCTGTGCACGGTCGGCCCGCACGCGGGAGATCAGACTGTCTTGCTTGACCTTGCGGCGATGATGACACACGCTTTGCCCAACGACTCACCGTGCTTTTGTCCACTGCCAGATCACCGTAGACGTTCTGCAAGCGCCTATGAATATCTGAGATGCCCTGGTTTTCCGCCAAAAGAAACTCGATCACTGCCCGTTGTTTGCAACGCACATCCGTTACAGACGCCATTTTAACAGCTCCGTACAGCGCTGCCACCTGTCGGAAGTCAATGAAACTATACGAGACGAAGCGGGAATGTTTGAAAATATTCCACAAGAAATTTCCGGTTTTTTCAACCAAAATTAGCCGAGAAAAAAAATGTGTTGCATTACTTATTGAACTGCCCTCGTATTTACACGCCAAGTTCTGGAGGACCCAGTAGAGGAGCAAATCTCCAAGGTCATGGAACGTGTAAGAACATGAAATTACAACATAAAAGTAATAATAGATAAAAATAAAATGTTTATGATCCCAAGAAAGGTCAAGCCATAAGTTCAAGTAAACGCAATCAGCAATACCACATAAGAATCAGCTTAATTTTTTAAGGAACTCCTCGACAGAATAGAAGGAGTAACACATGAGGACACTCTTTAGTTTGAATTTGAAGCCGCGTGGGTTATTGCTAAGACATTTCAATTCTTATGGTAGCTTATTGAAAATGGATGCAGCTGTATACTGTACACCTTTCTGCACAAGATTTAAGGAAGTCCGAACAAAATGCAGGTAGATTTCTTTCGAGTATTAACTGAGTGAAAGCTGCTTATTCTGTGGAATAAGCTGGTACTGTTAATGCGAAACGACAGTAAGGAATATATATAAACTGAGAAGCCAGTGTCAACATACCCAGATCACTGAACAGGAGTCAACAAGAGGTTAGCGAATTTACACCACTTATTCCCCAAACCGCCGATAACTAAGCCAAAAATATACTTTTAGTGTGGGAAGAGTTACCCCAAAATATAATACCATACGACATAAGTGAATGAAAATAAGCAATGTAAACTAATTCACTTAGTTCAGATACTGTTCGAATAGTAAAAACGTCAGAATTAAGTCTTTGAACAAGCCCCTGGGCTTTCCACGACAGTTTACTATCTATCTGAACACCTATAAATTAGAACTATTTAGTTTCACTAATCATATGCCCATTGTGTGAAATTAAAAAGTCGTGTTTGTTGAATTGTGTGTTGTAAACTGTAAAAACTAAGTTTCACTGTGATTTAGCTTTAGTTTATTTTCTATAATCCAAGAACTTATGTCATGAACTGCACTGCTACAAACCGAGTCAGTGTTGCACACAACATTCTTTACTACCAAGCTAGTGTCACGAGGAAAACGAAATATTTTAGTTACCCTTAATACTAGAGGGAATATCTTTTATGTAAGTAAGGAACAGGAGTGGCCCCAACACTGTTCCCTGGGGCACCCCCCCCCCCCCATTTGACTCAATACTGCAGATAGATCAAATGACCTGCTAGAAAGCTACATTTTGTGGGCTGTTTATAAATCAGGCGAAACGCAATCCAAGTCTTTTGGGTATGATAGTATATTATGTAGGTCTGATAGAGGTTTTGGAGGATTGATGATATCATTTAATCTTCAGTCTTACAAGCTGTCGCTGTCACTTTCCAGTTGGGTGGGTTATACTAACGAGGAGAAAGGGACAAGTGGCTTAGCCAGATTTTCCAGAATATTAGTTCAGTGGAAGAGGAGTCAAAATAAACGTGCACATGTCTCCGCTTATCTGTTGCCTATATACCAAGGAAACGCCGGTCACAGTTTTCGATGTAATTTATACAGGGTGGTCCATTGATCGTGACCAGACAAATATCTCACGAAATAAGCGTCAAACGAAAAAACTACAAAGAACAAAACTTGTCCAGCTTGAAGGAGGAAACCAGATGGCGCTATGGTTGCCCCACTAGATGCCACTGTCATTTGTCAAACGGATATCAATTGCGTTTTTTTGAATAGGAATTCCAATTTTTATTACATATTCGTGTAGTACGTAAAGAAATATGAATGTTTTAGTTGGACGACTTTTTTCGCTTTGTGATAGATGGCTCTGTAATAGTCACAAACGTATAAGTAAGTGGTATCACCTAACATTCCGCCAGTACGAACGGTATTTGCTTCGTGATACATTACCAGTGTTAAAATGGACCGTTTACCAATTACGGAAAAGTTCGATATCGTGTTGATGTATCGCTATTGTGATCTAAATGCCCAATGCTGCTCGGTATCCTGGACGACCTCATCCAAGTGTCCGGACCGTTCGCCGGATAGTTACGTTATTTAAGGAAACAGGAAGTATTCAGCCACATACGGAACGTAACCACGACCTGCAACAAATGATGACGCCCAAGTAGGTGTTTTAGCTGCTGCCTCAGCTAATGCGCACATCAGTAGCAGACAAATTGTGTAAGAATCGGGAATCTCAAAAACGTCGGTGTTGAGAATGCTACATCAACATCCATTACACCCGTACCATATTTCTATGCACCAGTAATTACATGGCGACGACTTTGAACGTCGTGTACAGTTCTTCCACTGGCAACAACAGAAATTACGGGACGATGACAGAGTTTTTGCACGCGTTCTATCTAGCGACGAAGAGTCATTCACCAACAGCAGTAACGTAAACTGGCATAATATGCACTATTGGGCAACGGAAAATCCACGATGGCTGCGACAAGTGGAACATCAGCGACCTTGGCGGATTAATGTATGCTGCGTCATTGTGGGAGGAAGGATAATTGCCCCCATTTTATCGATGGCAATATAAGTAGTGCAATGTATGCTGATTTTCTATATAATGTTCTACCGATGTTACTACAAGATGTTTAACTGCATGACAGAAGGGTGATGTACTTCCAACATTATGGATGTCCAGCACATAGCTCAGGTGCGGTTGAAGTGGTACTCAATAACATATTTCATGAGAGGTGGAGTGGTCCTCGTAGCACCGTACCATGGCCCGCACGTTCACCATATCTGACGTCCCCGGATTTCTTTCTGTGGGGAAAGCTGAAGGATATTTGCTATCGTGATCCACCGACAACGTCTGACAGCAAGTGTCAGAGCATTGTCAATGCATGTGCGAACATTACGGAAGGCGAACTATCCCTGTTGAGAGGTATGTCGTTACTCGTATTGCCAAATGCATTCAGATTAACGGACATCATTTTGAGCATTTATTGCATTAATGTGGTATTTACAGGTAATCACGCTGTAACAGCATGCGTTCTCGGAAATGATAAGTTCACGTTGGAACAACCGAAATAAAATGTTCAAATATACGTACGTTCTGTATTTTAATTTAAATCCTACCCGTTAGCAAATGTTCGTATAAAATTGTGAGCCATATGTTTGTGACTATTACAGCGCCACCTACCACAAGGAGAAAACAGTGGTCCAACTAAAACATTCATATTTCTTTACGTACTACACAAGTATGTAATAAAAAATGGGGTTCCTATTTTTAAAAAACGCAATTGATATCCGTTTGACATATGACAGTGGCATCTAGCGGGCCAACCATAGCCCCATCTGGTTTCCCCCTTCAAGCTAGACAAGTTTCGTTCTTTGTAGTTTTTTCGTTTGACGCTTATTTCGTGAGATATTTGGCCCGGTCACGATCAATGGACCACTCTGTATACATTGTGGAGCATAATAACCTCAGCCTAAGTCGTGTCACGGTGGCTGGCATCGCGTGTTCTTCTCGTAAGTGTGTTCTACTGTTGTTATTTCTTTCGATAATTTCGAAATCAGATTGTGTGATTAAATTGATAATAGAGATATTAATACTTGCATAACAAAGCATAGATTCAGTATATCAGGACATAGTTCTTCCCTTCCCTTCCTCTCCCATCCCATCCCACCCCCATCCCTTCCCAACACAACGCGTCCTGTCCCGTCGAATCCCGACCCATCCTGTCTTGTCCCGCCCCGTCCAATCACGTCCCACCACGTCACATCACTTCACGTCACTTTACTTCACTTCATCGCACTGCGCCGTGCTTTGCAGCGTTGCGACTCACTGCACAGCACTGGGTCGCACTTTACTTCACTTTGCTTCACTTCACTTTGCTTCCCTTCACTTTGTTTCACTGCACTGAACTGCACTGCCTTGTACTTTGCTTCACTTCACTGCACAGCACTTTGCTTCACTTCACTGCTCTTCACTTCACTTCACATCGCTGCATTTCACGTAGTGCAATAGTTCACAAGACAGTTGACCGCTTACAAACCAACTGCCTGCTGCAAGTTCAAAGCCAGGAAGAACAGACAACGAGACCTCTAGGAGTCCCAGCATTTCAGCCCATATGACTTGTCACGCCAGCTCCAATTATACAGCCTAAAACCAGGCTGCCAAACGGAAGCTGATAGCACATAAGCTACAACTGAAAGACGCAATAATCTTCACTGATGTGCTGATTTTATAATGAGATTCACGTCTCTGATGATTTCAGTATGTTACAGAAGAAGAAGAGATCGTTGGTGGCCAGGAACGATGGTAACTTGCCCACTAGTGACACATTCTGGCACCATGAGTGGACTGTCGTTGTGTGACCGCATAATCCACCAGCAATCGTAACATCATTCATTCCTTTTTTTTCCACGGCTTATGGTGGCGCTTTCTTTCCTTTACACTAACGATTCGCTTCAATAGATCTCATCAACTGTGTCGCAGAGGAAGATGTAAGGACAACATGGCAGGTCCACATCAAGGAAATCCTTTCTTAGCGGCGACGGTAGAGACTTTTGTGATGATCACCTGGCCATGTCGGGTGTGGAGAGGCCCCACAATAGAGGGTCAGATGACAAGAGGGGGGGGGGGGGGAAGCTAAAGTCGTGCACTAAATACAGGAGAAAGGTAGGCCTTTGTGTAAGTTGCAAGCAAGAAAGAGAGTTCGTGAGAGAGAAACAGTGTGTACTACACATCCTGGTTTTATTCGTCACAGAGATAGAGTGGCCTATTGTGCGGTGTTGCTCAAGAATTAAGGATCCTCTACAACTAGAGGAGGCAGCTGGCGTCGAAGGAATTCTGCAATGCTCTGTACGATCCTATAAAGCTGTCACCGAACATCCACAAGAGATGTAGCTCACAGGACAGTTGTTTGGCCAAATGTTGCGTGTTGCTGATCAGTGTGGGAGCGTTACCAAGTTTCACTATCAGGAGAGAAAGAGGAGATCCGACGTAGATCGGCACTGGATAGTTTAATCGGCGCGAGAGCATTACGGAGTTGCACAACAAGCATTAGCAGCAGACACTACAAGACAGGCATTGTTCATATCAGAGAAATACCTAGAAAGTATATTCCAGCGAGCCATATTGCTTCATCCCATATACATTTCGCAAAATCGCCGCAAGGAGAAGAATGGTAATTAGGAGGTTTACTGACAATCATTCTTCCTACTCGCCAGTCTGCTATGGAGCAGGGAAGGGAGGTGCAGGTAGCACTGGCAGATATACCCTCAGCGACAGTCTGTAAGCTTACTTTCACATTAACATAAACGAAAGAAGTAAGTAAAAGAGAGAGTGACTACATCGTCCCATCACCAGTTTCTATGACACTTATAGAATCAATACAAATATAAAGATATAAATCCTCATACAATAATATGAATAAAATTTTTAAAAAATTCCAGAAAAATCGGTTTTCAGACAAACGAGATGAGTAGTAATAACGATATGTCATTCACTATTAAGCAGAGCACTTGGGGCCAAAGTGACAGCTCAAGAAAGTCTACTAGAGCCCATTCCTTCCCTTTCCTTTACTCCCCTTCCCTTTCTTTCCCTTCCCTTCCACTCCCCCACGCCTTCCTCTTCCCCATACCTTCTCTGACCCCATGCCTTCCCCTTCCCTTGCCTCCCCTTTCCCATGCCTTGCCTTGCCTTCCCCTTCCCTTGCCTTGCATTCACCTTCTCATGCCTTTCCTTCCCCTTCCCTTGCCTTGCCTTCCCCTTCCCTTGCCTTGCCTTCCCCTCCCCTTGCTTTGCTTTCCCTTTGTCTTGCCTTCCCCTTGCCTTGCCTTCCCCTTACCTTGCCTTGCCTTCCCCTTCCCTAGCCTTGCCTTCCCCTTCCCTAGCCTTGCCTTACCAATTCCTTGCCCTGCCTTCCACTTCCCATGCCATGCCTTCTCCTTCCCTTAACTTGCCTTCCCCTTCCCCTTGCCTTTCCTTCCCCTTCCTTTGCCTTGCCTGCCCCTTCCCTTGAATTGCATTCCCCTCCCTTGCCTGGCCTCCTTCTTCCCTTGCCTTGCCTTCCCCTTCCCTTGCATTGCCTTCCCCTTCCCTTGCCTTACCTTCCACTTAACTTGCCTTGCCTTACCCTTCCCTTGCCTTGCCTTCCGCTTCCCTTGCCTTGCCTTCCCTTTTGTTTGCCTTGCATTCCTCTTCCCTTGCCTTGCCTTCCCCTTCCCTTGCCTTGTCTTCCCTTGCCTTGTCTTCCTCTTCCCTTGCCTTGCCTTCCCCTTCCCTTGCGTTGCCATCCCCTTCCCTATCCTTGCCTTATTCTTCCCTTGCTTTCCCTTCCCCTTCCCTTGCCTTGCCTTCCCCTTCCCTTGCTTTGCCTTCCCCTTCGCTTGCCTTGCCTTCCCCTTCTCTTGCTTTGCCTTCCTCTTCAATTGCCTTGCCTTCCCCTCCCCTTCCCTTGCCTTCCCCTTGCCTTGCCTTCCCCTTCCCTTGCCTTGCCCTCCCCTTCCCTTGCCTTGCCTACCCATTCCCTTGCTTTGCCTTCCCCTTCCCTTGCCTTGCCTTCCCCTTCCCTTGCTTTGCCTTCCCCTTTGGTTGCCTTGCCTTCCCCTTACTTTGCATTGCCCACCCGATGCCTTGTCTTGCCCTACCCTTGCCTTGCCTTCCCTTACCTTGCCTTCCCCTTCCCTTGCCTTGCCTTCCCCATCCCTTTCCTTGCCTTCCCCTTCCCTTGCCTTCCCCTTGCCTTGCCTTCCCCTTCCCTTGCCTTGCCTTCCCCTTCCCTTGCCTTGCCTACCCATTCCCTTGCCTTGCCTTCCCCTTGCCTTACCTTCCCCTTCCCTTACTTTGCCTTCCCCTTCCCTTGCCTTGCATTCCCCTTCCCTTGCCTTGCCTCCCCGTTCCCTTGTCATGCCTCCCCTTCCCCATGCCTTGCCTTGCCTTCCCCTTCCCTTGCCTTGCCTTCCCCTTCCCTTCCCTTGTGTTCCCCTTCCCTTGCCCTGTGTTCCCCTTCCCTTGCCTTCCCCTTTCCTTGCCTTGCCTTCCCCTTCCCTTGCCTGGCCTCCTTCTTCCCTTCCCTTGTGTTCCCCTTCCCTTGCCCTGCATTCCCCTTCCCTTGCCTTCCCCTTTCCTTGCCTTGCCTTCCCCTTCCCTTGCCTTGTCCTCCCCTTCCCTTGCCTTTGCCCTCCCTTGCCTTCCCCTTGCCTTTCCTCCCTTTCCCTTGCCTTGCCTTCCCCTTCCCTCGCCTTGGCTTCTCCTTCCCTTGCCTTGCCCTCCCCTTCCCTTGCCTTGCCTTCCCCTTCTCTTGCATTGCCTTCTCCTTCGCTTGCCTTGCCTTCCCTTGCCTTGCCTTCCCCTTCCCTTGCCTGCCATGCCCTTCCCTTGCCTTGTCTTCCTCTACTTCTCGTCCCTGTGCCTTGCCTTGCCTTGGCCTTGGCCTTCCCTTTCCTTTCCCATCTCCCTGTCGCTCTGCCCACTCCGCAGCTGAGAGGCGGTCATCTGTATATCTGCCAGTTGTGTATCTGCCTGGCAACGCCTCATCTCTGCGCGACGCAACCCACACAGCAGCAGCGGCTGGCGGGGCGCCTCGCATCAGGCAGGAGCTGTGACAGGTGTCCAGACTGCCGCGGCTGATATAGCATGAAGAGTACAGTGGAACTTCGTCTATCTTGCAGTCATCAATCTGTATCGCTAGTTCATCTGGAATGGACATCTTTCTTTTTTAAGTACTGTAATTGTATTCAATACTCTAGAACGATAACGGAAACAAATGTCGATGAGAGTCATTATCTAAATTCAGCCAACGATAATATAGAGATCCTGGCATGGAGTCACTTAACAAGTGACCACTGTACTGCTCCTTGTGAGTAAAAATTTTCTCAAAGAGAATGAAGATGGAAGAGCCCATGAACAAAATGTTAGATCCGTGGCGAACGACGGTTAGAGAAGTATTCTTGAAAGACATTGCCGCTGAATTTCGTGATGGAATTTCAGTGGTGTCACGGCGGAAGGATAATCTATCACCGAACTTCTGTGTGTCCACTGTTCCAGTTTTTACACTGGATAAAGAGACTGCTAGTAATGTCGGATCGTCGTGGTTCGTTGCAGTATTTCTAGACATTCCAGTATTCCCATCCACAGGTGTTAAAGACGTAAATGACTGGCAGTGAAATGGCAGCGAGCCTGACTACGCTATGATTTCATCTGACGAAATTACCGCCGGTTGTTAGTCTACAGGCAATGACTAATGTATATATGAAGATGGCATCTGTTCTTTCGGACACGTCCGATGCCATCTTCATACATATGTAGTGAAGGCTCACTGGCCATTTGACCATCTTCTTCTGTGCTGATGCGAAGTCAGTGCCCGAACTCTTACGAAAATCGGCAGTAAAGCCGCGAGTAATGAGTATAATGGGCAGGGGCACTATGCATTTAGTGCAGGGTAATAAGTTGCGAATGTGGGTCTCACGGCAGGCGTGTCAGAGGTAAGTCCTTGCAGTCGCACTATCCTCTTTGTCCTCAGTGGCTCAGGTAGATAGAGCGTCTGCCTTGTAAGCAGGAGATCCCGAGTTCGAGTCCCTGTCGGGGCACACATTTTCAACTGTCCCTGTTTACTTATATCGACGCCTGTATGCAGCTAGGGGTATTCATTTCGTTGTAATGACGAATGTGATGACGGGTTAGCTAATCATGTCCTTGGGAAGAATACAGAGACAAAACGCAATTGGCCACAATAATCATTGGTTTCAAACCCAGGCAGAAACGACTTTGGATAAACTAATGCAGGTGAACTGCTCAAGTGATCATGCTGGACGTAAACGACCTAATACTTTGGCTCAAGATATTCTATAAAAATCACTGTTTTGTTTTTGATATCTATTCAAAATTTTTGTAAAATAATATGTAATCTGCGTTTTTATGTAAAATAAATGTGTAGTGGATGTTTATGGCATTTACCGAGTGTCGAAATAATTCCTCCAGAATTGCTGGTCATACGAACTTGGACAATGTGGATGACCTATCGCTCTATCCTGTCTTGATGGACGGATTTCCAACTCTATGCTTCAATCAACTTCCAGTTAACAGTCTCACACAAAAATTATGTATAACGAAAGTCTCATATTTCGAGCTACTTCCAGTAACAGGAGACTAATGAAAATGACTACAAAACCTTTACTGGTAACTTATTTCAGTTTACAGTTTGATGTAGTATAATGCTAGAAGTATTTCACTGACGTTAGTAGGATAACTTCTATTCGCATGATTTTCTCTCTTCTTGTCAACAGTGACAAAAATGAAACCGTTTACTAAACAACCCGAACCGCAGAGTACTCTAAACCTCCCCAATTCCACAAGGGAAAAACGGACCACCCAATTAACAAGTAACAACCTTCCCATGAGTGGGCAAACAGAGAAGAATGGTGGGACGACCCCAAAACAAAGCGGCTGGTGACCTCACTAAGAAAACAAGTAGAATTTAAGAAGTAAATGAAACAACATATCTCCAATCACTTTTCTAATAAACTGCGATATCTGGCGAAGACCTGGCGCAGCACCCCCAACGCTCTCCCGAACCATCCGCTGCCAGCCGCTTCAACGGACGCAGGAAGGCGCGCCGCTCTCCCGTCTCACGGCGTCGCAGCTCGCCCCGGCCGGCCCGATATCGTGGTTTCGCTCCTGTTGCTCTCGTGTGAACCGCGAACGCATTACCCCTTTCTATACGGCGCTGCCCACTGGACTCACGTGGGGACCTCACATGCACCGACGCTCAAGGCGGACAAAGTCACCTTGTGTCTCACTGCGCGACCGACCATCCGACCGATCCAACCGCCAATGACCATTGAACGAGCAACTCGACCAGACTGGCGGCCTAACGCCAGGCTCAGATGCAGGAACTCAGCCCCGACCGGGCGACCACTCGCTGAGTTCTCTTACTGGCGGAGTGGCAAGACTCCCATTTTCTTGCTTTAAAGTTTTATCCAGACGACAGACGTACTAGCACTCCGACGACAGACAGACACTAACAGCCGCACAAATGCAAACGAGAGACAGACCAGCATCTGGTGACGCCAGACTGACCTAGCCTCACTCCGACTAACCCCTCTACCGAGTTCATAGCACCCATTAAATGCACGTGAACAGGCAACCTGTCCGCTTTGCCACCAGAGGGAGACACAAAAGCTGCGATTACCGCAGCGGCGCCACCGCCAGAAATGGAGGGCGACTACTTCACACAACGCGCTGCAGCGCGCTCTTCAAATAGATTTTTTTTTCTTTTTTTTACCAAGGCTCAGATGGTATGACCATAAATAGAAGGAGAAATGAAATGTGTTATAAGAGAAAGTCGGACAAATAAGGGACTCCTCCCAATCCTGTAAAAACGCAAATGGTTTCAGCTAATTGGTAAATTACAAGACTCCAGAGTAAGTGACCGTGCAAGAGATTGTAGCAGGTGACTGAGTGTGCTTTTACCACGTACTGATTTCATGGTAGAGCAGAAAGAAAGCAGTACTTGGTCACAAAGTTATCAGCAGACGGAATGCGACGATGTAAAGTAGAGTAAATTACTATACAGGGTGTCCCATTTACCTTGAACACTCTAAATAACTGTTGTCCAGATGAAAATTACAAAATGTTTCAAGCAAATGTTCTCTAGACGTCAGTGGAACATCAATCAGCATGATTTCCTACGTTGGAGCTTTGTTTCTTTACAGAGGTATGAACAGCGGTATGATTCACTGAATCCATTCACTGAAACACAACGTTATTAATTACATAGCACAACATTGACTTGGAGCCCGTGATTAGAAACTCGTCTACTTGCTGGAGCTGTCGGAAAATAAATGCAAACCAAGTAGAAACATAACACAAAATTGACTGACTCTGCTGTACCACTGCCCTGGAGTAGACCATTCAAAGATGCTCAAAGGGGTGACCCTGGACACCAATACACTGGTGAACTTGTTGAATGGAAGAATTATTTACTGCTTCCAGTGTTGCCTGCTGAAGAGAATTACAAGCAAGCACGATACGTTCCTGCATGTCCTCTGGAACTGTTGTTATATCGCGATAGACAACGTCTTTAATGCATCCCCAAAGAAAAAAGTCCAGAGGATGTAAATCAGGAGACCTAGCAGGCCAAGTAATTGCTTCTCCTCGACCAATCCATCTTGCAGGATACCTTCGCTTCAGAACGCGACGAGCACGCAAGGCATTATGTGCTGGACATCCATTGTGTTGATACCACATAAGCATTCTGGTTCTTAGCGGCACTTCATCCAGAAGAGGAGGAAGAATTTGGTCGAGGAAGTTGGCATACGCTGTGCCGTTTGGACTACCATTGATGAAATAAGGGCCAATAATTGTGGTACCAAGCATCTCGCACCAGTCGTTAACCCTCCGTTGACGCAGATGTTCCACCTGTCTAAGCCATCATGGGTTTTCGCTGGACCAATAATGAGGTTTCCTTGTATTTACCTGTCCTTTGTTTGAGAAGGAACATTATCGGTGAACAGAACATTGGAGAAGAAGTTGGCGAGGATTTGCTGCTGTGCCTACTGACAGAATGTACACAATTCTGTAAATCATTCCCATGCAATTCTTGATGTAGGTGTACATGGTAAGGATGGAACCGGTGACGTGTAAGACTGGTTTTAGGAATGCCAATCTGGTGTTCAAACAGTCGTGTGCACACATGTGGATTCATAGCAACGGAAGCGAGAACAGGAACTTCGGCAGCTTCGTCTGTGCGAGTGTTACGACGGTTCCGTTGTCGTGGGTTAAACTTCCCGTTTCCTGAAGCGTAGAACAAGACGAGAAAACATCCGTCGGGAAGGTGGGTTCTTGTCAGGATATGGCTCTCTGTACAGTTCCGCTGCCTGCGTGGCAGTTCGCCTACTTTAAACAACAATAACAACAACAACAATAAAAGAAACGTTATATCCATGTAGTTTGTAGGAAGGACAGCCTTTGCTGTATACCTACTCTACACAACAGTATTTAACAGGACTAAACTACTATACTAAATGTACCCGTACATAAGAAAACAGTACTGGAATTACTGTTCTGCTAACTTACATTCCCCATTTCTACCTTCTCTTCGTTGGTGTACATTCTACTCACACAACCCTTCAACTGATGGTAATTGATGGAATGACGGACGTGCATTCCACTTATGTTCACATTTTTCCTCCGTCAACGCCAGCACATGGATGTGTTCCATTACGCCGAGTACTTGCATTAAGCACTGGGAGCGTCAACGTCAGTGTTGTATTATGTAATTAATAATGTTGTGTTGCAGTGAATGGTACACTGTGATACATTTCTGAATAGGTCTTTAGAAGAGAAAATGAATTACCGAATAAAAAATTAAGGGTGCTAATTAAAAAAGTCATACCGTTGTTCGTATCTTTGTAAAAAACAAAGCTACAACGAAGGCAATCATGCTGATTGATGTCCCCCCGACGGATAAAGATCATTTGCTTGAAACATTTTGTAATTAGCATCTGGATAAACAGTTATTTAGGGTGATCAAGATAAATGAGACGTCCGGTATACCCGCCAGGGAGATCCAGACTGTCTCAGATGTGTGATATGAAGTTATTTCTACGAGGGACAGGTGCGGAGGAATGCCGGTGGCCTTACTCTCCACACTATCCTATTTTCAGAGCGCAGGATTTCACTGAGTATACTATGTATGTCATCTGGGTACAGTTACCGCAAATGCCAGGGTAATCCCAAAAGTAAGGTCACCTATTTCTTTATAAGTACATAGACCTGTTTATTTCTACAATGGTTTATATCAGTTTACTGCTTGAAAATATGGCTATTTTTCGACATAATCACCATTTCTGTCGACGCATTTTTGTAGACGCTGTGGCTGAAGCGCTGGGCCCACACTTAACGCTGACACTGAAAAAACTCAAACGGGCAATTCAGAAGTGGAGAAGAGGAATGTTGAACAAGGGAGTACACATTCTCCATTACAATGTTCGCCCATATATCGCTCGGCAAAACGTTGCTCTCCGGCAACAGTTTCAGTGGAACATAATCACCCACCCACCCTACAGTTCTGGCTTGGCCCCCAGTGACTATCACCTGTTCCCTAGGTTAAAAGAACATCTGGCCGGAAAGCGTTTCAGCTCCGACGACGAGGTGAAAGCATGACGGCAACCTGGTATGACACGGGCATACAAAGACTGTCACAGCGTCTACAAAAATGCATCGACAGACATGGTGATTATGTCGAAAAATAGCTAAATGTTCAAGCTGTAAACTTATGTAAAGCACTGTACAAATAAACAGGTCTATGTACTTATAAAAAAATAGGAAACCTTACTTTTGGGATTACCCTCGTATCTACAACAGAGACAGTGAAAGGGGAAGGTGTTTGTCAATCGGTTGCTACCAGCGCCCTGAATGAGATTATAATTGCACAGAAGGGACAAACTAACGCAGAGCAAACGTTTCAACACATTCAGAAGATACCAGCACTGAGTCACGACGACAGGAATCTCGTCTTCAGGTAATCCTGGTCCTTACCTGTAAAGTCTCTGTCCATCTACAGCAGAGAATCATCCACCATACCCCAAATGCAGCAGATACTGAGTGAGTCGGTCACCACTACGACTTAAGTAGACGTTAGTGTCCCCAACTACATGCTGTATGATCTAACGAATTTACAAATTTAGCAACAGCCTGAGATCTAGTGGACTGGATCTTCTGAGAGAGGAAGAGAGTTGCACCGTCTGTCAGTCCATGCCTGTAGCTGGGCAGACCAGCTCGCTACTTGCAGAATCGTACTGCCAGATCAGAATACTGCTGAGGCAGCTGCAGTAGCGAGCTGAATAACCTCATACCGTGACCTTATATTACCCTGCCTCAGTCCATATATGGTCTGAGGTGGGATCAGTCACAAAAAAAGCTGGGAAACTGGTCACAAACATTGACAGCCCAGTATTAGCAGGGCATTGTCTTTGACTGCTGCTAATGCCAAAAAGTACTCCAGGTCAGCCAATAACCTGAAGTGGGTGACCCAACCTCAACCAACTGCTACATTTGCTAGCCACTGGCATACAGACCTCTCCTACATCTGATGCTGCCAAGACCTGAACTAGAGCCGTCAAACCTCAGGGTAACACCAACTAACTTCTGGGTATCAACAGAGGGCCTTGGCTTCAGAGGCTGCTCACCAGCGTGCCTCAAATCTCAGCCACATCCGAGCTACCAACCATCCAATGCACAGTACACATGCTTTGCTACCACAAAAATTGCTGGCACACTACTGGCCGTGCGTGTATCACTGGACTGTTGTGCCACCACTTGCTCACGCTGTTGTCCCGCATTGAAGGCCTAACCTATCATCACTTGTCACCAATGGGTAGCACATCCAGTACTTCGACAGCCGTGCCATATCGCCATCTGTTGCAGCGTCACTAGTGGTTATAGTGCACAGCTATTGTAATGCAAATTATATCTACTGGGATATTTATTGACAATTTAAATGCATCTGTGACAATGATCTTGATGTATTACAAAGTTCCTCAATTATGCAGATTATTTTGTGTTATTATATCTGCTTGGTTACTGTATCTCTCGCCACCATTTGCAAACATAAGTGTTCAGTCACATTTATTGTTGCATTGATATGTTCCTTCCCAGTCCTGCTGTGAAGAGAATTTTGCCCCAAATGTATGAACACAGCCTTCTACTGCCTGTAGAATTCACCTGGTGGACGTCCTTTTATGTTCAGTGTGTAGTTGAGGTCTAATTGCTGGATGAACTCCACTTTTTAGTTTCATATATTGACATTTTCAACGTGGATTTACTTAGAATCATAAATTCATTACATTCATGTTCCTTATTATGAATATCACTACTGTGTTGGCTGTTTTTATTGTGTGATACCCTTGACCACTGAAACCATTCAAAAGTAGTGTGCTGTGAGCAGGATTCCAAGGATGAATGAATAATAAAAGGGTAATTCTCTCAAAAATTTTATTTTCTGCAAGAATAATAGGATGAAGGTGAAAGATTGTTTAACAACTATTTTAATCCACAAATTAAAGATACATATAAATGTTATAGTTTCATCGATATAGCAAGAATATGTTTTTGACTTATAACACTGATGCTAAATTCTTCTCTCTTCCATTTAAACTTCCGTTTCCTCTGTTATAAAAATGTCCATACTTCGGTTTCCCATGTATTCTTGAATCAATATAAGGGCATATTTCTGGAATTGAATTTCTGTTGATACAAATCCCATTTCTTTTAAATGGAATGTGACAACAGATTGATTCTCTACTTCTTCCTGAAATATAAGCAAATACACTTAAATTTATTTCACGTGTGAACTGTTTTGGAGATATTCTAGTGTCTGTAGAGTACCAAAATAAGTGACAATGGTAAAAGTATGTAAGTATAAAAACAAACTTTTAAATTAAATACTTAAAGTATCCCAATAATTCTTGGATTTTTTATTTATAGCGGAATAATTGATAACAAAAAATATATACTCCTCATTATGTTATTATGAGGCAAGGAAAATTAAACTAAAATTATCAGTTTTCTCACGAATTATATGACACACTGAAGAAAGAAAAGTGTGAAGTGTGTGATATTGAGTTTCTACTCATGCGTTTTCCACGTTCTTGAAATGGAGTGTGTGTTTTACTGTACTTAATTTATATTACAATAACAAGCTGATAAAGCAAAAAACTGTGATCAGCTGATTGACATCACGTTTGTCCACCTTTGAAGAACTCTAGTGCTGTGTGGCATGAATTCAGGAATTCGTTGGTAGGTTTGCAGACGCCTTGCCACACGTCACGTGGACGGTGTAACCATGAGCCGCTCTGGTTTGTGTGTGTATAGTTGATGCCCTATAGTGTCCCAGATGTGTTGCACAGGTGCAGCTCAGGTTAATTTTGGTGCTCAATACGTCAAAGTATAATCGGTGTCATCCACTCAGTGAAAGAAGACCAAAAAAGGAGGAATATTGGAAAAATTCTTGTAGTCGCAAATTTTTGTAGAGTGGTAAGGGTAGAGTGTCATGAACGAAATACTAAAAATCCTCACCAGTGTGTTGTGAGAATTCGGGTTGGTGGAGTTAAAGTTCACTTTTTTAATGTGTTTCTTGAAGTGAAAATCTTTCCCAGTACAAAATTACATTATGTTAAATATCCTACAAAAGAGGTCCCATTCAGTTTTAGTCTAGGACTTATCGTTCCTGCTGTCCCGATGACGAAGGAACCACAGATTATCAAAAATAGTTTTAGAATGGTATAAAATTAGTGTGTGCTGTATAATGAAATGGATTAATAAGAAATATTAGACTGTGTACCATATACAAGTGCAGAAGAGCCACACTGAGGGATATATTTTTTTCTGGGGATGCAACAGAGTGGAGGGGTTGGGGAGGAGGGTTGGTGGAAGTGCAGTGTGGTCACACAGTTCCATCCATCATTGGTCTGCAAACTGAAGTGCGATGTTATTATTCCCCATGCCATTATCCCACTATGTCACAAGAAGCAACTGCAGGATGTTTCACAAGATTATGCAGACTCACCACAGTACACCTTATGAATAACAGGCAATGCAGTGCGCAGACATGCGTGGGCTTGCTTACCTTCCACAGAATGTGTTAATCGACGTGGAATACAGATATGAGTTACTAACAGCACTAATGCTACAAACGCATATCGCATGGAATACAGATATGAGTTACTAACAGTACCAACGCAACTAACACATATCGACAGTCTCTCCGTAAGTCTCTGTATACTGCTCTACAGTCTAGAGGAACAATTGATTCTTGCCAGCCCGCACGGCGGCTGAAGCATTCTTCCAGGAACGTCGGCTTCCCGCACCATCAGCAGCTCTCACTTTTCAATTTGTGGTCAGGCTGTATCTCCCCAACATTTCGTGTCCAACTCCCTTATGCGAATAGACAAAATAACTTCAGTATGCTCAGGTTTATATAGTGGAGATATTTTAAGTTTATGAAGTAGATGGTTATTTGTTAAGTGTGTCTTTACGTAAAAATACGTTGCTATAAACAAAGACTGAGGAGAGTGTAATTTCTACGTGTGATGTGGTCTGTGACTTTCGTAGCGTTCGTGTGAAAGGTAAATGTGGTACCTGGCTGCTGTCTATCGTTGAGAGCTTATTGTAAAGCCATGTAACTGCGATATACTCACTTGGTGGTGAATTAATGAACAACCATCAAGTTAATCCAATTCTCTCATCATTAGTTCTGTTCCTGGCAGACTGCATACATCCATTCAGAACTCCCAGCACTTGCTGAGTAGGCTCTACTAAGTCGATCCACAAACTGCACAGTCATAGCTCATCTTCCAAGGTGTATGTGGATATGTGTGGTATAATGGACTGATCATATTGTAGTCTTAGAATAGTAATCTAGTGTAATGCAGTGCTTGACTTATTGTCATCGCGATTGTTCAAATGGTTCAAATGGCTCTGAGCACTATGGGACTTAACATCTGAGGTCATCAGTCCCCTAGAACTTAGAACTACTTAAACCTAACTAACCTAAGGACATCACACACATCCACGCCCGAGGCAGGATTCGAACCTGCGACCGCAGCAGTCGAGCGGTTCCGGACTGAAGCGCCTAGAACCGCTCGGCCACCGCGGCCGGCTAATCGCGATTGTGTATGATGTCGAGTGGCAAGGGAAGCAGGTGGTCTACAGTAATGTTCTCATAGTCCATAGCTGTCATAGTGCCTTTGATTACTAGCACACCTCCTGTGCAATCCCAGCTGTGTGTTCTGCATAGCATAATACAGCCCCAAATGACCTGCGTCTGTGGTGCTGTGCACCCTTCAAGCAGCTGCAATCTGGATAATAGCTTATCTTGGCCTGACGGTCCAGTTAGTATGAGAAGATATGTGACTCAGTTGTCCTGATGACACGTCTCCATTTATCTGAGGTCCAATGTCGATGATCTCACTCGCACATGAAATATAATGAATGATATTGTTGGGTCAACGTGACAACATTTAGAGGTCGTTCCCAGCAAAACCCCTTGTTCAGTAGAGTGTGCTGATCAGTGTGCACCTTCACCAGCATTGCCCTCTGTCGTCAGATCTGCTACTGATCACCATGTGAGATGATTTTCAGAGTGGGCGACCCTCAAATCTTAGTGGCGTGCACTTCCAACATCAAGCTTTCTCTTTCCTTCAACCAATATCTGTAGATTCGCAAACGCGTGACCCACCCCAGTAGCTTCCTCATTTCTGAGATGCTCGTTGCCCAGCGACTGGTCATGACAATCTTTGATATGGCAAAGTCACTTACGTCAGTGGATTTCCCATATCTATGGCCCACATCATCACTCGACGATTGCTTATTCTTCCCAGCTCCACTTATAAACGGTATGTTTTCTAACAGCATAATGTACTAAGAAAGCCGCCAGCCGCTATCCACTATCGCGCTGAGCAACAGTCATCGTGTTTTGTCCCGTCGTTGTACATTATACAAAAAGATATCACTAGACCAAGTTACCAGACTTGGAAAAAATGCCTTCTTGTAATGTCTGACAACTCTTGTGCTTTGGTGGTGTTATATTTATCATCGATTTTCACATCATGATTTTAAAGAAAATAGGACATTCCACTACAGGGTAACATTAATAAAAACTACAGCCGGCAAGTATGGATGCCTGATTCGAAAAGAGGGAAAATATCCTATGAGCATGAGACCGGAAAGCCACTGTTGCCATGGTACACGGCGCTAACGAATGGCAGTTGCTCTGACCATGGGAATTGTCTTCCTTGTGCGTTGCAGACTGTCCGATTGACGCAAGGCACTGTAAGCACCAGGATGGTCCGGTACTGATATCAGGAACAGGCCGAGATGGTGTGTGTGTATGGCAAATCAGGTGGAAACAGTCGACAGGCTGCACAGCTGTACCAAAACAAGTACCCTCGCAGGCACCAACATTTTAAGCGCCTTTTAGGCGTTTGTGTGATCATAGGTCCTTTCAGACAGACGAATATGCTGGGAGGCGGCAAACTGTGCATACACCAGACTTGGAGGACCGGGTTCTACAAGATATTGAGATGAACTCTAGCACAAGCTCCAGGCAAGTGGCCCAACAACATGGTTTCCTCAATGACAACCGCTACTGTCCCTATCACCTAGCCTACGGAATATCAGACCCGCTGTGTGGCTGGATTGAAGAGTTTTTAACAAACAGAACACAGCATGTTGTTCTCAATGGAGAGACGTCTACAGACGTCAAAGCAACCTCAGGCATGCCACAGGGTAGTGTTATGGGACCATTGCTTTTCACCGTATATATAAATGACCTAGTAGATAGTGTCGTAAGTTCTATGTGGCCTTTCGCTGATGATGCTGTAGTATACAGAGAAGTTGCAGCATTAGAAAATTGTAGCGAAATGCAGGAAGATCTGCAGCGAATAGGCACTTGGTGCATGGAGTGGCAACTGACCCTTACCATAGACAATTGTAACGTATTGCGAATACGTAGAAAGAAGGATCCTTTATTGTACGATTATATGATAGCGGAACAAACACTGGTAGCAGTTACTTCTGTAAAATATCTGGGAGTATGTATCGGAACGATTTGAAGTGGAATGATTATATAAAATTAGTTGTTGGTAAGGCTGGTGCCAGGTTGAGAGTCATTGGGAGAGTCCTCAGAAAATGTAGTCCATCAACAAAGGAGGTGGCTCTATTTGAGTATTGCTCATCAGTGTGGGATCCGTACCAGGTCGGGTTGACAGAGGAGATAGAAAGATCCAAAGAAGAGCGGTGCGTTTCGTCACAGGGTTATTTGGTAAGCGTGATAGCGTTACGGAGATGTTTAGCAAACTCGCGTGGCAGACTCAGCAAGAGAGGCGCTCTGCATCGCGGTGTAGCTTGCTGTCCAGGTTTCGAGAGGGTGCGTTTCTGGATGAGGTATCGAATATATTGCTTCCCCCTACTCATACCTCCCAAGGAGATCACGAATGTAAAATTAGAGAGAGTCGAGCGCGCACGGAGGCTTTCCGGCAGTCGTTCTTCCCGCGAACCATACGCGGCTGGAACAGGAAAGGGAGGTAACGACAGTGGCACGTAAAGTGCCCTCCGCCACACACCGCTGTGTGGCTTGCGAAATGTAGATGTAGACGTAGACCTATGACAAGCAGAACGATTATCAGCATGGATTTCCCTCTACAGGAAGTATTTTCCCAATGGATTTGCACCAGATCGTCACCATTATTGGTTTTCTGTCATCAGTCCTCTTTACTGATGAAGCAACCTTTAGCAGAACTGCCATCATCAACCTGCATAATAGTCATCCCAACGGCATCGGTTCAGCTTGAGTGTGTTGACAGGAATTCTAGGCGAACACATACTTGGGCCAGTTATTATTCCACAACGCCTCGATGGAGGAATGTACCTGGGCTTCTTCGAAATGTGCCTTTGGCAACATGACAGGTTATGTGGTTTCTGCGTGACAAAACACTACCGCATGTCCGCATTACAGCTCACCGACACCCCAACAGCATCGTCATCGGACTCTGGATAGGACACAGAGAACCTGCAGCACCGCCTGCTAGATCAATGGACTTAAAGCCGACAGGTTGTTTTTTTTTTATCACTGGGGCCATCTGAAAAGCGTCGTGTATGCTGCACCGGTTCCTGATGTGCAGTCCCTTCAACAGAATGTTCACAGCGCATATGACGCAGTTTGGAAAGAGGCTGGAACGTGTCAAACGGTACAGCAATCCATGATTCGACGTGTGAATGCGTGCATCGCGTTGGAACCACTTTCAACATCTACTGTGACGTGGATACGATGCAGCTCTGTACTGTGTTTTCGGACAATTTGTTGTCGTTGCACGAACACCGTCAGTTTCTGGACACATGTTCCTAGGACTTTTCTCCTTCTATCTCCAGTCTCTTTGTCGGTTTTCTGCATACTGACCGTGTGTACATGTAACAGTAGCGGCCATTAAAATTGTTACACCACGAAGATGACGTGCTACAGACGCGAAATTTAACCGATAGGTAGAAGATGCTGTGATATGCAAATGAT
This sequence comes from Schistocerca serialis cubense, assembly GCF_023864345.2. Classification (NCBI taxonomy): domain Eukaryota; kingdom Metazoa; phylum Arthropoda; class Insecta; order Orthoptera; family Acrididae; genus Schistocerca; species Schistocerca serialis. The sequence continues at coordinate 83,907,325 of NC_064648.1, forward strand.
TAGATTTTCAGAGCATTCACACAAGGTAGGCGACGGTGGCGACACCTACAACGTGCTGACATGATAAAAGCTTCCTACCGATTTCACATACACAAACAGCAGTTGATCGCTGTTGCCTGGTGAAACGTTGTTGTGATGCCTCGTGTAAGGAGGAGAAATGCGTACCATCACGTTTCCGACTTTGATAAAGGTCGGATTGTAGCCTATCGCGACATTGCTGCTCGCGTTGGTCGAGACCCAATGACTGTTAGGAGATTACGGAATCGGTGGGTTCAGGAGGGTAATACGGAACGCCGTGCTGGAGCCCAGCGGCCTCGCATCACTGGCAGTCGAGATGGCAGGCATCTTATCCGCATGGCAGTAACGGATCGTGCAGCTACGTCTCGGTCCCTGAGTCAACAGATAGGGACGTTTTCAAGACAACAACCATTTGCACGAACAGTTCGACGACGTTTGCAGCAGCATGGACTATCAGCACGGAGACCACGGCTGTGGTTACCCTTGACGCTGTATCACAGACAGGAGCGCCGGCGATGGTGTACTCGACGAAGAACCTGGGTGCACGAATGACAAAACGTCATTTTTTCGGATGAATCCAGGCTCTGTTTACAGCATTGCGATGGTCGCATCCGTGTTTGGCGACATCGCGGTGAACGCACATTGGAAGCGTGTATTCGTCATCGCGATACTGGCGTATCACCCGGCGTGATGGTATGGGGTGCTTTTGGTTACACGTCTCGGTCACCTCTTGTTATCATTGACGGTTCTTTGAACAGTGGACGTTACATTTCAGATGTGTTACTACCCGTGGCTCTACCATTCATTCGATCCCTGCAAAACCCTACAGTTCAGCAGGATAATGCACGACCACATGTTGCAGGTCCTGCACGGGCCTTTCTGGATACAGAAAGTGTTCGACTGCTGCCCTGGCTAGCACATTCTCCAGATCTCTCACCAACTGAAAACGTCTGGTCAATGGTGGCCGAGCAACTGGCTCATCACAATACGCCAGTCACTACTCTTGATGACGTGTGGTATCGTGTTGAAGCTGCATTGGCAGCTGTACCTGTACACGCCATCCGAACTCTGTTTGACTCAATGCCCAGGCGTATCAGGGTCGTTATTACAGCTGGAGGTGGTTGTTCTTAGTACTGATTTCTCAGGATCTATGCACCCAAATTGCGTGAAAAGGTAATCACATGTCAGGTCTAGTATAATATATTTCTCCAATGAATACCCGTTTATCATCTGAATTTCTTCTTGGTGTAGCAATTTTAATAGCCAGTAGTGTAAATTACTTTTAGAAAGCAAGAAACACTGCACTTGTGGGATTGATTAAATAAAGAAGATTGGGCTATATAGATGGAGAATTATGTTTCGTCAGCAAAATGTTCAACAAAGAAACGCAAACGGGATTTATTTTGCCATCTTGTTATCAGTGGGAAACTGTGTACATTAGAACATCATACAGTTACCTGCAACCTTATCCCAGAACTTGTCAAGCAATAGCTGCAGTCAACAAGCCTCCATTTGGTGCATGATCAGAGAAACTTTCTATGCCACTGTCGTGCTTCCCTTTTCCTGATTCCTTCCCGAACGGTATACAGAAGAATGGATGTCGGTATGTTTCCGCATAAGTTCAGATTTCCTTCATTTTCTGATGATGGTAATTTCATGAGCTATGTATGTGAGGAAGCAATACGTTGCCAGATTCTTTTTCAAATATATCCTCTCAGAATTTAATCAGTAAACGTTTATATGCCTCATAACGTGTGCCAGTGAAGATGATGAACGTTTTCGTGAGCTTCTAGTGCTTTTCAACTGGACTTTCGATCTTCTTTCGATTTTTCTCTTCTTTTATAATCCTTAAAGGCTCGCATTTTTCAGAATACAATACTTTACTTTTATGCAATTTATTGACTTATGATACACGTAAGTAATGCATTAAAGCTATTATGTGATCTTTGGCACTTAGATGCATATTTTAATTTTTTTTTGTGACATTGAAATTCTCTCTTCTGAATTCAAGCTGAGCAGCCCCAGCTCCTGTTCTTTCCATCAGCTGCCAGGTATTATCTATCGGTATGTCAATCGGCCAAGAAAATAAAAGCCAGTATCTTTTCCCTGCCCAATATTTATTCTGCATCTAGAAGCATGGATCATACCCACTCGCCCATATAATTATGATAGGCTGCCATAATTTGAGGACGTTGTGCTGAAATTGTCTTCTTCCCATGTGCAGAGTATCATTTTAAATATAACACATGTTCTACTCTATGAGAAGTCGATGCTTCAGCAACTGCTGAATTTTCCACCCATTCTGTTACAATAACGCCATCATCCTTGTAAGATGAAGATTTAAAAATCCCATTCGCATTTCGTTAGCTAGCTCTTCCTTTGGAGAAATGAGGCAAGATTTGAGAACTCTGTTTTTTTCTAATAGTTCCCGTCCCTCCATAAACTGGTTCTGCTGGAAAAGTCAGAACATCAAATCCCCAGAAGAAATTCTGTGGCACTAGCCTTACTTCCAGTGTTAAATCTTCTACATCTAAATGAGTGAGGTGGCAGCATTAGCAAACTGTTCTGCTTTTGCATTAGGCGACTTTTCTTGATAAAAAGAAGAATTTACAAAACATCCAGAAGTGGCGGACCAAACGAAAATTTGTATTCAAATCGTTTCCGCCTGATCAGTTGCTAGCAAGTGGGTCTCTCAAAATATTTTATCATCTATTCCTCACAAGGCTGATGTTGAGAAACAAAGAGTTTATTACATTTGTCTCTTACTCTGTCAGTAAAGGATCTGTTTTACCACAACTTGACCTTTCCAGCAAATTTATTACTTTCACTACAGTGTAGGTATCTGAGTATTTGTCCTTCTCATCGAATTCCATACAAGCTCGTACCTTGTGTCCACACTGGAAACGCTGTGTAGCCGCTTACTGACGAGAGGGTTACAACTATTTAGAATGACGATGCCGAGGAAACACATTATTTCCTGAGACGCTGTGTGAGAATTTGGGAAGTTCTTAGAAAGTGTGCAGGTGTTTGACCCTTCGACTAGGAATTGTATGAGATCATCATCAGAAAGTAACTCCCCACTACACTTGTCAACACATGTGCAAGAGCTTCAGTCAGGAAAAAGTTCCAGTTTAGAAGTTAGTGCACCATAAGTATAAATACAGGTTTTCTGCTTATTTCCGAATTTCTCAAATCTGCTTCTCTTTTTCAATCTATCAGACTTAATTTAAGCTTTGGGCTGGAGTTGCCGATGGTTGAGATTGTCTGGTTTTCCCCCTTCATCGTCATCATCATCATCTGAGTCCCCATCCTTCGGAACTGCTGGATCAGGGGGACTATGTACGTTCCAACTGTCTGGGGGGACAGGATGTCTAGGACATCCTGCTCAGTCAGACCTGGTTGCAAACATTCCGCGATACCTCTGTTACGAAACAAAAGAGAGATAAGAAGAGAAGTCATTTTCAGTTTCACCCGGGAAAAACAAAGAACTTCTTCATAAAACAGTACTTACTTAACATCAGTATGCTACATTTCTGTTGTTGAACCACTACCTATAATACAGGCTGTCACAAACACAATGGGAATGCTAACAATGAAGTGTGAAAACTAAGAATGTAGAAATCAAACATCTCTGACAAGACTACATTGTCATCAACGCTAAAAATAATTGTGAGCTGACAGTGAAGAAAGAACAAAACTATTCAACATTTGCGTCAATATGGACCTGACCGCTCAACCTTTTTGTAAATTACCTCTTCCACAGATCAAATAATTTTGCTTGTGATCTTTCAAAGAATCTTCCTGGCACACGTTTTGTGCGGGTGTTCAATTTAAGATCACCCTGTATGCAAACTCCAAGTAATTTCGTGGCTGTTTCTGTTTCCTGTTATTTTTCATCACGGCTGTACATTTCACGAAATTTTCTGCGAGTACAACTTTCAGATATACAAGCACATCACCTGTGAGTAGCCATATACAGCTTGAGTCATTTTCCACAATCGATGTGGCTGAGCACACGTCAGTACACCTTACGGGGCGGCGGGTAATTATGGGAATTATATAAACTGATTCGACGCCTTTTTACGAGAGCCTGGCAACTACTTTTGTGGTCAGCTAGAAAGCGATGGAGAACATACTGACCATAGTTTCCAGCCTGCACATCCACATTCTTGTCCAGCCCACTGAAAGGAATGTTTCTATTCTCTTTTTGCTAAGCGGGATCAGGACTATCATCATAAATGAAATTTTAGAGTTCTAGTTTATACTTGTAGTTGGTAAAGTTTCACACACATAACATTGTCAATGCCATTATGTTCATACTGACAGTAGATCTTTGTTTCCTAAACAGCACTATTAGCATTTCAGAGGCGAGCTCTATGGTAAATTGCTACCATATTGTCTTTCGCCCTGACTACTGATACTTAATTAAATTAAATGCTCGCCACAAAAGTGGAAGATAATTTCCCCATTTGCCAAGCGAATTTGTAAATATCACGGACGGCACACTAACAATTACATTGGCGACAATCTAAGCGATCCAGGACGGTGTACAGTCCTCGCGAGTTATTACAGAAAATCAGCGTTTTACAACAGCGCGCAATACGGCATTTGAGTGACATGGATCGTACAGTGGCTGGGTGCGAAGTGAAGCCTGTTAGGCTGTATTTGTATACGTGGCGCAGCGGACGGCCATGGGAACACCTGCTGTCATCCGCCCTATGCACACGGCAGCAGCCTCTAAACGGCCGCTTTCTCTGACACATAATCTTTAATAACCTAATTATGAATTGATTTAGAACATCTTCATATTTGCCTGCATGTAGGCACGTTGATTGAAATTACAGAGAAAGTTTCAGCTCGATTGATCAAAAACTTCGCCTTCTAGAATTTTTAGAGCGGAACTGACAGCAAAAAAATGGTTCAAATGGCTCTGAGCACTATGCGACTTAACGTCTGAGGTCATCAGTCACCTAGAACTTAGAATTAATTGAACCTAAACAACCTAAGGACATCACACACATCCATGCCCGAGGCAGGATTCGAACCTGCGACCGTAGCGGTCGCTCGGTTCCAGACTGCAGCGCCTAGAACCGCACGGCCACTCTGACCGGCAACTGACAGCAGATCCTTCCCTATGAACTATAATTTTAAGAGACCTTGTACTGGTTGTTATTAACAGTACGGCCCTAAAATTTGTTATATCTTCATTATTTAATAGGTTTTATCATGTGCTGTAAACAAAATTTTCTAGCATTACAATTACAGATACTTAATCTACTACAAACGGGTATGTTTTAGTTACAAATTTAGTTTTCATTAAATTATTCGAAAACTATTAGCAGTAGCTTAATGTGGTCACGTAATTATTATTTTTAAGTTGAACTCAAACCTTGCCCAAATTTGTACATTTCTAAGTATAATATTTAGCGCCTTAAATTTTTCTTAAAAACGTGAATTCTGACGACAATTTTTATTTAATCAAATTTAGACTTGCACCAATTAATTATGACCAATTTCTTGATTCATAGCTTTATTATTTAGCGCCATTTAATTTTTTCTTAATACGGTATATTTATGAAAACTACTGATCTTTTCACCCACGCACTTGGCATTTAAAGCATGATTACATTAACATATATCTTGAAAAAAAGTTTGAAAACGGCAGTTTTAACTTTTAATTTCTTTCTTAATTATGACGCAATACTTGTGTGCTACGCGCAGACGCTTTATGGTGACGTGGCGGTACTCGCAGTGAATTGTGGTGAGTCCCGGCACAATCACTCGCCTCTGCATCTCTCAAACGATACACCCCTTGTTTCGCTACAACATCTCACTAAGCTGTGTACAAATTCCAGCTGTAGCAGCCTCCTTTACTGGCAGCCCTGTGCTGCCGAACCCAGGACCCAAGGCAGTCGGACCCCACTGTCAGACTGTGTACCTTAACCTAATGTGTGCTAGACGGGACAACACTGAACGCCAGCCATGATGGCAGCACACTTACGGACTTAGCCACATTTCACCAAACGAGGCCAGCCTGCAGCTCGGGAGTGCTCACTGCAACCAAGCAGCACCACGAGCGTCGGTTTCTGGGGGTGGAATAAATATACCGATGGTATGGCTGCCACTGGCAAACTGTTGGGCAACAACCTAGTACCTACGCACCACACCGCCGCAGCCAAGTACCAGGTGGAGAGCTGAAGGCCTTCCTGACCACTAGGAGCCTGGACCCACCATCCTCCCTGAAGCTCAATCACGATTGACCTTAGAAAATTGAGTCAGAAGCCTTCTTGTCACTCCTACAGCTGAATCAAAGACCTCGTCTCCAGCTGCAGCATACAGCATCGAATTAGATAAGGCTGACTGGATTGACTGCACTGTATTACTGTATATCTCTCATGTTCCGCATGCAAGCGTCATGACTGGCAAATGGCAGCACTGTATGGCACACTTCGTTAAGCCAGGGGAACCTGTCGATTTGTTACAGTTTTGGAAAAATGTTGATGATTACGCTAGCATGAGTCCCGTAAGACGCACACAGTACAACTTAATGGGACAGAGTGCACTGTGCACAGAGCTAGCATCAGTTAAGCGTTAAATATGACAAAAATTTGTTCCTTATGTGAAACAGTAAACTGAGACAAGATTTCTCAGTATTACACATAAGATATAGAAGTAATGTTTTAACATTGCAGTTGCCTATGTTTTTGTTGTTGTGGTTGTTGATATCATTGTTGTTCCTGTTTCGTTTTTCTGTTGTATTTGTTACATAGATATTCCACAGTGCCAGAATGAGAAACATAGGGGGTTACCACGTGGGAAGCAGTGCAGTCTTTGGTCTACAAAATGGCTGAAATGAAGGCAAATAATATAGAACTACATAGACAGTGGAATGCTGTAAGTGAGGATAGGGCTTCATTCGGTTTGACCAGTTCCACACTCGATTCAGTCCGTGGGCGGAGAAAATTCCCCGACCAAGCCGGGAATCGAACTGGGGCCCAGAGGATTGACAATCCATCATGCTGACCATTCAGCTGCTGGAGTCGGACAGTAAAGACTGTGATGAGTATCTACAACAGTGAAGATTGTGTTGTGGACAAAACACGTATTGATTTAAGTAGCTATACTCCCAGATTCTCATTCGAACTGCACAAAAATTTCTTTTCATTAGAATATTGTAAACAAAAAATATGTACTTTCAGTAAATTATGAATCCGAGAATTACAAGCGATAAAGCAAAGATTACACCCGTAACTGAAATGTTATTAAATTGACACTGACTTTCAGAAGACTGTTAAAATAATGATATGTCTATAAAGACTCTGTTAGGGGATATTTTTGAGTGTCCTCCTTCAAAAGTTTACACTAGAAGTACAACTCATAATATTACTGATTTCAATGAAGTCTTATTGGGGAGACTTTTTAGTGACTGTGTATTAAAATTATCAGCAGACATTCATTTTGGCTGATATCTTCAAGGTGGTTACATAATGGGTTCAAGTTTTCTACATAAGATGTGCACAATATGGACATAGTTGCTGTTGTAAAGCATTCAGTATGACTTCCTTTCCTAAGGTTTCTATCAAAGTGTGTTTTTAAATATTGGTGAGTTTTTCGTTCCACATGTCTGCTCCACAGAGCTTACCTATATCCATTAACATGTAACATGTCTGCAGCCATGATGTCAAGTCTTCAAACAGGCAGGGTTTCAAAACTGTAATTTGTCAGTGTAAGTAACTATTTCCATAGTTATATTTCAATTATTTTGATACAAAAGGATAGCTGATATTTTATAATAACTGAATTACAACTGCCCACCAAATTCTTGTTACTGCTGAAAACTTTTAAGACATAGACGTTTGTTTAAGTTCTGCTTGCAACTATATGTTTTTCGGAAGCTTTCTGAGAAACCTAGTTTCTTTTCTAATGTATCATAGACTACATTTGGTTCTGCCCTATTTCTTGTAAGATGTTGGTGCTCTGACATTTCTAATCACTAGTAGTTTACCACAGAATACAGTGCTGATGGATGTAATGTGTGCTTGTGCAGTATAAATTTACTTTAGTGTTATAGGAGAGATTCAATAAAAGGGAGAGAATAAGATACTGTTGAAGTATAAAACTACATCTATAAAATGACACCAAGAAGAGCACTGAATTCAAAGTTCCCATGTGACAAGCAGATTTCCATACTCAGTGTAACATACGTTTCTACAGGACACATCACAGAGAAGTTTAGGACTTGACATAGACATGGATTCACAGCAATATGTTGCAACATGTACACCTATCTCTACCAGGCCAGCATGTATCTAGAAACTACTAGGAATTGAACTAACTCATCTATATCAAAATACCACTGACACATCACATGTGACTGTCTTTATCTTGGTAGATTGGTTTCAGAAATGTTAAAGTTACCATCATGTTCACAAATGTAGCTTTTAAAACCGACTTTTAAGTAATTATGTTTTGTTATGTATTTGACACCTCTCTTCCTTTCATTATCAGTGATGGTGCAACCTTTCTTTATTCCTTTTTTCATGTATTTCAGAAAGACTTGAGAAGTAAAGACGTTCTTTGGAAACGTATTTTGGAAATTCTGCCTAGTGTGTATAATTCAAACATGGGCAGCCATTCACAACTGAAGGCCAAGGGAAAATCACTTACCTGTGTATACTCTGATATGAGATGATAATTTTCATTAAATCTTGACTGCAATAAAGAAGCTAAGTCGTTGTCTTCCAATGGCTGCTGCGTACTTGAGTCTCTGGTCAGGTGCAGGAGGATGTATGTCCTGTAGGGAGTAACGGAAATCCAAAGCTACATTTCTCATATTACATTAGAAATACGAGAGTTACCAAACTTTTTGCATTCTCAACCATACGATTTTAGCATTATATTGAAAACTACAGTCTGTGTAATACTTTATAAGCTGCATTATTATGTTTAATTCAGATTTCATGTGTGAAAACATTATGCTTCATGTCAGAAGAACTATGGCATCATCTAGTGCAGAAAACAATCCATAAGTTATTCTTTCCTTGTTACCTGTTGACACCACTAATCCTGTCAGCAGCACGAATCTCCAAGGTAACTACATCAGGGCTGTAGCTACCACTTTCTGTGGTAACTACTGTGAGTGCGTTCTGTGGCAAAATTGCTTTTGGAGGATAAGTGTGGCCTATTATCCGCGATTCTTCACCCAGAGTCACCGTCTTCGCAGAAACGGCCACGGAGTATGTCCTGGCAGCTGACAAACCTGTAATCTGAGAACGAATACATTTGAATGAGAATACTATGATAGAAACCATTCCAAATGGAGTATTATGCTGTTTTGTTGTGCACACACAACACTGCATAGGATATCAATGAATAAGTTTACAACGAGGCCTGGAGAAGATAAATCTGAACACAGAACATCTTCAATGTTGCTCTCGTGTTCTTCGCACCAGATATGAATATACGATGACCGGAGACAGAAACAAAAGGAGAGAGCGGAATAAACGGAGAAAAGTCTCATTAATAAAGAACTGTTAGTGTCAGATATATACTATTTTTGTATTTAAAGTGCAGAACTGAAGGAGCCATGTCAGAAAAAAATGCTACCTTGCTTTAAAGTGAAATATTATTTGGTGGCACATTTTTACATTAAGTTATGGGCAATCATGTAAAATTAAAAACTCACGCAAAGAATAGCATATGGACTAGAAAGTGAAATGTTTCTATATTTCCATAAAAAAATTTTACACGGAAGAAAATTATATATTATAGAAATATATGAAGTTATATTCCTCAAAAACACTAATTAGAAATGAAAAACTTGTCTGTCTGTATGATCCACTGAAGAATATCAAAATAAATTTGTGAAACTAAAATATATTTTTTATCGGCCTACAGGCACCACATATAGAAAGTTGATGTACACTACAAGCTATGAGTTTTCTGGATCTGTAAGACTGTGATTATGATCATGATAATCTTTTTTATTATATCCATCTTTTTTCTTTGGAATAATAATCTGAAAAATCTATTTTGTGCCTGTTTACATTAGTAGCTGGTTAGTATCGAGACTGTGCTTTCCCCTTACATGTACACCATAAAACACGTTTGATTGGCTACGCAAAACAAACATATTTGACTGTTTCTTTAAAGAACAGAAGAGAAACACTATCTGTTTTGAATTTTAATAGTAGTGTCCAGAAAGTTTTGCTTGAAAATTATGAATTACTTAGGAATCAAGCAGACAACTCACCGAATGGCAGAAGTGCTGCATTGTCGATAAGCACACAAACAAAAGGTACAGAGCTGTGATGGCTTTAGGAATGCACTTCCTTTTTCTAGCTCTAGGGAAAACATCCACATGAGTGCACAACACAAATGTGCACAGATGTCTCCCTACATTATGCTCAATCAACTGCCAGCTGTTTACTGGCCTACAGTAAGTATATTGGGGTGTGGTGGGGGTATGGGGTTGGGTGAGGGGTGGAGAGAAGTGGGAGGCTGGGAGGGAGTTTGGGGAAGCATCTAGCGGCTTGTGGGAGAGTGGGGAGACGTCTGTGGGCTACCTAGGGCTGCAGGTAAGGCAGCTGGTGTCACGATGTTGGCAACATGATTTCCTAGACTAGGGAGTGAGATAACAGCACGCATTTAGTTGATGTAGTGGTACTGGGTGGGGGAGGGCATACGCACAAACACCCACACTTACACACACACACACACACACACACACACACATCTGGTGGTGGTGGGGAGGATCCAGATGGCATGGGTTGTGAAGTAGTCATTGAAACCTCGCATGCTGTAGCACTGGGTGGTCCAGCCAGTTTTTGCAAACAGTTTGGTGGTGGCCAATCATTCTATTTGACAGCTACTGTGTTATCAGACCAATGTAAAACGCTGTGTAGTGTCTGCAACAGAGCTGGTATACAACATAGCTGCTTTCACAGGTGGTCCAGGCTTTGATAGGGTAGGATAAGTCTGTGATGGGACTGGAGTAGGTCCTGCTGGGTGGCTTCCCAAAGTGGTTTTCCTCCACCTACGCAATCTCCACAAAATCCTAGCCCATCCCTTTGCCACTCCCATCCCTAATCCCCTGCCACAGGGATTATACCGCTGTGAAAGGTCCAGATGCAAGACCTGGTTAATCCACTCGCTTACTGCAGTACTGTCAGAGGTTTATCCCAGCCCATGAGAGGTCAGACCACTTGTGAAAGCAGCCATGTTACATACAAACTCTGCTACAACTACTGCACAGCGTTTTACATTGGTATAACAAACAACCAGCTGTCAACTAGAATGACTAGCCGCCGCCAAACTGTTGCCAAAAACGAGGTAGACCACCCAGAGGCACAACATGCAGCAGAGCACAACATATGGGATTTCAATGGCTTCTTCACAACCCATGCCATCTGGATCCTCTCAATCATCACTAGCTTTACTGAATTGCATAGTTGTGTGTGTGTGTGTGTGTGTGTGTGTGTGTGTGTGTGAGTATATACCATCCTGTGTCCCAGTACCTCCACCCAATTTGTCCCCACATCAGCTAATTGTGTACTGTTATCTCTCTCCCTAGTCCATGAAAGTGTATGCTCAGCCTTCTGCCACCTGGCCCTCTACCTGCACCCCTAGGTATCTTACAGACTCCTTCCCACTCTCCCACAAGTCGCTTGGCACTCCCTCGACCACTCCGTGCCTCTGGACTCTCTCCATCCCTCACTCCACCCTACTGAACACCTCTAACTCGGCACAGTCCACTCATCGTGGGCCAGTGAAGAGCTGGCTGTCGGTTGAGCACAATGTAGAGGCAGAGGCATGCGCAGGTGAGTGAGTGTGTGTAAGTGTATCTGTGAGCATGTTCTTTTCCTTCACCTAGAAAAAGGAAGTGCATTCAAGAAGCTAGCCAAGCTCTTGTTTGTGTCACTATCGATGACACAGCACTTCTTCCTTTCGCTGAGTCGTCTCCTTTATTCCTAAAGAATTAGTAACTTTTTATTTTCATTAGTTATACTGTATTCATTGATCACTCTGATAATTCACAAAGGAAGTTATTTAGCATCTAACAACTTTCTATACATAGGAAAGTTGTAAAGTATGAAATGTACGCCCTTAATATACTTGAGACTAATTTATCATTCAATATTAAAGATAAACACAATTTCCATAGACACCAAACGTATTAAAAATTTACGAAGTTATTCACTTAAGGAAACTCTTCACTTGTATTAGCATTTTCGATCTTCACTATGTATTCCGAGTTTATATTCTCTCTTAAACTAAGTTACATTGCCACTAAACACTTACAGTGCTTCTAAAGTACTTGTTTTCATTTATTTCGTGTAATTTGTCACATAATATACTGAGGAATGTGGCAGCTGCATCAGGAACGCGGTTTTCATAGTTCAGAATTGTGACATTATGGGTAGTTGCCTCATGGAGCCTTCAGCTAACAGAGGCGGCGTTAACTATGTGTTTAGTTGGTGGCTGAGAAGGGCTGGCTACACTTGCACAGAGTGCTGCTGGATGTGGGAATTTTACTGGTGGGTCCAAACAGGCACTGGTGAAGCGGTTGGAGCACACACAATGGCGACTACAGTGAACGAAAACATAAGATGGATATTGCTTTTCCGTGGGAACTACGTTACAGGCCTCATTAACAAGCTAACATAAAAGCAAATACAGCATAAAAATTGCAGCTGTTAGGTGAGCTCATTCTAACTTCATGCATGATTCAATGATAAGCAAGTTACAAGAGTTAATTATGAATACTACACAGTACAACAGAAATTAATAACACTTAAACCACTGAAGTAATCACAGCATATGAAATATTTAACAAAAACTGACAATGTCAGCACAGACTACAACAGGCCACGTTCCAAATTCTCTATGTCTCTCAAAAGTTACAGACTATTTCATAAAAGGCAAATACGCATATGTGCGAGAATCATAAATCCTCCACAAGCTACAGGTAATAAGAAGGCCATCATAGTTCCTCATCTAATCGCACCAGGTAATGATTGTTTAGATTTAATGATTAGATTTACTTTAAATTAATATGTACGTAAAAGGTCATTAACAAAAGTTGTATTAAATTGCTGTGGGAGTGTGAATATAAAATGTAAGACTTTTTGATCTAAAAACAAGTATCTAGAGGGCAAGAGGGTTCATTTTCTTGTCTGGACATTTTTTATGTAATTTAAATGCAACTACTTCATACTGTAAAATCAGACACTATCGCACTCATGAATTCTGTCAACAGTTTATGTGGTAATGTGTCACTTTTATAATGAGAGGTCACAAGCTGATCACAATTACTGTAATAATATTCTTCTAACCTCTGTATATAAAGGGCCATGTTTCGTCTGGCCCACTCACTCACTGACTCATTATCGAACAGACCAAGCCTCTAACGATAGAAACTTGAAATTTATAGATGATGATGATTTTATACTGTAGACATCGCTTAAGAAGGTATTTTTCGAATTTCCACTACTAAGGGAGTGGAAAAGGGACAGATATGTTTTTGAAAATATTTTCTATTAACGCAATTTTGAGGCCAGATCTATGAAAACTGGTATTTGGTTTCTTGGTCAGAAATAAAGAAATACGTTTGTTAGCATTATTGAAAATGTAACCACATATGGGGTTGAGATGCTAGGTCAATCACTTTTTGAAAATAAATAATTGTAAAAGAACTACTAAAGTGTTTTTAAAGCTACATCTATGCACACTGGTATTTAACATCTTGGTTACAAGTAAAAAAGTGTTTCTGGAATTTTGACCCCTATAGGGTTTGAAATAGCAACCAAAGTGTTTCATGAAATATTTCATTATGGACACACTCTCCAAGCTAAATTCATGAAAATTTGCATTTGACTTCTTGGGTAGACAAAAAACTACATGTATCACTGTTTTAGGAAATTCAACTGGTATGGGGGTGGAATAAGGGATGATAGTGGAAATATCTCATTATGCTAACGTTTTTGAAGCTAATTCTATGAAAATCTGTGTTTGGCTCCTCTGTTAGAAACAAAAAAATATGCGTTTTTGGAAATTGAGTCCCTAAGAGGGTGAAATAGGGAGGTGAAATGTTTTATGAAAATATTTCGTTGTGAAAGCATTTTAAAGCAAAATGTAGGAAAACTGCAGTTTGACTTCTCAGTTACAAATGAGAGAAATAGGAATTCACTGTTTTTGGAAATTTAGCCCCTATAGGGGTGAAACAGGGAAGGAAAAACTTTTTGAAAATGTGTCGCCGTTAAGGCAATTTTAAAGATCGAGCTATGATTTATTTTCCCAGAGAGAATTAAAAAGTACTAACTTCAGCATTTTTGGAAATTAAATGGCAAGGGGGTAAAATAGGGACGAAAGTTGTTTTGCATACGAATAATAAGTAAGGAACTATTAAAACATGTGTAAAGCAACTGGTATTAAAAGTGGTATTTGATCTTTCAGTTAAAAATGAAAAAAGTACGTGATTCAGTGTTTTTGGAAATTTGACCCCCGAAGGGAGCGAAATAGAGGATGAAATGTTTTATGACATTATTTCATTATGAAAACGTTTTCAAAGCGAAATTATGAAAATTTGTAAATGGATTTTGTGTTGTATATATAAAGTAACGGGTTTCACTGTTTTAGGAAATTCATTCCCTTGGGGGATGAAAATATTTATTGTATTAAAAAATATTTATAGCTAAATCTATGAAAACTGGTATTTGACTTGTCAGTTAGATGTAAAGAAACAGGTTAGGGGGATGAAAGTTTCTTAGGAAATATCAACACGAGGCTTCTCCTCACTATTAATTGATGCAAAATTACGTCTCCATTTGCTCCCACGCAGACTCATGACGTTATATGTTTTGAATACCGCATTTGTATTCGACCAGTGTCCGTTGTTACTAGCACCCCATGGTAAGCATCTTCTTCTGCACCGGAATCAAGGTAGCCTTTAGATTCACAGCGGCCTCTTACTGCTGAAAATTATTAGCGTGTCTAGTGATTTCTATGGGGTTTCTTTACGGTGTTTCGTAGTATTTGCTTGTGGCTGCCAGTTCTTGGGTGTTACCAAAACGAGTCCCGTGGTCTCCTCGTCACAAAGCATGTTCCATAAGAGCTGCTGTGACAGTTTCTCCCCTTCTACAATTGCTCAGGTGTTGTTGTAGCTGCTTTCTGACCGATCTTTTAGTTGTGCCAAAGTATACGTCTCCACAACTGCGCAGTATCCTGCAAACTCCGGCTTTTTTCAGCGGTTTGGGAGCACCCTTGGCCGAATTAAGGTGTTCCTGTATCTTCCGGATGGATTTGCAGATTACAGCGATATTTCATTTACTCACCATCTTTCCTGTGCCGTCAGTAATGTATTTTACGAACGTCAGGAAAACCTTGAACTATGCAGACACCTGTACTTCGTTATGACCTTCTCATGTCTATCCTAACGTCTTTGTTATTTCTGCATACGGATATTCGTTATTTAGGAATGCATTGGTGAGATACTAAAATGATGTTCCCAGCAGCTCTGGTTCACAGATGTTCCTCGCTCTATCCACCGACGTTTCTGTAAAACATCGCTTTTTTGTCGTGGATGATGGTTTCAATCCCAGGGTAGGAACGGTCGATGGACACACAATTTCATTTTACTGTGTGAGCCATGATACCATCTTCTTTCCAGAACCCATCCATCTACCTCCTACTCCACACTGAATTGAATATTTGGACTAAAACCACTGACATGCTTACGAAAACAAATTATTTCTACAGAATGAGATTTTCACTCTGCAGCGGAGTGTGCGCTGATGTGAAACTTCCTGGCAGATTAAAACTGTGTGCCCGACCGAGACTCGAACTCGGGACCTTTGCCTTTCGCGGGCAAGCGCTCAACCATCTGAGCTACCGAAGCACGACTCACGCCCGGTGCTCACAGCTTTACTTCTGCCAGTATCTCGTCTCCTGCCTTCCAAACTTTACAGAAGCTCTCCTGCGAAACTTGCAGAACTAGCACTCCTGAAAGAAAGGATACTGCGGAGACATGGCTTAGCCACAGCCTGGGGGATGTTTCCAGAATGAGATTTTAACTCTGCAGCGGAGTGTGCGCTGAAATGAAACTTGCTGGCTGATTATAAACTGTGTGCCCGACCGAGACTCGAACTCGGGACCTTTGCCTTTCGCGGGCAATCACTAGATCAATTAATCCACTTCCTGTATGTCTGAAGAAATAATAAATCCATAACCTTACTGTGATAGTGGGCCAAATTGCAAAACTGTTTCATTGCCGTTGTCAGGAGGGAGAATGATAATACTGTTGTCCTCATCAATGTGTTTAGGAGCATTCTTCTCGCCCACAGTTATGTTACTTTTAGGAGCTAATACTCTCACTGCTTCTATACATATTTCATCAACTGTTACCGGATCCATTCTACGAATGTCTGCTACTACACTGAGTGCAATTTCTTCCGTATGTGAATTTGACAGACCAATGGTAAAATTTCCTTCCTGGCAAGTACAGATATCTTATACATAAAGAGTATTCGGATAAATGGATAAGTGTAGGAAACGTCGAAATGCCATAAAGTACGATTAAGTTAAAAGTTATCAAATTTCTTCTCCTATAAGACGATGTCAAACGCATTTTCCCATAGTACCATGCAATAATCTGTCAATTTAGTCAGAGTCACCACAATTTATTATCCCGTAGTGCCTCACAATAATCTGTCCATTTTGTTGCAGTCACCAGTACACAGTTTATCATACTAAGGTTGTTGTTGTTGTGGTCTTCAGTCCTGAGACTGGTTTGATGCAGCACTCCATGCTACTCTATCCTGTGCAAGCTTCTTCATCTCCAACTACTGCAGCCTACATCTTTCTGAATCTTCTTAGTGTATTCATTTCTTGGTCTCCCTCTACGATTTTTACCCTCCACGCTGCCCTGCAATACTAAATAGGTGATCCCTCGATGTCTCAGAACATGTCCCACCAACCGATCCCTTCTTCTAGTCAAGTTGTGCCACAAGCCCCTCTTCTCCCCAATTCTATTCAATACCTCCTCATTAGTTATGTGATCTACCCATCTAATCATCAGCATTCTTCTGTAGCACCACATTTCGAAAGCTTCTATTCTCTTCTTGTCTAAACTACACTCCTGGAAATGGAAAAAAGAACACATTGACACCGGTGTGTCAGGCCCACCATACTTGCTCCGGACACTGCGAGAGGGCTGTACAAGCAATGATCACACGCATGGCACAGCGGACACACCAGGAACCGCGGTGTTGGCCGTCGAATGGCGCTAGCTGCGCAGCATTTCTGCACCGCCGCCGTCAGTGTCAGCCAGTTTGCCGTGGCATACGGAGCTCCATCGCAGTCTTTAACACTGGTAGCATGCCGCGACAGCGTGGACGTGAACCGTATGTGCAGTTGACGGACTTTGAGCGAGGGCGTATAGTGGGCATGCGGGAGGCCGGGTGGACGTACCGCCGAATTGCTCAACACGTGGGGCGTGAGGTCTCCACAGTACATCGATGTTGTCGCCAGTGGTCGGCGGAAGGTGCACGTGCCCGTCGACCTGGAACCGGACCGCAGCGACGCACGGATGCACGCCAAGACCGTAGGATCCTACGCAGTGCCGTAGGGGACCGCACCGCCACTTCCCAGCAAATTAGGGACACTGTTGCTCCTGGGGTATCAGCGAGGACCATTCGCAACCGTCTCCATGAAGCTGGGCTACGGTCCCGCACACCGTTAGGCCGTCTTCCGCTCACGCCCCAACATCGTGCAGCCCGCCTCCAGTGGTGTCGCGACAGGCGTGAATGGAGGGACGAGTGGAGACGTGTCGTCTTCAGCGATGAGAGTCGCTTCTGCCTTGGTGCCAATGATGGTCGTATGCGTGTTTGGCGCCGTGCAGGTGAGCGCCACAATCAGGACTGCATACGTCCGAGGCACACAGGGCCAACACCCAGCATCATGGTGTGGGGAGCGATCTCCTACACTGGCCGTACACCACTGGTGATCGTCGAGGGGACACTGAATAGTGCACGGTACATCCAAACCGTCATCGAACCCATCGTTCTACCATTCCTAGACCGGCAAGGGAACTTGCTGTTCCAACAGGACAATGCACGTCCGCATGTATCCCGTGCCACCCAACGTGCTCTAGAAGGTGTAAATCAACTACCCTGGCCAGCAAGATCTCCGGATCTGTCCCCCATTGAGCATGTTTGGGACTGGATGAAGCGTCGTCTCACGCGGTCTGCACGTCCAGCACGAACGCTGGTCCATCTGAGGCGCCAGGTGGAAATGGCATGGCAAGCCGTTCCACAGGACTACATCCAGCATCTCTACGATCGTCTCCATGGGAGAATAGCAGCCTGCATTGCTGCGAAAGGTGGATATACACTGTACTAGTGCCGACATTGTGCATGCTCTGTTGCCTGTGTCTATGTGCCTGTGGTTCTGTCAGTGTGATCATGTGATGTATCTGACCGCAGGAATGTGTCAATAAAGTTTCCCCTTCCTGGGACAATGAATTCACGGTGTTCTTATTTCAATTTCCAGGAGTGTATTTATTGTCCACGTTTCACTTCCATACATGGCTACACTCCATACAAATACTTTCAGAAACGACTTCCTGGCACTTAACTATACACTCGATGTTAACAATTTTTTCTTCTTCAGAAACAGTTTCCTTGCCATTGCTAGTCTACATTTTATATCCTCTCTACTTCGACCATCATCAGTTATTTAGCTCCCCAAATAGCAAAACTCCTTTATTACTTTAAGTGTCTCATTTCCTAATCTAATTCCCTCAGCATCACCCGACTTTGTTAGACTACATTCCATTATCCTAGTTTTACTTTTGTTGATGTTCATCTTATACCCTCTTTCAAGACACTGTCCATTTCGTTCAACTGCTCTTCCAAGTCCTTTGCTGTCTCTGACAGAATTACAATGTCATCAGCGAACCTCAAAATTTTTATTTCTTCTCCATGGATTTTAATTCCTACTCCATACTTTTATTTTGTTTCCTTTATTGCTTGCTCAATATACAGATTGAATAACATTGGGTATAGGCTACAACCCTGTCTCACTCCCTTCCCAACCACTGCTTCCCTTTTATACCCCTCGACTCTTATAACTGCCATCTGCTTTCTGTACAATCTGTAAATAGCCTTTCGCTCCCTGTATTTTACCCCTGCCACCTTCAGAATTTGAAAGTGAGTATTCCAATCAACATTGTCAAAAGCTCTCTCTAAGTCTACAAATACTAGAAACGTAGGTTTGTCTTTCCTTAATCTTTCTTCTAAGATAAGTCGCAGGATCAGTATTGCCTCACGTGTTCCAACATTTCTATGGAATCCAATCTGATCTTCCCTGAGGTCGGCTTCTATCAGTTTTTCCATTCGTCTGTAAAGAATTCGCGTTAGTATTTTGCAGCTGTGACTTATAAAACTGACAGTTCGGTAATTTTTACATCTGTGAACACCTGCTTTCTTTGGGATTGGAATTATTACATTCTTCTTGAAGTCTGAAGGTATTTCGGCTGTCTCATACATCTTGCTCACCAGATGGTAGAGGTTTGTCAGGACTGGCTCTCCCAAGGCTGTCAGTAGTTCTAATGGAATGTTGTCTACTCCGGGGGACTTGTTTCGACTCAGGTCTTTCAGTGCTCTGCCAAACTCTTCACGCAGTATCGTATCTCCCATTTCATCTTCATCTACATCCTCTTCCATTTCCATAATATTGTCCTCAAGTACATCGCCCTTGTATAGACCCTCTATATACTCCTTCCACCTTTCTGCTTTCCATTCTTTGCGTAGAACTGGGTTTCCATCTGACCTCTTCATGTTCATACAAGTCATTCTCTTTTCTCCAAAGGTCTCTTTAATTTTCCTATACGCAGTATCTATCTTACCCCTAGTGAGATAAGCCTCTACATCCTCACATTTGTCCTCTAGCCATCCCTGCTTATCCATTTTGCACTTCCTGTCAATCTCATTTTTGAGACGTTTGTATTCCTTTTTGCCTGCTTCATTTAATGCATTTTTATATTTTCTCCTTTCATCAATTAAATTAAATATATCTTCTGTTTCCCAGGGATTTCTACTAGCCCTCGTCTTTTTACCTACTTGTTCCTCTGCTGCCTTCACTACTTCATCCCTCAAAGCTACCCATTCTTCTTCTACTGTATTTCCTTCCCCCATTCCTGTCAACTGTTCCCTTATTCTGTCCCTGAAACTCTGTGCAACCTCTGGTTCTTTCAGTTTATCCAGGTCCCATTTCCTTAAATTCCCACCTTTTTGCAGTTTCTTCAGTTTTAATCTACAGTTCATAACCAATAGATTGCGGTCAGAGGCCACATCTGCCCCTGGAATTTAAAACCTGATTCCTAAAACTGTGTCTTACCATTATATAATCTATCTGATACCTTTTAGTATCTCCAGGGTTCTTCCATGTATACAACCTTCTTTCATGCTTCTTAAACCAAGTGTTAGCTATGATTAAGTTACGCTCTGTGCAAAATTCTACCAGGCGGCTTCCTCTTTCATTTCTTAGCCCCAATCCATATTCACCTACTATGTTTCCTTCTCTCCCTTTTCGTACGCGTGAATTCCTGTGACCAATGACTATTAGATTTTCGTCTTCCTTCACTATTTGAATAATTTCTTTTATCTCCTCATACATTTCATCAATTTCTTCGTCATCTGCAGAGCTACTTGGGATATGAACTTGTACTAGTGCAGTAGGCGTGGGCTTCGTGTCTATCTTGGCCACAATAATGCGTTCACTATGCTGTTTGTAGTAGCTTACCCAAACTCCAATTTTTTTATTCATTATTAAACCTACTCCTGCATTACCCCTAATTGATTTTGTATTTATAACCCTGTATTCACCTGTCTATAAGTCTTGTTCCTCCTGCCACTGATCTTCACTAATTCCCACTATATCTAACTTTAACCTATCCCTTTCCCTTTTTAAATTTTCAAGTCTACCTGCCCGATTAAGGGGTCTGACATGCCATGCTCCGATCCGTAGAACGCCAGTTTTCTTTCTCCTGATAACGACATCCTCTTGAGTAGTCCCCGCCCGGAGATCCGAATGGGGGACTATTTTACCTCCGCAATATTTTACCCAAGAGGACGCCATCATCATTTAATCATACAGTAAAGCAGCATGCCCTCGGGAAAAATTACGGCTGTAGTTTCCCCTTGCTTTCAGCCGTTCGCAGTGCCAGAACAGCAAGGCTATTTTGGTTAGTGTTACAAGGCCAGATCAGTTAATCATCCAGACTGTTGCCCCTGCAACTACTGAAAAGGCTGCTGCCCCTCTTCAGGAACCACACGTTTGTCTGGCCTCTCAACAGATACCCCTCCGTTGTGGTTGCACCTATGGTACAGCTATCTGTATCGCTGAGGCACGCAAGCCTCCCCACCAAAGCAAAGGTCCGTGGTTCATGGGGGGGCATCCCAAGGTACCACACAATAATCTTTCAATTTTGTTGCAGTCATCACTACACGGTTTATTATCCCAAAGCGCCACACAGTAATCTGTCAGTTTTCTTGCAGTCACCAGTACACCTTCCGTTATCGGCAGTAATATAGAGAGATATTAACTTACAGTTATGAATAGCCCTTCACACGAGGGTCTAAGATGTTAGGGTTTCAAAAAAAAAAAAAAAATCATCCAACAATGACATGCTAGCACAGAAAATTATCTTAGACAATAGAAAATGACATACTACGTAGGAGTCATGCAAATTAGTCACAAATTGATGTTCATAGACGTATCGACGGAAAATGCCAAGCAGTAATTTTTGACGGTCAGTGGATGAACCTGTGACGCTGCAGAGCAGTTTCAAGCCACAGCTGCCGAGGAGAATAAACAGCTGACTTGTCGCTATTGAGCCAGGGGACAAATATCGTTTTAAGCTATCGCACACTTGTTAATAAACGTCGGCGGAGTACTGAGTCAAAGGTTTTTTGATGTGTAGAGATATACGCGGGTCACTCCAAAAAAAATGCACACAATTTTTGTAAAAATACAGTTTTCATTCTGCATGTGTGAAAGTTTTATAGTGTGTAGATACATCTTTGCCACTTGTTTTCAAACTTAGTACAACCTGTTTCCGTGAGTGGCGCCGTCACAGCATGTCTTCAAAATAGGTGCTACACTTGACGTTCGTCAGAAGCAACGTGCTGTCATAGAATTCCTGTGCTGTGAATACGAGACAGTGGGAAACTTCCACAAGAGGTCGAAAAAGGTGTATGGAGATGCTGCTGTCGATGGCAGTACAGTTAATCAGTGGGAAAGCAGGTTACGTGATGAAAGCGGGCACGGCAATATTGAGGATTGTCCTCGCAGCAGCAGGCCTCGTACTGCACACACTCCAGACAATGTGCAGAGAGTTAACGAATTGGTGACTGCTGACAGACGCATCACAGTGAACGAATTGTCACGCTACGTTGGGATAGGGGATGGAAGTGTTTGCAGAATACTGAAAGTGTTGCCGTTAAAGAAGGTTTGTACCAGGTGGGTTCCTAGGATGTTGACAGTGGCTCACAAAGAAACAAGAAGAACGTTATCCAGCGAACTTTTGGAACAGTACGAGAATGGTGGAAATGAATTTTTTGGAAGAATTGTGACAGGTGATGAAACATGGCTCCATCAGTTTTCACCAGACACGAAGAGGCAATCAATGGAGTGGAATCAGGCAAATTTACCCAAGAAAAAAATTCAAAACCACACCTTCTGCTAGAAAAGTTAGGGCTACGGTGTTTTTCGATTCCGAAGGACTCCTGCTTGTGGACATCATGCCAAGTGGAACCACTGTAAATTTTGATGCATATGTGACGACACTGAAGGAACTTCAAGCTCGACTGAGTCGTGTTCGACCACATCGGCAAAAGCAGGATATTTTGCTGTTGCAGGACAATGCATGTCCACATGTCAGTCAAAAAACCGTGGAAGCGATCACAAAACTCGGATGGACAACACTGAAACACCCTCCTACAGTCCTGAGCTGGCTCCGTGTGACTATCATCTCTTTGGGAAACTGAAAGACTCTCTTCGTGGAACAAGGTTTGAAGATGATGGTTCCCTTGTGCACGCTGCCAAACTGTCTCCAACAGGTTGGTCCAGAATCTTACCGTGCGGGTATACAGGCCCTGGTTCAAAGATGGCGTAAGGCAGTTGAGAGGGATGGAAATTATGTGGAGAAATTAAATATTTTTCCTAAAGGATGTATCTACATACTGTAATACTTTCAAACATGTAGAATAAAAGATAGATTTTGAAAAAAAAAATTGTGTGCATTTCTTTTGGAGTGACCCTTGTAGCATCCACATGACTGCTTTGATCCCTGACTTTCCGCCTGTTGTGCTGGAAAAGCGTGAATTGGGTTCGACCGATGTTCTCTGGTTGGTATGATGGAGGTCATTGGGCTCAGAATTTGTTATAATATTTTACAACGGACGGGTCTCGAAGATACTGGACGAAGGTTTCTTGGACAACTTCAGGCAGCTGCTTCTAGACAAGTGTGGCTTGTGCTTCGTTCCATCTGGGCACACTTTTTGTTCACTGGATATACCGTACATGAGGGTAAATCAATTATTATCTGAAATTTAGTTATATTTTTGTTTCTTTCCGTGCTAGTGTCGTTTTATGTTGATAAAGCATGCTTTGCTTATTATACTTTTCAAGCTGCTAGGTTAGTTTCGTTATCGCTGCCGTGCTGTTAATCATGGCTGCTCCACAGTCTATTTGCATAAAGGAGAGCAACATTCAGTGATCCGTTTCTTGTGATCGGAAGTCGTGTCAGGGGCCGAAACTCATCGAAGACGTTCGGTACAGTACAGGAATAGTGTTTTGCCACAACAGAGTGTCTAAGAATGGATTGAAAAATCCCGAAATGGTCGCGCAAGTGTTACACACGATGAAGGAGCCGGACGACCGTTGCCCGCCACAAACGAAGAAACCACTGAGCGTTCCCGTGAAATGAATCACTTAGACAAGCGGTTAACTATTGACGAAGTGGCACATCATCAGCAAATTAGTCACAGTTCTGCCCACGAAATCGTCCACAATAGACTTGGGTTTCATAAGGTTTGGGCCCCAAAACAACTCACACAGTCGCATAAACAAAACGCGCTTGGATATCTGGATAGATATGGTAATGAAGGGGACAACTTCTTAGACACGATCATTACTGGTAACGAAAAATGGATCTATCATCACGAGTCGGAGAGTAGATGGCCGAGTATGGAACGGAAACATCCAAATTCGCTGTGCAACAAAAAGACCCAACCGACCGCAGGAAAAATTATACTTACTATTTCTTGGGACGCACAAGGTCCAGTACTGGAACATTACGGGGAAAGGGGCACAGCAATAAACAATGTACGTTACAGTGAGATGGTTACAGTGAGATGGTTACAGCCAGGCTAAAGCCCGCAATTCGAAGCAAACGCCGAGGATTGCTGTCACAAGGTATTGTGTTGTTGCACGACAATGTCCGTCCGCATACTGCTGACCACACTGCTGAAACGCTCCAGAAACTCAAATTTCGAGTACTGGATCATCCTCCATATAGTCGCGATCTTGCCCCTTCTGACTATCACTTGTTTGGTCCACTCAAACAGGCATTAAAGGGCCGTCGATTTGTCTCGGACGTAGTAGTGGAAGAATCGTAGCATTTCTGGGTTGCAGCTCAACCGAGAACCTTCTTTTATGCGAGCATCAGGAAGCTTGTACTACGATGTCTAAAAATGATGTTCTTGTAAGTTTCCTATTTGATTACAATAAAATTTTATAACTACTTTGCGGATAATAATTGACTTACCCTCGTGCTATGGTTAAACGAGAGAGTAACTTAGCGGCAAATTTGAACGGATTCTAATAGGGATACCATCAGATCATGAGGAGTTGTTCAAATCTGACGACATCAGCTATTCCCCAACAATACTTAAAAATATCTGTTTGGGTATCCATCATCTTTGAAGTGGCGATAAAATTAAACTGGGACAGTACTCATGAATTTTTCACAGTTAAAGCAACTTTTGTCAACGCAATTAGCACTTCTGATTTTGCTTCGCTACCTTTACCTTCAGTTACTGTGTCATTCACAATTGTCTGAACAATATTGTGGATGTCACTGACAGCTTTTACATATAATCACACGTTTCATTTATAATGTCTATCTACAGTGCTGTACTTTATATTTCATCTAATGTGCAGTAGTCAGTTTCGTTATGGCTGCTATATACCATGAAGGGGTTCTCCCATCGTAAACTGTTACGTTAGATACATATCTATGTAGTGCTTGATGAGTAATTTTCCTACAGCTAAGCCATATTTCTTTTACATGTTCCTGCGCAGAGCCAAATGTTTCCAGTTCTCCTTCGAGGTATGACACTGCTGCCACTTTACCTACTTTACTAAATATATGAATCTTCTTGTATCTCTTAGTTGAACTCTCTAATTACGAACTACCTAACAGTCACTGGCACTAGTCTCAAGACAGAAATCATCTAAATGGTCTGCTCTACTTGTTGCCATTAGAGGTAATAGGAGGGGGGTTTGAAAAGTTCTCAGAACGGAATAGGAAAAAAATACTTACATCACTGAAACTATTTTATTTTTCAATGTAGTCTTTTTGAAGATTAATTCACTTGGTCCAACGATGTGCCAGTGCCTTGTTCCCATCTCTAAAATGAGTTTCCTCCAGGCCTGCAAAATAGATGTCAACTCTGGCTATCAGTTCTTCGGTCGAAGTGAACCTTCGTCCACCAAGAAAGTTTTGCAGTTTTGGGAAGAGATGGAAGTCTGACGGAACCATATCAGGTGAATAAGGCGGGTGTGGCAACAATTCATACCTTAGTTCGCGTAATTTTTTCATGATGACGACACATGTGTGCGGGCGCGCATTGTCTCGATGGAAGATGACACTCTTCCTTGCTAAACGTGGCCTTTTATCGCTTATATTTTGTTGCAATTTTCCCAGGAGGTTAGCATAGTATTTTCCAGTAATTGGTTGCACAGTGGGGAGATAGTCTAGAAACAGAATCCCCTTCGCATCCCAGAACACTGATGCCATGACCTTTCCCACCAAAGGAATTGTCTTTGCTTTCTTTGGTGGAGGAGAATCAGCATGTTTCCACTGCTTTGACTGTTGTTTTGTCTCTGGGGTTTAGTAGTGCATCCAAGTTTAATCCGTGTTCACAAACCGGCCCAAAACATCTTGTTCGTTTCTCCTGAAACTGGCCAAACATTGCTCATATATGTCCATTCTCACGCGTTTTTTATCCAGCGTCAAGATTCGCGGCACCCATCTTGCAGATAACTTTTTTATTTCTAATTCTTCAGTTAAAATGGGATATACTATTTCACATGATGTCTGACAAGCAAGAGCAGTTTCTCGCACTTTCAATCGGCGATCCTCCGTGAATATTTAGTGCACTTTCGCAATGATTTCTGGTGTAGTGACACATCTTGGCAGACCACTGTGCGGATCATCATCAAAGCTCTACCGAAAATGTTTAAATGCATTTCTCCAATTGGAAGCAGTTCAGTGTAAAGGAGCAGAATCCCCCAGTGTATTCTGTAAACCAGCACGAATGCTCTTTGCTTTCATACCTTTCTTTACGAAGTACTTAATCACTGCTCGAATTTCGATTTTACCATCTTCGCAAATCACTACGTGGGAACAACAACAGTGCCACTTCACCGCCACACATCTCTTTCGAGAGCACTGACGTGGCACGTGTTTACACGCTACAGTCCAATGAATATCACCTGAACAACTCGTTGTGCTAGCGCTGACCTCTCGTGATGATTCCAAGAACTTCACAAACCACCCTCATACATTTTCATCATGTGGCGCTACAAAAGTATGTGTTCTAAGTAACTTTCAAATAAATCACCTAGGTTATTAAGATGTCCACTTATTGAAATCATCCTAACCAAATGTTGGATGACAAAAGAGTCCTTCAGTGATGAGAGCATTACTGGGGAAAATACATTCTATGAAGTGGGTTTTTCATTAAACGTTTTGGTTACATATGAGGATATATTCCTAGAACTTTTCAAATGATCCTCTTCCATTTTCATCATGAGGCGCTAACAAAGTATGTGTTCTAAGTAACTTTCAAATTAATCACCTAGGTTATTAGGATGTCCACTTATTGAAATCATCCTAACCAAATGTTGGATAACAAAAGAGTCCTTCAGTGATGAGAGTATGACTGGGGAACATACATTCTAGTGACGTGGGCTTTTCATTAAAGGTTTGGCTACATATGAGGATATATTGCTAGAACTTTTCAAACGACCCTCATACATTTCCATCATGAAGCGCTACCCAAGTATGTGTTCCAAGTAACTTTCAAATTAATCATCTAGGTTTATTAGGATGTCCACTTATTGAAATCATCGTAATCAAATGTTGGATGAAAAAATAGTCCTTCAGTGATGAGAATGTGACTGGGGAACATGCATTCTTGTGACGTGGGCTTTTCATTTAACGTTTTGGCTACACATGAGGATGTCTAGTTGGCTGTAGAAGGAGCCATCTGTCCGCCTGCGCCGACTGATGGTACTGTGTTTTGCACTAACAGTCTCAAATGCAGCTTCAATGTCTGTCTCAAAGGACAAACATTTTTTATCTACTGTGATGGATGCATTATATCCAGTTTCTTTTGGATATACGATTAGATTTACTCTAGAAATAGCATTGCTGTAAATTAGAGAAAGTTTTCTATACCTAGCGTTTCGTGAGTTCCACTGCTCTTTAGGAGCGCTTGAAACTTTGTGGCTTTGTTCGGGATTTAACCAATAGACACATAAATAACAAAGTCGTCCAGTAGTGAGAACTAGCTCACGTGATGTTGTTTTCACTTAACGGTTTGAGGGACTCTACCCTCTCTACACTGTCATTTCCTATTGACCAAGAGATCTGAAATTGTGTCTTTTGTATCGTGAAATTTTATTTTCTTACTTGAGTAAGTTAGTAACTAGTTAGTAGTTAGTAAGAGGCAATTCCCTATTCCTAAAGTATTCGTCAATTATTTTAGTTAGTAAGAGATTGCTCCCTATTCCCTATTCCTTTAAGAGACCATAACTTAAAGACTTGTATGAAATAGGTTGTAACATTCGTCCATATACCTCATATTGGTAAGACGGCTCCTCTGAAGACACACGATAATCTTGCAATGGGATATCATCACAACATTCATTAGAATTAACTTGTGTGTCAATCTGTTCAACAATTATGATAAAAGATCTCAGCTGTCCATTGATGTTATCAGGCATGCCCCACTCCACCAACATGCTGTTCTCTGTTGCGTTGATTATTCTCAGATTTACTGGTGGGGTAGAAGCTGAAAAATAGAAAGAATTACAATGAAAAAAGTATTTAATTTTTTTCACTGACGTTAAATCTGCTAACAAAAAATAGGAACTGAATACATCTAGTCCAACGAATCTGGTTAAAGTACAGGCGGGCTATTACAAATATTAGGTGGTCCTTTTTTTAAATGGGAAATTTTATTGAAGATTAACGACTCCAGGAAGCATAATGCAAGTCCAATATAGTTACCCGAGAAAAAGGAGCAACGCAGCATGCAAAATTCAGTTTAAAAAGTAAATGCAAGGCTCATGAAGACTGGTATCCCAGTGCAATGTCTCAGACTCTTGAGAAGTTGAATTCTATTGTCATGCCAAAGTATTTAATGAGAATCGTATAATTCAGGTAAAAGTGACTCATTCAGACGGTTAAGCACACGTCCAGACAGCAGAACTTAGTACACTGTTTCCAGGATTCGCAGAGGCACGCTGGTCCCATACCGAATTCGCCCAGCAGATAAACGGCGAGGGCTAGTGTGCTAGCCTATCTGGATGTGGTGGCTTTTAGGCGGTTTCCGACGTCCGATTACGTGAACACTGGGTTGGCAGGCACGTCCCGAACATATAATTCACAAACATTTCAAAACCTGTTCTTACACTTTCACATGGGATAACGCTAGAAGTAGATGGGAGGGTTACAGAACCCACCGTTATAGGGGAGGGGGGAGGGACCCATCCAAGGGACACCAGATAAGGCCAGGTAAAAGAAGAAAAAGAAGAGAAGGAATTTAAGAAGGTTGAGTGGCCCGATGAAACATGCTTCTCTCCAGAAACCGCATGTATCGAATTTTAAGAAATCAGTTAAGAATAATTACTAGTTATACAGAGACCTGAAAGTCTAGGACCTGATTCACGCCATCAGTGTAAAATACAAACTATATTCAGAATATCAAATGTATTCCGAACAAATTATGGGTATGTCCTACTATTTATACATGAGTTACATGCCCAATAAGCGCTGGAGAGAGCAAAGGAAACAGACCTGTAGAGGAGCATTTCTCAACTTTTCAGTGATCCTGAACCAATTTTCGGTGCCAACTTTCATCCCCCTCCCCCACCCTTCTTCCTCAGAAGATAACGATACACAATGTATTTTGAGTATTTTACACGGAAGTCACAAAGGCACGAACCCTACATATTAGCAACGATATGTAAATTCATTGCTATTTAGCAGCGCTGATCCACTACGTTAACAAACCCAGAATCGATGGACCTCCGTTCCTCCTTGCCTTACAAGCAGTGCATGGAAAGTGGCTGGATTACGTCAGGGCAGTGCGTAGTGCAGAGGGTAAGTTTCACGGCTGCTGCCTTCGAAAGACTCTGCTGCGCAAGCCAGGCCTGTTGTTGTTGTTGTGGTCTTCAGTCCTGAGACTGGTTTGATGCAGCTCTCCATGCTACTCTATCCTGTGCAAGCTTCTTCATCTCCCAGTACCTAATGCAACCTACATCCTTCTGAATCTGCTTAGTGCATTGATCTCTTGGTCTCCCTCTACGATTTTTACCCTCCACGGTGACCTGCAATGCTAAATTTGTGATCCCTTGATTCCTCAAAACATGTCCTACCAACCGATCCCTTCTTCTAGTCAAGTTGTGCCACAAACTTCTCTTCTTCCCAATCCTATTCAATACCTCCTCATTAGTTACGTGATCTACCCACCTTATCTTCAGCATTCTTCTGTAGCACCACATTTCGAAAGCTTCTATTCTCTTCTTGTCCAAACTGGTTATCGTCCATGTTTCACTTCCATACATGGCTACACTCCATACAAATACTTTCAGAAACGACTTCCTGACACTTAAATCTATACTCGATGTTAACAAATTTCTCTTCTTCAGAAACGATTTCCTTGCCATTGCCAGTCTACATTTTATATCCTCTCTACTTCGGCCATCATCAGTTATTTTACTCCCTAAATAGCAAAACTCCTTTACTACTTTAAATGTCTCATTTCCTAATCTAATCCCCTCAGCATCACCCGATTTAATTTGACTACATTCCATTATCCTCGTTTAGCTTTTGTTGATGTTCATCTTATATCCTCCTCTCAAGACACTGTCCATTCCGTTCCACTGCTTTCCAAGTCCTTTGCTGTCTCTGACAGAACCAGGCCTATGCGAGTCATTAGTAACTGCTAAACGTATTTTGAATGTGGTGCTTAGAAGTTAATTGTTTAATGCACTGTGTAAAACTGACACAAAACCGTCTATAAGTGCATTATACACTATGTGATGAAAGGTATCCGGAAATCCCCCAAAACATATTTTTTTCAAATTAGGTGCATTGTGATGCCACCTACTGCCAGGTACTACATATTAACGTCCTCAGTAGCATTAGATATCGTGAGAGTACAGAATGGGGCGCCCCACGGAACTCACGGACTTTGACGTGATAGTGAAGTGGAAACGTGAAGGGACACGTACAGCAGAAAAGCGCACAGGCCGACCTCGTCTGTTGACTGACAGAGGCTGACATCTATCCAGACCATCACACAGGAATTCCAGACTACATCAGGATCCACTGCAAGTACTATGACAGTTAGGCGGGAGGTCAGAAAACTTGTATTCCATGGTCGAACGGCTGCTCATGAGCCACACATCACGCTGGTAAATGCCGAACGACGTCTCGCTTGGTGTAACGAGCGTAAACATTGGACTGCTGAACAATGGAAAGCACTGCGTGGAGTGACGAATCACGGTGCACAATGTGGCGATCTGATGGCAGGGTGTGGGTATGGCGA
The DNA here is from genome assembly GCF_023864345.2 of Schistocerca serialis cubense. Lineage (NCBI taxonomy): Eukaryota > Metazoa > Arthropoda > Insecta > Orthoptera > Acrididae > Schistocerca > Schistocerca serialis. Next base: position 83,938,467 of record NC_064648.1, read on the forward strand.
ATGCCCGGTGAACGTCACCTGCCAGCGTGTGTAGTGTCAACAGTAATATTCCGAGGCGGTGGTGTTATGGTGTGGTCGAGTTTTTCATGGAGGGGGCTTGCACCCCTTGTTATTTTCGCGTGGTACGATCACAGAACCGGCCTACATTGATGTTTTAAGCAACTTCTTGCTTCCCAATGTTGAAGAGTAATTCGGGGATGGCGACTGCATGTTTCAACACAATGAGGCATCTGTTCATAATGCACGGCCTTGGGCGGAGCGGTTACACGACAATAACATCCCTGTAATGGACTGGCCTGCACAGAGTCCTGATCTGAATCCTATAGAACACCTCTGGGACGTTTTGGAACGCCAACTTCGTGCCAGCCCTCACCGACCGATATCGATACCTCTCCTCAGTGCAGCACTCCTTGAAGAATGAGCTGCCATTCTCCAAGAAACCTTCCAGCATCTGATTGGTCGTATGCCTGCGAGAGTGGAAGCTGTCATAGAGGCTAAGGGTGGGCCAACACCATACTGAATTACAGCATTACCGATGGAGGCGCCATGAACTTGTCCGCCGTTTTCTGCAAGGTGTATATTAATGTAATGTGCATTTCTGTTTTTATTATGTCAGAACATATTTTGCTTCCACCCCTTATAATAAGTTAATAAATTTTTGAGTTGATATTTTTGTTGTCAATAAGCTCGCACTGCCCATCTAGAGTTACGACAGCCCCCTAGAGGAAGGGACTGACCGCTTGTGAATCGCTGCTGTAGAGTATGGGTGCCCTGGTAGAGTTGTCATGTTTGTGGATTTACAGCAAAAGCAAATTGTCTTGTCTGTTCTGCACTGACACCACTGCTAATGGACGAGATGGCAGTTGGAATCCGCCTAAGGAGACGCAGGGAACCTTGGCAGTCCTCCTCATCAAAGATACTGAGTGACTAACTCACGCAACGACCTATGATGGATTGTCTTACACCGAGGTAGACGAACTCCACTGGCCTGCATTGGACGAGTCTGAGCAACACAACCTCCTAAACCTCCTATGAAACTTCTTGTCAGATTTAAACTGTGTGCCGGACCGAGACGCGAACTCGGTATCTTTGTCTTTCGTGGGCAAGTACTCTACCAAGTGAGTTACCCAAGCAGGAGTCAGCTTCAATTCTGCCAGTACCTCAGGGTCTTACCTTCCAAACTTCACAGCAGTTGTCCTGCGAACCTCGCAGAACTCACATTCCTGGAAGAAAGGAGTGTGACAGTGCTGAATGTCGATTATCAAGACAGCAGGTTCATGGAAACAGAAAGTCATAAAAACAGCAATTACACAAGTTTGTTTAACCCTTGGCGGAAGTACAGTGTACCGCAAGTCACAGGCTGGTCCCAGTAAGAGACGTGTGCTGAACTCAGCGCGCAGCCTCGTGGAACAGACACTATTTGGCATGTCCACATCGAGCTGAGGCGGCAGCTGAGGCGAAGTTATATTGCCGGCACTCCAGATAGGTAATCGGGACGTCGCTATGGCAGGGTCTGCAGATGTGAGTCACATTGGGAAGTAGTTGAACATGCAGAGTTGAACCAAGGACCCCTGAGGAGGGTGCAGTGGCAGTGGTTTGCAGGGGTGAGCCTACAATATCAGGATGTACTCACACAACTCAGGTGGTGGCTTAGCCCAGGTGACAAACATGAGCCACCCAGTAGACACACTGAAGTCAGTAGAAGCCGACTGAAAGGAGATCCCCTGGCTAGAAGGTAGCAGTTGGCCACCGAGCGGCATCAGGCCCAAGTCCTGCATATAGTTCCACAGGTAGCAAAGGTGGTGTCTAATAGCAGCAACAGCTGGAGTACCTCTCGTAACTACCTGCAGGTGGTGACAGTCGCTGTATAGCTGAAAGTGGTGCAACGTGCGTTGGTTCACACCCACCACTGTTTTGCCAAACCATCACTTAGGCCACAGAAGTGACCCACTGTCCCAATCAATGTCAGCACTGTCACCGTCTGCTCCTGTGCTTTTGCTGCGTCAGTGGGCTTCAGCACCTGCTGTGGACTTTATGGTCAGATATGTAACACCTTGCCCCAGTGTGAGGGCCAGGCAGCACCTCTTGATATATCAGTATAGGCTACTGTTGGCTTCTTGTGTAAGTATGCCTCGCTGGGTCGCATCTGAATCACTTGTCTACGGCTTCTTACGTCAGCCCTTGGTGACATTTTCTGCTAACCTGGTCAAATTTTCAAACCTAAGTAAAAGGGGCTGTGGTGCGACGATCTTATGATGCTTACGATTTACAGTGATAATTTGTTAAAGTTATCACTTTATTTTTCTGTCTATGTTTCTTCTGCAATGAGGTGATGCAACTGACGCTAAGGAAAAGAAACCATTCTAAACCTAAATCTCTGCCCAAAACCTCTTTTAATGCTGGTATCCATGTCTGTGTACTCATATGTCTACATGAACAGCGATGTAGAGGACCCAGGTTTGATCCCAGTACTGTAAGAGATTTTTCATTGCTAGGAGGAATTGGGTGCACACCAAGTGAGGGGCTACTGGAAACCAGGTCACAATAACTGACAACAGCCGGTAGAACAGTCTGTCAGGATTTCACAAAGCACATACATGCATGTAGCCACTTTGTCGTTCATCATGATATGTTTCAGCCTGAGACTGTGTCATTGATGTTACAGTTTTGAGACTTTCATGTCTAAAGTGTGGGTCCCCACGCCTTGTTGAAGTAAAATCAATTATCCTTGAGAACCATGTTCCAGCTGAGTTGAACACAGAGTTTTCTACACAAGCCTTGGAAGGTCGAACGTCACCAACCGACTGTTACACTATGCTCCACCGAAAGGTGTCACTGGATGTTGATGAGGAAGAGCACACTGTTCTCCCGGCTGTTGTCAGCTTTAGTGTCTTTGTGTATGACACTTTTGTTCACAATATATCTCCTCAGGTTGAGATCTTGAAAGACGGACAGAAAAAACTTATTATATTCTTCTGACTGACCTCCTTTGGTGTGTTACCAGTGTATGGAATGTATTCTGTTGTTATGGGGCGCAAGTGCTTGTGTTGTTTCATTAAGAAACCAAGTTTTGACAAAGAGTGCTATCTTTCTACTTTCTATATTTGTAACTTTATTCCTATAGAATCAAAGAGCGCTCGCTGTACGATATAGTCTACCAAAGAGAAAAATATGCAGTAACTTTAGAAGCATTTAATGAATTTGAAATCAAGGTGCTGTGCCCCATATTATCAAAATACCTAAATAGTTTTGAGCACTAAACGAATGAATATCTATTGATATGCCTACTGATCGAGGTGTCACCAAAATAAAATAGAAAAAATTGTCATTTAAATACAAACTTACGTCTTTCAAAGCTGTCATACTGAAGAATGTCACATGACCAGCACATTAATATAGAAATGAAGTGGCTTTGAAAAGTTACTGAAAACATTTGATTGAGGAAATATCGACACATGTCACATGGACCCATTTTACTCTATACTGACAATACGGAGAAACTTAGCTGTCCTCTGTCAATAACCTAGTGTAAGGCACTACGGCTACAGACAATCTCCTGTGACCCCAGAAAAAAAATGCCCCTCATTGCTGCCTTCTCTCACTGCTGTCAGCCTGTGACACAGGGTATTTTGTATCAATGAGTAATGACATTTTTCAAGAGCAGCAAACTCTTGTGCTAAAATTTGGGACCGTTATTAACCAAAGCATAGTCAATAAAAAGTACACTGATAGAATACTGGAAGAACTGTGCCACTGGCTTTCTACTGAACAGAATCGAGTAGGCTATATGCAGTCTTTAATGGAGAAATAACGTGAGAAGCAAAAGTAACATTCTGTATGCCATGAAGAAGTGTGAGAGATCCGTTACCGATTGTATTAGCGATATAGGCGTCCATCTTAGTGCTAGCAGGAACACTTAACTCTCTGAGAATACTCAAGGAAAATGCTGTTGTAAGCGAGGAAATCACATCATTAGAAAAATCTCATGAAATGCAGCGAGATTTGAAGGTGATCAGCACTCTGTTTGGAAGCCGCCAGCTGACATTCAACACAGAAACACACAAGACTATGTGCTTAAATAGATGAAAAGACACGACAACTTCTGGGGTCGCAGTAAATGACCCACGTGTCAGAAACATCAAGTATCTATGAATATAAGCCCAGAGCAATGTAATATAGCGCTGGCATAAGAATCTAGATGTGGATAACGTAGATGCTAGTCAGATACTTATCAGCACAAGCTACGGAAGCGTAATGCATCGACGAATGAGGCTGCCTTCAGAACCTGGATTCACCAATATCTAAGAATTTTTATCTGTTTGGAAACCTGAGCCGGCCGGAGTGGCCGAGCGGTTCTAGCGCTACAGTCTGGAACCGCTCGACCGCTACGGTCGTAGGTTAGAATCCTGCCTCGGGCATGGATGTGTGTGATGTCCTTAGGTTACTTAGGTTTAAGTAGTTGTAAGTTCTAGGGGACTGATGACCTTAGAAGTTAAGTCCCATAGTGCTCAGAGCCATTTGAACCATTTGGAAACCTCACCAGTTGGATTATGCGAAGACGAACAGAAGATTCAAATAAGAGCACAGTATTGTTTGGTGAGCGCTTGCATCGTAGGAACCCTGAACTGATTCTATTGAGAGATGTATTAGTTCCTCTTGCTTACACTTCCGATGCTGAGCCGTTTAGACTAAGTGGAGAATGTACTGAGATTTTCTGACAGTATTTCTTCCCAGACATCTGTGAATGGACAAAGAAATGGAACGTGGTTCTGGTGCACTGTGCACCCTCTGAAACACATGGTACATTGGCTTGCAGTATACAGGCGTACATCTAGAGCATAGCAGCTGCCAGCGTCCATACGACAGAGGACCGAACAAGACAACTGAACCAGCCCCTTACACTGGCAATGAGTTCAATAAGATCATTAAGGTACTGGGAGGGCCTATAGTTTTCCCACCCAGCTCCCAAGACTACGTTGACGTGAAAAACAGTGGAGTACTCTCATCTTCACATGTGAAGCACTGTTTTACTTGCAGAATGACTCTAACTAACGCTAGAACGGCGGAAGGGGCCAAAATGATCGCTGTCATACGGTTTTGTTCATGGTAATATTCCAATTTGTTTACTTCGTTAATGAAATTATATGACTTCTTCTAAATTCTTTCTCCTCTTTTTGAAGATGTTTTAGTATTTACAAAATATTTTAGTTTTTATCGTCATTTCATTCAGTATACCTAGAACGGCCGAAGGGGTCAATTTGAATGTACTGTAATTTACATCCTGTATATAAGTAAATTATCCAACAATACAGTGGAAACAGTGAGCTGTAAGGCAGAGAAGTTGTCCCTCATTGTTCAACTTGGCACGTGTACATTCCAGTCGGCCACAGCTTATGTTGTGTCACTCAGGCAGTCTTTGCCTGTGAAACACGTTTTCGAACATGTATCGTCAGCGTGGACTTTCTGATGGAGAAGTGTTACATCTCTTAGAGAATTCCAAAGTTGAATCGGAAATTGGCTTCACTGACTTCACTGATGAAGATGATGATATTGTACCTGACACAAATGAAGAGAAAGACATCGTGAACTAGGGGCGATTAGTGGAAGGGGATTCAGATGCTGATATACATCAATCATCACCTCCTTTCACCACATAAGGTACAGTTGGAAGGATCTGCAAAGATGATTGCAAGTAATGGAACTGTGTGAGAGATTGGAAATTATTCATCTACTGGTGGGCGGTCAACTGTGAACGTTCTGAAGGAGAGAGGAGGTCCCCTGGTTATGCTTGCCAATGAGTAGACAGCTCTGTCATCAGTGCCTTCCGTCTGATTTTTGATGAAGCAATGCTACATCTCATAGAGAACTACACACAATCAAATGCTCGAAAAGTACTAAAAAAATGTCTTGACTGTATCCTTGAGGAATTGGAGAAACAGATAGCTATCATGTATGTTTGGGGTGTATTGTGCACAAAAGGTATATCTGTGGATGACCTCTGGTCACAATCTTGGGGGCCTGTTTTTATCAAGGACATTATGCCGCCAGGGACCGATTTCGGGAGCTTCTCCAAATTCTCCGTTTTGATGAAAATTCAACCTGGACTGAAAGCCTTGCACCCAACAAATTCGCTCTTGTATCTGAAATTTGGGGGAAGTTAATTGAAAACAGTATTAACGCTTACCACCCATTGGCCAAGCAAAGCAAGATGCAGGTTTACTCAACTCATGTCCAACAAACCAGACAAATATGGCCTCAAATTATGGTTGGCTGTTGATATAACGACAAAGTATATATGTAAAGCTTTCCCATACCTCGGCAAAGAGGACACGCATTGAGACAACCAACCATTTTGAGAGTATGTCGTTCTGCATCTCATGGAGTCATTTGTAAATCAAGGAAGAATTGTGACCAGAGACAACTTCCTTACGTCTCTTCAACTTGCTAAAGAACTCAAAGAAAAGAAAACTTCTGTAGTTGGTACAATGAACAAGATCTGCCATGAAATACCCGATGAAGTAAGGAAATCGAATGCTGAAATACACTCCACCACAATACTGCCAATACTGGCAACACAGACCATACCTTGACTGTATACCAAGGGAAGACGAATAAAAATGTCATTCTCTTGAGTACGCTGCTTGCTGAAGTAGCAATAAGCAAGGAGGGAAAGAAAAAAACTGAAACCGCGAAGTTCTACAATGCAACAAAGTACAGGATGGACGTGGTTAATCAAATGACTCATAAATATACCACAAAGGTTGCACGTAGAAGATGGACAATGCATGTCTTCTACAACATACAGGACATGGGGGCAATAAATGCATATGTTATCTATAACGTAATAACGAACAAGGAAATGAAAAGGAAGACGTTCATACTTGTACTGGCAAGTGAACTCAAGGGAACGAAAGTGCAAGAACATTAGGCAAAGGAAGAGGATACGGAACTGAAATCACCTAGAAAGTGGAGAAAGTGGCAAACCAGCCTCTGCAAAGGCAACAGGACCAGCAAAAACTGTGTAAAGTGCCACAAAGTCGTGTGCGGAAAATGTGCACGTAAAACCTGTGCTAAGTGCTTCTAGTAGCTTCAAACGACTTAAGTGAAAAGTAAAACAGAGCAGTTTGTGAAACGTATGTGATAGTAAAATGGACCAAATATACTAAACGTGTCTAGAAGTTCTACAAATAGTTAATAAATCAAAATCTGTAGTTAAGAAACTTGTTAGCAATAGGAACAATAAATTTGTATGCTACATTGTTGTTCAAATGAATTAGTAATTATTATTTATAATTGTAAATAATTTTTGTGATTACTAGAAATAAAGTATGGATTAACAAACACTAAGAAAAGTACTTGTTTAAGCCAAATATGAAAATATTTCATGTGGGGTCAAAATGACCCCTTTCCGCCGTTTTAGGAATGTCAGAAACCCCGCCGTTCTAGTGTTGATCTGGAGAGAAGCCAGGAGTCTTGCTCAACCCATGCAGCCACTGTATAGAACACGATGAGGTGGCAATACACTAAAATCGGTGATTGTTGTCATTAGCACGAATGCTTCACAGTGTTCTAATTCGGAACCAAATGAAACATCTTGGAACACAGTTTAACAACTGCCTTTTCTCTACGTTATAAAATAATGATGTTATCTCTTGTCCTTCAGCTGTTGATTACTTCGAGGAGCGCTATAAATCTGTATACGGAGTAACAGATGTCATTTCACTAACGCACTGGATCCTACAATGGTCATACAGAGTGTGGTATGTTTGTCACTTACTCAGCGAGGATTCAGTTTCTTCCATGGTAGCTTCTACATAAAGGCAAGAGTACCAGTAAGGTAATCATACACTATGTGATCAAAAGTATCCGGACACCTAGCTGAAAATGACTCACAAGTTCGTGGCGCCCTCCATCGATAGTGCTGGAATTCAATGTGGTGTTGGCCCACCCTTAGCCTTGATGACAGCTTCCACTCTCACACGATCAGTCAGGTGTTGGAAGGTTTGTTGGGGAATGGCAGCCCATTCTTCACGGACTGCTGCACTCTGGAGAGGTATCGATGATGGTCGGTGAGGCCTGGCACGAAGTCGGCGTTCCAAAACGTCCCAGAGGTATTCTACAGGATTCAGGTCAGGCTCTATGCAGGCTAGTCCCTTACAGGGATGTTATTGTCGTATAAACACCACAGGCTGTGCATTATGAACAGGTGCCTGATCGTGTCGAAAGATGCAATAAAATGGTTCAAATGGCTCTGAGCACTATGGGACTTAACTTCTGAGGTCATCAGTCCCCTAGAACATAGAACTACTTAAACCTAACTAACCAAAGCACATCACACATATGCATGCCAGAGGCAGGATTCGAACCTGCGACCGAGTCAGGCTGCGTAGTTCCAGACTGTAGCGCCCAGAATCGCTCGGTCACTACGGCCGGCGAAAGATGCAATAACTGTAACCGAATTTGCTCTTCAACATCGGGAAGCAAGAAGGTGCTTAAGACGTTAACGTTGGCCTGTGCTGTGATAGTGCCACACAAAATAACAAGGGGTGCAAGCCCCATCAATGAAAAACACGACCACACCATAACACCGCCGCCTCCCAATTTTACTGTTAGCATTATACACGCTGGCAGATGATGCTGACCGAGCATTCGCCATACCCACACCCTGCCATTGGATCGCCACATTGGGTGCCGTGATTCGTCACTCTACACAACATTATTCGACTGTTCAATCGTCCTATGTTTACTATCCTAGCACCGAGTGAGGCGTCGTTTGACATTTACCGGCGTCATGTGTGGCTTATAAGCAGCTGCTGGACCGTGAAATCCAAGTTTTCTCACCTCCCGCCTAACTGTCAAAGCACTATCAGTGGATCTTGATGCAGTTTGGATTCCTGTGTGATGGTCTGGATAGATGTCTCCCTATAACACATTACGACCCTCTTCAACTGTTGGCGCCCTCTGGCAGTCAGCAGACGAGGTCGGCCTGTACGCTTTTGTACTGTACGTGTCCCTTCACGTTTCCACTTCACTATTACATCGGAAACGGTGGACCTAGGGATGTTTAGGAGCGTGGAAATCTCGCATACTGACGTATGACATAGGTTACATCCAATTACCTAATCACGTTCGAAGTCTGTGACTTCTGCAGAGCACCCCATTCTGCTCTGTGACGATGTATAATGACTACTGACGTCGCTAATATGGAGTACCTGGCAGTAGGTGGTAGCACAACGCACGTAATATGAAAAACGTCTGTTTTTGGGGGTGTCCAAATACTTTTAATTACATAGTGTATAAAGGTGTCATTAGTCCTTAAAGTACTCCATCTTGAGACCACAAATCCGACCGCCATGTCATCCTCAACTGAGGATGCGGATAGGAAGGGCGTGTGGTCAGCACACCACTCTCCCAGTCGTTATGATGGTGTTCTGTGACCAGAGCCGCTACTTTTTGCTCGAGTAGCTCCTCAATTGGCATCACGAGGCTGAGTGCACTTCGAAAAATGGCAACAGCGCAAGGCAACCTGAATGGTCACCCATCAAAGTGCCGGCCACGCCCAACAGCGCTTAACTTCGGATATCTGACGGGAACCGGTGTATCCATTGCAGCAAGGCCGTTGCCTTTTATGTCTCACTGCTATAGTCTAAACGTTCACAGGACCAAGGCGACAAGTTCTGGTGATGAACTGTAACCTTCATTAGAATTGCCGCACGGGATTAGCGGAGCGATCTAAGGCGCTGCAGTCATGGACTGTGCGGCTGGTCCCGGCGGAGATTCGAGTCCTCCCTTGGGCATGGGTGTGAGTGTTTGTCCTTAGGATAATTTAGGTTAAGTAGTGTGTGAGCTTAGGGATTGATGACCCTAGCAGTTAAGTCCCATAACATTTCACACGCATCTGAACTCAGCACATTTCTTCATTAGAATTTTACAGCTAGCTTACTAATGTAAGTCATATAGTTTTAGAACACGGCGTTCGCACATTGGTAAACACATATGGGAACTATGCATTAAGCTCAGTGAATTAGAATTTCTGCTGTGCAGAACAATATAATATAAGAATTTATTCTTTTCTAAATGGTGGGAAAAGTTATACAGTGTGCTATAGACTGCCTCGAATAGTAGCCAACATATCAATGGTTTTATCACACCTCAATGCACTCATACGTCGAAAAATATTACTTAAAACAGAGCTAAGTTAACCTGCAACATTCCTAACACATTGTTAACAGAAATACTGTACTGAAGATATACAGCTGCTAACACATAACATACTAGTTGTGTGAATCACAAATCCTAATGTTATTCTGTCTCTTGTTCTCTGTCTCTCAATTGACATTCACGAACTTTGCACACAGATTGTGCACTCACAACAATTACCGTTTCGAAAACGGAATTATGTAAGCTGCTTTATGTGGCTTGCAAACTACAGTTCTATATTCTGTAAAAAAATCGCACTGTCTTCAGTGATGAGTTCCCCTTCTAACTGAGCCCTGGTGACCTGTGAAGACGTGCAGTGGGAAACCACCCTGACTCGCCCTCTGTAGTGCCCAACAGGCAGGGCTGATGGTCTGGGGTGCCGTTTCACTCCGTAGCAGGAGCCCTTTGGCGGTCATCCGCGGCGCCCTTACAGTACAGCGGTAAGTAGGCGATAATGATGCGCCCCGTTCCGTTGCCCTTCATGGTAACAAATCCTGGGCTACACTTCAGCAAGATAATGCCAGTCCACATACGGCGAGTGTTTCTACGGCTTTTTTCCATGCTCGGCAAACCATACGTTAGCTAAAACGGCCGCCAGTTCACTCCACAATTCAGAGGTTTTTGGAGATTTTCGGGCAGGGCCCTTTAACCAGGTCAGGATGCTGACGCTCCAGCCCGCCAGTCGGACAGAATTTGGCACTGCAGCCCTCGAGAGGACACCCGACAATTCTATCAGTCAACGCCAAGCTGAATAACAGTTTCCATAAGGGTCGGAGATGGGCCAAGGCGTTTGCCTTGCTCCGTTTGTAAAGCTCTTTCCCTTGAATAAATAATCTAGTTTTCCTGAAATTGTAATCAATTGCCTGTCTGTACATGTACACTACCGGCCATTAAAATTGCTGCACCAAGAAGAAATTCAGATGATAAACGGCTATTCATTGGACAAATATATTATACTAGAACTGACATGCGATTACATTTTCACGCAATTTGGGTGCATAGATCCGGAGAAATCAGTACTCAGAACAACCACCCCTGGCCTTAATACGCCTGGGCATTGGGTTTGGATGGCGTCTACAGGTACAGTTGCCCATGCATCTTCAACACGATATCACAGTTCATCAAGAATAGTGACTGGAGTATTGTCGCGAGACAGTTGCTCGGCCACCATTGACCAGACGTTTTCAATTGGTGAGAGATCTGGAGAATGTGCGTCCAGGGCAGCATTCCAAAATCTTCTGTATCCAGAAAGACCAGTAAAGAATTTGCAATATGCGGCCGTGCACTATCCTGCTGAAATGTAGGGTTTCGCAGCGATCGAATGGAGGGTAGAGCCACGGGTCGTAACACACATGAAATGTAACGTCCACTGTTCAAAGTGCCGTCAATGCGAACAAGAGGTGACCGAGACGTGTGAGCAATGGCACCCCATACCATCACGCCGGGTAGTACACCAGTATGGCGATGACGAATACACGCTTTCAATGCGCGTTCCAAGTCGCCAAACACGGATGCGACCATCATGATGCTGTAAACAGAACCTGGATTCATCCGAAAAAATGACGTTTTGCCAATCGTGCACCCAGGTTCGTCATTGAGTACACCATCGCAGGCGCTCCTCTCTGTGATGCAGCGTCAAAGGTACGTGTAACCATGGTCTCCGAACTGATAGTCCATGCTGCTGCAAACGTAGTCGAACTGTTCGTGTAGTTGGTTGTTGTCTTGCAAACGTCCCCAACTGTTGATTCAGGGATCGAGACGTGGCTGCGCAATCAGTTACAGCCATGCGGATAAGATGCCTGTCATCTCGACTGCTTGTGATACGAGGCCGTTGGGATCCAGCACAGCCTTCTGTATTACCCTCCTGAACCCATATTCTGCTAGCAGTCATTGGATCTCGACCAACGCGAGCAGCAATGTCCCGATTCGATAAACCGCAATCGCGATAGGCTTCAATCCGACGTTTATCAAAATAGGAAACGTGATGGTACGCACCACAACAACATTTCACCAGGCAACGCCGGTCAACTGCTGTTTGTGTGTGAGAAAATGGTTGAAATGGCTCTGAGCACTATGGGACTTAACATCTGAGGTCATCAGTCCCCTAGAACTTAGAACTACTTAAACCTAAGTAACCTAAAAACATCCACACAACCATGTCCGAGGCAGGATTCTAACCTGCAACCGTGGCAGTCACGCGGTTCCGGACTGAAGCGCCTAGAACGGCTCGGCCACCACGGCCGGCTGTGTATGAGAAATCCGTTGGAAACTTCCCTCATGTCAGCACGCTGTAGGTGTCGCTACCGGCTCCAATCTTGTGTGAATGCTCTGAAAAGCTAATCATTTGCATATCACAGCATCTTCTTCCTGTCGGTAAAATTTCGCGTCTGTAGCACGTCACCTTTGTGGTGTAGCAATTTTAATGGCCAGTTGTTTACACCACATGTAGCGATTTCCGTCACATTCGGACACTTTCTTCGAGGTGTGTCTTTCTTTTAGTCTTAGTGTCTAGACCTTACTATGTGAACATCCACATTTGTATATTACCACGAATTAAATGTATAGTTTCACAGCGCTTCAGGGAGCAGGTCAGGCGACGCCAGGAGAATGAGAAAGGAACGACGTAAGCCGCACCATGAGACATAACGACGACGCACCACGGGAGAATTTTCCGAATGGGATGGGTGGGAATCGTTAGAACTAAAGTACGTGCACAGACCGCATACAGGACGCTAGTGCGACCTGCTCTTGAGTACTGCTCGAGTGTTGGGGACCCGCAGAAAATCGGATTACAGGAAGACGTGGAAGCAATTCAGAGGCAGGTTGCTAGATTTGTTACCACTAGGTAAACGCAAAGGCTCAATCTAGATACTGCAGGGATCAGTGAAGTGAAATGGAAAGAAGACAAGGATTTCTGGTCAGATGAATATAGGGTAATATCAACAGCAGCAGAAAATGCTACAACTGGGATTGGATTCGTTGTGTATATGATTGTAGGTGAGAGATTGTATTACTGTGAACGGTTCAGTGATAGGGTTGTTCTTATCAGAATCGACAGCAAACCAACACCGATAACGATAGTTCAGATATACATGCCGATGTCGCAAGGTGAAGATGAAGAAATAGAATAAGTATATGAGAATAACGAAAGGCCAACACAGTTCGTAAAGGGATATGAAAATCTAATAGTCGTGGGGGACTGGAATGCAGTTGTAGGGGAAGGAAAAGAAAAAAAGGTTACAGGAGAGTATGGGCTTTGGACAAGGAATGAGAGAGGAGAAAGACTAATCGAGTTCTGTAATAAATTTCAGCTAGTAATAGCGAATACTCTGTTCCACCCGGGTGACACGGGAAGATTTCAGCTAGATTACAGCATGGTCAGACAGAGATTCCTAAATCAGATACTGGACTGTAAGGCATCCCAGGGACAGATATAGGCTCAGATCACAATGTAACAGAGATGAAGAGTAGGCTGAAGTTCAAGACATTAGTCAGGAAGAATCAATACGCAAAGAAGTGGGGTACGGAAGTACTAAGGATGTCAAGATACACTTGAAGTTCTCTAAGGGAATAGACACAGCAATAAGGAATAGGTCAGTACGCAGTACAATTGAAGAGGAATGGACATTTCTAAATAGTGCCATCACAGAAGTTGGAAACAAAAACACAGGTACATAGAAGGTAACTTCGAAGAAACAATGGGTAACAGACGAAATACTTCAGTTGAACGGTCAAAGGAGGATGTACAGAAATGTTCCGAGAATCTCAGCAATACAAGTCGTTGAGGAACCAAATAAATGGGAAGTGCAGGCAGGCTAAGACGAAATGGCTACTTGAAAAATGTGAACAAATCCCAAAGCAAATGACTGTCCGAAGGACAGACTCAGCATACAGGGAAGTGAAAACAACTATAGTCGACATTAAAAGGATGGGTGGCAAAATTAAGAGTGCAGCGGAAATTCCACTGTTAAATGCAGAGAAGAGAGCGGATAGGTGGAACGAATACATTGAAAGGTATCAGGCGGAAGATTTGTGTGGTGTGATAGAAGAATAAACAGGAGTCGATTTAGAAGAGATAGGGGATCCAGTATTAGAATCAGAATTTAAAACAGCATTTGAGGACTGAAGATCAATTAAGGCAGAAAAGGTAGATAACAATGCCTCAGAATTTCTGAAACCGTTGGGGGACAAAACTCACGTTGGTGTGTAGAATGTATGAATATGGCGACATACCATCTGACTTCCGGAAAAATAGTATCCATACAATTTCGAAGACTGATAGAGCTGCAAACTGTGAGAATTATGGCACAAGCAGCTTAACAGCTCATGTATCCAACTTGCTGACAAGAATAATATACAGAAGAATTGAAAAGAAAATTGTTATATTACAGTCAGTTTGGCTTTAGAAAAGGTAAAGCAACGAGAGAAGGAGTTCTGTCGTTGCGGTTGATAACGGAAGCAAGACTAAAGAAAAAAGAAGACACCTCCATAGGATATGTCGACCTCGAAAAAACCTTCGACAATGTAAAATGGCGCAAGATGTTAGAAATTATGAGAAAAGAATCGGGAATCTCAATAACGTCGGTGTTGAGAATGCTACATCAACATCGATTGCACCCGTACCATATTTCTATACACCTGGAATTGCATGGCGACGACTTTGAACGTCGTGTACAGTTCTGCCACTGGGCGCAACATAAATTACGGGAAAATTACAGATTTTTTACACGCGTTCTGTTTAGCGACGAACCGTCATTCACCAACAGCGGTAACGTAAACCTGCATAATATCCACTATTGAACAACGGAAAACCCACGATGGCTGCGACAAGTGGAACATCAGCGACCTTGGCGGGTTAATGTACGGTGCGGCATTATGGGAGGAAGGATAATTGCCCCCATTTTATCGATGGCAATCTAAGTGGTGCAATGTATGCTGGTTTGCTACGTAATGTTCTACCGATGTTACTACAAGATGTTTGACTGCATAACAGAATGGCGATGTACTTCCAAAATGATGGTAGGGAGAGACGGGTAATATACAACATGTACAAGAGCCAAGAGGGAATAATTAGAGTGGACAACTGAGAACGAGCCGGCCGAGGTGGTCGAGCAGTTCTAGGCGCTTCAGTCTGGACCGCTACGGTCGCAGGTTCGAATGCTGCCTCAGGCATGGATATGTGTGATGTCCTTGGGTTAGATAGGTTTAAGTAGTTCTACGTTCTAGGCGACTGATGACCTCAGATGTTAAGTATCATAGTGCTCAGAGCCATTTTGACTAAGAATGAAGTGCTCGGATTAAAAAGGGTGTAAGAGAGAGACGTAGTCTTCTGCTTCTACTGTTCAATATGTACATCGAAGAAGCAATGATTGAAAGAAAAGAAAGGCTTTGGAGTGGAATTAAAATTCAGGGTGAAAGGATATCATTGCTACGATTCGCTGATGACATCGCTATCTTGAGTGAAATGAAGAAGAATTACGTGATCTTCTGAATTGAATGAACAATCTAATGAGTACAGAATATGAATTTACAGTAAATCGAAGAAAGACGAAAGTAATGAGGAGTAGCAAAAATTGATGGTGAAGAAATACATGAAGTTAAGGAATTCGGTTACCTAGGCAGTAAAATAACCAATGACGGTAGGAGTAAGGAGGACATCAAAGCAGACTCGCAATGGCGAAATGGGCACTCTTGGCCAAGAGAAGACTAATAGTATCAATCATAGGCCTTAATTTGAGGAAGAAATTTCGGAGAATGTACCTCCAGAGTCCAGCATTGTATGATAGTGAGTCATGGACTGTGGCTAAACCGGAACGGAAGAGAATCGAAACATTTGAAATGTAGTGCTACAGACGAACGTTGAAAATTGGGTGGACTGATAAGGTAAGGAATGAGGAGGTTCTGCACGGAATCTGAGAGGACAGGAATTTGTGTAAAACACTGATGAGGAGAAGGGACAGGATGATAGGACATTTGTTACGAGATGAGTGAATGATTTCCATGGTACCAGAGGCAGCTGTAGAGGGCAGGAACTGTACAGGATGACAGAGATTGGAGTACATACAGGGCGGTTCATTGATAGTGACCAGGCCAAATATCTCTCGAAATAAGCATGAAACGAAAAAACTGCAAAGAACGAAACTCATCTAGCTTGAAGGGGGAAACCTGATGGCGCTATGGTTGGCCCGCTAGATGGCGCTGCCATAGGTCAAACGGATATCAATCCCGTTTTTTTTCTCTAAATAGTAGCCCCCATTTTTATTACATATTCGTGTAGTACGTAAAGAAATATGAATGTTTTCTGGGACCAGTTATTTCGCTTTGTGATAGATGGCGCTGTAATACTCACAAACGTATAATTACGTAGTAGCACGTAACATTCAGCCACTGCGGACGGTATTTGCTTCGTGATACACTACCCGTGTTAAAATGGACCGTTTACTAATTGCAGAAAAGGTCGATATCGTGTTGATGTATGGCTATTGTGATCAAAATGCCCAACGGGAGTGTGCTATGTATGCTGCTCGGTGTCCTGGACGACATCATCCAAGTGTTCGGACTGTTCGCCGGATAGTTACGTTATTTAAGGAAACAGGAAGTGTTCAGCCACATGTGAAACATCATCCACGACCTGCAACAAATGATGATGCCCAAGTAGGTGTTTTAGCTGCTGTCGCGGCTAATCCGCACATCAGTAGCAGACAAATTGCGCGGGAATCGGGGAATCTCAATAACGTCGGTGTTGAGAATGCTACATCAACATCGATTGCGCCCTTACCATATTTCTATGCACCAGGAATTGCATGGCGACAACTTTGAACGTCCTGTACAGTTCTGCCACTGGGCGCAAGAGAAATTACGGGACGATGACAGATTTTTTGCACGCCTTCTATTTAGCGACGAAGCGTCATTCACCAACAGCTGTAACGTAAACCGGCATAATATGCACTATTGGGCAACGAAAAATCCACGATGGCTGCGACAATGGAACATCAGCGACCTTGTCGGGTTAATGTATGGGGCGGCATTATGGGAGGCAGGATAATTGCCCCCATTTTATCGATGGCAATCTAAATGGTGCAATGTATGCTGGTTTGCTACGTAATGTTCTACCGATGTTACTACAAGATGTTGACTGCATAACAGAATGGCGATGTACTTCCAACATGATGGATGTCCGGCACATAGCACTCGTGCGGTTGAAGCGGTATTGAATAGCATATTTCATGACAGGTGGATTGGTCGTCGAAGCATCATACCACGGCCCGCACGTTCACCGGATCTGACGTCTCCGGATATCTTTCTGTGCGGAAAGTTGAAGGATATTTGCTATATCGTCATACACCGACAACGCCTGACAACATGCGTCAGCGAATTTTCAATGTACGTGCGAACATTACGGAAGGCGAACTACTCGCTGTTGAGAGGAATGTCGTTACACGTATTGCCAAATGCATTGAAGTCATCATTTTGAGCATTTATTGCATTAATGTGGTATTTTCAGATAATCACGCAGTAACAGCATGCGTTCTCAGAAATGATAAGTTCACAAACGTACATATATCACATTGGAACAACCGAAATAAAATGTTGAATCGTACCTACGTTCTGTATTTTAATTTAAAGAACCTATCTGTTAGCAACTGTTCGTCTAAAATTGTGAACCGTATGTTTGTGACTATTACAGCGCCATCTATCACAAAGCGAAAAAAGTGGTCCAACTAAAACATTCATATTTCTTTACGTACTACACGAATATGTAATAATAATGGGGTTACTATTTTCAAAAACGCAGTTGATATTCGTTTGACCTATGGCAGCGCCATCTAGCGGGCCAACCATAGCGCCATCTGGTTTCCCCCTTCAAGGTAGAGAAGTTTCGTACTTCGTAGTTTCTTCATTTGTCGCTTATTTCGTGAGATATTTGGCCCAGTCACGATCAATGGATCACCCTGTATAGCAAATATTTGAGGACGTAGGTTGCAAGAGCTACTCTGAGATGAAGAGGTTGGCACAGGAGAGCAAATCGTGGCGGGCCGCATCAAACCAGCCAGGAAAAAATAAAATATAAATAAAAAATGGGTGTCGAACAACATGCAAGTGTTTCGGAATCACCGGCGTTTCAAGCTGACTGCGGAACGATTCGAGTATCGCCGGAAGTGACAAGTAGACAGGACGCCCTCCACCACACACAGTACGGTGTCTTCCGGGGTATGTATGTAGAGAGACCAGGAAAACAAAGCCGGCTGGAATGGCCGAGCGGTTAAAGGCGCTACAGTCTGGGACCGCACGACCGCTCCGGTCGCAGGTTCGAATCCTGCCTCGGGCATGGATGTGTGTGATGTCCTTAGGTTAGTTAGGTTTAAGTAGTTCTAAGTTCTAGGGGACTGATGACCACAGCCGTTGAATCCCATAGTGTTCAGAGCCATTTGAACCATTTGAACCAGGAAAACAACGTTAAGAAGGAAGTTCATAAGGCAAATTTTTCTGTATCTTCTGCGGACCATATTCGATAAGGTTAATTATTCACGACAACATTGTGGACACTGAATGCATCGAGAGCCGAAAATCGAAGGGACGATGACCCATTTCCCACATCAAAAGATTTATCGAGTAAAGAACGTATGAGAACGTACAAAATGAACATACAAGAAGGTGGGCTTGAAACATAGGAAAGGAAAACTAATTCATGTCTGAATAGGAGAGAAATTTTGATAAATTAACGCTTGGGTGCTGAAAGGCGAGAAGGATGAAAGCGTCGGACGAGCTAGTGGGTGAATTTGACCTATCAGAATGGAAAGGCACCGGTAGCGGCATATTTCGCGCCACGATTGCTGGTAGCAAGAAAGCGTCGAGACGTGTGTATTTCCCGCCCCCGATGGAGGACAGTGGCACTTGCTTTCGTAAGAGAGCCAACAGCGGGATGCAGTGAGCCGTTAACGGGGAGAGTTAGGGTACAGACGCGCCGCTTGTGGTGCACCTCTGTTGAGTCCGAGTAACGGAGGGTGCCGGGTTCGTTTGTGTTCTCGTCGTACTGTTCACAGCAAGTACAACTGACGTATGGAGGTAATCCGTATCTTAAATTACACTGAAGAGCCAAAGAAACTGGTACACCTGCTTAATATCGTGTAGGGCCACCGCGAGCACGCAGCACGGCGTGGCATGGGCTGGACTAATGGCTGAAGTAGTGCTGGAGGGAACTGACACCATTAATCCTGTAGCAGTTCTGGAAATGTGGGACGTCGCATTGTCGTGCTGGAAATACCCAAGTCCGTCGGAATGCGCAATGGACATGAATGGATGCTGGTGATCAGACAGGACGCTTACGTACGTGTCACCTGTCAGAGTCGTACCTAGACGTATCAGGGGCACCATACCACTCCAACTGCATACATACCACACCATTACAGAGCCTCCAACCTACTGACACGTAGGGTCCGTGGATTCATTGGATTGTCTCCATACCCTTACACGTCCATCTGTTAGATACAATCTGAAACGAGACCTCGTCCGACCAGGCAACATGTTTCCAGTCATCAACAGTCCAATGTCAGTGTTGATGGGACCAGGCGAGGCGTAAAGCTTTGTGTCGTGCAGTCATCGAAGGTACACGAGTGAGTCTTCGGCTCCGAAAGCCCATATTAGTGATGTTTCGTTGAATGATTCGCACGCTGACATTTGTTGATGGCGCAGCACTGAAATATGCAGCAATTTGCGGAAGGATTACACTTCTGTCACGTTGAACGACGGTGTTCAGTCGTCGTTGGTCCCATTCAGGGAGGATCTTTTTCTGGCCGCAGCGCTGTAGGAGATCTTATGTTTTAGCGGATTCCTAATATTCGCGGTACACTCCTGAAATGACCGTACTGGAAAATCCCCACTTCGTCGCTACCTGTGTCCCATCGCTCGTGCGCCGACGTTCAGACTCGCTTAAATCTTGATAACTTTCCACTGTAGCACCAGGAACCGATCTAACAACTGCGCCAGACATTTGTTGTCTTATTCAGGCAATGCCGACCACAGCGCCGTATTCTGCCTGTTTATATATCTCTGTATTTGAATACGCATGCGTATAAGAGTTTCTTTGGCGCTTCAGTGTATAAATGTAATGGAAAAAGAGACTTACAGTCCGCGGAGGAAACGAATAAGTAAAGAGTAATACAATTTGAAGAGAGTGAAAGGTAATGTTGCGAGTTCAGAGGCAGATAGACAGGTTTATGAAATATATACTTAGTGACTTGAGGATAATTATAGAGTGTTGCGTATTCGTCTGTCTTTCTACCCTGTGTGATGTATGTTTGGGTTGTATACAACTATCATCATTTACTATAACCACCATTGTGCATTCACAATTCCAAGAACAGGAATGACGAGTGTAATCGCAAAAGTTAATAGGATGTCTGCTCAAAGAAAGGAGTATACAAACAAATATTCTGCGTGCACCGTAGTTAGTCTTACTGTGCATGCCTAGATATTACATTCATTGCATGACCAAGATGACACAAACCTCAAGAGAAAATGGATTTACGTGCGATAAAAACTAACAGGATGACTAATGCTATCTACCCAAGCACTTCCAGTATTAGAAATGAAATGAAATGTCGTGTGGCTAAGGCCTCCCGTCGGGTAGACGGTTCACCTGGTGCAGGTCTTTCGATTTGACGCCACTTCGGCGACCTGCGCGTCGATGGGGATGAAATGATGATGATTAGGACGACACAACACCCAGTCCCTGAGCGGAGCAAATGTCCGACCCAGCCGGGAATCGAACCCGGGACCTTAGGATTGACATTCCGTCACACTGACCACTCAGCTACCGCGGCCGAACTCCAGTATTAGAATAAGTAGTTAGTATGCAACAATCCGATCGTGGGTATCAATCAGTTGAGATTATTCATTTTTAACCAGTCAAAGAAGCTTTATCCGTTACTGATGTGTCAATCACGACCGGTTTGTTAATAGACTGAAGGCGCAAGAAATTATCGCTATGATCTTGCAGGACAAAAGTTTATTTGCGTACGCCGCAGGAATGAGGTATCAATTATCGAATATACACTACTGGCAGTTAAAATTGCTACACCACGAAAATGATGAGCTACAGACGCGACGAAATTTAACTGACAGGAAGAAGGTGCTGTGATATGCAAACGATTAGCTTTTCAGACCATTCACACAAGGTTGGTGCCGGTGGGGACACCTACAACGTGCTGACATGAGGAAAGTTTCCAACCGATTTCTCATACACAAACAGTAGTTGACCGACGTTTCCTGGTGAAACGTTGTTGTGATGCCTCGTGTAAGGAGCAGAAATGCGTACCATCACGTATCCGACTTTGATAAAGGTCGGATTGTAGCCTAACGCGATTGCGGTTTATCGTATTGCGACATTCCTGCTCGCGTTGGTCGAGATCCAATGACTGTTAGCAGAGTATGGAATCGGTGGGTTCAGAAGGGTCATACGGAACGCCGTGCTGGATCCCAACGGCCTCGTATCACTAGCAGTCGAGATGACAGGCATCTTATCCGCATGGCTGTAACGGATAGTGCAGCCACGTCTCGATCCCTGAGTCAGCAGATGGGGACGTTTGCAAGACAACAACCATCTGCACGAACAGTTCGACGACGTTTGCAGCAGCACGGACTATCAGCTCGAGACCGTGGCTGCAGTTACCCTTGACGCTGCATCACAGACAGAAGCGCCTGCGATGGTGTACTCGACGACGAACCTGGGTGCACGAATGGCAAAACGTAATTTTTTCGGATGAATCCTGGTTCTGTTTACAGCATGACGATGGTCGAATCCATGTCTGGCGACATCGCGGTGAACGCAAATAGGAAGCGTGTATTCGTCATCGCCATGCTGGCGTATGACCCGGCGTGATGGTATGGGGTGCCATTGGTTACTCGTCTCGGTCGCCTCTTGTTCGCATTGACGGCACTCTGAACAGTGGACTTTACATTTCAGATGTGTTACGACCCGTGGCTCTACCTTTCATTCGATCCCTGCGAAACCCTACATTTCAGCAGGATAATGCACGACCGCATGTTGCAGGTCCTGTACGGGCCTTTCTGGATACAGAAAATGTTCGACTGCTGCCCTGGCCAGCACATTCTCCAGATCTCTCACCAACTGAAAACGTCTGGCCAATGGTGGCCGAGCAACTGGCTCGTCACAATACG
Source organism: Schistocerca serialis cubense (assembly GCF_023864345.2). NCBI lineage: Eukaryota > Metazoa > Arthropoda > Insecta > Orthoptera > Acrididae > Schistocerca > Schistocerca serialis. The sequence goes on from NC_064648.1 coordinate 83,960,847, forward strand.
CCAGTCTCTACTCTTGATGAACTGTGGTATCGTGTTGAAGCTGCATAGGCAGTTGTACCTGTACACGCCATCCAAGCTCTATTTGACCCAATGCCCAGGCGTATCATGGCCGTTATTACAGCCAGAGGTGGTTGTTCTGGGTACTGATTTCTCAGGATATATGCAGCCAAATTGCGTGAAAATGTAATCAGATGTCAGTTCTAGTATAATATATTTGTCCGATGCATCCCCCTTTATCATCTGCATTTCTTCTTGGTGTAGCAATTTTAAGGCCAGTTGTGTAGATCGGATAAGTAGATAATCTTACAAAGATAAATGTATCTCGGAGAAGAACGTTACTTTTACTCGGCGTAACTTCTTGAGACTAATAATTGACTAGAAAATAACAACAGAACTGTTATTTCTCAAAACAATATGTACACTCCGTGGCGGCTGTGGAATATTCGAGGACGTTTGCAGCGCCCCCGGTGGCTGGCACAGGAAGGCCACTCGCAGCCATGACGTTAACAAAAGCACGCTCCTGCACAACACACGCGGCACTTCACTGCATTGACGGCAAGTGAACACTGTCGCTACAAGCGAATAGTTATACAGCACGTTAAATGAGGTTCACCACCCAATTGTATTAAACAATTTTCTTGATCGATAAATGATGTAAAGAGTCATGAACATTTTGTTCATTTTGCGTCTTGTATTTATAATGTGCAACAATAATGTTGACAAGTATAATGAAGTTAGAAATATACATTAATACCTTCAGCTGCTGATGGGCGTTGATACACAGGGTGTAAATTTTAAGTTGCCAAAGTAGAATAAATCGAAAAATAAACTTCATACATAAAATGTGTTGCATCAAAAGCTGATTATTTTCGAGGGGGACATCTACTGGTGCTAAAATTAGCCAGCCATCCCAACCCCCGTGGGCTTGGGGCGGGATGCAACTTTAAAATTTCAAGTGGGAACCCCCATTTTTTATTGCAGAATCAGATTCTTCATAAATAAACTAAGTACATTTTGTCTTAAACATTTGTTTTGATTCTTGGTAGTTCGCGTTGTAATTCAAAAAAATCGATGTTCTCTTTTTTGTGTGGCAAATGTTACAGGTAAATAAAAAATACTTGTTACTCGTAGATTTTGATTCGCTAGAACAAGAACTCTCCCTTTCTCTCAGTAGGGTAGGGTTTGAGAGAGAGGAATTACAGTTTTAAAAACGGTGACCCAAATATTTGGTTTGACATTTATAAACACGCAAAAATGAGAACATGAATTTTTTTTTAATTACAGCACCAGCTACCAAGAATCAAAACAAATGCTCCAGACAAAATGTACATAGTTATTTATGTAGAATGTGATTCTGCAATGAAAAATGGGGGTTACTATTTGAAATTTTAAAGTTGCCTCTCGCCCCATCCCCATGGGCTGGGGTAGCGGGCTAATTTTAGCACCAGCAAATGGCCCCCTCGAAAATAATCAACTTTGGATTCTACACATTATTTTCGTGTGAAACTTATTTTTCGAGTTATTCTGGTTTGTCAACTTAAAATTCACACGCTGTTTATCAACAGAGACAGGTGGAGATGTGTGTACCAACCGGGATTCGAACCCAGTATCTCCTGTTTACATTGCAGACACTCTACCCATCTGAGCCTCCGAGGGCACAGAGGATAGTGCGACTGCAGGGACTACCTTGCGCACGCCTCTGTGAGACCCACATTCTCACCTTATATATCCACACACTACATTCATAGTGTCTCTATCCCACACACTCATTACTTGTGGAAGGCACTCTTACCTAGTCCCGTAAGAGTTGAAGTAATATGTGTGCATTCGCACAGAAGAAGGTGATGGCCGGTATTTCCTGAACTATATACTTATATGTATCTGGTGTTTGTTCTTTCGGACATGTCTGAAGGAACAGACACCATATCCATATAAGATAAGTATAATGTCTAAAAGTAAGAATGAGCAGGATCAAAATATAGTAAATGTGAATTTCTCATAAATATTCATTCAATTGACCTGGAGACTGAGTGGATTTGTGCAACAAGGCATCCTTCAGTGTATGACATTCTTAAGGAAATATCAGTTCTTCAGGATGTTGCAAAAGCATTGTAACCCACTTTAAAAACGAGGGAATGGTGATGTTATGCAACAGTTTTTACAAAGCTGCTCTGTAACCTTATTAATAAACAGTCATTCCAATGAGGAGAGCCAATCTATTTAAATTATGAGCGCTTTATGGAAGTAATGTAATGGCAATGATTGCATGCCTAAGTAGTAATCTCCCGTAATTATGTATGGTAACGGGTTGTTTTAGAGTTTTCCTGCAACTTGGGGATTCAATGAATGAAGAAGAAATCTGGGGTGAGCGCAGACAATAAAAATGTTTCTGGTGACAGCAAGTTGTCAGTCAGATATACGCCAGGAACAGAGTGGTGTTTTCTCAACAGACACGAAACCTCCGTGCAGTCGTGGTGGGAACGGCAGACCAAGAGGGAGTGCCTACAGCATCCCTGAATATGGAAGTTAATAGGAATATAAAAAAAAGGGAGGAAGGTTTATCTGTTTAGCAAGAGTAATAGAAAGCAGATTTCAGACTACCTAACAGATCAAAACGAAAATTTCTGTTCCGACACTGACAATGTTGAGTGTTTATGGAAAAAGTTCAAGGCAATCGTAAAATGCGTTTTAGACAGGTACGTGCCGAGTAAAACTGTGAGGCACGGGAAAAACCCACCGTGGTTCAACAACAAAGTTAGGAAAGTACTGCGAAAGCAAAGAGAGCTTCACTCCAAGTGTAAACGCAGCCAAAACCTCTCAGACAAACAGAAGCTAAACGATGTCAAAGTTAGCGCAAGGAGGGCTATGCGTGAAGCGTTCGTTGATTTCGAAAGTAAAATTCTATGTACCGACTTGGCAGAAAATCCTAGGAAGTTCTGGTCGTACGTTAAATCAGTAAGTGGCTCGAAACAGCATATCCAGACACTCCGGGATGATGATGGCATTGAAACAGAGGATGACACGCGTAAAGCTGAAATACTAAACACCTTTTTCCAAAGCTGTTTCACAGAGGAAGACCGCACTGCAGTTCCTTCTCTAAATCCTCGCACAAACGAAAAAATGGCTGACATCGAAATAAGTGTCCAAGGAATAGAAAAGCAACTGGAATCACTCAACAGAGGAATGTCCACCGGACCTGACGGGATACCAATTCGATTCTACACAGAGTACGCGAAAGAACTTGCCCCCCTTCTAACAGCCGTGTACCGCAAGTCTCTAGAGGAACGGAGGGTTCCAAATGATTGGAAAAGAGCACAGGTAGTCCCAGTCTTCAAGAAGGGACGACGAGCAGATGCGCAAAACTGTAGACGTATATCTCTGACGTCGATCTGTTGTAGAATTTTAGAACATGTTTTTTGCTCGCGTATCATGTCGTTTTTGGAAACCCAGAATCTACTCTGTAGGAATCAACATGGATTCCGGAAACAGCGATCGTGTGAGACCTAACTCGCTTTATTTGTTCATGAGACCCAGAAAATATTAAATGCAGGTTCCCAGGTAGATGCTATTTTCCTTGACTTCCGGAAGGCGTTCGATACGGTTCCGCACTGTCGCCTGATAAAAAAAGTAAGAGCCTACGGAATATCAGACAAGCTGTGTGGCTGGATTGAAGAGTTTCTAGCAAACACAACACAGCATGTTGTTATCAATGGAGAGACGTCTGCAGTCGTTAAAGTAGCCTCTGGCGTGCCACAGGGGAGTGTTATGAGACCATTGCTTTTCACAATATATATAAATGACCTAGTAGATAGTGTCGGAAGTTCCATGCGGCTTTTCGCGGATGATGCTGTAGTATACAGAGAAGTTGCAGCATTAGAAAAGTGTAGCGAAATGCAGCGGATAGGCACTTGGTGCAGGGAGTGGCAACTGACCCTTAACATAGACAAATGTAATGTATTGCGAATACATAGAAAAAAGGATCCTTTATTGTATGATTATATGATAGCGGAACAAACACTGGTAGCAGTTACTTCTGTAAAATATCTGGGAGTATGTGTGTGGAACGATTTGAAGTGGAATTATCATATAAAATTAATTGTTGGTAAGGCGGGTGCCAGGTTGAGATTCATTGGGAGAGTCCTTAGAAAATGTAGTCCATCAACAAAGGAGGTGGCTTACAAAACACTCGTTCGACCTATACTTGAGTGTTGCTCATCAGTGTGGGATCCGTACCAGATCGGGTTGACGGAGGAGATAGAGAAGATCCGAAGAAGAGCGGCGCGTTTCGTCACAGTGTTATTTGGTAACCGTGATAGCGTTACGGAGATGTTTAGCAAACTCAAGTGGCAGACTCTGCAAGAGAGACGCTCTGCATCGCGGTGTAGCTTGCTCGCCAGGTTTCGAGAGGGTGCGTTTCTGGATGAGGTATCGAATATATTGCTTCCCCCTACTTATACCTCCCGAGGAGATCACGAATGCAAAATTAGAGAGATTAGAGCGCATACGGAGGCTTTCAGACAGTCGTTCTTCCCGCGAACCATACGCGACTGGAACAAAAAAGGGAGGTATGACCGTGACACGTAAAGTGCCCTCCGCCACACATCGTTGGGTGGCTTGCGGAGTATAAATGCAGATGTAGATGTACAACGTTTAAGGTCTATGAGAGCAGGAGAAGAACACTACGCACTCAGTGTGGGAGACACACATTGGGGGTCAAACGACGTCACAGATGTTTAAATGTTGATGTTTAAATGTTGTAAGGAAGCCTATGATCGGCTCGCAACAGTTAATTCTGTAGTAGCGGCGGAGACTCATGAGTCTGGCATGTGGGCGTTTCTATTGGACGAAACACGTAAACAAGCATATAACACGAGTGCACTTCTGTCTGCTGCACCACTATAGGAGTGTCCTGAACAGAACTGGTTAACCACACCAGTTTCGTTACAAGGAGGAAAGTTGCTGCAGTTGTTATAAACTTTTCGTTGGTCGGAACTCGGAATGTACACTGCGACTGGCTCTGGGATTCTGACACTGACAGGGCAGCTACAATTTGTGTAGCAGCTCATCATTGAGGCTGTAGCTGGACTTAAGAAACTTTCAGCGTCATCTGCAGGCATCTCCTGCACCCAAGTAGCAGCAAAGTTGTAGGCACGGGCCCAACATGTGTATATCACGACGAAGGGACTGCAAAGTTAATTGTTTCAAGTCAAAGTTTTGTTCTTCTGAATTAATTATTAGCACCAAGTAGCTGCTTCTGGTATGTGCTTAACTGAGAGAATCAGTGCACATTTGTAGTTTTATGGCTCTTGTCTTCAGGCTATCAATTAACTCTGCAATTTTCATATCTTTCCAGCTCAAATTCACCAACATGTGCCCATATCTGTCATATATATTTTTGCATCATTTTGCACTTTTATAATTATTTGTATAGGTATTTCAGTGACTAGAAACAAAGTGATACACCTAGAAACAAATCAGATTGTTGTAGTGACTTTTAGTTCCGTTTAGCAACATGACAGAAACCTTGCTCAATATTTCTACGTGAGCTGAGAGACCCGTATTTCATGATCAGTTAGGCCATCTCTGTTTAATTCAGATAGTCAATTAGTTAAAAATGGCGCGACTTTGCTTTTTAATTTCACATGATCTCATGGGCAACTGTCGGTTCACTGTACAGGTCACTGGGTTCCAGTCTCGTAGCATCTGTGGGTTATGCTAAATTCTCAGCTGACATCTCACAGTATATTAAAGTGAGAAATTAAACAAATGAAGCGGGGAAGAAACTATAAGGAAGGAACATTGAGAGAGAATTTCATGAACACTTAAATTCAGCACAATCTATTTGCGAATACACACATATCAAAACAAGTTTTGCCGGCCGAAGTGGCCGTGCGGTTTAAGGCGCTGCAGTGTGGAACCGCAAGACCGCTACGGTCGCAGGTTCGAATCCTGCCTCGGGCATGGATGTTTGTGATGTCCTTAGGTTAGTTAGGTTTAACTAGTTTTAAGTTCTAGGGGACTAATGACCTCAGCAGTTGAGTCCCATAGTGCTCAGAGCCACCAAAACAAGTTTTGCATCACCTCGGTTCCCTGAAATCCGGAACCCGCACAGAAAATTGGAATAGAGACCAACATAGACTTCATTTCTACCCTTCGTTTTGCGCATGAAAGCCACAGATTGGATGTTGTACCACCGTACAGAAAGGCCTTCAGAGGTGGTGGTCAAGGCTGCTGTACACACCGGTACCTCTAATACCCTGTAGCACGTCCTCTTGCATTAATGCATGCCTGTATTCGAACTGTCCACAAGTTCATCAAGGCGTTGTTGGTCCAAATTTTCCCATTCCTTAAAGGCGATTCGGCGTAGATCCCTCAGAGTGGGTGGTGGGCCACATCGTCCATAAACAGCTCTTTTCAGTCTTTCCCAAGCATCCCAAGTATAATCGACAGGGTTTATGTCTGAAGAACATGCAGACCACTATAGTCGGGCGATGTCGTTATCCTGAAGGAAGTCATTCACAAGATGTGTACGATGGGCTCGCGAATTGTCGTCCATGAACTCGAATGCCTCGCCAGTATGCTGCCGAAATGGTTGCACTACCAGTCGGAGGATGCCATTCACGTATCGTACAGCCCGTTACGGCGGCTTCCATGATCACCGGCGGCGTAAGTCAGCACCACATATTGCCACCCCAAAATAGCAGGGAACCTCCACATTGCTGCACTCTCTGGACTGTGCGCCTAAGGCCTTCAGCCTGACATGATTGCCTCCAAACACACGTATGACGATTGTCTGGTTGAAGACATAGGCGACACTCATCGGTGAAGAGAACGTGACGACAGTCCTGAGCGGTCTATTCGGCATGTTGTTGGGCCCGTCTGTACCGCGCTGCGTGGGGTCGTGGTTCAAAGATGGACCTCGCCTTGGACGTCAGCAGTGAAGTTGTGCATCATGCAACCCATTGTGCACGACGTCCTGTGGCTGCATGAAGAGCATTATTCAACAGACTAATAACTGACTAGAAAATAACAACAGAACTATTATTTCTCAAAACAATATGTACGCTCCGTGGCGGCTGTGAAATTATCAATGCCCATTGCAGGTTGCTGCGTTGCTCCAAGGCATAATCCGTAGGGAGCGGTCATCCACTGCACTAGTACCCCTTGGGCGTCCTGAGCGAGGCATGTCATCGACAGTTCCTGTCTCTCTGTATCTCCTCCATGTCCGAACAACATCGCTTTGGTTCACTCCGAGACGGTTGGACACTTCCCTTGTTGAGAGCCCTTCCTGGGACAAAGTAACAATGCGGACATGATCGAACCTAGGTTTTAACCATCTAGGCATGGTTGAACTTCAGAAAACACGAGCCATGTACCTCCTTCCTGGTGGAATGACTGAAACTGATTGGCTGTTGGACCCCCTCCGTCTAATAGGTGCTTCTCATGCATGGTTGTTTACTTCTTTGGGTGTGTTTAGTAACATCTATGAACAGTAAAAGGGACTGTATCTGTGATACAATGCCTACAGTCAACGTCTGTATTCAGGAGTTCTGGGAACTGGGGTGATGCGAAACTTTTTTTGATGTGTGTATAATCGTATGGTACCTTCCACAGTAAGAGAAAGTTGTTTGAGATGTCTGTGAAATTTCCTTGCCATCAAACTAATATCCAACTGCACTTATATCCTATTAATTAAGCCTGTATTCATTAACTGTTACTATTTCTTGATAAAACGACTCTAATTTGCTTCTACTATATTGATCTTCAAAAATGGTTCAAATGGCTGTGAGCATATGGGACTTAACATCTTAGGTCATCAGTCCCCTACAACGTAGAACTATTTAAACCTAACTAACCTAAGGACATCACACACACCCATGCCCGAGGCAGGATTCGATCCTGCGACCGTAGCAGTCTCGCGGTTCCGGACTGCAGCGCCTAGAACCGCACGGTCACCGCGGCCGGCTATATTGATCTATTTGATGCACTTATACAAATATTATATGCACTTATATAAATGTTATAAACGGAAATTCGTACAAAAAGTATATTGTAATAATGGAGCTTGAGTGTGGGTAAACCGTTAGCATCATGTCGACTACCAATCTGTGGGATTTATATATTCCTGACCTGAAGGGTTTTTCTTTTATTCCTTAGATTTCCAAAATTTGTAACAAGGTTTTGTGAGGATGTATAACGTTATGACTGTGTCTTTGGACATCTTTGGATTATGTTTAGGGGAGTTGAAGATAGCGTGACGAATGGCGTAATATGTGACCTTCATATCTGAGAAAAGTACTCAGAATACTACGTAAATGATTAAGAGAAAATCTGATGCGCTTACTAATCATTTGTCATCAGAAATAAGTGTTCATGTGCAACGTTTTATCACTCTGGTATTTAATGTAGTAACGAGTGACGTGAAACATTACAGTTCAGTTCCTGCTCCTCCGCGCCGATACCTTACAGCGAGAAGCGGCATTTAAGAAATAATTGTTTTGTGCTGTGTATGCTAATAGGAACAGAAGAGGCCCTCATAAGTGGTACAACACTATTTACCCTCTATCTCGCACATCACAGTGGTTTGCAGAGAATGTGTGTAGATGCAGATGGTAGGCATTGTTTAAATGAAAGAGAGATTATCTGATCTGGGCTACTGGTATGGTTCACCTCTGTTTTTGACATTTCACGAAGATGTTTAGAAAGCAGTGTGTGAGGAATAGGACCGAAAGGAAATATTGGCTGTGTGATAGAAAATTATGTTGCAGGAATTAATATGTCTACACAGATTATTTCCTCCGCTTCTACATCTACATCTGCATCTACATGGATGCTCTGCAAATCACATGTAAGTGCCTGGCACAGGGTTCATCGAACCACCTTCACAATTATTCTCTATTATTCCAATTTCGAACTGTATACGGAATAAATGTACATCTGTGTCTTTCCGTGAGAGCTCTGATTTCCCTTTTTTATGACGATGATCGCTTCTCCCTATGTAGGTCGGCGTCAACAAGATATTTTCGCATTCGGAGGAGAAAGTTGGTGACTGAAATTTCGTGAAAAGATTAATCCGGAACGAAAAACGCCTCTGTTTCAACGATGTCCACCCTAATCCTGTATCATTTCAGTGACACTCACTCCCCTATTTCTCGATAATTCGAATCGTGCTGCCCTTCTTAGAAGTTTCTCGATGTACTCCGTCAGTCCCATCTGGTAAGGATCCCACACTGTGCAACAGTATTCTAAAGAAGGACGGACAAGCGTAGTGTAGAGAGTCTCTTTTAGTAGGTCTGTTGCACATTCTCATTTTTCTAGCAATGAAACAGAGTCTTTGGTTATCCTTCCCCGCAATATTTTATGTGTGTTCCTTACAATTTAAGTTGATCGTAATTGGAGTTCATAGGTATTTGCTTGAATTTACGGCCTTTAGATTGGACTGCCGAAGGTTAACGGATTCCTTTTAGCTCCCATGTAGATTGCCTCACACTTTTCATTATTTAGGACCAATTGCAAATTTTTGCACCATGCAGATATATTTTCTAAATTGTTTTGCAATTTGTTTTGATCTTCTGATCATTTTATTAGTCGATAAACATCAGCATCATCTGCAAACAACCTAAGACGGCTGCTCAGAGTGTCTCTCAAATCGTTTATATAGATAAGGAATGACAAAGGGCCTGTAACACTAAGTTGGGGAACGCCATAAATTACTTCTGTTTTACTCGATGACTTTGCGTCAATTACTATGAACTGTGATCTCTCTGACAGGATATCGAGAATCTAGTCGCATAACTGTGACGATATTCCGTAAGCACGCAATTTCAATACATGTTCCAAAACCCTTCTGCATAACGACGTTAATGACACGGCCTGCAGTTTAGTGGATTACTCCCACTACAATTCTTGACTACTGGTGTGACCTGTGGCAATTTCCAGCTTTTGGGTACGGATCTTTCGTCGAGCGAACGGTTGTATATGATTGTTAAGAGTGGAGCTCTTGTGTCAGTATATTCTGAAGGAAACATAACTGGTAAATAGTTTGGACCGGAAGACTTGCTTTTGTTAAGTGATTTAAGTTGGTGCACTATTCTGAGGATATCTATTTCTACGTTACTCATGTTGGCAACTTTTATTGATTCGAATTCTGGAATATTTGTTTTCTTCGGTGAAGGAATTTCGGAAAGCAGTGTTTAGTATCTCTGTTTTGGCAGCACTGTAGCCGACAGTATTTCCATTGCTATTGCGCAATGAAGGCATTGATTGTGTCTTGCCGCTAGCATACTTCACATACGACTAGAACCCCTTTGAATTTTCCACCATGTTTCGAGAAAAAGTTTCCTTGTGGAAAGTATTATAAGCATCTCCCGTGAAAGTCCAGGCTAAATTCTGAGCTCTGTAATAGATCGCCACTGTTGGAAATTTTTGGTCCGTTTAAAGTTGGCATGTTTTTTCATTATTTCTGCGACAGTGTTCTGACCTGTTTTGTGTACCAAGGAGGATAAGATCCGTCGTTTGTTGAATTATTTGATATAAACAGCTCAATGCTGCCGATACCTTTTCTTTGAATTCAAGCCACATCTGGTCTACATTTATATTATTAATTTGGAAGGAGTGAAGATTGTCTCTTGGGAAGACGTCAAGTGAATTTTTATCTGCTTTTTTTGAACAGGTATATTTTTCGTTCATTTTTGGAGGACGTCGGGGTTACAATATTCAATCTCTCCACAACAACCCTGTGTTCATAATCAGTGTATCCGTTTTGATGCTTGTTATTAGCTCAGAATTATTTGTTGCTAAGAGGTGAAGTGTGATTTCACAACCGCTTAGCATTCGCGTGGGCTCATGAACTAACTGCTGGAAACAATTTCCAGAAAACGCGTTTAGCAAAGTTTCAGATGATGTTTTATGCGTACCTTCGAGTATAAACATGTATTTTCGCCAACATATCGACGGGAATTACAAATCACCACAAACTATAACTGTGTGAGTCGGGTACATGTTTGATACCAGCCGGCCGAAGTGGCCGTGCGTTTCTAGGTGCTACAGTCTGGAACCGCGTGATCGCTACAGTCGCAGGTTCGAATCCTGTCTCGGGCATGGATGTATGTGATGCCCTTAGGTTAGTTAGGTTTAAGTAGTTCTAAGTTCTAGGGGACAGATGACCACAGCAGTGAAGTCCCATAGTGCTCAGAGCCATTTGAACCATTGATATCAAAGTCACGTTTTTTTTTTAACTGTTCAGTGATTGAATCATCTCAATCGGGAAGTCGGAAAAGGGAACCAATTATTATTTTATTCCGGTTGCCAACAACGACCTCTGCCCATACTAACTCAAAGGAAATTTCTTCTTCTTTTTTTTAATAGTGTGGGGCCACAGTCAAAATGTATTTCTTTAAAGTCAATACAGCTGTTAAACGGTTGTTTATTTACAGTGTTACATTTACAATAACACAATCAAGATTTAGACTTCAAAGTACCATTGTCAAGTGTTTTCTGAAAGTAGGTTAGACAATAACAGTGAAATACATAACAAGTGATATAACTGTATAACAATCCTTATTTGTAATGCTTACTTACAAGTGTTATAAACTGCCAAAGATGGCATATTGTCGTATTAAAATACATTATTAGACACATTGTCTAAGAGACGATATTTCTGATAGAGCCTTTTTTCATTACTGAGTACTCCATCTTGACTGAATGACAGTTGGCTAAGTGTCAAATTTTCTTGGTCAAAGAAATTCCTGTTACAAGCAGGTGACCATTTTCTTTTAGTTTTGGGACTCCTGTGTTATTTGCACTTATTCCTAAGTAATGTTCTGACACATGTAACAGGATTTACATGCCTGATGATATGTACACCATAAATATCGCTTCAAACCTCACTGGTTAATTAATGAGTGAGTAGAATAAGTAATTTCACTGTATTGTATAATTCTGAATTGAGTCAAAATTACACAACTTATAGTTGGCCACGTGTTAATTTCACGTAAAAAGCTGTATATTTACCTACCGAAATGTACTTTAAACAACTTCAATGGTTAGCTGGACTTTTATATTTATGGATGCAGCAAATATTATTGCGAAGTTTGTTATTGTTTATGAGCAGGGAACTTTATTGTATACTAAGATAAACAGGTGCTGCAAAGATGTAACAACCACCAAAGAAAATAAATTGTTCCTAACCTTTCCTATCCTACAGGACACTGAGTCCAAAAACTAAAAAAAAGTGGTCACCTGCTTGTAACAGGAATTTCTTTGAACTAGACAATTTGACACTTAGCCAACTGTCATTATGTGAAGATGGTGTACTCAGTAATGAAACAAAGCAGTTGGCTCTGCCAGAAATATTGACTCTTAGCCAGCATGTCTAATAGTGTATTTTAATATAACAGTATGCCATCTTTGGCAATTTATAACGCTTGTAAGTAAGCATTACAAATTTGGATTGTTATACGGTTATATCACTTGTTATGTATTTCACTGTTATTGTCTAACCTGCTTTCAGAAAACACTTGATAACGGCACTTTGAAGCCAAAAATCATGATTGTGTACATGTAAACGTAACAGTGTAAATAAACAACAGTCTAACGGCGGCACTGACTTTCAAGTCACAGGAACTGTCTACTTCAATTGTGTGACAAGATAAACTACTTCTAACAGCAACAAACACGCCACCGCCAACTGTGTTTAGCCCATTCTTACGGAACACCATTAGGTTCTTCGTAAAAGTTTCGGCTGATCTTATCTCCGGCTTTTTCCAGGTTTCGGTGGCCATAACGATTGGAGCATCAGTGCTTTGTATTAGCATCTGGAGCTCCGATACTATCGCAACACAGGTACGACAATTTACAACTGATATACTGTTGGTTCCTGTACCTACGATCTTCCTGTGTTCCGCCTGCGCCTTTTGGGACTGAAGCCTTTTTGCGTTTACTGGAGACCCTCTAACCTGAAAAACCACAAAGTCCACGCCACACAGCCCATGCTACCCATGTAGCCACCTCCTATGTACAATGGACATGCGATCTATTCAGCAGAGTCCGAAACACTACTACCTGGTGGTGGCAGTCGAGGAATCTGCAGCCTACATGGTCGCAAAACCCTGTGAGCCTCTGATTCATACCCTCCGCTCAGCCATGCTTTCATCTCGCAAGAAAGCTGGGCGGTTTTTACAACTACTGTTAGCTGCTCGAAATCAGAGAGAATCTGTTTCGATCCAAAGCGAGACACATCATTGGGACCAATGTGAGCCACCAGCTGCAATTGGCTGCACCCTGTGCTCTTCATGGCATCCGGAAGGACCCGTTCCACTTCTGGAATGACTACACCTGTAGTGCACATGGAGTGCACATTGGCTTCCTTCCCCTCTTGGCAGCCATGTCCCTAAGGGGCCCGACAATGCTCCTAACACTGAAATTCCCAACTATCAGTAATTCCACCCACTGTGAATGTCCAGATCGTGCAGGCTGAGAGCTTTCCTTCGAAACAGGATAGGTGACTGCATCTGGTTGAGCGACAGTGTTAACCACAGAGACCTGTCTTTAGACTGACCAGGGAGGCCTTACATGCGGCTCTCTGGGAGTCTTTCACCAATTGCCACGGCCTGAGGTGACCTCTCACTCGACCACTGGTGAGAGGTGAACCTCAGTGCGAGCAGTAGCTGGACTAGCCAACAGTGAGGACCGATCGGAGGACTTGCATGTGCTGGAAATCAGTTGGATTCCCGCAGCCTGGCCATAACAATGGTACACATCCGCTGCAGATTCAAGCTGTGTTACCAAAGCCATTACTGCCTGGAGCCGAGAGTGAAGTGCCACCAATCTGACTAGCATCTGCACACAACAGTCACAGTCCCTGTCCATACTACAGACCATGGAAAACTACACTATACAGGCAAACTCAATAGCGACACGTGCTGCCGAACTCTACTGTAGACCCTGACCAAAACTCAAGAACTATGTCCAATAAATTACAATAATACACAGAGATTCAAAAACCGAAATACCGAAGACTCTGGTAAGACTAAATAATTCGTTCTTGATTAGGAACTTATGTCACAAGATCGGTTTACTTTCCACTGCAAGAACTGTGTATATTAGGTATTAAATTAACATGCACAAACTCAAGAAACTGAACTATCAAAGCACACAGATGAAATTATACAATTCGCTACTCGTTAGGAACTCGTAAAAGTCACAGAATTGGTTACTTTCCTGTTGCTGCTTCTGTCTGGGCCGATTGCTGCTGTCGGACTGATACATCATATGAGAAATGTCACATAAAGAGTAGCAGTATGCTTAACTTCAATTCAGATGTATATTCTAAAATAGAGGCTCTCAATATTTATCTATAATTAGCAACATTATCATAAGTGTCATTAAAAGTATTGCAGTAGTGTGGCAATAAATCGTCATACCCCCTTCTAAAGTGACAGCTTCCACTGCAGTAGGTTCTCCATCGATTCTCACTTCTTTATTACGTGCCTGGACCTAAATATAATAGAAAATTTTCTTGTTATAAAATTGAGACCTGAAATTTGAAATGTAGTAACTGTAGCAGAGGTATACATATTCTCTCTCTCTATCTCTCTCTCTTACTCCATCTCTCTCCCTATCTTCCTGTCACTATTCAGCGGAACCCGAAACACAACCACCATATGGCGGCAGTAGAGAAATCTGCAGCCTACACAGTCGCAGAAGCGTCTGAACCTGTCATTCATATCCTCCACTCGGCTGTTTCATCTCGCAAGAAAGCGTACATATACATATACACTCACACACACCCAGCAGTGTACAGAACACTTTTTCAATACAAATTCCTCCAGTAACAAGAGACAGTCAAGATGGAGTACGTTTGACCCTTCTGGCTATGATTCTGATGTGTTCTACGTACTAGTACAAAACAACTGCAGAATGAACAAAACTACACACACTGGTGGGTCCATTAGGTTGAATATTTATGTGCTCTATGCTTTCAATATCAATTTCATCCTAATTCACAAAACTTTCATGTATCAAAACGAGTGTACTGATATGCCTGTCTTGAAGTATTTCATCTTATAAATAAATGGGAGCAACATTTACTTGGATCTAAAAGATGAGAAAATGACCCATTGCAATCACAAATACATTAGTTGCTCTAGAAAATATTTGTGTTTCATAGAATTTTCTGAATAGTGAGAACACATGACAAGCTCTTAATAATACAAACATCAATTTTTCTCACTTATGAAACTGAACACGTCAGTATTTTCAACGCAAAAGAAACAAAAAATTATTGGTCGTGTGATAACCCAGATTTGAAATGTGACTAGGTAATGGAAGAATTTATCCACAGTTGTAACAGAATTTCATTGGAAATCATTAGTGATTTTGACCTCATACTACCCTATTTTCAAAAGACATCGAGTACATGTCTGTTTCTGAAGAACAAAATATTTGAAGTTTGTCACATTATTAAGATTGTGCATTATGTCTCTTTGTAATAACTTAATACAAAACTCTCGACTGTCAGCTTTTAAAATAAATTGACTGTCAGCTTTTACTATAAATTGTGATCTCCATCACAAGAGAACTGTTTCTTATCTACTAAACTCTGACATATGAGTAACTAGCTTACACTATATACATATGTGTGTGTGTGTGTGTGTGTGTGTGTGTGTGTGTGTTTGTGTGTGTGTGTTATTTTTATTGTGTAAATATTGAAAAAATCTTAAGAAATATTTATGCAAAATACAGATACAAACTTGTTGATAATTAAAAATCAGATCACAAACTTTGTTTACTGATGTGATCTAAAGAAATTATTAAATGCTGCAAAGGAGGTCCCTTATACTTAAATGCATAATGGTAATATGAAAAACATCACTGATGAATCTGCTAGGAAACCACTATTGTCTGTTAAATTTCTACTTCGCAGATTATAAATTTCATATAAAAATCGCAATTTATTGATTAATTTCAAAAATGTATTAGTGGGTAAGGTTGAATATAATATCGAATATTAGTTATAAATTTTGTGTTATCAGCAGCAGACTTTGGTTTCACAGTTTTTACTTGTAGTAATAGGTACAGCTGTGAGAGAGAAAAAGAAGTGTTGCGATAATGTTGGACAATTTACTAAAGATGTTTTGTCAAACTCTTTTTAAAGATGAACTTATGTTTGGCTGAGTCCATAATAATAGTACAGTCTTATTACCTCAAAGTGGTATTTCTTTCCTGGTGATAGACCAGAAACAGTATAACAGTAAAGATCAATCCAAGCACCACAATATGTTGGTTCTGTTATAAGTTTCTTTTTATGGCCGCTGCCTTCTTTAGAATAAGTGATAATAAACGATTCAATATCCCCATACGTGTTGACTGGTGGTGACCATCTCAAGCCAACCATCCTGCGACCTCTCTTGTAGACATTGAGGGATTGCACTGCATCAGGAGCTGGAAGAGGAGAATAAAATCAACTGTGTGAAAATAATAGAGCTCTGCTAATACAGTGGACGTCTATACTTCGAATCTCATGCACTCCATGCCTCAAAACATAATTGTTATGATGATGAAAAGCCATATTGTAGGTCTATCGAACGATGTAACGATTATAAAGCTAAAAACCTGTGGTTAATTATTAAAGAAAAGCTAGGTAGTCAAGTTTGTGGAAGTGTATCTACACCAGGTGCTGACAAAACGAAAGGGTTAAAACTGAGTGAGCAATCGGTTTTAGGAACTGCAAGCTCATATGGAACAAATAAAGAAGATCAACTAACGTCTCTTAGGAAAAAACTATTTGATCATCTCATATCTCAAGCTCATGGTATAGCGAACAAAATCCAGACTAACACAGAAAAACATATCATTCATAACCCAGTTTCTTCCATTGTAAAGGGACAACAAGTTGTTATTGAGTGCGTATTTCACACAGCTTATAAGCAAGCAAAGTTAAATAGACTGTTTTATGAGTTTGAGACAGAAATTGATCTCCACATTAAAAATGGTTTGGATATGGGCCGAATACTACATTCCAATGTTGCTTGCTCTATTATAATGCTTCATATTTCTGACCACATGACATCATATCTAATAAGAAATTTAATAAAGAATGACTCCCAATTTTCACTTCATTGGATGAAGCCACTTCTCTTTCAAACATAAACGCTTTGATTGTATACTTTAGAACCTTGTTTAAAGGAATGGAAAACCCCATGACGCTTTTTGAGCTAAATGACACCACAGCATCAGGTGTTTTGAAAGAACTTTTAAAGCAGAATCAGTAGGTCTAGGCTATGACTTTTTGAAATACCATTTAATCGCTTTGACTTGCGATGGAGATTCTGTCATGTTAGGAAAAAAGTCTAGCCTCACGAAGCAGGTGATGGAAATGTTTCCAAACATTCATCACAATAGAAGAAGTGGTGGGAATTAATCACTATAAAATATTAATGGATAAAGTTAGAAACATTCTCATCTGCTCTCCGTAAAACAGTATTGAGCTGGCAGTTGTTGTTAGAGGTTTGGAACAAGAAATTTTATAAATCAGTCGTGTGCCTGACACTCGTTGGGTGGCCTCCAGTTTATTGGCAGTAAAAGCTGTATGGAAAGATTACATCAGTTTTTAGAAGCATCAGAGGACGAGAAACGGGACTCAAAACATGGGGCTTTGTAATATATTGTCATATACATCTTTTGTTTCCAACCTAGCTGTAATGTATGATGCCTCAGAAGAGTTGGTCGATCTATCGCTACAGCTTCAAAGATCAAGTGTAAACCTTGTTCAAGCTCACAACGACTTTTAATAAAAGTGTTATCAAAGTCGGGTTGATGCAATGTGACAACATGGAAATGTATCTAACATTGCACTGGAAAATATGAACTTTCAATGTGTCGAACTTTATGTAAGATTTCTGATAAATAGTTTTATCGCAGCTTGATAAATAATTTGTCATCCAGGCTGTTATCAACAGTGAATGCATCTCCAAGCTACAATGTTGTTATGAATGACATGAAGATCATTCACCCCAAATTCTGGCCTAAAAACATATCAATCACTTACGGAGAAAATGAGGTTTCTCGAATGTGTGAAAGATTTAAGATTAATAGCCCTTGTGAAATAATAAAGGACTTCAGGGAGTACAAACAGGGTCTGAAACCAGTACTAAGCGGAGAATTGCCAACTATTCTTGTACAGCCACCAATGTTCAAAAAATTCTTATCAGTAATAAACAGCATTGCAGTGTCGAGTGCGGAGTGTGAACGTGGCTTTTCTGCAATGAACTTATTTATGACACCACTGAGATCTTCACTCTACATGAGCACTGTTTGTAGTTTATTATGCATCAGACTTCTGGGACCACTTTTAGCTAGATATGAAGCTGGACATCATGTAATGTCTTGGCTGGCGAAGGGATATCATTCTTCACTTGCTACGCAGTCAAAAGCACAAAGTGATAAAGTGTATAATGAAGACAATATCGTATTATGGAAATCATTTTCTTACTCCATCTCAAACTGTTTGTGATTGATTGTTTTTGAAATAATTTCGCAATGCATACTTTTTTCCTTCGTTTGAGCCACTGAGTAAGAACTCAGATAAAACTATGAGCTCAGTTAAAATTCAAAATGTCCTAAAAAGGTACTTTTTAAAAATATATGTACAACGTATATTCTGCATAAATTGACTGGTCATATGCCACAGACTCTTGTCAGAATAACAGATGTTTGTGATTTTAAGTTAATATGCTATGTTGAAAGTGTAATATAATTTAAAGGGAAGAATTTAAACAAAGTTATATACCCTTAGGTCAAAGATATATATTGCATGTTGACAGGACTTGTTATTTTATGAGTGAAGGGCAATTAAATTCATATTTCAGACTACAAAATTGTATTCTCAAAATTAGCGCTGAATACGATTTATTATTAATGTGATATTCTTGATTTGGTAACATTTGTAGTTCATCATAAATGAGTTAACAGGTCGATACTCAATCAGTTTATTGGTCAATCAGTTTATTGGTCATTAGCATTTTAATTGTTGAATGACAAATCGAGCCAAAAATCTACTGAGATGTGGAATTCTTAAAGTTCTGCACTGGTGCTTCAAACAGTGTAACAACTTCATGTAGCCCACTGAAGTAAAATTGTTAAATAATGGTTTAAAGTACAAGGCAATTTCTATATACACAGTATGTTATTGGAAATGAAAAAGTAATTTTAACAGAGCTATAATGTAACTCAAGAAGCTTTGATATTTTTGTAAAATATTCTACAAAGATGGATGATTGCTGTAAGTGTGACCTGGATTGAAATAGTCGACTTCGCTGTGAAGCTGATTTTAATTCAAGTGCGTGTTTATTTTTGTAATAATTCTCTCCCAATGCGAAATGCGTTGATTGAATTTCCTACAAGATGTATTATAGGTGTAAAACTTTTTTCGGTCAGATTGCAGCAAACGTGTTAACATTTATGATAACAGGTCCCTTTTGACTGGTTGTGGTTCAATAAATAAATATTCAGTTTGCAGCGACTACTCATGAAATATGTTTTTCTCAGTTAAAAGACAGTATGGACTTACAGCACAGAACAAATCTGTCATCTGTATGACGAGTTTATGATTTTCTGATTATTTTAACGTAATGTATAGCGTCACAGAATTTCCCAGTTTAATGGTTAGTTTTGAATCAAATTGGTCATTTTTTTATCAGATCTTTCTTTAATTGCTGTTGCTAACAACAAAATCCCACGATCCTTGAATTTCCATAATTGTTTTCCAGTAACTAATTTCTGTATATATTTGAGTAAATTATTTTTGTGTGAATCTGTGCTATAGACACAGGAAGCATTTCCTTGGTTATGATCACTGCAGGAAGCAAGATATTGAAATATTTAAATTGCATGGCATTTTCCACAACTATTGTTTTCGTTTAGAAACAATACCCGTTGGTGCATATTCTATGGTTAGGCTTATTGTAACTTAACTACATTACAGTTTTGTTACAGAAGTAATTTTATTTAAACTAATTTCTGTGGGGTCATAATAGCCTGTGTTCTGTGTTTACAATAATGTATATTCAATAGCGCGAGCAGAACAAAAGGTAATGTTTATTGAGTAATTTGGTAGACAGTACTGGCAATAGTTGAATACAATGTTTTGGCGTCGAGCAGCGTCACAACAGCAGTGAGGCGTACGTTCCATATAGATTCAGAATTACTTTCCAAATTACAATGCTTAGCCAGTTTCACTAGCATTTTCAAGCGCGCTTCATGTTTTAGTTTGATTAGAGAAATAATCAGTAGATGCAGAAAGAAAGAGACGGAACTGAGTTTCTGAGTCAAGTGCAGAAGGCCTCTCTACACGACACCACCGAGAAGCGGGTCTCTGCGCGCCCGAGCGTTCAAAAGGCACGGATCAGCACGCCACCACTGGCAAAGTGTGCTGCTGTTCGTGTGAGCAGTTTTAGTGCCGCCGCGACCTGCTTTGATGCTGCCGCCATTGTTACAACTATGCTGAAGCTACGTGCCGATTGTTCATATGCGGCGACCCGCTGCTTGGCCCGGTCAGCAGCGCCACGAAGTAGAGTTGTTTCAAGGCCGCCAAAAATTACAAACAACAATAGTGGTTTCTCAGGTCAATTTTTACACGTAGAGTCTCATGTTAATTTAATAGTAAAGACCTTTCTCTTAGGCTAGTAACATAGAAACTAATTAATTACTTTACGACTTTGAAAAGAAGTCATAGATATTTTTATTCTATTAGTAACATTTTACATTTAGAAGCAAATTTATTTATGACCTGTGTGAATAAAACTTGACTTCTTTTTCACTCACTACTGTGAAAGTTTTACATACTGTATAGTCTTTCCCCATGGCAGTGTAACATGAGGTGGGTACGAGAGGAAAGGAGAGGAGGAAGATTACGGCAGCCTCAGGACGAGGAGGGGGGAGGGGGAATGTTTTATCTTTATCTGGCATTGTTATCAACTCAGCCGCGATGCAATGATCAGCTGCTACGGTACAAAATGCACACGGAACTCACGTCTCGTGAAGACGTGGGAAATCGGAATTGTACGAGACCCAGATGGAGCAGGAATATCTTCATCGTCATTACCCGCTAAATGCCTTATTGATTGATACTGAACACACGTTCATAGAGTAGCTACAAAGCAACTGTTCGAACGTTGCGGCTCGCAGCATTTGAAAAGATGGTGTCATAGTCATGAAGACTACCGACTTGTGCCAATACGTATGAAGGACTATGGAGCAAAGTGACACTGGTATGGTGGCAGGCGGTGGCAGCTGTTGTTTATACTGGAACTTTGTGGTGTTATGTTTTTGATTATCAGATATTATGGTTTAAAAACCTGAACTTCAGACCAGTATTTTCTATAAAATGATTTCTCCTTGAAAAACTTATCACAAATCTCGCTCTGTGGCCGGCAGGGGCCGGGGAAAAGGGGGGGGGGGGCGGGAGTGGTAGAATGGGGCGCGTCCTAAAACCTAGAAGTTTAGAAATTGAGCACTAAAGTACAGCAAAGTTGGGTATGATTTTCAGTCTTTTTTTACGACTTTTCGAATTAGCAGAGTAACTGTGCGGTGATACTGACGGATATGAACAAGAAGGAGAAACCTCTCTGCTGCTCATTTGTATTCCTAGAGCATGTCCTCAGTTTTCGATTACCAAACAAATCTACTATACTCGACGTAGAATTGCATACACTCTTCAAGGCAAGACATCAGATGGGATGTATTCATCCTCAGGAATGGCTCGTCATATCCGACCCCCTCAATGTCCTCAAATCTATACAATGTATATAACTGGCAGGAAAATACGAGGGTGGTATGGAAAGTTCTCGGAATCACCATGAGCGGTTCACGTGGTATTCATTGGACTGCTGCCTGTAAACACGTGCCACGTCAGTGCTCTTGGAAGAGAGCTCTGGCGGTGACGTGGCTCTGTTGTTGTTCCTGAGCAATGATTTGCAAAGATGGAAAAAATCGAGATTCGAGAAGTGATTGAGTACTTCGTAAAAAAAGGTATGAAAGCAAAGGACATTCATGTCGATTTCGAATATACACTGGACGAGTCTGCTCCTTCATATTCAACTGTTGCCAAGTGGAGAAATGAAATCAAATCTGGTCGGGAGAGCTTAGATGGTGATCCGTGCAGTGGTTGTCCAAAATATATCACTACTTCAAAAATCATAGCAAAATTGCACAAAATACTCAAGGAGCATCGCCGATTGTAAGTGTGTAAAATTGCTCACTCTTGACAGATGTCATCTGAAAGGTTATATCACATTTTAACTGAAGAATTAGAAATGAAAAAAATTATCTGGGAGATGGGGGCCATGACTCTTGACATTGGATCAAAAACGCTTGAGAACGGACATATTGGAACGATGTTTGGACCGTTTTAGGAGAAACGAACAAAACTTTTTGCAACTTTTTGTGACCAAAGATGAAACTTGGGTTCACTACCATAACCCAGAGAGAAACCAACAGTCAAAGCAGTGGAAACATGCTGATTCTCCGCCACCAAGACAGCCTAGACAATTCCTCTAGCAGGAAAGGTAATGACATCTGTGTTCTGGGGTGCGAAGGGGATTCTGATTGTAGATTATCATCTAGTGGGCTAACAATTACTGGAGAATATTACGCTAATCTCCTGGACAAATTGTAACAAACGATATGCGTAAAAAGTCCACGTTTAGCAAGGAAGAAAGTCATCTTCCATCAAGACAATGCACGCACGCATACATGTGCAGTCGCCATGGCAAAATTACACGAATTAAGGTATGAATTGTTGCCACAGCCGCCTTATTCACCTAATATGGCACTGTCAAACTACCATCTCTTCCCAAAACTGAAAATTTTTCTTAGTGGACGAAGATTCACTTCAAACGAAGAACTGAAAGCTGGAGTTGAGAACTATTTTGCAGGCCTTGAGGAAAGTCATTTTCGAGATGGGATCAAGGCTCTCGAACATAGTTGGACGAATGCATTAACGTACAAGGAGAATACGTTTGAAAGTAAAAAAAGATTCAGTCATGTAAATACATTTTTTCTATTCTGTTCTGAGAACTTTTAAAATCACACTTGTATTCCCAGCACACCAAAGATTCGTTGCTCTGCCTATGCTGCTGACATTTTTCTGCAACAAAGCGAAATGGATTACAATATAGCAGACACGAAAGCGTGTATTCAAAATACTGAGGTTCAGTATATGGTCCCCACCAAAAGGTTATATCCCAATACTTGCGGTATACCCTCACTTTTTTGTTATCAAATGAGTCGCCAGACTGGTAAAACCAACTATTCCAGCAGTCTTCATGCAGTATTACTTTAACCATGCCAATCTCTGATTGAAGATATGGGAAGAGAGAGCATCTTTGGCCCTCAAAAGGTGTTAAGTACTGGCACAGCACAACATGCGGGGAGTTTTGGGATGGATGAGGAACAAGCTGGGCAGTGGAACACGGCAGCACTGGCAGAGTGCAGAGGAATGTGTGGAAGAGATGGTCGCTGTCCTGAACATGGACAAAGTGAGACAGAGCTTCACGTGAGGGGCATCCCATATGGCTGTTCCTCCCCCTGTGCCAGCGGCCTGTGCTAGTGAGACTGCCTGTCCACCCGTTGTCGCCCATCATCTTTACTGCTGCATTCTTAGGGGTGCCGGTTGAAAATGGCGAGCCTCTTTCTACCACCTTGTGTTTGGGGTCTCTCTAACATTGCGACATCGGGTTGTCTATTCCCGGGGACAGTGATTTGTCATATGAGGGGTCCTTCTCAATCGGTCTTTACCTACATTAAGGTTTTTTGTTAAATAAGCACCACATATATATTGTTTTTCTGGAATCTAAGACTGCTTCAGTTACGATGTTCATTGATACGTGCTTGCGCCCGTTTGTAAACTTTGTTTGGCAGCACCTCTTATCCGAGTTCTGCGAAACGTAAATCGAAATTTGTTGTTGTAACTCATGGGTCTTATTTTATTAAGAGAGAAATGTTCAGTAGTTGTCTGGTACTCTGTAATAATAACACAAGTGCAAGACAAATTATTCTTGCTCTGTTTTAGAAAGTATGTTTGCCTTGTCTGTATACAAATGAAAGTATAAACTAGGGGTCACTAGCATTCCCACTTGTGTGTGTCCTCTTGTGGACCAGTACATACATGGTATTTTTTTAAAAAATGTCTTTGGTAATTATTTTGTTGGTCATCCTATACATGCCTCAGTTGAGATGATGATGATCTAATTTACTGAAGGCCTTAAAAAGAAAAAAGGAAATATGGGTGATCTCTTAATCTTCTTTCTTGTTCCTTCATTATTGTAAATCGTTGTGCTCATTGCTGAGTGTCATGATCCGTGAACCAAGCGTCTCCATCTCGGACGGTTGCCAGCGTCCCTACTGCCTGCTGAAGATCTATCCATCTGCTCACTGCTCTTTCTCTTGGTCTCTTGCCCTCGATCTTTCGTTCGAAAATTATTTTCTCTAGATTTTCTTCATCTCTTCGCACAATATGGCCAAAGAACTGGAGAATTTTTTCGGTGACTCGAAAAGAAAGGCGTCTGGAGATATCGGGTTGTTCAATAATGGACACATTTGTTCTTCTTTCGGTCCACTTTATGTGTAGCATCCTACACCAGCACCAAAGCTCAAACACGTCGATGCACTGTTTGTCTCTGGCCTTGAGTGTCCATGTTTTGCAACCATAAAAGAAGACAGAAAACACGAGTGTTCAACTAGTTGGATCTTTGACCTATTTGTTATTGCTCTGCTCTGCCAAATCGTGGTGAGCTTCTTCATAGCCACTCAACCTAGTGTGATCCGTCTTCTTATCTCAACTTCACAACTTCCAGTGCTGCAGATGGTTGAACCAAGATGGGTGAAGGAATGTACGATTTCCAGTTACTTTAATCAGCCTGTGAGCTGGATCTATTCTTCTCGATCAATTATCATGAGTTTGGACTTGCTGAGGTTGATGTCTAATCCATATGCTAGACTAATGTCCTTTAATCTCGTTAGTAGCACAGCAAGTTCATCTTCGCTGTTGGCTAAAAGCACAATGACATCAGCAAAACGAAGGTCACTGATAGTTTTCTCACCAATTGAGATGCCTTTGGTCCAATCATCAAAAGCCTTCCTAATGACATTTTCTGCACAGATGTTGTACAGTTCTGGGGATAGGACACAGCCCTGTCACGCACATTTCGGTACTCTGAAGGAATCCAACGTGTCAGCACTTGTCTTTACAATCGCAAAGTGATTATTGTATAGACCTTTGATCAGTGCTACCAAGTGGAGTGGGACACCAAACTCTGTGAGCACCTGCCACAGCTTTTCCCAAACAACACAGTCAAGGCTTTCCTATAGTCAAGGAAGCAGATGAAAACAGGAACACAGAACTCTCGCGATTTTTCTATTGTCTTATTTGAGGATCTGTTCACAAGTTCCTTTCCCTTCAGGAAAACCTGCTTGTCCTGTGGCTTGTTCCTTACTGGGCCAGTTTTCTTTTAAAGAGACATTGTATGTCGTATGCTGCCAATGTTAAATTATCGAATTTTGTGACCCATTATCTGGGAAACTTTTTAAGACGCCAACTTACGATTTTCGATAATTATTGAATGCACATTTCTAGATACACTGAACTAGAATTATTACGAAAATTGTATTGTGGGACATGTTATCTTTTTTTCTAAACACTCAATTTTTGACAGAATTTTGTAAATAAATAAACATAGAAACAAAACAACTCAGAATTTTTAATTATTCTTGCTCCATCTGTTTTTGAATCTCACACTTGGCATGCTGTGAAAATTTCATATGTCTACCATCAGTACTTTTTAGAAAATGGGTAATTTATTGGAAGTAGTTCAGAGATAAACAGGTTTACACAGACTTACATTTCTGCATCTTTTATGCACTGCAATTGCCCTGGCCCATATTCTCTGTCTTCTTCAGTGTCACAACAGCCCATTGATTGCCTGCTCCTTTTCTTTCTTGCTTCTTTTGTCATTTGCTGAGTAGCTAACTCTGCTTCATGTACAAGAAGCTCATCCAGTTCCCACAGTCCTTTAGCTGTGTTCTGTCCAAATCTTAACCCCAACTTCTCCAGAACCTTAAGTCTTTCATAGTTTCCTCTATCAAAAGTTATTACAGCATCAGACACTGCTAACTTTAGCGTCATAAGGCCAACAAAAACATTTTTAGGCACACGGTGCCACACAACATTGTTGAGGGACTCATTCACAGTCTGGGTCTTCCCATGTAAACATTTCTTTAGTAGCTCAGGGTTTGCCAAATCTCTGTAAATAGGTTTGATTGCCTCCATTACGGCTGAAGGAAGAGAATGTTTATGTGTAAATTCATTCAGTGTGGCATAAAATCCAGCTTACCTATATTTACACCAAGTTTTTGGTAGATACAAAGCATGACATGTCTTCTCATAGGTTGACAGTCAATGAATGAAAGTGTTCCACACAGCCCTTTTCATCTTCTCTAAATTCTCACAGTTATTTCTAATGGCCTTCTCATAATATTCCTGTAATTCATCAATTACTTTGTCCGTTAGTCTTCCAGCACATTTTATTGTCTTGTCATCAGACAGTTTTGTGTTATCTAGCTTGGTTTTTGGTTTATGCCGCCATGTTCCCATCCTTTCCGTGACATGTCCTACACACACACCACAAACACAGTTACACTTTATCTTACAGAACTAAGTGTGAAATGCATCCACCCAACTCGTTTCTAAAGTTACTTTCCATTTCTATGCACTAGGGAGCGTGGTCACTTCAGAAACATTATCGTGGTTGCCTTCACTGCTAGCACACGTGTTTTCAAGTACTTCAAAAGAAAATGCAGGTCTCACGTATCTGTTACCCGCAAATTTGCGTTTCTTCAGGTTACTTTTACGCTTAGTGATTTTATTTACAAATAAAAGCAATTGACGTTACCTTACTGCAGAAATAACCAATAATTACACTACTTAAAAAAAATAATACCAGAAACAAAGGAATGATTTATTCGCAATGCCAACTCCTGAGACGCAGCAGTAGACACAAAACGAAGCAATTCACAGCCTTCTAGACTGTGTAGGTCCCAAGATATGACTGCTCAACTGTGGCAGTATATATGCAGCTGCGAAATTTGACACATGTCAACATTCAAAATATTATTTGAAGGTCCCACAATTGTCTGATTTTAATGTATTATACACCAAAATATTCGGTAAAGTCCAAAGTACATTATGGAGTAGAAAACAGAAAATGTCAAATTTCTCAAATTTCATGTACAATGTCCCCTTAAAAGAGTTCTGACTGCGGACTACAATTGATTTCTTGTGCTTCTGTTGAAATCTCTTTTTTAAATTTTTAACATTACATTTACTTTCTGAAATTTTATGGTTTTAAAATCCTTTGGAATATCCCTATGTGGCCCATATGAGTATATGGTTTAAAATTAGAAAGAAACCTCTGTCAGGAATTGGTAATATTGGATCTATAATGTGACTGTTCTCATCCTTTCATTTAAAGTATTTCTTTGTCATGTGGTGTTATTGCCCACATGTACAAAGTGAGTGCTGTGAGAATAAAATTGTTTACTGTTTTTAGACATGTAGGCGCAATGGCCACAACTGCCAGATTTCTGTGTCCTAATATTTTAGACATTCCATACATTCGAGATGGCTGCAACTAATATACTAGCTCCTATGTCTGTACCCATACGTGGTACAAAATATTAAATCGTGCGACGACAAGTCGAACGCAAAACGAAGTAAAATGAAATTGTAAAACTGTACATGATTGAAAATATCACACTGGGACTCTGAAAATGCGCGTGCAATTAATAGGCAGAATGGTAATTTGTAATGAAATGAAATAATAACGAAGCAAAATTCTTGATAAGATAACTGTATAGAATGTGCATAGCAACATAATTGTTCTTTTACTCGCTGGTGGAACAAACCAGCGTTATTACACAAACTCTCTGGTCTAGCCTTGAAGAAAACGAACGCTACAGCGGCCATTTCGCATTGTAAGTTGTTAGTTTTAAAGAATATATTGTAATTTATGCTAATTGCGCATTTTTCTTTCATGTATATCGTGGCCTTCATGCAGAAGTAAAAATTAGGTTTATTTTTCAAATTTTTTATTACTCTGGGTAAACGATAAGAACGGCCGAACAATAGACCATTCTTGGTAGACGTCTTACATAGGAATAATTTCATTATAATTTCATAGCGTTCCGTCATCATCGGACGCTTTAATAGACTCAGAATCATAATTAGTAAAAAAAGAAGTGCATAAATTAATATATTTCATATTAAAGTAAAAACCAAAAACTTTCAGTTCAGTATAATTCGGTTCTAGGCGCTACGGGAGCCGCGCGACCGCTACGGTCGCAGGTTCGAATCCTACCTCGGGCATGGATGTGTGTGATGTTCTTAGGTTAGTTAGGTTCAAGTAGTTCTAAGTTCTAGGGGACTGATGACCTCAGAAGTTAAGTCCCATAGTGCTCAGAGCCATTTGAACCATTTTTTTTTTCAGTATAATTGGCCGCTTCTCAGCAAAACAGATCATTTCGTTTAAAAAGGAAATACTTTATTTAACTCAATGGTTTCTTTTCATAATTTCCCTACGGTAAAGTTATCCTGCAGCAATATTTTAATGTGATGACAAGAGATATAATCCCTGAGATTACATCTATGTTTTTGTCTCTATGGATGCATCACATTGACATCAATTTTGCAACAGACTTTAAAATCGTCTCCCGCAATGCTATATTGACAAGGCAGTGAGTCGCGTGCTGTTAAATAATCAGAGTTCAGAGAACTATTTTACGAAAGTATAGATTCAGGTCCCTCATATTATCA
This sequence comes from Schistocerca serialis cubense, assembly GCF_023864345.2. Lineage (NCBI taxonomy): Eukaryota > Metazoa > Arthropoda > Insecta > Orthoptera > Acrididae > Schistocerca > Schistocerca serialis. The sequence continues at coordinate 83,989,714 of NC_064648.1, forward strand.
TCATTCTTTCTTGTGTCTGCTCCCCCAAATAAGTGCTCTATTTACGCTATTGCCAGGCGTAAATAAAGTTAGGCATTGAGATTTTCTTACACTCTTTTCGTCATATCCGTCGAGGACACCGTAAGTAAACTTGAGACGGTGTTCGAACCTGGATCTCCCCGGTTTTAGCAGACGATTGGATGAATGTGGTAACATTTTCAAGCTTTTGTCAAATGTTTGACTTAAGTAAGAATGAACTGTGTTCTAACATTTGTCGGGTCGTCACAGTGCATTTGAATAACTTATCACCCAGTAACATTTTTCTAATCTGTAGCTGTAGCACTAAGGCTATAGATTATGTTTGAAACAACGCACTTTAACATTAATGAAACAAATAACCCTACAATCTATGTCACCTAATTTATTGGATGAATGAATGTGATAAAGTTGGAATCTGGTTTCAAGCATTATTTTTCTTTATGAGTTTGTTTATTTTAAGCATATTTGTCACGGAATATTGTAGCAAGAGGGCTAACAACTCCGCTGCTGAGTGCATCAAACCCACGTCCGCATAAAACCTTTGCGATTCATACAAACAGTGAAATAGGGCGAAAATTCCGCTAGGAATGGCTGACATTCTTCGGAGGATCGAGTTTTTCTGACGCTACCACAAACCGAGTGCAGTTGCCTGTACATTTATAGGTAATTCCGGAGCAGTGTGGTATATTTTGGCGTTTCCTGTTTTCCTTTCCTAGTATGCTTCATACTTCACAAAAAAGAGAATCGGAAAAATGTTCTGTTTCATGCAGCAGTTGTGGTATCAAAATCGAGTGAAGCATTATGTGACTTTGACCAATAAGGATTACGTCACGCAATTTGAAGACCTTAATAAATGTTTAAAAACTCAAATTAGGATTACATGCTAGAGAAGGACTTAAACCTGGGTTCTTGTCTGTTGCAGGCGCTGCTTGTAACAATCAAAACTGTTGCAAGATGTGACGTATTTAGAAACAGTGGATACTGAGGTGTGGAGGGAAATATTCATACACAACCATTAATATCTGAATGCACCTAAATGTGCCGCACAGCTTTTGTCACATACTCTGCCATATACTTCCGTCCACGGTTCACATAAGTCACTATGGAATCTGGAAATCTGGAAAGCGATATCCGTCACGTAGGACCGAAGGTACGCCTTGATAACCACTTGCAATGGCATCGCCCACCACAGCGTAGAAGGTCAATATTTGGTTTCTCGTGCGGCACACGGTAGTGGCTTCACAGACGATTTATTTATCGTAAAGCTCATTGCAGAGTGAATGACACTCTATGGAGAAAATGTTCTCAGACAAACATCGGAAATCTAAAGAAAATAATGTTCCTGCTTCTAACTTGGATGATCTAGTCGATGTTGATCATTTAAATGAGTAATATCACACCCACTTTCATTGTCACAGACGAAAATGTAATCCTAGGCAGGTGTTAGCATTGTAGGTAACTGCCGGTTTTCATTTAATTGAGAATCTACTCATCTAATCACCTGTGAGTGAGTGTGTCCCGTTCCGGACCGACTCATCTCTGGAAAACTCAGCCATCCGTGATCAGAGGGAATGAAACCCAGTGCGTGTACAACAGTAGCTAACAGCGCCAACCACTCTACCACACATGTAGTCCTAGCACGTAAGTCGCACTACTCTGGATGGGCTAAACTCAAGCATTGAGTCCAATAGAATCACCTTGAGCATTTTGTACGACCACTTTCCATAATACGTGTGGCTGTGCAGAAGGTGGCCAACACGGGCAATGCGTCAACAAGAGGAGGAGAAAATTATGGCTTCCTACGAACTTCAGCTTTGTCCTTGCTGGTGCCCACCTTATTTTATCTGTTACAAGCGATCAAAGACAATATGTGCGTACAAGCCCAGAGACCGTGGATTATATCTAAAAGGAAAGCTTTGTATGTAGTGAGTTGCAAGATAATTTCTTTCTTACTATACATAGTATAGTTATGTGCCGATACTACGGCCGTCATACTTCTGTAAAATGAGTACTCCTGTGGATGCTCACAGAAGATACAGTATGAGATCAAAAGTATCCGGACACTTGGCTGAAAATGACTCACAGGTACGTGGTGCCCTCCATCGGTAATGCTGGAATTCAGTATGCTGTTGTCCCACCCTTAGCCTTGAAGACAGCTTCCACTCTCTCAATCAAGGTGCTGGAAGGTTTCTTGGGAATGGCAGCTCATTGTTCACGGAGTGCTGCATTAAGGAGAGGTGTCGATGTCGGTCGGTGAGACCTGTCACAAAGTTAGCGTTCCAAAACATCCCAAAGGTGTTCTATAGGATTCAGGTCAGGACTCTGTGCAGGCCAGTCCATTACAGGGAAGTTACTGTCGTGTAACCACTCGGCCACAGGCCGTCCGTTACGAACAGGTGCTCGACCGTGTTGAAATATGTAATTGCCGTGGGATCGCCACATTGTGTACCGTCATTCGTCACTTCACACAGCGTTTTTCCACTGTTTAATTCTTCCAATGATTACTCTCCTTACACCAAGCGAGGCGTCGTTTGGCATTTACCAGCGTGATGTGTGGCTTATGAGCAGCCGCTCGACCATTAAATCCAAGTTTTCTCACATCCCGCCTAACATAGTACTTGCAGTGGATCCTAATACAGTTTGAAATTCCTGTGTGATGGTCTGGATAGGTGTCTAACTATTACCCATTACGACCCTCTTCAACTGTCAGCAGTCTCTGTCAGTCAACAGACGAGGCCGGCCTGTACGCTTTTGTGCTGTACGTGTCCCTTCACGTTTCCACTTCACTATCACATCGGAGACAGTGGGCCTAGGGATGTTTAGGAGTGTGGAAATCTCGCGCACATACGTACGACGCAAGTGACACCCAATCGCCTGACCATGTTTGAAGTTCGTGAGTTCCACGGAGCGCCCCATTCTGCTCTCTGACGATCTCTAATGACTACTGAGGTCGCTGATGTGGAGCACCTGGCAGTAGGTAGCAGCACAATGCACCTGATCTGAAAATCGTATGTTTTTGGGTGTGTTCGGATACGTTTGATCACATAATGTATATGAGTAAGCAACATAACGCACCATGAGCAACTTTTGGTTTTTCATAATATCATTGAGTACTCTTTTTTATTTCATATTAAGCCTGGGTTCATTTTTCCTTTACTCCCAGTAACTATAAGAGATCAAAGTTATGAGGCTAGCAGTTTAAACCATCCTACAACAAGCAAAAGTTAGCGTAATGGCAATATGAGAAGATGAAGTCTCATACAGTGGGGTTCAGAGTATACAGGATGTTCGGAAATTTCCGTCACAAATTGCTCGGACATGTAGATGGGAGTGACTAAATGATATTCTAAATAGGATTCCATGTCCGCAAATTTCATCCTGCGACGCAACACAGCGTCAAAGCTACGGTCACTGACATCTGTCAGTGTATTTAAATTTGGCGTGATAATGTTACAAACTTCCTAGGATGATAGAGAAGGATAAATGTATCAATATCATGTAAGAGTCCCCGTACCGGAAGTGAATGAGTCTAAAGTTATAAGTGAAAACAATAATTGTGATAGCTCTTACAGTGGAATACATGTATCGCTACTGTTGTGTTTGTTGTTTCTAAGATTTTAGGGTAGGAAACTTTCAGACGTGATAGTATGGACCAAAACAAGGAAAAAGTGTCTAGTAAACGTTTCCTCAAACACGCATACCTCGTCAGTTGTGAGCACTTGCTCTTCTTCACTAGTGTGAAAGACATCTCCTCTATTGAATATGTGCTCATAGCTCTTAAGTTAAGCATTTAGGAGCCCTTGTTTGCTGTACATTATTTCCTTGATTTTGGTCCATACCTCCATGTGTGACAGTTACGTGCCCTACTATCTCAGCAACAACTGTACCAGTACATTTACTCCACTGACAGGGATAACAGAACGGTTTTCGCTTGTAAATCTCGACACGTTTGCATCCGGTACAGGGATCCTTACTTCAAATTAACACTTCTGTCCCTCTCCATCATCCTAGGAAGCTTTTAGCGTCATCACGGAATCACCCTGTACATACATACATTTACAAGCGCCGGCGCCTATGACTTTTATGCTCTGTAACGACGTTGCATTACGTTTCCGGACATGGGTTCCTATTACAAATGTTATGTATTCACTCCCCCTCTACAAGTCCTAGGAGTTCGTAAACGGAATTTCCGAACGTCCTGTATAAATGTTAACAATTTCACCGACACAATTTTGCGGTATGTCCACAAACATTGGTAAGATTTCCCTTTTAAGTCTATTTACGTCACACACTTGATTGAAATAAGTGTATCGTTGGGCACAGTTCCTTCATAAAATAGTGTGTTATTGTTGTGGTCTTCAGTCCAGAAACTTGTCTGATGCAGCTTTATCCTGTGCAAGCTTCTTCATCTCCCAGTACGTACTGCAGCCTACATCCTTCTGAATGTGTTTTGTGTATTCATCTCTTGGTCTCCCTCTACGATTTTTACCCTCTACGCTGCCCTCAAATGCTAAACTGGTGATCCCTTGATGTCTCAGAATACGTCCTACCAACTGATCCCTTCTTCTAGTCAAGTTCTGCCACAAATTCCTCTTCTCCCCAATTCTGTTCAGTACCTCGTCATTAGTTACATGATCTACCCATCTATTCTTCTGCATTCTTCTGTAGCACCACATTTCGAAAGCTTCTATTCTCTTCTTGTCTAAACTATTTATCGTCCACGTTTCACTTCCATACATGGATACACTCCATACTAATACTTTCAGAAACGACTTCCTGACACTTAAATCTATACTCGATGTTAACAAATTTCTCTTCATCAGAAACGCTTTGCTTGCCATTGCCAGTCTACATTTTATATCCTCTCTACTTCGACCATCATCAGTTATTTTACTCCACAAATAGCAAAACTCATTTACTACTTTAAGTGTGTCATTACCTAATCTAATTCCCTGAGCATCACCTGATTTGATTTGACTACATTCCATTATCCTCGTTTTCCTTTGCTCATGTTCATCTTCTATCCTCCTTTCAAGACATTGTCCATTCCGTTCAAGTGCTCTTCCATGTTCTTTCCTGTCAGTGAAAAAATTACAGTGTCATCGGCAAACCTCAAAGTATACACTTCTTCTCCATGGATTTTAATTCCTACTCAAAATTTTTCTTTTGTTTTGGTTACTCCTTGCTCAATATGCAGACTGAATAACATCAGGGACAGTCTACAACCCTGTCTCACTCCCTTCGCAACCACCACTTCACTTTAATGGCCGACGACTCTTATAACTGCCATCTGGTTACTGTACAAATTGTAAATAGCCTTTTGCTCCCTGTATTTGACATCTACCATCTTCTGCATTTGAAAGAGAGTATTCCAGTCACCATTCTCAAAAGCTTTCTCTATGTCTACAAATGCCTTTCCTTAATCTATCTTCTAAGATAGGTCCTAGTGTCAGTATTGCGTCACGTGTCCCAAAATTTCTATGGAATCCAAACAGATCTTCCCCGAGGTCGGCTTCTACCGGTTTTTCCATTCGTCTGTACAGAATTCGTGTTAGTATTTTCCAGCCATGACTTATAGTTCGGTAATTTTCACGCTTGTCAATTCCTGCTTTATTTGGGATTGGAATTATTGTATTCTTCTTGAAGAATGATGGTATTTTGCTTCTCTCATAAATAAATAAATAAATGGAAAAACTGGTAGAAGCCGACCTTGGGGAAGATCAGTTTGGATTCCGTAGAAATATAGGAACACGTGAGGTAACAGTGACCATACGACTTATTTTAGAAGCTAGATTAAGAAAAGGCAAACCTACGTTTACAGCAATTGTAGACTTAGAGAAAGCTTTTGACATTGTTGACTGGAACACTCTCTTTCAAATTTTGAATGTGGCAGGAGTAAAATACAGGGAGCGAAAGGCTATTAACAATTTGTGCAGAAACCAGATGGCAGTTATAAGAGTCGAGGGACATGAAAGGGAAGCAATGGTCGGGAAGGGAGTGAGACAGGGTTGTAGCCTCTCCCCGATGTTGTTCAATCCGTATATTGAGCAAGCAGTAAAGGAAACAAAAGAAAAATTCGGAGTAGGTATTAAAATCCATGGAGAAGAAATAAAAACTTTAAGGTTCGCCGATGACATTGTAATTCTGTCAGAGACAGCAAAAGACTTGGAAGAGCAGTTGAACGGAATGGACAGTGTCTTGAAAAGAAGATAAGAGACGAACATCAACAAAAGCAAAACGAGAATAATGGATTGTAGTCGAATTAAGTCGGGTGATGCTGAGGGAATTAGATTAAGAAATGAGACACTTAAAGTAGTAAACGAGTTTTGCTATTTGGGGAGCAAAATAACTGATGTTGGTCGAGGTAGAGAGGATATAAAATGTAGACTGGCAATGGCAAGGAAAGCGTTTCTGAAGAAGAGAAATTTGTTAACATCAAGTATAGATTTAAATGTCAGCAAGTCGTTTCTGAAAGTATTTGTATGGAGTGTAGCCATGTATGGAAGTGAAACATGGATGATAAATAGTTTGGAGGAGAAGAGAATAGAAGCTTCCGAAATGTGGTGCTACAGAATAATGCTGATGATTAGATGGGTAGATCACATAACTAATGAGGAGGTACTGAATAGGATTGTGGAGACGAGGAGTTTGTGGCACAACTTGACTAGGGGAAGGGATTGGTTGGTAGGACACGTTCTGAGGCATGAAGGGATCACCAATTTAGTCCTGGAGGGCAGCGTGGAAGGTAAAAATCGTAGAGGGAGACCCAGAGATGAGTACACTAAGCAGATTCAGAAGGACGTAGGTTGCAGTAAGTACTGGGAGATGAAGAAGCTGCAGAGGATAGAGTAGCATGGAGAGCTGCATCAAACCAGTATCAGGACTGAAGACCACAACAACAACAACATAAATTTTTCTCACCAGATGGTAGAGTTGTGTGAGGGCTGTTTCTCCCAAGGCTATCAGTAATTCTAATGGAATGCTGTCTACTGCCCAGCCCTTGTTTCCATTTAGGTCTTTCAGTGCTTTGCCAAATTCTTCATCCTACATCATATCTCCAATTTCATCTTCATCTAAGTCCTCAGAAGCATCATGAAACAGTTATCATCATCATCATCATTTTCTTTGGGTCTTAGTCCCACTGCAGTGTGGGGTCAGCAATGAGATAATGGCGATGTTAGTGTAAGAGGTTGGCCAGATGTCCTTCCTCTCGCCACCCCGTACCCCTCTGGATGGAATTAGTGTACCCCAACTGTCTGTGTCTAGTGTAAGCCACAAAATAGTTCAAACGTTTTTTGTCTCCGAGTTGTGTAACTGAGGCGGACCGTGGGGTCTAGCCCGGTATTCTCCTAGGGAATGTGGAAAATAGCCTAAAAACCACATACAGGCTGGCCGGCACACTGGCCCTCGTCGTTTATCAGCTGGGTGGATTCGATCCGGTGTTCGCGCGCCCACCTGAGTCCAGGAAGCAGCGCGTTTGCGCCCTCGGCTGACCTGGCGGGTAAACGTCATGGAACAGTACCAGCTACTAGACATCCACTCCTGAAGTAATAATCAATACACTGTGAACGAACTGACTGATGTATTATACACTCCCATTATTTCAGCAGGTAAGAGAACATAGACAAAGTTTGGAAATGTTCAATAATGAATATATAGGCAAATGACATGCAGGAGGGTTCTGTGCAGTTCCAAGCACTGCATTTGATAACATAGAAAATAGGTATACTGATCAGCATTGGAAATAAAAAATTCAATAGCAACGCTAAAGACACCCAGTAAAGACAAGAGCCAACACTAGCAAGCATATCTAGAGTCGAAACCGCAGATTACTCTGGAGGATGGACAAGTGATCTCAGCGAAGCTTTAGTCTTCGAACAAAGGAAAGTGAACTAGATAGAAGGGACTATGCTTGTTGAAAAAACGTACGCCTTCAAACATCTGTCGACGAATACCAAACTGAGACACGGTAAGACAGCAGTCAGAGCGTCAGTCTCCTATGCAGCAAGCTGTCTGTCTCTGAGCAGAGAGACGCCAGTAAGAGTTGTCGAATTACCACAAAGGCTGTTCAAGCAAAAGATTGTGGGGCCTTGGATCATGTCTGATGTAAGACGACTGCATGGACCTAATCGTGTTCTCTACCTCACCAGTGGAATCAGACAAAGGCGACTAGTTTGCTATGGCCACGTGTATAGAATTAATCTCCACATACACTACTATAACGACTTCTAAATAGCCAAAAAGATTAAAGGCACAAAATCCCTGTGGGTGAAACAAAATTCAGGAAGACCTTGCTGAACTTCACTGTAAGGAAGACTTAGTAACTGACATTGGTGGCTATCATTTAGCTATTGAAACCAGGTCATTCCTTACATAAGTTACGCTCACTGATGTCAGGAAATGGTCCGATGGGAAAATGAGGAAATACTAGGCCAACAGAAAAGCTCAAGCTACTTTAACCTTTAATTCTTAACATGCGGTCCAGCAGATCTCCAGCACGTTTAGCTTATTAAAATTTATACGAACAAAGTTGGCAACATTGCCTGACGTCTATCAATGCTCTCTCACATCTGTTTACTTCCCATCACTAGTTTTCCATCCTTGTGTTGCTCATTGTTGGTAGCGTTTGGCAGTTATTTAGTGCCTTGGGAGTTCCTAGACCCACATGTCAACACTTCCATTGCAAGACAGTGCCAACAAGCAGGTGTAAATTCGCATACTCAGGCTTTCGTGTCGGTCTGAAACTTTTGAATTTGGAATTCTCATAAATTGATTTTATTTTTGTAACACACGATGGAATAAGACGCTTCCAGTTGCTCCATGGAGGAGGTTTGTGATGAAGATACCTCTGTAGATGGATTGTCCTCTGATACTGTGTCAGACTACTGTATCGAATATGAGCATAATACCACGAGTGAGCAATCTGCTGATTCATATGGTGCAGATTTAGATCTGTCTACTTTTTTCATAGATCACAACAAGGGCACAATATGGAGGAAGATTCCTGCCAATCAGGGAGTAAAAGCTAGAATGAGCAATGCCAGAACTCATGTTGTAAGTAGGCTGTTTATGTTTTCTCTATGTAAGTAGGCTGTTTATGTTTTCTTATTGGCAACGTTACGTAGCGCTCAATATGAAAATCACTGGCTGTGCTGTGTGCAGTCTGTGGCTACTTTGCATTGTTGTAATACTCGCCACTGTAGTGTTAGTCAGCTGGTTGTGAACAGCGCGTAGCGTTGCGCAGTTGGAGGTGAGCCGCCAGCAGTGGTGGATGTGGGGAGAGAGATGGCGGAGTTTTGAAATTTGTCATGAACTGCTATATTTATATATGATGATATCAAGGTAAATACATTGTTTGTTCTCTATTTATATCTTTCATTTGCTAACTATCCCTATCAGTAGTTAGTGCCTTCCACAGTTTGAATCTTTTATTTAGCTGGCAGTAGTGGCGCTCGCTGTATTGCAGTAGCTTGAGCAGCGAAGATTTTTGTGAGGTAAGTGATTTGTGAAAGGTGTAGTTTAATGTTAGTCAGGGCCATTCTTTTGTAGGGAATTTTGAAAGTCAGATTGCGTTGCGCTAACAAAATATTGTGTGTCAGTTTAAGCACAGTCATGTATAATTGTTCAAAGGGGACGTTTCATATGTCGACCCTTAGCCTAGGATACCTCACTGGAATCTTCTGATTTTTTCTTGTAGTTTGTGTATTTAGTGTAGCTTTTGTTTATTGCTAGCGCGTAATTGTAGCGAGAATCTCCTTTGTACTTGTAGCCTTTCATTGTTGTACAGTAAAACAGTTGTGGCATGCATGTAGATTTGCACCAAGTATTTCGCAGCTACGCTTGCAATTAACTAGATATTATTTTCAGTGCTATGTTAATGTGTTCTCCTATTTTTGCACTTCAAATTGTGCTTTTCTGTGTTATCGTGTGAAATATTGTGACAATTATGGCGTGTGAAAAACGTAACACTAGGCTCCAAACTAAACTGAGAAATAATAGTGACGACGAGCGTAGCTTATCAGCGCCGCAGAGTAATGAATTTACTAATGTTCAAAGTAGTAATTTGGTAACTGTGCACAGGGAAATGGAGCGGGCGTCAAACAATGCCGTGGACAGTGAAACAATTAGTGAAGAGGGAAGCATTATCGATCGATCGGTCGGCAATAACTCGCCTCAGGAAGCCGAAATGACAGGACACGATCTCGCAAATACTGTAGATTCAGGTTTTGGATCCTCACCGTTTTCTCAAATAAGTCAAGACACATTTTCTGCTTGTCAAAATGTGAATGTTTCCGGTGTAAATTCACTGCCGAAAAGCACTGAGGAACATGTTTCAGACACCAATGCATTGTTATTACAATTAATACAACAAATGGGACAAACACAGCAAAAGCTTCAAAAGTTAGACACAGTGGAACAAAATCTTAAAAAGTTAGACACAATGGAACAACACCAGAGACAAACACAGCAACAGTTAGACACAATGGAACAACACCAGAGACAAACACAGCAACAGTTAGACACAATGGAACAAAATCTTCAAAAGTTAGACACCACACTTGAACAAACACGTGAAGATTTAACTACTGAGTTACATAACATTGAATCGAAATGTCAAAAAGTCTGTAATGACGTAAAAACACAAATTTGTGAGCATTTTCAACCTATTTTTTCGCGGCATGAAAATGCATTACAGAATCACGAAGCAGCCATAAAAGAATTACAAACCATTGTTCATGAAAATCATGAGACCTTGTGGGCTAAAATTGACTCAGTTGCATCTACCGATTCGGTTAAGCAACTTGCAAAAACTCAGGAAAACTTAAAGGACACAGTAGATTCGATTTCAACACAAATGGACACTCTGAAACTTGGTTCAGAAAAACACACTGAGGAAATGTGTTCACTATCGGAGAAAGTAGTCGAACTTTCGGATCAGGTTACTAACTTATCTACAAAGGTAGATGATGATCTGAATGACACAAGACCTGTAGCCTTCACTGACACAGAAGAGTATGAACAAATTAGAAAATTCAAACAGAATCAAAATCAAATCAATACACAGTACAAAAGAGAAATCCGGGAAGTACAAGATCAGCTGACACAGGTAATACAAGAATTACGTATTTCAGAGGATACTCGCGCCCCAATACGGGAAGAGGGACACAGAAATACGGAACAGCCACAAAATAATAACACAGGGCATTTCGGAAGTTATGAAAGAAATTGGCAATGTGCACCGAATTTTGAGATGGAATGGCCGACACGACCTAACAATGACCGATATGCGACTCGCCGACATGATGATTTTGACTATAAGCTGTTCATTACTACACGTAAATTCAAAACATTTAAGAATTCTGGCAACGACATTCATCCACAAGCATGGCTCCATCAATTCTCGCATTGTTTTCCTCCTAACTGGTCGTTAGAACACAGATTAGAATTTATGTGTGGCTACTTGGAGAATGAACCAGCTGTAAGAATGCGATCGGTAATTCACGATTGCCACAGTGAAGGAGAGTTTTACCATGCCTTCCTCTCAGCATATTGGTCTCAAGCCACACAAGACCGAGTAAAACATAGCATCATAATGATGAAATGTTATGAACAATCTGAATTTTCCAGTCTTATGAAATATTTTGAAGACATGTTGCACAAGAATCAGTACCTGTCAAACCCATACAGCCCCTCAGAACTCATCCGCATTTGCTTAATCAAACTGCCTGAACATTTACGACATATTATTTTGGCAGGACGTTGCAAGGACGACATTGAAGCATTTCAAGGACTCTTACAAGAACTGGAAATTGACACTGACAATCGCGGAACGCAGGAGCACAACAATTACAGATCACATCCGTCGCAATTCCGCGATGAAAGAAATAATAAGTGGACACAACAAGGCTATTCTTACAACGCAAATCGTGACCAAAACAGACACCACCCATATGACAACCACTGGCAGAGTAATAATAGTTACAGAGAAAGATCGCATTCCGGTAGTAATGAATATGACAGAGACAATCATAGAAATAGACAATATGACAACCAGAACTATTATTATCAAGGGAGACAGAATAACTTCAGACGCAACAGTTCAGCGCGCAGTTACGACTCAGGGAGAAATTCTCCACCACATGACCGACAAACAAGAAACTATGTAAACTACCGACAAAACGACAGACGTGAATTTCATCAGAACTGGCGGGATTGTAACAGAGCTGGGCCCTCTCGGCAAGGCGAATTCGTAGAAGTTAGGTCTCCTAATCCCAATAACAACGCACGCCAACAAAGAGACAAAACAATGACTCGCGCCGCAGGCACCCACGTGCGCCGGCTGGCTCAGAGAAAAATAACATAGACGCTAACCTTGTGAAAAATTCCAGTATTCTTTACTGACGTATACTGCATGATAATTGCGTTCAAGCTGAAATTCTGAGTACTTTGAAGAGTAAAAGATTGTACCACATTTCACATGTAAAACCGATTATTGAAAGATAATCTGCTTTTTAATTTTTTCTTTGCCATAAAACTTTTCAATTGACGCTACTAGTATGCTTTGTCAGACTTAAGAATCTGTTAACATGTAACTATGTTTGAAGTGAAATATCCAGTCAAGAACCAAGAGAACTTATTTAAACAGAAATTACGAATGCACTGTTATAATGAACAGACGACACAGTGTTGTTAGTTGTACATTCTTGCTTGTTAGTTGCACGATTACGTAACGACTATCAGGCTTACATACTTAGGACACATACTGGTACTGCTAATGAGATTTTAATGCAACATTTTGGTTTACTTGAAAATACATTCTGGGTTTAAAGTACTTTCTGTGAGATACCAGAGGACACAGTGGTTAGTTTATGTGACAGCTACACGATGTTATCACAACGCTACTAATGAGTGACAATTTACAATGTTGCTTTTGCAGTGTATCTGTTTTATATCTGCACAGTTTTCTGAATTCTTCTAGGAAGAAAAACATGTTTTAGTAGTAACTTTTGTGGTATAGCAACAATGAGACAGCCTTTTTCGTGGCATAACAATACATTACTGTACAGTACTTTCTTCATCACGCCAATAAGCATAATAACTACGATATCTATACGCAAAGCATTTCACTTTTGTTTATCATGTGGTAATTACATTGACTTCTGCAGAAGTTAGCTTTTGGAGGACGATAACTACGACACTTCCACAGAGATTATGTTGTGACAAGATGCACAGTTTAGTGCTACAGTACACGCATTTGAGTGATTAATCTTATACTTAAAACACTTATTTTTAAAGATTTTTTTAATTACAAAGAAAGTTTTCCGTGATACATTTCATTCCATTGCTGTAATTTGTAACACCTGGGAGTATAATTACATTTATCCTCAGTGGGGTACATGCTTACTTTGTGTACCATGTGTGTGGCAACCACAAGGAACCCTAGCTAATATGGTATTTGCTTATACAACTTTACACATCGGTACCATATTTCTCTAACACACAAATTACACAGCTATCTGATCATTTAACTGAGAGATAAACATGTTTTTTACTATGTCGGTGACACATGTTTACGTAATTACACCGTTGGATAACTTCACACTTACGAAATTGTATTTTGTCTGTACTGTGTGAACTCTTCATATTTTTTCGGAACCATTGTGATACTATGAGAGCTTTGAATGATGTATTTGGTATGGATTCATGATTTTTAAAGTACGTTTGAGGCAGATGACACTTTTGACATGAGCAGAGAATTTTTTTAATTATTGGAGGAAGCTACGACGATTTTGAGATTTGACTGAGGTGTTATGATGTTATTTTTACGACGACGATGTGTATTATGCTGCTGAGGTATGTTTATGATTAATAGGCTGAGGCTATATGAGTTATTTGATTATGCTTCATATTTATAATGACGAAATATTGACGAGTGTCGATGGATACGTATATGTGTAATAAGGTAAGGAGTAATGAATAGTGGGTAGGGACTCTTGACTTGTGAAACAGGATGTTGGAAACCAAGAATCGTACTTTAAGAGTTATGAAATGTGTGTAAATGCGTGAATGTATCACAATGCCGGCGAAAATTTTTTTGGACACTTATATTTATAGGATTTTGTTTCTACAGATTTGCAACGCAAATTCTTGACCTGTGAAATATTTTTATGTGAGACTGTCACTGTAGCGGAAACTGCTGTCGTAAATATTTCCGTAAGAAAGTTAAGTGACCACCTGCACGTAATGCGTCGCGGGCACCCACCTGGGTGACAGCCGCCCGAAAAAAAAAAAAAAGAAAAAGCCATTAGCCTTTCAGCGGCACAGGTAGAAAAAAAAAAGGGGAGGCCATTGTCCGTGCTACTGACATTTCCTTGTTGAAAGCATACTGTGGAGCTCGTAATTTATGATATTTACTGAAATGCCTAATAAAATGACAAGAAATATTTTTACATCTGCACACCTGATTATGACAAGCGTCTTTCTACGGGAGTTGAGAGAATTTCTACTAACTTATGAAATGTCACATGACTATTGAATGATATTTTTATTCTTTGGTTTGCGTAATTGCTTATTTCATTTGATACCTGTTTTCCAGCTGTGTTACAGCATTAGTTTTATAAAATAAACTTAGATGCATTTGCTAATGTGAACACTTTCTGTCAACAGATCTATTAAATGATAATTTTGTAATCCACATTCTTTAAAAAAAAAAGGAGCACTTGGAAAGGAAAGAACAATAAGAAGGGGCTAGTAACAGTAACTGGACACATAATTTTCGTTTCAAGTACATGGTAATATTTTTTTTACAATAAGTTGTTGTGGTGCACCACTTTAATTACTTAGACATTAAGATGTGATTATACATTTCCCTTATCTGCATTGTTATCTTTAGTGTACTATTTTTTCTGCTTGAGCTATGTCATGTTTAGATATAAGCTGCTGTTTGCCAGGCATAGTGCTACTGAACTTTAATTTGTGTTACTCTGCTAAGCCAGATTTATTTTTTTGTTTGCTGCTCATTGCCTTATATTAGTTGTAATTTATGCTGCTTGCTTCGCCTTTTGTATTTTTTGTCATTGATGTTTGTGTTACTTATTTTGTGCTGCTGCATTGCCTCGTTCCTTAGTTTAGCATCTGAGCTCAGTAGATTTAAGTTAGCTTAAGAGGGGGTAGAATATATAAGAACCTAACTATGAAGAATAGGGAAAGAATGCTTTGAAAGTTATATGAAAACGATTTGGGCCTAAATGAGTATTGTACAATGAGACATATTTATTTTGAAAGAAATATGGTTAGAATACAGAAAAGAGGTACAGATAGGACTTTTTGGGAATAATGATGAACGAAGGGAGATCTCCAAGAACAAAAAAGGTTTTGTTCACAAAATACTGTAGTACCAAATGTTACACTGAAAACAAACCCTGTCCTTTCCTTTATGTGTTATCCCACTATATGTTTGTGTACCCTTGTGTATTTGTTTTCTTCCTGTCTCTGTGTACTGTTTCATAGAACTTTTTTCTCTTCTAATACTAAGTTACATTCACTATGATGAGGAATACTGTTATCCTCAAATACAATTGGCATTAATAATGTGTTATTTACTTTGTAAAGATGTTTAGACATTATTTATTCTGTTTTGTTTTAATGCTCATGTGTGAAGTTGATGTTTCGAAAGTTACTCTGATCTTTTATGTATGTACTCATGTCATAATTCCTGTAACACTGATGTATATGTTATTTCGATTCTTTTGTAAATCCCATATTACTACAAATGTTATCTGTACTATTATGTTCTTTAATGATGTTTTTGTACCTTTGTAATTGTATTCTTATGTTATTAAATTGTAATTGTCACCAGTTCATGATATTATTAACTTGTTAGTTACATTTCACTCCACACGTTTCTGTTGGTCATAGTATATGGACAATATGTGAGAAGTAGGGACTGTTAGTGTTTGCACGTGTGTTAATAACTCAGCAATGGACTGGATAACAGCATTGCTGGTTCTAAGGACAATTCCAGAAACTTTGTGAGTACACAAGTGGTGGTTTATGGACTTGCTATATTGTCCGCAAGACTCTTCGATGGTGATTGTGCACCTGCACATTTGCAACAGATGGCTGCTGGCCATCTCTACAAGGACTACAGTGAGTCTGCGTCTTTGCTGACTCACCAGTACCATTATTTCTACAAGGACTGCAGTGGGTCTGCGCCTGTGGTGGCCCACCAATACCACAATCTCTACCAGGACTCCAGTGGGTCTGCTCTGTGATGACCTACCTACCAATATTCTTCAAAACTTCGAATGACTCTGCTGTGGGTTTGCTCCATTGTGGCCCATTACCTGTCAGCATGTCAAGAGTGAGCACTGTCTTTCCGTTGGAAGGACAACACTACTTCTTCAAGACTGCATGGAAATCCACTGTGTGCAATTTCTTTTACTAATGAGACTTTGTGAAAAAAACCTGTAATTACTATTATGATGAATGATCAGGACTATCTTTATGGACTGTGAGAAAATTTTAGCTTTTGACCAACATTGTATCAATAAGTGTGTGCATTTGATTTCTTTGTTATTGTAATTATGAAAAATTTTATCAAATCATTATTGGCCACTGCCCAAAAAAAAATTTGTAAAATTTTTTGTGGGGAGCATGGGCGCTATGTAAGTATGCTGTTTATGTTTTCTCTATGTAAGTAGGCTGTTTATGTTTTCTTATTGGCAACGTTACGTAGCGCTCTATATGAAAATCACTGGCTGTGCTGTGTGCAGTCTGTGGCTACTTTGCATTGTTGTAATACTCGCCATTGTAGTGTTAGTCAGCTGGTTGTGAACAGCGCGTAGCGTTGCGCAGTTGGAGGTGAGCCGCCAGCAGTGGTGGATGTGGGGAGAGAGATGGCGGAGTTTTGAAATTTGTCTTGAACTGCTATATTTATATATGATGATATCAAGGTAAATACATTGTTTGTTCTCTATTAATATCTTTCATTTGCTAACTATCCCTATCAGTAGTTAGTGCCTTCCACAGTTTGAATCTTTTATTTAGCTGGCAGTAGTGGCGCTCGCTGTATTGCAGTAGCTTGAGCAGCGAAGATTTTTGTGAGGTAAGTGATTTGTGAAAGGTATAGTTTAATGTTAGTCAGGGCCATTCTTTTGTAGGGAATTTTGAAAGTCAGATTGCGTTGCGCTAACAAAATATTGTGTGTCAGTTTAAGCACAGTCATGTATAATTGTTCAAAGGGGACGTTTCATAATGTTCCCGGAGTAAAGGGATCGCAAAGACTTGTAAATCTCCCAGTGACTGTTTGTCTGCGCTATTAGATACCACAGTTATTAGTACAAACATAAAAATTGACAAAGACAAGCAAAAGAATAAAAATGACAGGACTGCGTATTTGATTGATGATACTGGATTAAAAGCCATCACTGGACTTTTGATTTTAGTCAACATTTCCTAACAACAATCACTTGTAATCGTTTCTAGTTTCTTTTGAGGTACATGCGGTTCGCTGGCGGACACTCGACCACAACGTAAACAGCAAGTGAACCTGGCACCAATTCGATTTATATTTGAACATTTCATACGCAGATGCAGAGTCAATTACAAACCTTCTGGGTATCTGACATTAGATGAGCATCTTGTTCCATTCAGAAGTCGCTGTAGCTTTCGACAGTATTTTCCGATTAATCTGACCAAAATGGCCTCAAAGTCTTCACTCTAACAGATGTACACTATTTCCATGGAGATTTACATTGGAAATGAACATAATGGCCCATACAAGTTGTCCACCTCTGGAAATGATATGGTTATAAGACTGGTAGAGTGACATAGGTAGGAACATAACTGGAGAGAACTAGCTTTCTAATCTTCCTCGTATCCTAAGATTGTTCGAGAAAAACCTAACATATAGGATAACAGTATGAAATGAAATCGTCATAATGTCTGAACGGATTGCGTTAGGACGTTCAAACTGCATGAGTGACCACGGGGCATGATGGGAATTAGAACGCGCTTGCGCACGCTACTTGTTGTTGTCGGCCACATTCATTCAGATGGGTTCGTCAATAAGCAAAATTGGCGTATTTGGGGGAGTGAGACGATCGAGAGGTCTCTTCATCCAACAAGTAACTGTGTTGTGTGCAGTCTCCAGTCACAAAATAATCGATGCGATGGTCCTCGATGGCACCATGAACACTAAACGGTACGTGACGGTTTTGGAAGGTGATTTAATCCCCATTATCCAACGGGACCCTGATATCGACCAGATGTGGTTCATGCAAGACGGAGCTCAGCCCTATCGAATCAGAAGAGAGTTGGTTGTCCTGGAGGAGGACTGTGGGGACTGCATTCTGGCTCTGGGGTACCCTAAGGACACTGGAATCGGCCTCGATTGGTCGCCATATTCTGCGGATCTGAATAGGTGAGACTCTTTCTGTGCGGCTATATTAAAGACAAGATGTACAGCAATAACCCCAAAACCACTGCTGAGCTGAAAACAGCCATTCAGGAGGTCTTCGACAGCGTCGATGTTCCGACACTTTAGCGGGTCACGCAGGATTTCGCTATTCGTCTGGGCCACATCATCGCCAATGATGGCAGGCCTATCAAACATGTCATAACCTTAATCCGAATACATGTAGTGACGTTTACATGTAGAATATAATGTGTGCACGCCGTAGTTTGTAACTAACTGCGCATGTCGCTGTAACCTCTTGACGAAGTTCCTCCAGCGTGCGTGACTTACGTCGATAGAGGTTATCTTTCACAGTTCCCCACACGTAAAAGTCCGAAGGTGACAGATCTCGTGACCATGGGGGGAACTCAATGGGCCCTCTTCGTCCAGTCCAAAGTCCCAGAAAATTGTCACCCACGAAAGCTCGTACGGCTAGGTGGTAGCGTTGTGGCGCTCCGTCCTGTTGGCAGAAGACCTCGTCATCAGCTCCATAAAGTGCACGTAGATCTGGCAAAATTGATGTGCGTAACAGTTCCAGATACCCTTTTCCAGTGACAGCAGCATCAAAGAAAAAGGGTCCTACTAAGCACCTACGTCCACACTACACAGGAACCCCTGGTGAATTGACCGCTTGATCCACATAAACAGCGAATTTTTCCGGTGAACAGTACACACTTTATGCCGATTCACGGTTCCATTATGTTTAAACTGTGCTTATCACTCCACATTACCTTTGTCACAGATTGTTCGTCATCATTTACCATTTGCTGATACGATTCGCAAAATTGCACTCGGCCATCAGGATCGTTATCATTAATCGGTTGCAGTAATCGTGGAATGTAAACTTTCCACTTTGCAACTTTCAGAATTCTTCGTACACTTGTACTGCTAACCCTCACTTCATGTGCACATTGGGTAGCAGACTTCCATGGAGAATTAACAAACGTTTCCTACACGAGAGACGACGTAGCAGGACTTGTAGCTGTACGCTGTCTTCCTGATCTTCCTTTCTGAGTATCACAAATCGTTCCACGCAATTCAAACTTGTCAATGATGCGTTTAATTCTTAGGCGGGTGGGCGGTTCTGTTTCAAACTTCCGCCTCCACTTACGTTGCACTTACACGGCATTATCAAACTTGAAAAACCACTAAAAAATGTAAATGTGTGACTACGGACTCCAGTCGGGTAGACCGTTCGCCGGGTGCAAGTCTTTCGATTTGACGCCACTTCGACGAATTCACAATACATTTTCGTTGCTCGAATGTCAAGCGTGCACCAGCCATCTTGTTTTCTCAATACCGAGATGAGAGTACTAACATCTGTTGAGGCGAAGACTATACTACAACACATTCGTAACTCAAATCGAACGACAATATCGATACCTCGGTAGAGCCTGACAAAGAGTGTATACATTTTCTCTGGCGCACTTTCTAGTTTAATAATTGTTACCCTGTATGTCGGTACGCTGAAAAAAGAAGCGGGGGGGTTCCTCCCCAATTTGTGGCTAAGAAGAGAGATGTGAAATCTACAATGTTTGACTTTCAAAATGATTTCACTTCGCTCCCCTATGCCCCAAATAAGAATACAAATGTACTGTCAATTTCTTCTCTGCACCTTGAAGATACGTCAGTAGACCCTAATTCGGGTGTAAACAAGGAACAAACATCGTCACATTTTACGTCAGAAAAAAGGGGGCGTGGGGGGTTTATGTAATTGGGAAGTCGTGTGCCACATACTCAACGGTGAGGAAGTGCAGTAGATGACAATATTATTTTTCATAATTGATCTATATGGAATCAATAGCATTGCAATTTTTAGAAGCAATAACGCTGAAAAGAAAATTACAGGGAAGGATTTTCTTTGGGAAACGGGATTCAGCTTGGTGTAAAACCAGCTACAGAAAAGGGCAACAACGGATTGCTTACCCAGAGAAATTCGCCAAATGGCAGCAAAAATGAGTTAATCAACATCAGTTCTCAATGACGAACCAGCACAAGAAGCGTCAGCTGCGAATAGAGGGTGCATCACCTGTCCTAGGAATAAGGATGTAGAAACTCGATTTACTTGCCATCAGTGAGGAAAACGCGTCTGAATGAAATATTTGCTTGCTGTCTGTGATCAATGTATAAATGGTAATTGGAAAGAGTTGTCAGTAGAAGACTGTTGAATCATTGAATGCTCAGTTTATATTGCCTAAGTGTAACTGTAGGTATTACCTGTTTTCTAATTTAATGGAATGCATCATTTGTTCAAACAAGCATTAACTGAGTCAATTTCATAATTTATACTGTTCCCTTCACATTATTTTGTGTTAAGTAACCTACTTATTAACATGTCTTGGGAATCCACTGGACCCCACGTTACCACTTGTGTAAATAATGCCACCTTAACAAACGAAGGTTTTTGGTTACAATACGTGGTTAGAAGAAAATTTTCGTGGAGTTTACTAATGTTGTGCAGTATCAGGGGGCCGAAATGAAAATGAGTGTATGGCGACGTTGGCCGAGTAGTCCCTATTTGGGGAAGTTCTGCCGCCGAGTGCACGTCTTACTGCAGTCGACGCCACAATGCGCGAATTGAGCACCGGTGGTGAGGATGAAATGATGATGAGGACGACACAACACCCAGTCCTCGAGCGGAGAAAGCCTCCAGCCTAGCCAGGAATCGAACCCGGGCCCGCTTGCGTGGGAGGCGAGCACGTTACCACTCAGCCAAGCAGGCGGACAGAAGACAGACACCTTAAGTAGCTTTTGGGTCGTGAACAATGGCAGGCGAGTGGCGAGGGGACCCGAGGAAGCCTGTCACTGGCGGAGAGGCAGCGAGCGAATTTCAAGCGGCACACGCTTTTAGAGTCAATAAGGAGTACTTCTAGGGTTAAATTTAACACTAGAAGTACCGGACTTCGCCGTACCCCTAGTAGTACCATGTGGGTAATTTTTGACCCACAGTAGAGAAACATCGTTTCTTTAGTATTTGAGTGGTGTTTCGAGAGTCTTCATGTTGACAATACGTCTCTATAATGAATAGTACACTGTCAAACACAAATTTCCAGAAGTAAACTATTTTTTTTATTTTAAATGTTACAGAAGAAATTACACAATCTTTCACCAATCGTCGTTAAAACGAGCAAGTAAAACAATACTATAGTGTTTTTCTTTATAAAATCATATTGTTTGTGTGAGCATTAATAGTATTTTTATTTTTATAGAAAAATAAGGGAAGTACCAAATATTTGTGAAAGATTCTAAAATGTAGCAGGTGACAAAATTCTCTGCATGTTTTCTTGCTTACTGCTATCAAAGAACTGAAGCAATAGAACAAATATCTTCAACTTATAAGTATAACTATTTGGAAATATTTAAGAACAAGGAGTTGACGGAATTGCCTAAGGTGGGATTCAGACATTCGACAAGAGCTTTTCCTCGGCAGCTTTTTCACGCATACTTGTTGTACTTGAAGCGTAAGCTTGATATTTTATTCACCTTTTGTTGTTTGCAGGAAATCTGAATTTGACAAGATCTTCTGCTTTCATATTGGCCAGTGCCGGTATGGAGTGCCTTAACGGGGAGATTGACTTCTGTCTGCAGTTTGTAAGCGGCAGCAAGCTCATCTGCGGCTCTGAGGATAAAGTCCTGAATTTGACAACGCCTTTTCCATATTGGCCAGCGCCGGTATCGAGTGCCTGTCTGCAGTTTGTAGAGGGCAGCAAGCTCATCTGTTGCTCTGAGGATAAAGTTCCGACGTGAAATCTACTTTGAGGTAAGGAACCTAAAAAACTGTTTGAGCGCTGATCATGGCAAGGTAATTGAACCCTCTGCCAGGCACTTTATTGTGAATAGCAGAGTACTCATGTAGATGCCAAGTAAGTGGACAATAACGACATGTATTGCTGTAATTGCAGTCATTGGATTAAACCGTTAGGTTTCTGAAACCACTATTACTGTCGTTAATCTCTTTCTCGGCATTGATAGTAGTAGAAAAATCAATAAGTGGCATTATAAATTTTGGTCATTATTTAAAAGAGTTTTGCCACTAGAGTTCAGAGGACTAAGTATTTGATTTGTAGTTTAACTAAAGCAGTGATTTTAGGTTTGTTTGAATCAGGTCGAATACCTGGCTATGCCTTAGGGTGAGACCCCTGCTGCTGGTGAGACTAGGTGCCACATCTGCTTTCTTCTAGAGCCTACGGTCGAGGTATGTTCACACTTTTCCGCAGCTGGGAGTTGAACGGCTAGGCTGGCATGACTTATTTAAATTGACTCCATTGGGAGACACGTGATGTCAGCTGATAATTGTGACAGAACTGCAGAAGGCTTACTTAAACTTTATGTACTGCTGCCAGTGCCAAATATTCTCAAATAACATGGGGTAGGGACTAGCAATGGACGAGACTTTAATACATTACAGAGTCTAGAGGAGGCGTTTCTGCAGCGGTAGATACAAGATTGCTGCTGATCATGAATGGAGTCGTGTCAGATGTCAAACATTATTGTAGAATTAAGACACAAGGAAATTAGAAATACTGGATCTGATGGGCACTGATTTAAATCGATGGCAAAAGTTGGAAACTTGCCTCAGACTGGGATTCAAACCTTGACCTCATGCTTACTAGGCAAATGTTCTGACCACCGAGCCTTTCAGACACTGTGGTCATCACAAGTGCACGGACTACCCTAGCACACATCCCGTCAGACCCACATTCCCAACTTATCCACACACGCACTACTAACGTAGTGCCCCTGACCCATTGTCCTGATTACTCGCAAAAGGTATGAGTCAACAGACACCACACATATACAACTAAGACAAGGAAGGCCAACGTTCTTTTTCAGTGTGAATTCCATGAGTAATGACGATGGGCAAGGAGCACTACATGTAGTGTGTGTATAAGTTGGGAATTTGGGTGTGATAGAAGTGTGCTGATGTAGGCCATGCAGATGTGATGACCAGTGTGTCTAGCTGGCTTAGCAGTCCGAGCATGTGCCTAGTATGCAGAAGACAAGGGTTCAAATCCACATCCAGCTCTAATTTTCAACTTTCCTCATTAAATCAATGCATCGTCGCAGCCAATGTCTGCAATCCCTTTGTCTCTTAATTCATAGTGTCTTAATTCACAGTGTTTGCTAGATCAAAATGTTATTCCTCTTTTGGACATGTCCGAAACAATAGACACCACATGTATGCAGTTAAGGCGATGATGGTGCATGGTACCTTCAGTGCAAATGCACACCATGATCGAAGTCTTATGGGAATCAGTGAACTGCCACGAGTAATCAAGGACACAACACTAGTAGTGTGTGGATAAGAAGCGATGACCACTGTGTCTGGATGGCATACTGGTCAGAACATATGCCCAGTGAGCCGGTAACCTGGGTTGAAATACTGGTCCGACACAAATTTTCAGATTTTCCCATGGATTTAAATGAATGCTCACTAGCATGCATTGTCTGTAATTTCTTTGTGTTAATTCATAGCTGCTGCTGGGTAAAAATTGTATCTGTTCTCTCAGACATGCTGTAGAATTATTGCTAGCGCGAGAATGGGATGAGCAGTGGGGATATCAGATGCCTTCATCCGATTCAAGGCCAGGCACCCGCCTGCCAAGAGTGTCTAGCTGAGTGGTCTCTATGCTTAAAATATTTTGGCAGTTGCAGGGAGCTCGCAGCTTGTGCAGTATAAATAGGCAGTCAGGCAGACCATGCAGGAATAGCAATCGAGTCATTAGTCTTCTGCCACAGGGATGATATCTGAAAGTGTAACATGTTTCTTCAGTTGGAGGTTACAGGTTCACAGTGACAGACACGCTTATTCTTCCAGTATGGAAGTTTGCAGGAATTAACTATCGTGTTCCCATACTCTGATGTGGAGCGCTGAGGTTTATTGTACTTCAGCTAACTGCATGTGATACAAGATGTGGATACAAGAGACAGACAGTACACGATACGATTAATGTTAATAATTCGCTTTTACAAGGTATGTCAAAGTGTTTTCGTTTTGGTATAGCACTGGACGTGCACAGCTTTGAACAGTCGGCTGGAGATTTCTTCAGATGAATGAAGGAACCAGTTGGAGACATTGCACTGAGTGATGGCAGAGTACATTTTCCAATTCAGTGGTCACAGCCTGATATCTTTAAGTGGCAACTAGATTCCTACAAGGACTACATCGTTGGTGTAGGAGTGGTGAGTTCTTAAAACCTCCCTATGTGGGTCAAAGAGAGACTGGAAACTCTTATTACGACTACTGTGCAAATCAGGCAGTATCAAGAATTGATGTACACACCCTGATAAACTTAACGTGAGCGCTATAATATGTGACTTGATTTAACTCGCATGCCAGCCATCACAGGGGGTACATGGCATCCAGAAACAGAGGAATCTGAAATTTAGTGCAAGTCCACACCACCATGCAGCATGAGGAGATGGATGTTTCGTTAATAAAATCTACTTGCTGTGAACCACATGATGCTAAGAAAACGCTCCTGGTCCAAAATTTTAAGATTAAATTTTATGAAGATCAGTTTTAAAAGTTTAATATAGAAGACAACGAGGACCACCCAATTATACCACCAGGGAACGCGATAACAGCAATCACGTTAGTGAAATTATGTTATAGAGATAATTTTACCATCGATCAATGCACTGACGTAAAGCTCATAGTTTATCATTATACTGTACATTGAAGCGCCAGAGAAACTGGTGGTGTAAGCAGTCTCTTTAGTTGACCTGTTGCACCTTTTAAGTGTTCTGCCAGTGAATCGCAGTCATTACTTTGCACTACCCACAACATTATCTACACTACTGTCCATTAAAATTGCTACATCAAGAAGAAATGCAGATGATAAACGGGTATTCATTGGACAAATATATTATACTGGAACTGACATATCATTACATTTTCATGCAATTTGGGTGCATAGCTCCTGAGAAATCAGTACCCAGAACAACCACCTCTGGCCGTAATAACGGCCTTGATACGCGTGGGCATTGATTGAAACAGAGCTTGGATGGCATGTACAGGTACAGCTGCCCATGCAGCTTCAACACGATACCACAGTTCAGCAAGAGTAATGACTGGCGTATTGTGACGAGCCAGTTGCTCGGCCACCATTGACCAGACGGTTTGAATTGGTGAGAGATCTAGAGAATGTTCTGGCCAGGGCAGCAGTCGTACATTTTCTGTATCCAGAAAGGCCCGTACAGGACCTGCAACATGCGGTCATGCATTATCCTGCTGAAATGTACGGTTTCGGAGGGATCGAATGAAGGCTAGAGCCACGGGTCGTAGCACATCTGAAATATAACGTCCACTGTTCAAAGTTCCGTCAATGCGAACAAGAGGTGACCGAGACGAGTAACCAATGGCACCCCATACCATCATGTCGGGTGATACGCCAGTATGGCGATGACGAACACATGCTTCCAATGTGCGTTCACCGCGATGTCGCCAAACACGGAATCGACCATCATGACGCTGTAAACAGAACCTGGATTCATCCGGAAAATGACGTTTCGAAATTCGTGCACACAGGTTCGTCGTTGAGTACACCATTGCAGGCGCTCCTGTATAAGATGCCGCGTCAAGGGTAACCGCAGCCGCGGTCTCCGAGCTGATAGTCCCTGCTACTGCAAACGTCGTCGAACTGTTCGTGCAGATGGTCGTTGTCTTGCAAACGTCCTCATCTGTTGACTCATGGATCGAGACGTGGCTGCACAATCCGTTACAGTCATGCGGATAAGATGCCTGTCATCACGACTGCTAGTGATACGAGGCCGTTGGGATCCAGCACGGCGTTCCGTATTACCCTCCTGAACGCAATAATTCTGCTAAAAGTCATTGGATCTCGACCAACGCGAGCAGCAATGTCGCGATACGATAAAGCGCAATCGCGATAGTCAGCAATCCGACCTTTATCAAAGTCGGAAACGTGATGGCACGCATTTCGCCTCCTTACAAGAGGCATCACAACAACGTTACGTTTCACCAGGCAGCGCCGGTCAACTGATGTTTGTGTATGAGAAATCGGTTGGAAACTTTCTTCATGTCAGCACGTTGTAGGTGTCGCCACCGGCACCAACCTTGTGTGAATGCTTTGAAAAGCTAATCATTTGCATATCACACATCTTCTTCCTGTCGGTTAAATTTCGCGTTTGTAGCACATCATTTTTCTGGTGTATGAATTTTAATGGACAATAGTGTACATTCGATGCCACATTGGGAGACAATCGCACAGGATGGGGATGAAATGATGTTGAAGACAGCACAACACCCAGTCCCTGAGCGGAGGAAATCCCCGACCCAGCGGGAATCGACCCTGGCCCCGTAGGATGGCAAACTGACCACTCAGCTATCGGAGCGGACAGTACAGAGATATGTAAACAGCAAGGATACGGCGCTACCGTCGGCAACGCTTACGTAAGACGACAAGTGTCTGGCGCAGTTGTTAGATCGGTTTCTGCTGCTACACTGGCAGGTTGTCAAGATTTGTACGTTGTATTATAGTCGGTGCACGAGCGATGGGACACGTCATCTCCGAGGTAGCGATGAAGTGGTGATTTTTCCCGTACGACCATTTCACGATTGTGCCGTGCTTCTCAGGAATCCGGCGAAACATCAAATCTCCGATACCGCAGCGGCAGCAAAAAGATCCTGCAAGAACGAGACCAACGACAACTGAAGAGAAATTTTCAGTCCGACAGAAGTGCAACTATTGGTCAAATTTCTGCAGATTTCAATGGACTGTTGATGACTGGAAACATGTTGCCTGGTCGGACGAGTCTTGTTTCAAATGGTATTGAGCAGATGGACACGTTCGAGTCTGGAGACAACATCATGAATTCATGGACCCTTCATGTCAGCAGGGGACTATTGAAGCTGGTGTAGGCTCTGTAATGGTGTGGGGTGTGTGCAGCCGGAGCCGAATAGGACCCTTGACGCGTCCAGATACCACTCTGACACCTGGCACGTACGTAAGGATCCTCTCTGATCACTTGCATCCAATCATGTCCATTGTGCATTCCGACGGACTTGGGCAGTTCCATCGGGACAATGCGACACCCCACACGTCCAGAATTGCTACACAGTGGCTCCAGGGACACCCCGCTGGCCACCAAACTCCCCAGAAATGAACATTATTGAACATGTCTGTGGTGCCTTGCAAGATGCTGTTCAGAAGAGAACTCCACCCCCTAGTAATCGTACTGATTTATGAACAGCCCTGCAGGATTCGTGGCGTAAATTCCCTCCAGCACTACTTCAGACATTAGTCGAGTCCGTGCCATGTAGGGTTGCGGGGGCCCTACACGATATTAGGCAGGTGTACCCGTTTCATTGGCTCTTCGCTATAGATACTACTGGAATATCTCTTGGTAATAATCGTTGCAGGATATAATATAACGGCAAATTCAAGAATGAAATGATGTGTTTATCATCAGAATACTGCTCTGGAATGCAACTGGGACCAACGCTATTCCGACAACGGCAATAAAGCAGTTCCACTGAGTTTCCTTTCAGCACAGTGTAACATTTAAGGCCATCACCAGGGAAACGCATTGAAAGGATGAATGAATACTGATTTGAATAAACTTGATTCAGTGAGGAGCAATGACTAAGAGTTAATTACTCTCTCCATAAGGAAGAATGACTCTAGCCATAGTGTGAGAATCTCATACGCTAAAAACTGGTACACAGATGAAGAGAACAACACACTACACAATCAATAATCACAGTTAGTTGAAGATTCTTCAGTTGAGTATCGTAAGGCACGAAATTTGAAAGATAAGCTCGCTTCACCGTACATAGACGTTAGTTTTCCCATCCCTCCCCCGATACGACCCACTTGTATGGCAAATCCAGTGTCCACACACAGCTCACGTAGCAGCCTAATTGTTCACTGATCAGAATGAATGTTTTTGACAGTAATTTTTAATTTTTTGAAATCTTATACTCAACAAAAAGTTCAGGAACTGAGGTTATGAAACCACTGGTTAATGTGTTCTTTCATTACACTCTTTTCTAATTAAGAGTAACTACGGGATCTATAGTGATACGTGGATATGAAGCTAAGATAGCAATGTGGTGCATACGAAATTATACATTTTGGTCATGACGTATTACTTCACTCATTCATTACTACTGCTACTACCACTCTCCTAATTACTCTTAAGCAATAGTCCACTAACCTGTGCTGGTGGTACAGAATGGAATTATCAGCAGATCTGAGAGACCAACTCCGCCCGAGGTCACAACGCTAACGTAGGCCTCGTAGCAGTGGCTGGGCGTGAGGCCCGAGAAGTTGACACTCTGGATGTTTTCGGGAACTGTCCCCTGTCGCATAACGTCTGCCGTGCTATTCTCGACGAGCGAATAAGAGTAGCCGTAAATATAGCCATTAAGAGCAGAGCAGTCTTCAGGGGGCTTCCAACTTATCGAAACGCTTGTATTCGTTACGGCAAATATCGGGTTTTCAGCAGCAGATGGTTTCGCACGTGGTGCTGAAACAGGCGATGAACTGAAAACAACAACGCTCAGACAACCAGTGAAAATTAGTACTGCATTCTACAATGGTAGTGTAGCTTATAATGAAGTGCTGCTTAAGCATTCAACACATGCTTTAAGGGGACCTGGACCTCAAATGACTGAAATTTTCGAAAACATTTTCGTGTCACCATCTGAAAGACAATTTTATGCCGTTTCAAAACATGTATTTTTTTAATCTACATTTCAGTTGTTGATTTGGTCTTAACCGCTCCTTGAACAAATGTCTGCAAACCACCCACACTCATGCGACAGGCAAGGAATATCTCCATAAACATTTCTTGCCAGCCACTGTCATGGAAACAATATAGCCCACATACAGGGACCTTGCAGACACAAAATCACTTAGTAAATGTCTACATGGTTGTACTCAAAACCTCAATGACAGTTTCAACAGCTGCGTGTAGCAACGAGTATCAAAAACAGTGTTTGTAGGATGGACAGTACTCAAAGTGGGTGTGATGGATGCTGTCATCTGTTTCAGTGATGGTGTAATCAGCAGGACAAAAGTAGTGGACAAATTACGCATCCAGCCGGGAAATAATATAATAGCTGCTCTGAATACCATAGATTATCAGTGACTAGTTGAAGCTGAAAGGACTGTGGAAGCCACCAGTAAGGAGTCCAGAGTAAGCAAAAGGCTCCTGAAGAAGTCTACAGAGGATAAAGAAGCAGCTGTCGAGCAAGATTATACTTCTCGAATGTTCTGAAATAGGCATACGATGAGTCAAAACCGTAGTGAACATTCTTTTCTCATTTTCTCGTAGCTACATTTTCAGAACATTATGTACATATAACTTCATAGTCATTTTATCCATGTTCACCAAATTTCTCTCAAGTAAAGACTGGGATATTACCTTTGTATTATGCCTAATATATCGCGGAAATGATCTATGATTGTCAATCTGTATATAATTTTAGCGGTATCTTTTTGCCAAAATAGTTATGTGATACGATAAGGGTTTTTCTAATTCTTCAGATACAATCCAGACTACAAAACGAGAGGCATAATGTGTTCCTATGAATGTTGACAGCAGCCCGCCACAGTTTGAATGCTATTAGACTGATGATGGACCAGAAAATGGTACCAGAGTGGGAACATGTATTATAAAAACATGTATTCGACAAAATACTGTAATTCTTAAACTATAACAGATATTTCAATAAGTTTCCCTTTACAGCTTGAGTTAATTTCATTCATTGTCGGTAAAAAAACCACAACTTCCTCCGCACTGTAGATCAAGAGTAATGTGTACTGAGAGCGGGGTAAATAAGTGCAGCCCGTTTGCGTCCAGGTCCCCTTAAGTTAATTCACTTTCGACGAAATGTATCTGAGGTAAATTTTAACAAATAAATGCGACAGCAAACCTTTCATCGCCTGTAACCTGAAATATAACCTCCCAGCAAAATTAGTGTGTTCAGTAAACCCTCCAAAAGTAATTATCTTTTTTGTGAAAAATTTTTCAGTATGTTGGGGCTACTTAGAAAACGTTCTTTAGCTCTTACGTGGAAAAAAGCTTAGGAAAAAGTAGCAATATAAATGTGATTTTTTTATGTTACACTGAGGAAAAACTCTTTTTAATCTTCCAATCTTAGGTAAACAATAGGCTACAGGGTGTTGCTAGGAGAGCGTGCAACAATTTAACAGGACACTGAGGATCCTGTACTGAACAATTTGAGGTAGGTACCCTGGGGTCGGAGAAGCCAGCTTAAGGAGATGTGGCAGTAGACTTGTCTACCGCTTTGTCAACCATTACTGTTTTCCACCTTATTTACACCTTACATGCGTACACATTTACACGTACTGTGCTGTTTATTTACATGTACATCCTTTATTTCCTGCAAGAAAACAAGGAGGACGAGCCTCTATATCTTTTATCTGGTCCCGCGAATGGCCACCTGTACTTGAGGTTCGTGCAGAGTTCCACCTGAGTTGTTGGAGAACGTACAATTGGTGGTTCGAGGGAGGATGCGGACGCAACTTGACGGCGCACCGCCTCACTTCAGTGTGGATGTCCGCAACCATCTCAGTGCAGGAGGTCATATTCCATGGCCGGCGAGGTCACGTGACCTGAATACCGCTGATTGTTTCCTATTGGGATGAGACCCCAGTGGAAACGGGGGTGGAATTAGCTCCAGAATTGTAGTTACCTGTGATGTGATTCGAAATACCCCAGGGATATTTGTCAGTGTGCGTCAGAAACGTGTTCGCCGATGTTATGCTTGAATTGAGGTTGACGGCCATCAGTTTCTGCACATTTTGTAAGATGCAAGACAAATGATATGTTCATTGTGTCAATGATGGTATCTCCAATTAACTGTGACAAATGTAAATAAAAAAATTCACAGTAATGTGTTTTTATCTCCTTAAGCTGGCTTCTCTGACCCCAGATTCTCTACCTCATATTGTTCTCTTACACAAACACCCCGTATATTTGTCATTTTAAAGTGACAAATATTCTTACTGCAGAAAACATTCAGTTTGTTTTAATAAATATTCATAATGATTTCCGCATTATTTAAGGGCAGTAGGAACGTCCTATCCCGACAATGTTAAATTTAGTGACTTGGCTTCCCTGTATTTCAGGAACCACTGTAGCCATTGGCGTGAAACTTTTACAGGACATTAAACTGTATGTTCTGAGTCTACTCAACTACAACAATTGCTTTTCAGCCACTACTTTCGGAAATACAGTTTTTAATTACACAGTTAAAATTTTGTGTACTTTTATGTTTGTTATCCTAAATAATTTTAATTATACATAACATTATGTTCTTCTTTTAGTTCAGTAGACTCAGGATATATCTGCTATTACTCCCTGAAAATTTCAATATTCTACTCGAAATGGTTTCTGAGGTTTAGGGAAAAATGGAACACAAAATGTAATTCTTCAGGAATGGATTATAAAGTTTCAAAATACTGTAACTCACTTGATGTATGATTAATCTTTTTGTTTTTAGTCGCTCAGAAGCACCATGCACCATACTGTATATCATCCTCTTGATCTTTTTCCAAGTTTCACCTTCTTTTCTTCTTTCTGGACTCCTTAGTGGCCAACTGTGGTGCATATTCTGCTTGATCAATGCGAACCTTATCCATCCGTTCAAGTTCTCTGAGGCAGTTTGCTCCAGGATTAATTCCCATATGCTGTACCACTTTCATCCTACCAATAATGCCATCATTAAAAGCAAGAACAGCATCACTGACCCCCCACTTTAGTGTCTTCATTCCACGGTATCTGGAGCAAGACTATGGCAGACAGTTCTGTAACGCACAACGTTAATTCAAGAACTACTTCACACCGACACTTCACGTATACTGTGAGTGGAGCCCTGATTATTGAACTCAAGAACATTTTCAGGACACTATAGTCTTGTCCCTGCCACCCTGACATGTACACCTTGACTAGTTCCACATTACTCAACAGACTCCTTCTTCATTCGATTTAGGGACCACGACGAATGAACGAAAAAACGAACGATTCGAATATTACGCCCAGCATGAGCTAGTATGGTAGCTAATAAAATGTTGTCAGCAGACAGCGTATAATCAGCGATAGCTGACTGCAGATGCACTGAAGCGCCAAAGAAACTGGTACAGGCATGTGTATTCAAATATAGAGACGTGTAAACAGGCAGAATACGGCACTGCGGTCGGCAACGCCTATATAAGCTAACAAGTGCCTGGCGCAGTTGTCAGATCGGTTACTGCTCCTGCAGTGGGTGGTTATCAGGATTTAAGTGACTGAACATGGCGCTATAGTCGACGCTCGAGTGATGGGACACAGCGTCTCCGAGGTAGCGATGAAGTGGGGATTTTTCCTGTAGGACCATTTCAAGAGTGTACCGTGAATATCAGGAATCCGATAACACATCAAATCTACTAAATCGCTGCGGCCGGAAATAGATCCTGCAACGACGACTGAAGAGAATAGTTCAACGTGACAACGTGCAACCCTTCCAGAAATTGCTGCAGTTTTCAATGCTGGAACATCAACAAATGTCAGCATGTGAACCATTCGACGAAACATCATCGATATGAGCTATCGGAACCGAAGTCCCACTTCTGTACCCTTGATGTCTGCACGACACAAATCATTTCGCCTCGCCTGTGCCTGTCAACACCGACGTTGGACTGTTGATGACTGGAAACATGTTGCCAGGTCGGACGAGTCTTGTTTCAAATACGGCTATGTAGACAACCGCATGAATCCATGGACCCTGCACGTCAGCAGGGGACTTTGAAACCGGTAGAGGATCTGTAATGATGTGGGGCATGTGAAGTTGGAGTGATATGGGACTCCTGATGCGTCTAGATATGACTCTGACAGGTGACACGTATGTAAGCATCCTGTCTGGTCATTTGCATCCATTCATGTCCATTGTGCAATCCGACGGACTTCGGCAATTCCAGCAGTATAATACGACACCCCACTCGTCCAGAATTGCTACAGCGTGGCACTAGGAATACTCTTAGGAGTTTAAACTCTTCCGCTTTCCACCAAACACCCCAGATACGATTATTATTGGGCATATCTCGGCTGCCTTGCAACGTGCTCTCTTCAGAAGAGATCTCCACCCCCCTCGTACTCTTACGGATTTTTGGACGGCCCTGCAGGATTCATGGTGTCAGTTCCCTCTGGCGCTACTTCAGACATCAGTCCAGTCCGAGCCAGGTCGTGTTGCGGCACCTCTGCGCGCTGGTGGGGGTTCTACCCGACATTAGGCAGCTGTATCAGTGTCTTCGGCTTTTCAGTGCAGCTCAAAGCTAGAAATAATAAACTCAAGAGAAAGTCCAAAAAAATAATAAAAAACTGAATAATAGGAAAATATATAATCCTCTTATATTGACTTTGTGTTGAAGAATTTTTTAAAATTTTATCTCTGCGTGTTGAGTGATGTTGAACCACTGTCGAGTTCAAAAATCTGTAAAAGCCTTGAGATGACCCTTTCTATGATCTGGCCAAAATTTCATGCTGTTTCGTGTCTCTTCTAGTGCAGGAAACGACATTTCTGAGCAATGAACTGGGGTACAATGTAGAAGTAAAACCAAACTAATCTACTGCATAAACATGCCACGTCTTTCGCTTCTGGTACAATCGTCCACAGTCTGGTCTGTGCACAGAATAAAGGTGTATTTCGAAGCTGACTGACATTTGCATTTTGACGTGGGGTGAAATGTCCTGCTTGTGACATATATGTCAGGTATACAAGAGTCACTTACGTATTGTAGTGGTGAGGAAGGAAAGCGCTGTCGAAGATTTTGCTCCTGGGTGTTCAACAGTTGGATAAGGGTGTGTTTGGGGATGCAGAGGATATAATATTACAAAATGCACTTTACTAGTGGTGTTCAAAAATTCGCTTCTTTCTTCACTACAGGGTGCTACCTAAACCACCCTTTAAACAAAGCGAATGAAACAATTTATTGGAAACAGCATGACAAACAAAGAATTTAAACTACACAGCAGATGCTATGACTGCAGGATTTCCGATCACTTTCAACAATGTAATATCAGAACAGTCTAAACCTGTGACTTTCTAGAATTACAATAATTACTACAAATACATGAGAGTTCTGCATTGTGTTCCATCTTCCATGAATACAAGTATCTCCATTTCCTCTCTCCTAGCCCCATTACAGCGTCTGTGGACAACAATGAGTCTGTCCACTTCGATTTTTCATATTCCTTTTTCCGTTCTCCTGATTAATCACAAAGCTTGTAGACCATACATGGTGTGGCAGGTATAGCGGCATATATTTCTATTGGTGGCTGAGGACAGTGCGGTAAACCACGTTACATCAGTATTTTCGTCACTGGGATACTAACCGTTACAGTCATTACAAGTCGTCTGTTTTGTGTTTGTGTAGTAGCTCCAACTACATGTGGCAAGAGCAATCCATTAATGCTCATTCTTCCCTAGACAATAGGTCAGGCGTCCAAGCCTGGACAGTCGGACGCAAAACGGATAGTCTATACTGACAGGTGTAGTCCACTTCATAGTGCAGCTGCGATCGTGCAGAAAGCGTTAGGTCCTAGAGTTTGTGACGTGTTTGTGGGACGACTGTTCGACACACAGAAATAACAATCAACACACTCATGTCTGACCACATTAAGGTATCACATACCAAAAATATCAAATATCTGCAGTTATACCCGTTACAATGAAAGGTTTCCTCTGTCACACTTGTTATAATATGGATGTAAATATTTGCATTAAACTGTCTAATATAATAAAATGAAACACTAATGCTGGTTGGTCTGAGAAATGTTATTTAGGAAATACAAAATTTAGAAATTTTCCATTAAAAAGATATTACATTTGATGCTCTGACTGTATTTATGACTCCATTCATTATACCTAAAATTGAAACCTCTTCATACCTGCATGTGCTGTTGAAGCATTGATAGCATAACTCCACGATGTGAGACCAGCAGGGGATAATGAAGTTATTTCTATTTGGTACAGAGCATGTGGCTGCAGGTGATCAAGTACAGCTGAAGTTGTTGATACTTCAACAACTCCAGACGATCTGGCGCAGTCAATGCCTTCACATGCCAGTAGATAAGCACACTGAAAACGGTGAATGAAATCTTGTTATGCACCAAATTGTACAATAAAAGTTTGTTTATACATACTAAATAAATATTATGTTGCTTACAGCTCCATTAATTTTGAACATTACACACTGTATTTTCAACAGAGGTACAATGTGTCATAGCAAATTTTGAACCTCAGTTTATGTAAGAACGTTGTAGTTTGATAGAAGTGACTGCTGCAGTGAACTTTGAGACCATAGATGTGAGTGACGCCTCTTAACATAAGCAGGGTTGAGAAAAATTTCCAGACTTTAACAACAACAGCAGGAGAAAATACTTGCATGTTACTGGCAGATGATGTAAACCTTAAATCGACATAGAAACTGTTATATCCATATGAAACTGTCCACATCCGTTAGATAGGTACAATTAATCAGGTTGTTTTTGTTTCGTTCTTCATATTTCATAGAAGCCAACATAAAAGACTACATTCAGAGAATAAGTCAAGGGACGCATTAACAAAATCTAAATCGCTACACCTTTATTTAGAATAATACTCTAGTATATTATTGTATAGTGTATGTGTCTACAAAGAATAAAAAAAACTCCGTCTTCTAGCCACAAGTGGTCCACCGGGACCCTCCGACCGCCGTGTCATCCTCAGTTGAGGATGGGGATAGGAGGGGCGTGTGGTCAGCACACCGCTCTCCCAGTCGTTATGATGGATTTCTTTGACTGGAGCCGCTACTATTCGGTCGAGTACCTCCTCAATTGGCATCACGAGGCTGAGTGCACCTCGAAAAATGGCAACAGCACATGGTGGCCTGGCTGGTGACCCATCCAAGTGCCGGCCACGCCCGACAGTGCTTAACTTCGGTGATCTCACGGGAACCGGTGTATCCACTGCGGCAAGGCCGTTGCCCACAAAGAATAAATTTCACATACTAATAACAAGAACACTGCTACTGTGAGTTTTGCTTTTGATCTGTCATTGATAGCTTAGTATCTTCTTTATCACAATGATAAATGTCATAGAACAAAACTGAGAAATTGCATGAAGAATTTTGTGGTACACAGTATCAATTTGGAATAACTGTATTTACATTCGGTGGCAGTAGTTGAGTATGACATCAGATGATGAATAGCATTATTGTACATGTTCAGTGACAGTCATGAGATGAGTAGCTTGAATCTAGCAGTAGTAACATTTTGATTGATCAAATTAGGCATTACTTGGCGGATGAACCTCAGTAACAGAGAAGAAAACTTTATTTAATTTTATGTGAGGTTATAATGGTTTTGATGGAAGAAAATGTAGTTATTTCTAGAAAATTGAGCAGAAGGCTACATGGAAAGAAGAGACAGGTGGAATGCTGAAAACAATATTTGATGTAAGCAATATCTGGTGACTACTGCAAGAAAAGAGATTTTATAAAAATATTACATTAACCATCACCTTTCAGGTTGCAGTTGCATGTGGTCTTTGCTGTTACGCTTTTTGCTGACCCTGTCATGGGCACATAGTCTATGGCATCTCACTTCATGTAACTGGAACAATGGCAGACTGCAGTCTCTGACTTCAGACTTTGTGACTCCTAGCAAACTGCATTTTTTGAAGTTGGTGACTGTCCTGATAATTTTCCCCTTCTACCAAAACCACCTCATGGATTCAATTCAGACACATCAGAGTCATCTTGTTGCATCAATCAATAGCCCAAATTATATTATATGAACAGCTATCCTAGTTCCTAAATCACAGTTTATATATTGATTATGAGGTTAATTCTACCCAGCTTGTCTGTACCTTCACTTCTAGCCTCTTGAAGCTCATGATCGGGTTCGCCACAATGGAAGATACTTCTTCCATCTACCAACAGTATACTGGTTTTATTGGAGCTTTTCGTTTAAGAAAATTGGTACTTCTAATAAACTGAGCAGGAAGAAACAGCGAAGAAGAGACAAGAGTAATGATGAACATTCGATGTTCAATAGTAAGTCATTTATGTAAACAAAACGAGGCTGGGTCCAACATTGAAACTTATGGTACACCTTATGAAATATCTCCGTATTTAGATTAGAAGCTTGCAACATTCTCTTCTTTGAGGTGTTTCCTTCCTATTTTTTGTCTCCTGTTTTTAATATATGACTTGATTCGGCACACAGGGCTGTATCTGATGACATAGTACAGTGGGTTCATTAACAACATTTTGTGATCAGTGACACCGTATGCGTTTAATAAATTTAGTACAATCCCAACAGTTTTCCTTTTGTGTTAGTAACATCTGTGGGATACCGTATGGGTTCATATACAGGGTGAACGTTAATAAAGCCGACAAACTGTAGGGACGTATTCCTGACTGGAAATAGAGGAGAAAAGTCCGTTTTACATGTGTCCAGAAAGGCATCATTGCCATCGTAGATGGCGCAGACAAATGGCAGTTCCTCTGACCACGTTCCGTGTGTTCCTTTTGTGTTGCAGGCTGTGTGATTGACGCAGCGCAATGAAAGGAGCAGAATGGACCGGTATTCATGTCGGAAAACAAGGCGAGATCGAGTTTGTTTACAACCAACAGATGGAAACGGCCTAGAGGCAGCACAGCTACAACAAAACAAGTACCCTCACAGACATACACCTCATTACACATCACTTGCGGTCCTTTTCGAATATTTGTGTGACAATGGGTCCTTCCAGGCACCAGATTTGGAGGACTGGCTTCTACAGCATATTGAGACGATTCCTAGAACAAGTTCCAGGGAAGTGGTCCACCAACATGATGTAAGCCACAGTGTGTACTGCATGACAACCATTAACATCCCTATCACAGGCAGTCCCACGGAGGCCACTTTGAAAATTCTTGTGACAAGGTTACGATACATCTCTATACTGTGGTTCAGGACGATCTGTTGTCATTTCATTAACACTGTCCATTTCTGAACACATGTTCACAGGATATTTTTAACTCTATTTCCAGTTGGAAAATTCGTCCCTACAGTCTGTCGTTTTAGTAATGTTCGCCCTATATGGTAATATGTGTGGATTTATTCTTCCTGAACCCACGGAGAGAATCTGATATAATTTGATTTTTCTCCAAAAAGTCAGTCAATTCTCGATTGAATAATCTTCAGTGAAGTGTACCAAACTGTATTTAACGAATGATATAGGTCTTCAACTTTGAGCATTCTTTTTCACATTTCTCTTAGTGCAATAATTCTTGCTACTTACAGGAAGAAAATGTACCTGTCATTAGAGATTAATTTAACATATTATATTAGAGTGGTTCTTTATGGAAAACTCTACCATTTCAACAATTTCAGATGATGAACAGTTGCTTGGACTCATGCTTAATATAATTTCACTATCATTATTTTTTATATAGAATATGGAGGCTAAGGGAGATTTTATTATACTTTGTGTATTGTCTGAGGTGTTGCTGACATTTTGTAGAAGTTACTTCAAATGGCTCTGAGCACTATGGAACTTAACAGCTGAGGTCATCAGACCGCTAGACCTTTGAACTACTTAAACCTAACTAACCTAAGGACATCACACACACATCCATGCCTGAGGCAGGATTCGAACCTGCGACCGTAGCGGTCACGCGGTTCCAAACTGATGCGCCTAGAACCGCTCAGCCACACTGGCCGGCTGTAATTACTCTACAGTACTCACATAGTAACTTATCGCATACCATATTACATTCACTTTATTTGTAGATACTATTTCATAGCAGTCACTGACTATTCATTAGAATTGTGTGATATACGTTTTGTGTATTTTTGACAAATTTCTTAATGTACCTCTCTGGGAACATGGTAAGGTTAAACATTTCCATACGAAATGTTAATTCCTGTTCTTATCTGTGACTTCCTTTTAGATTCATTTGATCTGATGTGCTTCTGAGTAAGAAGGAAAGTAATACGGAAATAACGCCAGTATTTATTTAAGAGAGGTCTCAGTATGTAGCCACTATCATCTACATTACATGCTCCCCACTTTGTACTGATTGTAAATGGCTCGAAGTTCTTATATTTTCGCTGAAATTTTTACGATTTTTATATATTTCTTGTTGTATTTTAAATGGAAACGTTTAAAGGTACATTCCTTGGGCATAATTGGTCTTTGTATTCTGCATACACAGGCTCTATGGACTGCAAAAAACTGTTTGTAAGCATCTTGTCTAAAGTTGTTTTGGAACAGTTTTCCCATATTGTGAGAAATGTTACTGTTGCTTTCAAAATTAGTAAGATCAGTGAAGCAGTAGAAATTCTGTAACTTCCCTTGTTGTTTTAATATCATCAATTAACGTAGCCACAGCACATTTTTAATGTTAACAGTATTTCAGGACATTTCACAAATTTTTTAACGTTACTACTTGGGGAACGCAAGCAATAATTATTCTGAAGTGTAAAATTTTGATAGCAGCTAAATCGCAATCTTTGTCTTGATTTAAATATCGTAACTGACCGCATTTTCTATATAATACATAGTTTTTTTGTAAATTCGGCATTATTTTCACCTTTATGACTTTCTGTGCAATAACACACAGCTAATGTGTAGGTTGGTTTACTCAGGTAGCCAATTTGCACTGATTTTACTAATTGTTTACTAATGCATATAGCACTTATATTACTCAAGTCATTTGTAAATAACTGCTCAAAATTTGCAAGCTTACTAGCGATCAACTACACACTCTGTTTATATAGATAAAAATTTTTTATCTCTCTTTCTTGATGGTAGTTCATATTAACATTATTGTATAACTGATGCAGTACATTGGTTATCTGTGATAACTCCTTCATGGCATTCTCTTCTGGCATGTATCTGACCAGGAAACAAAATCAATCATAAAAGGTGGAACTTTCTTTATTATTGTGGAACCTCATGTCTTCTCTCATATAAGCCTATGAATTTTATATAACGTTTTGTATATAATTTATGCAGTGTGTACTAGCTGGAAATGCTGAGTTTCTTTCTATGTCTATTCTACATTATGGGCTGGGGGTAAATGCTGACAATCTTCTGATTCTTTTACTGCACTGTGGGCTGCTGGCAAACGAAGTGTTTCAAGTACACAGAATTCTAGTTACAAATGGAGACATCATTTTCACATTCCTTGTGTATCATATATTGCCTTCAAATTCTTATTTCTGATATTGAATTGAGACTTTCTCGGAAAGTTCACTTTCTAAGTAATGCACTTTAACATGATGAGCCCACAACCAGAAGAAAATTCTGATGTTCCCAAGAAAGATCATTTGCATTGTTTCTCATTAATTGATTACTTTAGTAACAAGTAACTATTTGCACAATTTTATCGAAGAACGAAACTTGATAACTCTTCCATGCAACATACTTAACCAGACTGACAATGTGACAAATCAAAAAGTATTTACTCCAGTACCATGAGGAGACCAAGAATAAACTTGCAAACATTGCGCACAATACACAAAAAAAGAGTAAAGATGAATAATTAACTCTCAACATTTCTCTTTAAATATTTTTCTTTCTGCTTCTCCAATTAGTTTATAAGTCCCAGGCCTAAACAGTAGCCATATCAGCAAGCTCATGGGAGTTTCTAACATCTCTTAATTTGACAGTATTTTCAATGTGTCACTAAATAAACTTTCCTGCAAATTCTCTATGCTTCTGGCCTCTTGTCACCATACAATGTTCTATATTGGATTTAATCTGTAGAACATGAACTTCTTACGAGTTACTCTGTATTCAACATTTACGTGACAGCCTGTTTGATTCAAGCTTGAAATTCGAAGTCTTCTTGAAGACATAATCTACAACATACATCACTGATCAATGAGGCAGCGACTCAACATTTTGCTTCAGCTGTCAAACTTTTAACAAGGCTTTGCTTTTATGCATACCAGGTAGTGCGTCCCCATTGCATGGTGGGAAATCCATTGGCATTCAGTTGATATATTTACTGGGGATGTCCCTGCAGTAGCGCTATTTATCTGTGTCCTCGGTGGCTCAGATGGATAGAGCATCTGCCATGTAAGCAGGAGATCCCGTGTTCGAGTCCCAGTCGGGGCACACATTTTCAGCTGACCACATTGAGGTAAATCAACAACACCTGTCGGCAGCTGAGGGTTTCAGTTAATCATCATTAATTTATTATTTTGTTTATTATCAGGATCACATTATCCTTAGTCTTCAGACTCTCTATTACACCAGACAGGATTTTCACTTTGATAATCCGAATATGCCTAGTCAAGCTGTGTTGATCCTCCATCAGATAATATGCCAGACCTTTTACTTCCTCTATTTAGAATCAGCAGGGGCTAGCTGTGTGAAGCTCCATTACACATTACGACAAACTTTTTAGTTAATATTACTACTAAAAATATTTTTCGCTACTTTTCCAGTGAATCAACATGGATTTATTATGAGTATTCAACGTATTAAACTATTGAACAGCAAAACTGATATTCAGATGAGATATTATTGGGAGGCACCACAGACTGCCTATAGCTCTTTGATATGGTTTAGTGGATTTAGATGGCTCTTCATAAGCAATATTTCTTTATCTGTCACCATTCAGTGTTCTATATTGGTATTAAAATGTTGACCTCTGACTCTTAGTCTTATATTCGTATATTTAAATTGATTACAAAACCTTTCTATGACATTATTTTAATTTCTATTCGCAGATGTGACTGAAATGTGCTGTTAAATGTAATTTCCAATTTTTGCTTCAATTTGTTCAAAACTTCAGTGGTACTGACTGATAATCTCTCAATAACTAATCAACTATCAACAAACAAAAGGCTTCATGGTAATAGATACAACGATCATCAGCATAAGTATTTAAATTTCACAATGTCATCAAAAAATTTGAGACTTTCCCATTTCACAGTTTTGGAGCTTGTCTTATGCCATATGAACTGTTCTTCAGATTGCAAATTCTATTTTTACTGTTCATAAATCTATTAGATTGATTCACGTAAATTACTATCTGCAGGTAAACGTATAAGAACGTTGTCTTAAAATCAGAAGTTCTCGTTTTCGATTTATTTGTGACTGCTAGCCGAAGAACTAGTCCAAGTTTGTTATTACATGCCACAGGATTGGAAGTTACTAAACTGTCCAGATTGTCCTCCAGCTCGAAAGATCTTTAAGCTAGTTGGAGTTTGTAATGACTGTCTAGGTTTTGATGCAACATCCAGACACATATTTTACATTCATTGCACACTTAATGAAACTCTTAGATTTCCTACTTCATTACGCATTGTGTTATGACATTTTTTGAGGCATTTGAGGTAGAAATGTCAAAAACTTCTCCTACCACTCTAAAGCTTGCATTTTTACTGTGTTGCACAAGATCCAGTTCATAGCCTTAATACCTGACAGGCATGCTAGTGCTTCATCAATTTAGTTTCAGTGAGGAGAATATATTTCGAGTGACATAATCAGAATGTTCAGTGCAATGTTCAGGAACATCATGGAGAGACTCACCAGACAACTGGTTCCCTTAAGTATGTAGTAATTTGCTCCTTGTTTGTCTCATTGAATCTTAACTTCAGTGAGTTGCGATTGACCTTGAGTTCTTTTGTGAACTATTTTTTATAAGAGACAACAATGTCTCAGATA
This sequence comes from Schistocerca serialis cubense, assembly GCF_023864345.2. Taxonomy (NCBI): domain Eukaryota; kingdom Metazoa; phylum Arthropoda; class Insecta; order Orthoptera; family Acrididae; genus Schistocerca; species Schistocerca serialis. The sequence goes on from NC_064648.1 coordinate 84,032,871, forward strand.
AATGGATCCTGTGTCCCCCTCCATGAACCATGGACCTTGCCGTTGGTGGGGAGGCTTGCGCGCCTCAGCGATACAGATAGCCGTACCGTAGGTACAACCACAACGGAGGGGTATCTGTTGAGAGGCCAGACAAATGTGTGGTTCCTGAAGAGGGGCAGCAGCCTTTTCAGTAGTTGCAAGGCAACAGTCTGGATGATTGACAGATCTGGCCTTGTAATAATAACCAGAAGGCCTTGCTGTGCTGGTACTGCGAACGGCTGAAAGCAAGGGGAAACTACGGCCGTAATTTTTCCCGAGGGCATGCAGCTTTACTGTATGATTAAATAATGATGGCGTCCTCTTGGGTAAAATATTCTGGAGGTAAAATAGTCCCCCATTCGGATCTCCGGGTGGGGACTACTCAAGAGGATGTTATCAGGAGAAAGAAAACTGGCGTTCTACGGATCGGAGCGTGGAATGTCAGATCCCTTAATCGGGCAGGTAGGTTAGAAAATTTAAAAAGGGAAATGGATAGGTTAAAGTTAGATATAGTGAGAATTAGTGAAGTTCGGTGGCAGGAGGAACAAGACTTCTGGTCAGGTGACTACAGGGATATAAACACAAAGTCAAATAGGGGTAATGCAGGAGTAGGTTAAATAATGAATAGGAAAATAGGAATGCGGGTAAGCTACTACAAACTGCATAGTGAACGCATTATTGTGGCCAAGATAGATACGAAGTCCACACCTACTATAGTAGTACAAGTTTATATGCCAACTAGCTCTGCAGATGACGAAGAAATTGAAGAAATGTATGATGAAATAAAAGCAATTATTCAGATAGTGAAGGGAGACGAAAATTTAATAGTCATGGGTGACTGGAATTCGAGTGTAGGAAAAGGGAGAGACGGAAACGTAGTAGGTGAATATGGATTGGGGCTAAGAAATCAAAGAGGAAGCCGCCTGGTAGAATTTTGCACAGAGCACAACATAATCATAGCTAACACTTGGTTTAAGAATCATGATAGAAGATTGTATACATGGAAGAACCCTGGAGATACTAAAAGGTATCAGATAGATTATATAATGGTAAGACAGAGATTTAGGAACCAGGTTTTAAATTGTAAGACATGTCCAGGGGCAGATGTGGACTCTAACCACAATCTATTGGTTATGACCTGTACATTAAAACTGAAGAAACTGCAAAAAGGTGAGAATTTAAGGAGATGGGACCTGGATAAACTGAAAGAACCAGAGGTTGTACAGAGTTTCAGGGAGAGCATAAGGGAACAATTGACAGGAATGGGGAAAGAAATACAGTAGAAGAGGAATGGGTAGCTTTGAGGGATGAAGTAGTAAAGGCAGCAGAGGATCAAGTAGGTAAAAAGACGAGATCTAGTAGAAATCCTTGGGTAACAGAAGAAATATTGAATTTAATCGATGAAAGGAGAAAATATAAAAATGCAGTAAATGAAGGAGGCAAAAAGGAATACAAACGTCTCAAAAATGAGATCGACAGGAAGTGCAAAATGGCTAAGCAGGGATGGCTAGAGGACAAATGTAAGGATGTAGAGGCTTATCTCACTAGGGGTAAAATAGATACTGCCTACAGGAAAATTAAAGAGACGTTTGGAGATAAGAGAACCACTTGTATGAACATCAAGAGCTCAGATGGAAACCCAGTTCTAAGCAAAGAAGGGAAAGCAGAAAGGTGGAAGGAGTATATAGAGGGTCTATACAAGGGCGATGTACTTGAGGACAATATTATGGAAATGGAAGAGAATGTAGATGAAGATGAAATGGGAGATATGATACTGCGTGAAGAGTTTGACAGAGCACTGAAAGACCTGAGTCAAAACAAGGCCCCCGGAGTAGACAACATTCCATTGGAACTACTGACGGCCTTGGGAGAGCCAGTCATGCTAAACTCTACCATCTGGTGAGCAAGATGTATGAGACAGGCGAAATACCCACAGACTTCAAGAAGAATGTAATACTTCCAATCCCAAAGAAAGCAGGTGTTGACAGATGTGAAAATTACCGAACAATCAGTTTAATAAGCCACAGCTGCAAAATATTAACACGAATTCTTTACAGACGAATGGAAAAACTAGTTGAAGCCGACCTCGGGGAAGATCAGTTTGGATTCCGTAGAAATACTGGAACACGTGAAGCAATACTGACCTTACGACTTATCTTAGAAGAAAGATTAAGGAAAGGCAAACCTACGTATCTAGCATTTATAGACTTAGAGAAAGCTTTTGACAATGTTGACTGGAATACTCTCTTTCAAATTCTAAAGGTGGCAGGGGTAAAATACAGGGAGCGAAAGGCTATTTACAATTTGTACAGAAACCAGATGGCAGTGATAAGAATCGAGGGACATGAAAGTGAAGCCGCGGTGGGGAAGGGAGTAAGACAGGGTTGTAGCCTCTCCCCGATGTTATTCAATCTGTATATTCAGCAAGCAGTAAAAGAAACAAAAGAAAAATTCGGAGTAGGTATTAAAATCTATGGAGAAGAAATAAAAACATTGAGGTTCGCTGATGACAGTGTAATTCTGTCAGAGACAGCAAAGGACTTGGAAGAGCAGTTGAACGGAATGGATGGTATCTTGAAGGGAGGTTATAAGATGAACATCAACAAAAGCAAAACGAGGATAATGGAATGTAGTCGAATTAAGTCGGGTGATGCTGAGGGAATTAGATTAGGAAATGAGACACTTAAAGTAGTAAAGGAGTTTTGCTATTTGGGGAGCAAAATAACTGATGATGGTCGAAGTAGAAAGGATATAAAATGTAGACTGGCAGTGGCAAGGAAAGCGTTTCTGAAGAAGAGAAATTTGATAATATCGAGTATAGATTTAAGTGTCAGGAAGTCATTTCTGAAAGTATTTGTATGTAGTGTAGCCATGTATGGAAGTGAAACATGGACGGTAAATAGTTTGGACAAGAAGAGAATAGAAGCTTTCGAAATGTGGTGCTACAGAAGAATGCTGAAGATTAGATGGGTAGATCACATAACTAATGAGGAAGTATTGAATAGGATTGGGGAGAAGAGAAGTTTGTGGCACAACTTGACCAGAAGAAGGGATCGGTTGGTAGGACATGTTCTGAGGCATGAAGGGATCACCAATTTAGTATTGGAGGGCAGCGTGGAGGGTAAAAATCGTAGGGGGAGACCAAGAGATGAATACACTAAGCAGATTCTGAAGGATGTAGGTTGCAGTAGGTACTGGGAGATGAAGAAGCTTGCACAGGATAGAGTAGCATGGAGAGCTGCATCAAACCAGTCTCAGGACTGAAGACCACAACAACAACAACATAAAAGTGTCGCAGTCATATCCAACAAACATTAATTGTTTTGACTTATGGTCGACCTTCCTTCATATGGAATGTTCAGTCAGTACTTGAAGGCACATTCAAAATTTCTCGACTTAGTAAGACCCATTTTACATGAAAACAAAAATGCTGTGAGACCTTTCCCAATTCTTGAACTCATTCCATCCTCATTTAGGTAAAGACTGGATAATTCACCGCTTCAGCCACAAATCCTATTTCACGTCATGGGCATGTATTGCTGAACATGCTGCCTCAATAATTTGGGCTTTGGAAGATCAGACGTTTTATATCACTAGGTAAGTGATAAAAAATTTTGTTGCAACACTACACACCCCTTATTGTCCTAAAGACATCCTTAATGAGGAGTAATGTCTTTTTTCATCTGGTGTTTTAATTATGATCAGCATTGTTCCTTTTGAAGTGTAGTGAATTATTTACACCAGAAGTCGTGAGGGAATAAATATACCTTGAAGTAGCAGTCAGAATGCCCTACTCCTTAATCAGATGTCTACAAGACATTCGAGAATTAGTACTACATATTGTTCTTAAAGCACGTTTTTCCGAAAATACACAGAAGTTGTCAGTTTACTGATATGTGGCTCCCCTGGATTTAAAATAATTCCAGGTGCAAATATGGCTGATCTAAGTTGTTTTAGGATTTCCAAAATGTGCTTTTCCCAATTTGAATTCTCATCAATATTGACACCTAAGAATATTGAAATTTCCACCTTGTTTATCATATCCTCCCATGTGTTACTCTTATCTTTGGTATTGTAACCTCAGATCTGCAAAACGGAATATGTCTTCCCTTTAAAACTGAGGGTGAGACCATTCACAGGAAGCCAGTAGATGATATTTTTAAGAACCTGCCTAAACATTTCTTCCATTTCTGTTTGTATTCTTGGATTGATCAAAATACTAGTGTCATCTACAGAAAGAACCAATACTGCTTATTGTGAAGATCTGAAACTTCCTGGCAGATTAAAACTGCGTGCCAAACCAAGACTCAAATTCGAGACCTTTGCCTTTTGTGGGTAAGTGCTCTGACCTGTCTGTGAAAGACAGTCTCAGTCTGGTATACAGTTTTAACCTGCCAGGAAGTTTCATATCAGTCCACACACCATTGTGGAGTGGAATTTCATTCTTGAGGAGGAAGATCGTTTACATATACACTCCTGGAAATTGAAATAAGAACACCGTGAATTCATTGTCCCAGGAAGGGGAAACTTTATTGACACAATCCTGGGGTCAGATACATCACATGATCACACTGACAGAACCACAGGCACATAGACACAGCCAACAGAACATGCACAATGTCGGCACTAGTACAGTGTATATCTACCTTTCGCAGCAATGCAGGCTGCTATTCTCCCATGGAGACGATCGTAGAGATGCTGGATGTAGTCCTGTGGAACGGCTTGCCATGCCATTTCCACCTGGCGCCTCAGTTGGACCAGCGTTCGTGCTGGACGTGCAGACCGCGTGAGACGAAGCTTCATCCAGTCCCAAACATGCTCAATGGGGGACAGATCTGGAGATCTTGCTGGCCAGGGTAGTTGACTTACACCTTCTAGAGCACGTTGGGTGGCACGGGATACATGCGGACGTGAATTGTCCTGTTGGAACAGCAAGTTCCCTTGCCGGTCTAGGAATGGTAGAACGATGGGTTCGATGACGGTTTGGATGTACCGTGCACTATTCAGTGTCCCCTCGACGATCACCAGTGGTGTACGGCCAGTGTAGGAGATCGCTCCCCACACCATGATGCCGGGTGTTGGCCCTGTGTGCCTCGGTCGTATGCAGTCCTGATTGTGGCGCTCACCTGCACGGCGCCAAACACGCATACGACCATCATTGGCACCAAGGCAGAAGCGACTCTCATCGCTGAAGACGACACGTCTCCATTCGTCCCTCCGTTCACGCGTGTCGCGACACCACTGGAGGCGGGCTGCACGATGTTGGGGCGTGAGCGGAAGACGGCCTAACGGTGTGCGGGACCGTAGCCCAGCTTCATGGAGACGGTTGCGAATGGTCCTCGCCGATACCCCAGGAGCAACAGTGTCCCTAATTTGCTGGGAAGTGGCAGTGCGGTCCCCTACGGCACTGCGTAGGATCCTACGGTCTTGGCGTGCATCCGTGCGTCGCTGCGGTCCGGTCCCAGGTCGACGGGCACGTGCACCTTCCGCCGACCACTGGCGACAACATCGATGTACTGTGGAGACCTCACGCCCCACGTGTTGAGCAATTCGGCGGTACGTCCACCCGGCCTCCCGCATGCCCACTATACGCCCTCGCTCAAAGTCCGTCAACTGCACATACGGTTCACGTCCACGCTGTCGCGGCATGCTACCAGTGTTAAAGACTGCGATGGAGCTCCGTATGCCACGGCAAACTGGCTGACACTGACGGGGGTGGTGCACAAATGCTGCGCAGCTAGCGCCATTCGACGGCCAACACCGCGGTTCCTGGTGTGTCCGCTGTGCCGTGCGTGTGATCATTGCTTGTACAGCCCTCTCGCAGTGTCCGGAGCAAGTATGGTGGGTCTGACACACCGGTGTCAATGTGTTCTTTTTTCCATTTCCAGGAGTGTATGTATAACAATTATGGACCAAAGACTGAACCTTGGGGAACCTCATATGTGATTTCTACCTAGTCAGAAATATGTCCCCAAATTATATTGGTTGAATTACTAAGTACAAACTTCTGCTTTGTCTTTGTTAGATATGACGTTAGCATTGGCTGGCTATATCATTAAGCCTATGTTGCTGTTGTTGTGGTCTTCAGACCAAAGACTGGTCTGATGCTTCTTTCCATGCTGCTCTATCATGTGCAAGCTTCTCCATCTCCCAGTACCTACTGCCACCTGCATCCTTCTGAATTTACTTATTGTATTCATCTCTCGGTCCCCCTGTACGATTTTTACCCTCCATGCTTCACTCCAGTATCAAAATGCCTTTTGTGCCTCAGAACATGTCCTACCAACCGAACCCTTCTCCTAGTCAAGTTGTGCCACGAATTTCTCTTCTCCCGAATTTTATTCAGTAACTCCTCATTAGTTATGTGATCTACCCATCTAATCTTCATCATTCTTCTGTAGCACCACAATTTGGAAGCTTTTATTCTCTTCTAGTCTAAACTGTTTATCGTCCATGTTTCACTTCCATGCATGGCTACATTCCACACAAATACTTTCCGAAGAGACTTCCTGACACTTAAATCTATACTCGATGATAACAAATTTCTTCAGAAACACTTTCTTTGCCATCACCGGACTACATTAAGCCTATGAAACATCAATTTATCTAGGATAGTATGTGATTCACATAGTCATGTTATTGTTGCTAAGGTCCGATACGATTCTAGAATGCATCATCATCTCAAAAATTCAGAAAAATGATGTCATCCTTAATGCTGAGGCATATACATGTTCGTCTTAATGTCAGTAATTCCCCGTTTATCTAGAAGCTTCATAGTGTGAGCATTCTTTAATTTCAGGCTTGCTGTGTCTAATAAATACATAATCATTTAGGCATTAATAGAATCAGTGATCCGTGGTCTAGGGGTAGCGTCTTTGATTCATAATCAAAACGTCTTCTGTCCCAGGTTCGATCCCTGCCACTGCCTAAATTTTGATAAATAATCGGCATTGGCGGCCGAAGACTTCCGGCATAAGAAGTCAGCCTCATTCTGCCAACGGCCTTGTCAAAGAGGGCGGAGGAGTGGATAGAGGTTCAAGGCACTCTCTTGTCCTAGGGGTGGGAAATTGCCCCTAAAGGCGGTAGAATCAGCAATGATCAACGACATGAGGATGCAGAAGGCAATGGGAACTACTGCATTAAAGACATGTAACGTGTATCCACAGGACATGTGGCCTGTAATTGCAGAAGTATCTTGATGATCTCTCCATTGGCAAAAGATTCCGGAATAGTCCCCCATTCGGATGTCCTGGAGGGGACTGCCAATGGGGAGGTTACCATGAGAAAAAGATTGAATAATCAACGAAAGGATAATGTTCTATGAGTCGGGGCGTGGAATGTCAGAAGCTAGAACGTGGTAGGGAAACTACAAAATCTGAAAAGGGAAATGCAAGGGCTCAATCTAGATATAGTAGGGGTCAGTGAAGTGAAGTGGAAGGAAGACAAGGATTTCTGGTCAGATGAGTATCGGGTAATATCAACAGCAGCAGAAAATGGTATAACAGGTGTAGGATTAGTTATGAATAGGAAGGTAGGGCGGAGGGTGTGTTACTGTGAACAGTTCAGTGACCAGGTTGTTCTAATCAGAATTGACAGCAGACCAACACCGACAACGATAGTTCAGGTATACATGCCGACGTCGCAAGCTGAAGATGAACAGATAGAGAAAGTGTATGAGGATATAGAAAGGGTAATGCAGTATGTAAAGGGGGACTAGAATCTAATATTCATGGGCGACTGGAATGCAGTTGTATGGGAAGGAGTAGAAGAGAAGGTTACAGGAGTATATGGGCTTGGGACACGGAATGAAAGAGGAGAAAGACTAATTGAGTTCTGTAACAAGTTTCAGCTAGTAGTAGCGAATACCCTGTTCAACAATCACAAGAGCAGGAGGTATACTTGGAAAAGGCCGAGAGATATACGGGAAGATTTCAATTAGATTACATCATGGTCAGACAGAGATTCCGAAATCAGATACTGGATTGTAAGGCGTACCCAGGAGCAGATATAGACTCAGATCACAATATACTAGTGATGAAGAGTAGGCTGAAGTTCACGACATTAGTCACGAAGAATTAATACGCAAAGAAGTGGGATACGGAAGTACTAAGGAATGACGAGATACGTTTGAAGTTCTCTAACGCTATAGACACAGCAATACGGAATAGCGCAGTAGGCAATACAATTGAAGAGGAATGGACATCTCTAAAAAGGGCCATCACAGAAGTTTGGAAGGAAAACTTAGGTACAAAGAAGGTAGCTGCGTTGAAACCATGGGTAACAGAAGAAATACTTCGGGTGATTGATGAAAGGAGGAAGTACAAACATGTTCCGGGAAAATCAGGAATACAGAAATACAAGTCGCTGAGGAATGAAATAAATAGGAAGTGCAGGGAAGCTAAGACGAAATGGCTGCAGGAAAAATGTGAAGACATCGAAAAAGATATGATTGTCGGAAGGACAGACTCAGCATACAGGGAAGTCAAAACAACCTTTGGTGACATTAAAAGCAACGGTGCTAACATTAAGAGTGCAACGGGAATTCCACTGTTAAATGCAGAGGAGAGAGCAGATAGGTGGAAAGAATACATTGAAAGCCTCTATGAGGGTGAAGATTTTTTGATAGAAGAAGAAACAGGAGTCGATTTAGAAGAGATAGGGGATCCAGTATTAGAATCGGAATTTAAGAGAGCTTTGGAGTACTTACGATGAAATAAGGCAGAAGGGATAGATAACATTCCATCAGAATTTCTATAATCATTGGGGAAGTGGCAACAAAACGACTATTCCCGTTGGTGTGTAGAATATTTGAGTCTGGCGACATACCATCTGACTTTCGGAAAAGCATCATCCACAAAATTCCGAAGACGGCAAGAGCTGACAAGTGCGAGAATTATCGCACAACCAGCTTAACAGCTCATGCATCGAAGCTGCTTACAAGAATAATATACAGAAGAATGGAAAAGAAAATTGAGAATGCGCTAGGTGGCGATCAGTTTGGCTTTAGGAAAAGTAAAGGGACGAGAGAGGCAATTCTGGCGTTACGGCTAATAATGGAAGCAAGGCTAAAGAAAATTCAAGACATTTTCATAGGATTCGTCGACCAGGAAAAAGCGTTCGACAATATAAAATGGTGCAAGCTGTTCGAGATTCTGAAAAAAGTAGGGGTAAGCTATAGGAAGAGACGGGTCATATACAATATGTACAACAACCAAGAGGGAATAATAAGAGTGGACGATCAAGAACGAAGTGCTCGTATTAGGAAGAGTGTAAGACAAGGCTGTAGCCTTTCGCCCCTACTCTTCAATCTGTACATCGAGGAAGCAATGATGGAAATAAAAGAAATGTTCAGGAGTGGAATTAAAATACAAGGTGAAAGGATATCAATGATACGATTCGCTGATGACATTGCTATCCTGAGTGAAAGTGAAGAAGAATTATATGATCTGCTGAACGAAATGAACAGTCTAATGAGTACACAGTACGGTTTGAGAGTAAATCGGAGAAAGACGAAGGTAATGAGAAGTAGTAGAAATGAGAACAGCGAGAAGCTTAACATCAGGATTGATGGTCACGAAGTCAATGAAGTTAAGGAATTCTGCTACCTAGGCAGTAAAATAACCAATGACGGACGGAGCAAGGAGAACATCAAAAGCAGACTCGCTGTGGCAAAAAAGGCATTTCTGGCCAAGAGAAGTCTACTAATTTCAAATACCGGCCTTCATTTGAGGAAGAAATTTCTGTGGATGTACGTCTGGAGTACAGCATTGTATGGTAGTGAAACATGGACTGTGGGAAAACCGGAGCAGAAGAGAATCGAAGCATTTGAGATGTGGTGCTATAGACGAATGTTGAAAATTAGGTGGACGGATAAGGTAAGAAATGAGGAGGTTCTACGCAGAATCGGAGAGGAAAGGAATATGTGGAAAACACTGATAAGGAGAAGGGACAGGATGATAGGAGATCTGCTAAGACATGAGGGAATTACTTCCATGGTACTAGAGGGAGCTGTAGAGGGCAAAAACTGTAGAGGAAGACAGAGATTGGAATTCGTCAAGCAAATAATTGAGGACGTAGGCTGCAAGTGCTACTCTGAGATGAAGAGGTTAGCACAGGAAAGGAATTCGTGGCGGGCCACATCAAATCTGTCAGTAGACTGATGACCAAAAAAAAAAAGATATATCCCTTCAATTTGCATCCAATATGTGTGGCCTTTGGATATACTAACTATCTATATCACTTTTAATTACTATTGCTGTCTTACATTTGTTAGGTTTTTTTAATAAATACCATCTTTCATTTGCAACCTCGTATTGCTACGATACTAATTTTGTCTTCAGTTTTTAAAACCGAAATGTCTGCATTCACAGTCTGAACACAGATTTTAAGTAATGTTTGTGTGACACAAAACAAATTAAATGTTATATTCAACACATATTAAATAGTTTTTAGAACTACATCATACCATTGTGCACCATAGAAAGCCTCTAATGAAGCACCTCTGAATCGAGTGTCTTATAATTTATTAGTATCGCAAATCAATGCTTTAGTATACAGAATGAATTTTCCCTCTTCTGTGGAATGTGCACCGATTTGAAACTTCCTGACAGTTTCAAACTGTGAGCCAGACCATACTCAAAGCCCAGAACATTAGCCTTTCATGGGCAAGTCTACCAGCTGAGTCACTCAAGCATGATACATGACCTGTCTCCACTGTTTTAAATCCGTCAGCACCTCATCGCCTACCGTTATTTCACAGCCTCCTAATCAAATAGGTAACTCTAACCAAGCAGTCACATTTATTGCACATTTCTTCATGAATAAAATTTTATTTGTTTTCTGTTAAGGTTTAAGTGGAAAATTTTCTCAGGATGACTAGTCGATGAGGAGGGGGCACAAAACATTACGAAACGAGTTATATTCCTCTCCTTAACAACAGAAGAAAGGAAAGTCATAAATATTTTATTGAGGTAGCGAGAAATGCACGAATAGATCTCTGTTGGCAAAGTGACCATTTAATAAGAGTAAAGAACAGCATTACAAAAGTTTAATGTCCCCTTCTATTAGATGAGTGTGATATTAATTTGGTGAATGGTAGTGTGTAACCCTAGCCATAATTATTTTTCAGGCATTATTTTCATTCGCGTTACATCAAATAACTGGTAGTTTTTTTAGATACCTGATATGTGACTTTGTATCGTAGTGACTCGTCTTGTGAATTCAGTGGAGGCTGCCATGTAACATTCAACTGTCTGCCAGACACCAAAGGCACTACATTCACAGCTCTCACACTTCCCGGGGCTGGAACAGAATAATCCTTATAAAGCAATCCAGTAAGAAGAAAAGAGAAAGGTCAGAAAGTATATATAACGATTTGTTGATTATGAACCTTTTCTTGTTGATAACTGTATGCACTCTCTGTTATCATTATAAAAAACAAATGATTCATTATTAGCCAATCATACATTATAATCTCAACACACGAAATTATATTTCACACAAAAATATTTTACGAGCATTTCCAATTGCATATGTGTTTGTTATGTGTTGCTTGATATCTGATACAGTTATAGGTTTACCCTTCAGGTTTTTACTGTCATTTTAGTTTCTACTACGATTAGGTCCACAGTTCAGTACAAAAAATGGAAGAACAACAACAACAACTCATTTGGAAACGTCACACACACAACATAATATGTATTATAGACATCACTCAATCTCAAAAACTTGTAATATACGTATAGTAACGTTTTCTGGGATATTACTACATAACCAAAGAACGTTGTGAGGCATTAATTATCTAGACATCCCACTGAACATGGTCTGATATTTATTACTTTATTAGCTGAGACAAATCTTTTTCAGTACACGTATTTTAAACAAGGAACCGCATATAATGTTTTTATGTGTTCATAAAAAAATCTGAAAGTATATAATTTATTGGTAATCACAATTTAAATTACAATCTGTGCTCACATGATACTGATAAACTTGTGTATGTAATTTACATAAGTGCATGCATTATGTGTAAGTGGAAGCAATTTTATAGAAAGTTGTAAACAGATTTCTTTTAAAAACATGTAGTTAGGCAACAGTTATATATGCATATGTAAGTACTTTATGGTATTTTTCTTACATGATCGACGCCTTTTTCCATGAGGTGGCTGTAGCTATCACCTTATGCTTTGCCTTTTGCGAACTTCAATTCTCAGCATTATTATTTCTTTATTCAGTATACTTATGGTCACATACACTGAAGCACCAAAGAAACTGGTATAGGCATGCATATTCGAATACAAGGACTTGTAACAGATAATATGTGGGGATGTGGTCGGCAACGCCTATATAAGAGAACAAGTGTCTGGCGCGGTTGTTAGATCGGCTACTGTCACTACAATGGCAAGATATCAAGATTTTAGTGAGCTTAATCGTCACGTCATAGTCGGCGCACGAGTGATGGGACACAGGATCTCCGAGGTAGCGATGATGTGGCAATTTTCCCGTACGACAATTTGATGAGTGTACTGTGAATATCAGGAATACGGTAAAACATCAAATCTCCGACATCGCTGTGTCCGGAAAAAGATCAGATGAGAACGTCACCAACGATGAATAATGAGAATCATTCAACGTGACAGAAGTGTGACTCTTCCGCAGATTGCTGCAAATTTCAGTACTGGGCCATCAACAAGTGTCAGCCTGCGAACCATTCAACGAAAGATCATTGATATGGGCTTTCAGAGCTGAAGGCCCACTCGTGTACCCTTGATGACTGCACGACACAGAGCTTTACGCCCCGTCTGGGCCTGTCAACACTGAAGTTGGATTTTTGGTGACTGGATACATGTTGCCTGGTGGGACGAGTATCGTTTCAAATTGTTTTGAGTGGATGGGCGTGTATGGGTATGGAGGCCACCTCATGAATCCATGGACCCTGCATGTCAGGGGGGGGGGGCAGTTCAAGCTGGTGGAGGGTCTGTAGTGTTTGATGGCGAGTTCAGTTGGACTGATATGGGACCCCTGACACGTCTAGACACGACTCTGACAGTTGACACATACGTAAGCATCCTGTCTGATCTCCTGCATCCATTTGTGTCCATTGTGCATTCCGACGGATTTGGGCAATTCCAGTTTGACAATGCCACACCCCACACGTCCAATATTGCTACATTGTGGCTCCAGGAACGCACTTCTGAGTTTAAACACTTTCACTGGCCGCCAAACTCGCCAGATATGAACATTATTGAGCGTATCGGGGATGCCTCGCAACGTGCTGTTCAGTAGAGATCTCCACCTCCTCGTACTTCTACGGATTTATGGACAGCCCTGCAGGATTCATGGTGTCTGTTCCCACCAGCACTACTTCACAGTCCTAGGGCACGTTGTGTTGCAGCACTTTTGCGTGATCGTGGAGGTCCTAAATGATATTAGGCAGGTGTACCAGTTTCTTTGTGTCTTCTGTTCATTACAGCACTGTTTACCAAGAACAATCGGGTTATTGATCATGTCGTTCACTGATGCTAGCTACCACCACATACGATGAATTACTGGAGTACTGCTTGTCTGGGAGTTAATTAGAGTTGGGTGCTAACAGAAAGGTCGACGTGCACAATGCGTTCCTTAGAAGCTGCTGTTGGCTACAGAAGGGCTGGGTGGGGAGTAGTGGTGTTCTGCAGAGCCAGATATTTACTACCCTGAGGGGGAGGGGGAAATTAGGGAGGTGGCAGTTTACAACGCTGACGCAACAGAAATTCTGTACGGTGGACGGTGCAGGTGGAAGGTTGCCGTCTGGTGATCCGAAAAATAATTTCAGAATATTGTACCCGGTGAAAGCGTTGGGGTCGGAACAAAACGAAAACACATACTTTTTATGGGAAGGAATGTGTAGGGTCACAGGCAACAGTCATCAGCTTATATGGGAAGTATCTTCTCATGGCAAGTGACGAGGCACACTTCCCATCAAAAAGCACCAAATTCCAGAAGATCTTTTGAATGGAGTATGAGCTACAGGCGATTGGTTAGCAGATTCATGCCCTTGTTGTGGCAATGTTTCTGTAACGGCCGCTGGGATTCGTCGTCTGAGCGCAGGTATAGACGCCAAGTTCCCAGAGAGAGAGGGCATATGTGAACTCACTTTCCTGTGGAGACTGATCGAAGATACTTCCCTCTGGGGATCAACCTATAATCTTCACAGGTAAGAGCTACAGCGGAGAACCTCGGGACTACATTTTGAGACGTTCTGCTTGGAGGTGTGAAGACGTTCCTTTGTGAACAGAGTTGTTATTCATTTTAGTAGAGTGATGAATCTTTACCTTTCTGCGAAGTCTGACACACATTGAAATGCATCTTTACGAAAGAATGCTTGGGTCGGATTTCTGTTTCGCGCTGGTGAGAGAACAGAAATCTTGAGTTGTGTTATGTCTTGCACTGACGAAATTTGATCCTTGGACGTTTGTGGACAGTATAGCATCCACTGTCGAGGCAGAGAATTACATTTACGCCATGTACCTCATCTGCACCGCAGCTAAATGAGCAAATCGTTGCTGCAGTGTAAATGCCGTTGGTTCTTCAGTAGGTGACACGCGCTCCTGAATTGCGTCCGGTGTTAGTGGTCTAGTGGCGAGCATTGCTGCCTCTGGATTATGGGGTCCCAGGCTCGATTCCCAGCTGGGTTGTGGATTTTCTCTGCCCGGGGTCTGGGTGTCTGTGTTGTACTCATCATTTCATCATCATCATCATCATCATCATCATCATCATCATCATCATTCGTGACAGTCGCTAGATTGGGCTTTATAAAAATTTGTACTTCGTACAGGCGCTGATGCCCGTGCAGTTGAGCGCACCACAAACCAAACAGCGACATCATCATCAGCTCCTGAGTTAGGCTGTTAGGGAAACACTCACAGTAAATGGATTGAGTTCTATTTGCTTGTCAACTGAGCTTCTTCCAAAAGTGTCTGTCAAGGTGCACGTCTTCCGTTTCTCACCGCTGATCAGTAACAGGCAACTTCGTGTCCATGTAATAAAGCGGGACATGGTCCCAGGAAAGTGAAAAATATGTTCCGCCAATCTAGAAATTACATTTAGGGTGGGATCTACCATATTTACAGAATTTTTGTACTCTATATATTTCTTGACAATAAATCATTTATGGTATCCAAGTTGTGATTCATTTTAGTAGCATCCTAATAGCAGTAATTGGTTTGATTGCTAAAATGAAGCAAAGTAAAACCAAAATACAAAGCTTCATTTTACGCAAATCTGTAGGCGTAGATTGTCAATAGCTGGGCCGTTTTGATCATTTGTATACGTGAGAATTCCATTGCGGGTACAACATTAGGCTACAACACATACACACGCTATATGTTAGAAACACCATAGGGGTTTACCCTGTAAGTGATCAAAATCAACTTGATATTTCATTATCAGTGACTATTATATGTCAGAGTTTATTTGTTCGCACTAGTCTGAAAAATAAGGATAAATTGTTAACATTGGTACCTGAATGTACTTGTGATATTGTGTTTGATGGGTTACAAAATCTCTGCTGCACTAATTTACCAGTAGCTGTAATATAATACGAACTGAAATCGCAGGCAACTCTTCTAATAGCAGTGACCTATATTTCATTGCTACAATAATACAATATTTTTGTCACCTACTCTCAATTCTAGAAGTCTGCACATCTTTCCACATTGTTACTGATTTACAGAATTAGTTCAAAACATACTTGTTTGGTCCCTCTTCTCCTGTTTTATGATGCAACTCAGGACTGACTTCATCATCATCATCATCATATTAGGCATTTCGTGTCCAATGACGGATACAGGCCTCCCCAAGACTTCTCCAAGAAATAGAGTTTATATTCATATGCGTGCTTGCTGGACCTGTGTGTTTTCTCTTATCTATCCTTCTTCCATTAGGATATTTTCTGTATTTTCTTGATTCTTGGAATCCAGCAAAGACCTTCGTTGATCTGTTTAGTACTCATTTAGCTACTATGTGTCATGTTCAGCTCCATTTCAATTTATATGCACAATCATCACAATCCTATCTACTCCTTCAGTAAGTTTTCTTATTCACTTGCTTATTTTCTTCACTCTTCTACTAACATCCAACAGACAGGGCAATTGCTGCTGTGGTGTACTAAGTTTCCTTAATCGTTTTGAATTAAATGTCTTTGCTTCACTGTCTTAGCTCAAAATTGGTTACACAAATTGACTATAAATTTTTCATTTCAGACATATCACAGTATCATTTCTTAAAACAGAATTTAATTTGCCTGAACCACGCCAGGTCAATATAAGGGTGTGGCTTTTTTCTGCACTTTGAGTGATTATTTTCAAATTCCGTAGGTAAATATCATCAAATGGCTATATGACGGTTTTAAATTGTAAAATTTTCTTCTCAAATTTTTGGTTACATGTCAGTATTACACCAATTAATTTTCGGGTCTACTTGAAAACTTGATGAAATATATTCTTTCATTAGTTTTTTTGTTTATGTGTCCAAAATCATAACTGTAGGATCTCATCATTGACATAAAAGCATGATTTTGAGAGCCGAAAGGAACAACTCATTCTGTAGATCATATTTTCCGCTACAGGTCTGACAAGGTGTGTAAATTTAGCAGGTCACTGTCAAAGGTGATCATTTTAGCCAGTATGGAACGATTCTGATTTGCACTTGTTTGTGTTTGTGCACGCCTGATCAGTAGAATGGCACCAGTTGTCACTAAATGTGTCTGAGACACATTTTGCAACACTCTTATCTGTGTAGGCTACATTTTAAAAAATTGTGAATAAATATTTACACAGTGGCACATGTACCTTTTACTTTTTAGAGACTGGAAAATTACTTTTCCAGTTTTTCAGCCTAGTATTGGCCATGTTAAGCGCATCATTATTGCCAAGACGCAGTTCATCAAGGGCACATATGTCGAACGGTTGGAACATTGTAGAAGATGTTCTTTGTCCTGAACTTCACCAAAATCGCATATATTTTGTGATTTGTCTTTGATGCCACTTTTAATTACGTCTTACAGATCTTATAATTAAATTTTCCCCGAGACATTAAAGTCTCATCTTTATGTACGATAATGGTGGAAGCAGGAGAAGTGAATTGAAAATTTTTGCGACAGTCAGGACGTGAACCCGGGTCTTCTAGGCAGACACGCTAACCTTTACACCACCACATCACTGTGGTCAACATTACTGCACGAACTACTCAGATGGTTTGCCCTACCCAACACGAACTTCATATCTTCAGTTTCTTTTCCCCCCTTACATTATCACTATTGCCAGGGCTGTCCTGAATTGGAATAGCATCCCAGAGTTGGACTCAATGGGGGAAGTCCTGTAGCATAGGTGATGTTATAGATCTTGTATAGCTCAGTCTCTAAAGTCGCCCCTCTTAGCATACAGGAAAAACTGGGAGAAGTCTCACGACTCTGTTCAAAGACCATAAAGATGCCATACAGTTCGACACATGAGGAATATAAACCTGAGAGTGCTCAGGAAATGTTTTTGAAACTAATAATGACAATAAATTTACAATATAGTAAAATAAGTAATTTGGCTAGAGGAATGAACAATAAGATTGATCAACAGTCTGGTAAAATCAGTCACGAAACTGAGCAGCAATCCAGTAACAGCAGTCAGAAAAATGATCAGCGGTACAGTTATATAAGTTGTTTAACTAGTGACTCAGTTGTTTCAAATATGAAGTTAATGGACATATTGAATTCCAGGAGTCTAAGTTAAAGCAAATTTAGGGATACATTTACATGAGTTTGGTAAGAAATCTGAGGAAAGGATTTTTCATGTTGAGACCAAATGTGAGAGGTCCGCAGAGGACGTAAAAATCTAATTAAGAGAGGGAATTAACTGAATAGCTCGAGAAAGAAAATGAAGGTCACATACATTAAATGATGATGTGTAAAAAGTAATGAAAAAGGTTACTATAGTGGAATCGCTACGAAAAGGTAAATAAGTACAGTTTGAAAAGAATGTGTGTGTATGACTGAATGAAATAGAAGCTATCCTACATCAGCTGTCTCATGCAGTTAATAATGTAGAGGGTAGTTTGTATGAGCATGATTGTAGATTGTCTGACATAGAAAAGAACAGCTGAATAATCACTGATGATGGTGAATGTAATTTTGCAACTGAGTCATCTGAAGTCGCTTATATAACAATTAGACAGTTATTTTTTAAATTTGATCCTGCTGGTAGTGTTAATGGAAAAAATTTTTGAAATGATTTTGAAACCCTTCTTCTTCCCTTTCAACCCTTCTGCCTGAAGAAGGAGCCACTGGCTCCGAAAGCTTGCCTAATTATGACCTTCTTTTAGGTGTGTGTGTTCTGCTGCCGTATGGTAAGTAGATTTTTTTAGGTATCCAGTTGCATTATATAGTCAAAAATTGATTGTTTTCGTTGCTAGATTATTTATTGATAGAAAAGATAAATTTTATTACTTAAAATTTTAGGGGAAACAGGAACTTGGAAAATTACTGTTACTGAACGATGTAATAGTTACAAATAATTTAAGAATGGTTTTCCCAATGAGTATTTTGGCAGACAAAAGTAAATAGAAAACGAAACTGCCACCAAAAAATGGTTCAAATGGCTCTGAGCACTATGGGACTCAACATCTTAGGTCATAAGTCCCCTAGAACTTAGAACTACTTAAACCTAACTAACCTAAGGACATCACACACACCTATGCCCGAGGCAGGATTCGAACCTGCGACCATAGCAGTCCCGCGGTTCCGGACTGCAGCGCCAGAACCGCTAGACCACCGCGGCCGGCGAAACTGCCCCCAAACTGGCCATGAAGGCCCAACGGTACCGACCGGCCGCCGTGTCATCCTGAGACCATAGGCGTCACCGGATGCGGATATGGAGGGGCACGTGGTCAGCACACCGCTCTCCCGGCCGTACGTCAGTTTCGGAGACTGGAGGCGCCACTTCTCAGTCACGTAGCTGCTCAGTTTGCCTCACAAGTGCTGAGTGTACCCTGCTTGCAAACAACGCTCGACAGACGGGGAGGTCACCAATCCAAGTGCTAGCCAAACCCAACAGCGCTTAACTTCGGTGATCTGACGACAACCGGCGTTACCACAGTGGCAAGGGCATTGGCAGACAAAAGTAAATGGAGTTGCAAAATAGTTTGTACACTGGACAGAAGTTCAGTCAACAGTGGATAAAATTTAATTAATTTTTTGCTTTAGTGGGCAACGTATTTGTTTTATGTAAGTAATAAATAGTAACCAGAGCAGAGGATAATGGATTTCGGTGGCAAGTTACCCATTATATGGCATAACAAAATTATTTCAACTGATACAGATCAAATTCGAAAGATTGTGAAATATTTTGGAAGGGCGAAATAACCGACGCTGGACGAAGAGCAAATAAATCCGTATTTCAGGTCCCAGGGAATTTCAGAAAAGAGAAACAACGTTAAGTAATAATGGACTAAACGTCATCCAAACTTTATGTGGGAAATTCAGTTTAAAAGTGATGGTTTGAACTCACCTATGCAAAAGTTTGTTGTTAGGAAGTAAGTTTTGTTTCAGTAAAACTTGTTTTCGTAAACAGATTTAACAGTTTTCAAAAAGAGTATGAATTTGTATTATATTGGTATTCGGAAAAATTTTTTTAAGTATGTGGCTTGTCTAGTTCGTAGAGCTGTAAGATATGGGAATATGGATATTGATTCGAAACTTAATAAAAGAATCACTTAATAAAAGCAAGTTTTCTGGTCCAGACTGTGTACCAATTAGGGTCCCTTCAGAGTATGCAGATGCATTAGCTCCATACTTAACAATCATATACAACCGTTCGCTCGACGAAAGATCCGCACCGAAAGACTGGAAAGTTGCACAGGTCACACCAATATTCACGAAAGGTAGTCGGAGTAATCCACTAAATTACAGGCCCATATCGTTAACGTCGATATGCAGCAGGATTTTAGAACGTATATTGTGTTCGAACATTATGAATTACCTCGAAGAATACGTTCTATCGACACACAGTCAACATGGATTTAGAAAACATCGTTCATGTGAAACACAACTAGCTCTTTATTCACATGAAGTGCCGAGTGCTATTGACAAGGGATTTCAGATCGATTCCGTATTACTGGATTTCCGGGAGGCTTTTGACACTCTACCACACAAGCGGCTCGTAGTAAAATTGCGTGCTTATGGAATATCGTCTCAGTTATGTGACTGGATTTGCGATTTCCTCTCAGAGGTCACAGTTCGTAGTAATTGACGGAAAGTCATCGAGTGAAACAGAAGTGATCTTGGGCGTTCTCCAAGGTAGTGTTATAGTCTCTTTGCTGTTCCTTATCTACATAAACGATTTGGAAGACAAATTGAGCAGCCGTCTTCGGTTGTTTGTAGGTTACGCTGTCGTTTATCGACTAAGAAAGTCATCAGAAGATTAAAACAAACTGCAAGACGATTTAGAAAAAAATATCTGAATGGTGCGAAAAGTGGCAGTTGACCCTAAATAACGACAAGTGTGATGTCGTCCACATGACACGATACATCAGTCTAACCCAAAAGCCGTAAATTCAACTACAGACTTAGGTATTAGAATTACGAACAACTTATATTGGAAAGAATACATAGAAAATATTGTGGGGAAGGCTAACCAAAGGCTGCGTTTTATTGGCAGGACACTTAGAAAATGTAAGAGACCTACTAAGCAGACTGCCTATACTGCACTTGTCCGTCCTCTTTTAAAACACTGCTGCGCGGTGTGGGATCCCTACCAGGTAAGACTTACGGAGTACATCTAAAAAGTTCAAAGAAAGGCTGCACGTTTTGTATTATGGCGAAATATGAGAGAGAGTGTCACAGAAATGATACAGGATTTGGGTTGGAAATCCTTAAAAGATGGAATCTTGTCACGAAACTCCATGCCCCAATTTTTTGTTGACACCGACCTACATAGGGCGGAACGATCACCACGATAAAATAAGGAAATCAGAGCTCGCACGGAAAGATATAGGTGTTCATTCTTTCCGCGCGCTATACGAGATAGTAGAGAATTGTGAAGATGGTTCGATGAACCCTCTGCCAGGCACTTAAATGTGATTTGCAGAGTATCCATGTAGATGTAGATGTAGATGTAGACTTTATGTATTATTTTTGTAGTTTGAGACGTTCAGTTTTGTCTGCCGTTTACATAGTTCTTAAATTTTGCTACAAACATTTAAGAAAAGCAGGAAGTGAATTGTGTGGGGATTTGCATTGGCACTTAGGACAGGGGGAGAGCACTCAAAAGCGGGCCTTATGTCTTTTCTACGCTGCCTTCCTCTTTCCAAGCTGTCGTGTTCACATGCTTCCACGTGTGGGAAAATTACACACCGATCTGTAAAATAATACTCATTTCCCATACTCCGATGTACCTGGTGATCAAAAAGTCAGTATAAATTTGAATAAATCACGGAATAATGTAGATAGAGAGGTACAAATTGACACATATGCTTGGAATGACATGTGGTTTTATTAGAACCAAAAAAATACAAACGTTCAAAAAATGTCCAACAGATGGCGCTTCATCTGGTCAGAAGAGCAATAATTAGCATAACAAAGTAAGACAAAGCAAAGATGATGTTCTTTACAGGAAATACTCAATATGTCCACAATCATTCCTCAACAATAGCTGTAGTCGAGGAATAATGTTATGAACAGCACTGTAAAGCATGTCCGGAGTTACGGTGAGGCATTGGCGTCGGATGTTGTCTTTCAGCATCCCTAGAGATGGCATTCTGTCACGATACTCTTGCGACTTCAGGTAACCCCAAAGCCAATAATCTCACAGACTGGGGACTGGGGACCAGGGAGGCCAAGCATGACAGAAGTGGCGGCTGAGCACACGGTCATCACCAAACGACGCGCGCAAGAGATCTTTCACGCGTCTAGCAATATAGGATGGAGCGCCATCCTGCATAAACATCGTACGTTCCAGCAGGTTTTTATCATCCAGGCTGGGAATGATGCGATTCTGTAACATATCGGCGTACCTCTCACCCGTCACAGTAGCAGTTTGGCTGTCCAGCGCCTTCTGTCGGACATTTTGTGAACTTAGTTTTTTTTTGTTCTAATGCAACCCCATGTAATTCCAAGCATTTGTGTCAATTTTTACCTCTCTGTCTACATTATTCCGTGGTTTATTAAGTTTTCAAATTTATACTGCCTTTTTAATCACCCTGTATATGATATTTTATAGTCTTCCCGACTAGCGTTGTAGCATTCTCAGTTTCGTGCTTGAATTAATTTGGGAGAAATTTAAAATTGTCTAAAAAATAAAATTTGCAACTTCCCATTACAGTCAACATTCAGACACTACGATACTTATTTTTAAAAATGCGTACTTAGTCAACAAACAGTTAATTAAGCAGTATTTTGTTGAAGAGTGTAAGTTATGTAATGTTTCGAGCTTTCAAAAAGTAATGTGTCCACATCAATATTTTGATATGTCACGCTGTCAGAGTGAGTGACGGTATGTCACATTTGAACATTGAAATACATGGTATGATGTGTTTATGGCCAAGTAGTTCGTAGAACCAAAATCTTTACTCATGGCGTTAAGACAAATGTACAGAGTGGTCATTAATAAAAACGACACACGCAGCTATGGGTTCCTAATTGGAAATGGAGGAAAAAGTGTCCTGTGAACATGTGTCTGGAAATGGACGGTGTGCGTGCTACGGCAACAAATCGTCCGGGAACACAGTACAGAGCTGCACCGCATCCGTGTCACGAGAGATGTTTGAAGTGTCCTCCATAGGGTGCAGTGCACGCGTCCACAGGTCGCATCATGGGCTGCTGCACTCTTTCGCACGTTCCAACCTCTCTCCTAATTTGTGTTAGAGGCGTCGTGGCGGACACAGTGTTGAAGCGTCAGCACATCGGGAACTGATTCAGCACACACAATGCTTTTCAGATGCCCCCAGACGTAAAAATCCATGGTGTTTACGTCAGCTGATCCAGCAACGCCATGCTACAGGGCCACTGTGTCCTATCCAATGTCCGACGAAAATGTTCTTCAGATGTCGACAAAGTGTAATGCAGAAGTGGGTTTGTGCTCCGTCATGCAAAACCCACATAACCTATCGTATTGCCTAAGGCACACACTCAAAGAGCCTAGGCAGACTATTCCGGAAAAAGTCCTATTACGTTCCTCCGTCGAGGCGTTGTGGAATAATAACCGGTCCAAACATGTGGTCGCCAAGAATCCCCACCCGCACGTTGCTGCTGAACCGATGCTGATGGGGTGCCTCAACCGTTCCCCGAGGACTGTCTCTAGTCCAAAGTCGACGATTATGCAGACTGATGATGGCAGTTCCGGTAAAGGTTGCTTCATCGGGAAAGACGACCGATGCCAGAAGTCCCATAACTCAGATGGTCTTGTGCGAGAAATATCGATTAAATAATTGCCAGTAGAGGGAAATCAGCCTCTGATAATCCTTGCACTCGTTGCAGGTGACAGGGACAGTAGCCGTTGTCATGCAGGTTACACATAACTGTACTTCGGCTTACACTGTGTTGGTGGGGCACTAGCCAGGAGATTGTAGTAGGGTTCGTGTCAATAGCCTGTAGAAGCCGGTCCTCCAAATCCGTTGTACGCACAGTCCTCCACGTTCAACTGTCCCAAAGGACCCGTGATCAAATATACGCCCAAAAAGGGCTTGAAATGTTATGTGATATAGTTGGTGTCTGTGAGGATTACTGTTTTGGCATAGCTCCCTCTCTACGATTCCCATCTGCTTTGCCCTATGGAATCACAATCTGTGCTTGTTCCCGGCATGAATACCAGACCATGCTGCAGTCACACAGCCTGCGACATACGGGTACGAGGAACACGTGGCACGTGGTCAGTGGAACTGTCATTCGTCAGCGCCAGCTACAGTAGCAACGACGCGTTCCCGGTCACATGTTCATAGGACCTTTTTTCCCTCATTACCAGTCAGGAATCCGTCCTTCCAGTTTGTCGGTTTTATTAATGTTCACCCCTGTACATGAGACTTATCCCAGTTTATTCACTTTTCGGGAAATCGCCGTTAACAAGCAGAGTGGTTCAGAAAATGATGGTTATCGGGTGGCAAAAAGCTTTTACACAAGATAAGAGATTTTTGCGACTTTCTTCCGATGAGCTTAAAAATTCCACTTGGCGTGGTATGTAACCGTAATTCTCAGCTACAGATATTGGTGAACTGTGCATTATTGAAAGTCTATTTTGGAAATGATACACACCGTTGAACTTTCTTACCGCTGATTTACTCTTTAATAGTCGTAACAGGTAAAGAAATCTGTACTTATGGTGGCTACTGTTAAATGGGTGTGATATATACGTGAATGCGATAATCCTAACAATAGGCAGATAGTTATTTTTGGCGAATAATTAAGTGTTTGGGCGGACTTTGTACTTTTAAAATGACAATACAGGACAAACTTCTAGTGAAGACCTTGTCTCATTTCAGTAGTTTCAGGTAGACCTGTGATAAATACCCCGTGTAAGTAGGCTGTTTAGGTTTTTATGTTGCTAACGCAACATAGCACTCTATATGAAAATCACTGACTGTGCTGTGTGCAGTCTGTGGCTGGTTTGCATTGTTGGAATTTGGTATTGTAGTGTTGAGCAGTTGGCTGTTAACAGCACGTAGCGCTGCGCAGTTGGAGGTGAGCCGCAAGCAGTGGTGGATGTGGTCAGAGAAATGGCGGAGTTTTGAGAGCGAATGATCTGGACGTGTGTCCATCAGAGACAGTAAATTTCTAAGACTGGATGCCATGAACTGCTATATATATATATGACTTTTGAACACTATTAAGGTACATACATTGCTTGTTCTCTATCAAAATCTTTCTTTTGCTAACTATCCCTATCAGTAGTTAGTGGCTTCAGTAGTTTGAATCTTTTATTTAGCTGGCAGTAGTGGCGCTCGCTGCATTGCAGTAGTTCGAGTAACGAAGATTTATGTGAGGTAAGTTGGTCAGGGCCATTATTATGTAGGGATTATTGAAAGTCAGATTGCATTGCGCTAAAAATATTGTGTGCCGGTTTAGTGTTGATCAGAATAGGTAAAGAGCGAAATGTCTGAGTATGTTCAGTTCTGCTGAGCTGTTTGAAAATCAAATAATGTAAGAGGTTTATCAGCACAGTAATTCATTAATTTTTCTAAGGGGACGTTTCATATGTCGACCCTTAGCCGAGGATACCTCACTGGAATCTTCTGATTTTTTCTTGTAGTTTCCATAATTACTGCAGCTATTGTTTATTGCTAGCGCATAATTATAGAGAGAATTTCCATTGTAGTTGTAGTTTTTTATTGTTGTACAGTAAAACAGTTGTGGCATGCCTGTAGATTTGTACCAAGTATTTCGCAGCTGCGCTTGCAATTAACGAGATATTATTTTCAATGCCATGTTAATGTGTTTTCTTATTTTGCTCTTCAAATTGTGCTTTTCTGTGTTATCTTGTGAAATATTGTGACAATAATGGCGTGTGATAACCGTAATACTAGACTCCAAAGTAAACTGAGAAATGACAGTGAAGACGAAAACAGTGTCTTAGCGCCACCGTTTAATGAATTAACTAATGTTCAACATAGTAACTTGGTAATTGTGCATAGGGAAATGGAGCGAGCTGCAAATAATGGTGTAGACCGTGAATCAATTAGTGAACAGGGAAGCATTATCGATCGACCGGTCGGCAACAGCTCGCCTCAGGAATTCGAAATGACAGGACACAATCTCGCAAATACTGTAGATTCAGGTTTTGAGTCCTCACCGTTTTCTCAAATATGTCAAGACACATTTTCTGGTTATCAAAATGTGAATGTTGCCGGTGCAAATTCACTGTCGAAAAGCATTGAGGAACATGTTTCAGACACCAGTGCATTGTTATTACAATTAATACAACAAATGGGACAAAAGCTTCAAAAGATAGACACAATGGAAAAAAATCTTCAAAAGTTAGACACGATGGAACAAAATCATAGACAAACACAGCAAAAGCTTCAAAAGTTAGACACAATGAAACAAAATCTTCGAAAGTTAGACACAATGGAACAAAATCTTCAAAAGTTAGATACAATGGAACAAAATCTTCAAACGTTAGACACCAGGCTTGAACAAACACCTGAAGATTTAACTACTGAGTTACATAACATCGAATCGAAATGTCAAAAAGTCTGTAATGACGTAAAAACACAAATTTGTGAGCATTTTCAACCTATTTTTTCGCGGCATGAAAATGCATTACAGAATCACGAAGGAGCCATAAAAGAACTGCAAACTATTGTTCATGAAAATCATGAGACCTTGCGGGCTAAAATTGACTTAGTTGCCTGTACCGATTCGATTACGCTACTTGCAAAAACTCAGGAAAACTTAAAGGACACAGTAGATACTCTGAAAATTGGTTCAGAAATACACATGGAGGAAATTAGTTCATTATCAGGGAAAGTAGTCGAACTTTCGGATCAGCTAAATAATTCATCTACGAAGGTAGATGATAATCTGAATGACACAAGACCGGTAGTCTTTAAAGACACAGAAGAATGCGAACAAATTAGGAAATTCCACTAAATCAGAATCAAATTAATACGCAACACCAAAGAGAAATCCGGGAAGTACTAGATCAGTTGACACAAATACAAGAATTATGTATTTCAAAGGACACTCGCGCTCCAATACAGGAAGAGGGACTTAAAAATACGGAACAGCCGCAAAATAATAACACAGGGCACTTCGGAAATTATGAAAGAAATTGACAAGGAACACCGAATTTTGAGATAAAACCGCCGAAACGACGTAACAATGACCGACATGCGACTCGCCGACATGATGATTTTGAATATAAGCTATTTATTACTACACGTAAATTCGAAACATTTAAGAATTCTGGTAACCACATTCATCCACAAGCGTGGCTTCATCAACTCACTAATTGTTTTCCTCCCAACTGGTCATTAGAACACAGGATAACAATTTATGTGTGGCTATTTACAGAATGACCCGATTGTAAGAATGCGATCGGTCGTTCAAGATTGTCACAGTGAAGGAGAATTTTATCATGCCTTCCTCCAAGCATATTGGTCTCAAGCTACTCAAGATCGCGTAATACGTAGCACCATCATGATGAGACACTTTGAACAATCTGAATTTTCCAGTCTTGTCAAATATTTTGAAGACATATTGCACAAGAATCAGTACCTGTCAAACCCATACAGCCCCTCAGAACTCATCCGCATTTACTTAATAAAATTGTCAGAACATTTACGACATATTATTTTGGCAGGACGTTGCAAAGACGACATTGAAGCTTTTCAGGGACTGTTACAAGAAGTGGGAATTGACACTGACAATCGCGGGTCCCGAATACAGGAAAACAATCATTACAGGTGACACCCGTCACAATTCCGTGACGACCGAAACAATAACTGGACACGACAAGGCTATTCTTACAACGCAAATCCTGACCAAAACAGACACCACCCGCATGACAACCACTGCCAGAGTAATAATAGTTACAGAGAAAGATCACAATTCCGTAGTAATGACTATCACAGAGACAATCAGAGAAACAGGCAATATGGGAACCTAAATAATTATTATGAAGGGAGACAGAATAACGTCAGACTCCACGGTCCACCGCGCAGTTACGATTCCGGGAGAAATTCTCCACCACATGACCGACAAAAAAGAAACTATGGAAACTACCGACATAACGACAGACCTGAATTTCATCGGAACTGGCGGGACTCAAACAGGGCAGGGCCCTCTCGACAGGGTGAATTTGTACCAGTAAGATCTCCAAATCCCAATAACGACGCGCCAGAGGCAACCACATGCGCTGGCTGGCTCAGAGAAAAATAACATAGATGTTAACCATGAGAAAAATTTCAGCATTCCTTACCGAAGTATACAACATGATAATTGCTTTGAAATTGAAACTCTGCGCACTAGAAAGGGTAAAAGATAGCACCACATATCACATGTAAAACCATTTATTGAAAGATAATCTCATTTTTAACTTAGTCTTTGCTACAAAATTTTTTGCTTCACGCTACTGGTACAATTTGTCACACTTAGAAACTGTTAACATGCAACAATGTTTTGAAGTTAGATATCCAGTCTAGAAGCTGGGGAAGAATGTTAAACAGAAATTAAGAATGCATTGTTATAGTGAACGGACGACACAGTGTTGTTATTTGTACATTCTTGCTTGTTAGTTGCACAATTATGTAACGACTATAGGGCTCACATATACAACATGCGTGAGCGCATTGTCAACGCATGTGCGAACATTACGGAAGGCGAACTACTCGCTGTTGAGAGGAATGTCGCTACACGTATTGCCAAATGCACTGGGGTTGACGGACATCATTTTGAGCATTTATTGCATTAATATGGTATTTACAGGTAATCACGCTGTAACTGCACGCTTTCTCAGAAATAATAAGTTCACAAAAGTACATGTATCACATTGGAACAACCGAAATAAAATGTTCAAATGTACCTACGTTCTGTATTTTAATTTAAAAAACCTACATGTTACCAACTGTTCGTCTAAAATTGTGAGCCTTATGTTTGTGACAATTACAACGCCATCTATCACAAAGCGAAAGAAATGAACTAAAACATTTATATTTCTTTATGTACTACATGAATATGTAAAAATATTGGGGTTCCTACTTTTAAAAAAACGCAGTTGATACCCATTTGACCTGTGGTAGCGCCATCTAGCGGGCCAACTGTAGCACCATCTGTTTCCCTGGTTTCCGCCTTGAAGCTAGACAAGTTTCGTTCGTTGCAGTTTTTTCGTTTAACGCTTATTTCGTGAGATATTTTGCCTGGTCACGATCAATGCACCACCCTGTATAGTGTCTGCATTACTGAGCGACTATCCTAGAACATAGCACCAGTTGAAAGTTGCCTACATAATGGCTTCAAGGGGCAACAAAAATTAAATGTTGAGTATTTCACATAATTGTTGATCCACTTTAAAAATTTAAAATGTTGTCATAGTCTATTAGTTAACAGGTACAGTCTCATGTTAAAGGTTTAATGAATTAAGTCAAGTTTTACAGTGTGTTTGTCTTGAGGCAGTGTAAATGATAGTGTGAAAATACCCTGGATTTTTCATCCAGTACATAAGAATGAGAGCACTTAGTGATTTTCAATAAACTTTAAACTGAATTTCAAACTTTTTCTAACATTTTGCACACTTAGCTGTGATATTTAACGCATTAACTCGTTTGTAACATAATCAGACGTTTGAGGCTGTTTTATACATGATAGGGATGTTTATTGTTTCTTTCTAATATGTGATTACCCAGTACAACAATCGTTCTAAATTAGTCATGATGACATCAATTGCACCTAAATGCTTGAATGTATAAGTTGCAAATTTTCAGTTCAGTTAAATACAGTATACGCATTAATAATGCTGGTATACTTCATAACATAACAACTTTGTCTGGAAAGCAGACCTTCTTTTCTATAATAAGTATTTACATCAATTAAAAACACTGTCAAATAGACTGCAGTTGAAATAATGTTTAGCAAATACTTCCTCTATAGAAAAGAACGAATGCTGTGTTAGATTTCGTATAATTTTCTTTATGTAATTTTCACTATCGTGAACAACATTCAATACACATAAATTTGCATTCCGAGTGAACTCATCCATTTACGTCTTGTTATTAAGTCAAGAGATAGGAAGTTATCATACTTAAGCCATCCTTTTTTTACATTAGATTCATCTTTTCTGAGCTATCATAAGCACTTAGTAATTTCATTTAAGGTGTGGTACTGTCATTGGTATGGCTTAAAGTTTAGAAAAATACATTTACCCTACAATTGAGTGCCCTGAACAATTACGAAATCCCTCTGTGGATTAACACAGAATGCTGGACTGGAATTTAAACCTGGAGCAGCGTCTTCCATGAATGCATCTTGCTCACTCAGCCTTAAGTATAGGGATTACTTTCCTCCCCTTTCACAGTCTCTCCACCATATGTGTATATCTTAGCCATACTTCTGTCGTTTCCATTGTAAAACTTGTTAAATAAGTAACACCATTCCACACAACATAACCTAGTCTGAGAGTATTACAAATCGTACAGAGAAAACACAAAGGCGTCTTCCTTACCAGCAGGCAGGGCGTGAAGTGTAATCTCTACAGGCAGAGTCTTCTTGCCAGTCACAGTTTTCCCAACCAGCTGGACGCGATAGCTCGTGTCGGGCATAATATTTGATAGTCTCTTGCTGCCATTTTTCTCAGTTACGAGATATTTAAGATGCTCACTTCCAGAGAGAACAGATAGCTCAAATTCCACTATTTCACATAGCAATGATGTCTTCTCATGTTCATACTGTTCACAAATTAAAATATCTTAATATCAGATGCAATCAAACATTCACAAAGTCTCTAACGAGTGATAACGTGCACAAAATCAAGAAATGGGAAAGGACAACTGAATTATAAAATGTTATAATGTTATGCCAAGGCACAAGTCAATAGGAGATATGGGAATAAAAATATTGATTACTGATGTTCTAACTGCCAAGTGTAGAAGTATGAATCTGGAATTTGGTTGCAGTAATTCAATTTCTTCTAATTAAAACCGATAAACAATATTTTATTCAAAAGATTCTCCATTGCTACTTATACATTTCTCCAAACTGTCTGGCAGGCTATGAATGCCATGCCAAAGAAACAGCTCTTCTTTTGAAGCGAACCAGTCAGCGAGCCTTTTTCGTATATTTTCATACGACTTGATGCGTTGTTCAGCGAGAGAGTCTCCCAGTCCCAGTGATGCAAACAGATGATAATAGGACGGAGCCAAGTCTAGAGAATAAGCCGCATGCCCTAGTACTTCCCAACTGAACGCTTCGACCGTTTCCCTGACTCGTTTTGCTGTGTGTGATGGGGCATCATCATGGAGCAATATGACTTTGTGTTGCCTTTTTCCATATTCCGGTCGTTTTTCAGGTAATGCTCGAATTAAAACATCCATTTGCAGTTGGTAGCGATCAGTGTTAACGGTCTCACGAGGTTTTAGCTTCTCATAACAGACGACAGCCTTCTGATAGCACCAAACACAGAGCATTGTCTTCTTTCCAAATCGATTTCGTCTTGCAGTGGATGTTGATGGTTTGCCTGGATTAACCCATGATTTACGACGCTTAGGATTCTCAAAATATATCCATTTTTCATCAACTGTCACTATTCGATGGAGAAACGTCTATTTTGAATCTACCGAACAAAATTTCACAAGTGATTTTCGAATTGTTTGCTTTCATTCAATTAATGCGGAACCCATTTTCCCACTTTCTGCACTTTTCCCATAGCTTTCAGCCGAAGATAAACGGCTTCCTGCGTCACATTCAGTTATTCCACGAGTTTCCGTTTGAGTATCATCTTCATCCAATAAGACCCTGCAGTTCGTTGTCTTGGAACTTTCACGGTCGTTTCCCGGACTCGTCGCTTCTCATATCAAGATCACCACTTTTGAATTCTTTGAACCACTCCGAACACTGAGCTTTTCCAAGAGCACGTTCGCCGAAAGCTTCGACAAGCATTCGATGCTATTCTGCAGCAGTTTTCTTCAAATGATGACAGAAAACCAACGCTGTCTGCAAATCGTAGTTCGTAGGCACAAAACTCGACATCTTGACGGGCTTGACACAGACACCGATTTGTGGAACTTGGGTTACTGTGTTTCGACATTCGTCGTCAGCCATTACAGGAAGCAGATGGCATTGCAGACACGTTCTCACAGGATCTACACTGACGGCTAGCACCACATATAGGGAAATTCCGGTTTCATACTTCTACACCTGGTACACTATGAAAAGCGTCATAAATCTGTATTAAGTGATAATCATGGATGAAACTGTGTTCTTTGAAAGCTACAAAGCAATTAAAATGATGATAATTCATAAATATAACAAAAATTATATATATACAGGGCGTCCCATTTATCTTGACTACCTTAAATACCTTTTTGTCCAGATGCAAATTACAAAATGCTTCAAGCAAATTTTCTTTAGCCGTCAGGGGACATCAATCAGCAAGATTGCCTTCGTTGTACCTGTTTCTTTTTTTTCGAAGATATGAACAGCAATATGACTAATTTAAATGACGTCTTGTATTTTTTATTCGGTTTAGAGCATTAACATTATACATTAATTTAACGACCCTCTGACATCAATGTAATGACACTTACTAAATTTGTTTTTCAGAGGTTTAAAACAAATTTTATTTTGCACAGCAGAGAAAGCTTTGTAAGCAGGAGGCAACGATAGGAAGAATTTTGTGCGTGGAAGCACACGTGTACACTTGGTTTCAATGATGTACCCTGCTGTGAGTGGCACAAGACAGATATATGTGATGAATAACTATGCACTTAGCTGTCCTAATTTTGACATGCGGATACATGTCTTTTGGTCTGTCATGTATCTACTAGTTCATGAGAAAGAGTACTTTTACTGCCATTATTTACAATGACCTGTTTGTCGAGATCTGAAGATTTTAACTTTGATTACCGAAACCAGTTGTCTGGAATAAATATTATTAGCTGTCTAGGTAAAGAAGTTTGTCTTCACTGATATAAGTTGTTGTTTATTCAACAGATGTTAGCTGTATACTTACAGACCATTCCAAGAGAACACTAGTTTGATCTACATCTCTTGCAGAAAATTTGTAGTCACCTCGTACGGGATCTATAAAAGGAATACAAAATTAAAAAGGAGCATCATTAAAAAATTACAAGTTTGAGTCTGCACACTGTTCATAAGAACATCATTATAACGAAGAATACAGTAATTGTTATTGTGATGTGTAACTCTAAAGGGATAGAAAAAAAAGGGATTAAAATTTAGAAACTATAGTCGTGTCAAATGCCTATTAGAATACGATGACAGTGATGAATGCAGTAACTTTTATTGTCAAACAACAGACTGAGTAAAGCGCAGAATCGTGAACTGATTAACGGTATAGTACTGAAAATAGGGCTCACAAGCTAGCATTGTACAAACAGATTGTTGAAGAGAGCAGTGCGATAAATAATGCCACTGACAAACACCAGGACATTGGTTCCTTTGTAAAATTTTAAATGTGACATCCACTCCAAAAATGTAACAAGGAGTAAACTACGTCTGCCTTTAGAAGTGGAATGAAGAGGAATCTGGAATGTTAATAACCGGCTAGCGAAGTGACGTAGTAAACAAGTGACAAACGGCGTAAACTACATGACGAGTATAGCGTCTATAATTGTCGATGTTTTGAATCATAAGCTACAAATACCGTTTTGATTACGAGAATTTACTGCATCTGGAAATTTTAGTTCAAATTACAACTATTATGATGGATCACATACAAAAAGGTAAACATTTCTTGTAAATAAAGCAAATCACAAATCGTAAAGACAAGTTCAACAACTGTAATAGGCATCACGACCCACCGAATGAACTAAAAATTCGTTGATAGAATGAAGACTTTCATGGCCAAATGATATTGCTGCCGGTAAACCATTCGCGATATGAGGTCGTGGTCCACAAAAATCTCGTTTTCCTAACGTATCGTCCAGAAGTCCTTTGGGCATCTTCTGAACTTTTACTGAAAATCTAACGGATCAGATCGGAAAGATTTTACAGAAACATGAAATTAGAGCGGTTTTTAGACCAACAAAGGAAAGGTCTGTGAAGATAAACGCCCTCCCCTGTTAGCATTGGCATATATAAATGGCGCGTACATGTTGGAAAGTTTATAATTGTAAAGACCGAGAGATGCGAGTAAAGGTACACAAAAGTCTTTTCCGAGTAGGGGAAATAGACAAATCGGCTGTAGCACAGCATGCTCTTCAGCCAGGAAGTCACGAAGCGAATTTTTCTGGAACGAAAATATTATGTACGACGTTAAACTATTACCCACGGCTATGTAGAGAAGCCATCGAAATGTATAAACGTAGGGATAATTACAACAGGAAAGAAGAGACCATATAAACTTAGCGACAAATGGACAGTAGCTCTGCAGAATCACTAAACCGTTTTTTATCTTTGGCAGAACGACAATCGACAGTTACGGTTTGTCTTTGACAAAGATCGTCTCCGCTTATCATGTGTAACTCCGATCGTGCCCCTTTCCTACTCTACATATGTCGCTCCTACACGTCCGACCAGCCAGTCGGCAAAACTCACCGGAGGCACAAAGCCTCCAGCGCAGTTCTGGACGAAACGCTAGGGCTGTGCTTGAACACGTCTCGAACTGTTCGAATAGTTAACGTCTACTGACTTTTGTTTGCACTATCACAACATGACTTAGCGTTTTCAATGCGCTGTGGGTTTTAGTAATAAAAATGACTGTGAAACATCGACTGAAATGAAAATGCGTGACAACGGCAACAAATAAATAAAAATATTAGTTATTATTCTGTCCAACTCTCGAGCTTTCGATCATCCCCCCCCCCCTCCCCCCATCTAGTGAGATCTAGTGTAATATCGCCAAGCCAGATCTCGCAGCTGTAATTCATTATCGCCATGAAAATTACTGTCACTTTTTTATTACACAATTCGTTTGTTCGGCATATAATTACTGACCAATGGTCTAAACTGTTCCATCTGAATGTTGCCGTCTTGTGTTCATGCCGATTAAAACCTGGTAACGTTTTTATGTGATATTGTAATATGTGAACAGGGACTCAATTGCTAATTTAAAACATATAATTACCGCTCCTCATAAACAAATAAAATATTGTACTGGGTTCAGTCAAGTAATATTTTCTGGAAGACAATGTCTGTAACCTTCGCTTAAAATCAGTATAAATGCATATACTTCCTTACATAGCGATACTTTACGGGAACTCATATTCTAAATTTGTTTAAACACGATAGGAGTTTGTGCAGTGGTAGGATTTGAAGCAGCTTCCTCCAGTGTTTCAGGAAATTGTCTAATTTTAAGCAGAGCCACATCTTATTGTTGTGCTAGTCCGGAGTTTCTTGCGAATATCTTGCACTCGCGCCGCGCTTCACAAATGTCAAGTGATTGTTCGATACTGTACCGAACGCTGCAGCATATTGGGAAATCTCGAGCCCGTTAGAATGCGAGTGGCGTTTGCCCCGGCCTAAGAAAATTAGAAACAGGAGAGTTCCGTGGACCATGACCTTATGCTCTGAAAGGTTTACCGGAAGTAAAAAATTTATTTATCGTAAGTAAATCTTAAATAGCATCAGAATACAAATCTTAGCTATATAGCTCAAGTGGAGACTGCGATACATGCTTAGTATTATTATGTACATACCAATAGTAAATCGAAGAAAGTATCACAACGACAACTATTTGTCAGAAAGGATGCGAATCGAGTAGTGTAAAAGAAGCCCGTCAGATACAGTGGAGAGCACGATAAATAGTACGAATAAAAAGGTATTTGCGAAGAAAAAAGACTGATAAATTGACAGAATATTGTAATGCCCTACGAAATATAGGAGACAGTATTTTGTTTCTCATGCACAGCACGGATTAAAAATATTATTTGGCTCGAAACTGCTTCTCATACACAGCACGAATTAAAAATATAATTTGGTTCGAAACCATCGAAGATTATGAGTACAAACAGCGCTATACGGAAATGCAGTTCCAAAAGCTCACCAAGAACCTATTGTGAGACATCCGTCACTACTAAGTCACTGGTCGAAGCCTACAGTTCGTATCTCAAATGCCTCTACTTCAGCTTTGAGAAGCACATTACAGCCGGCCGGAGTGGCCGAGCGGTTCTAGGCGCTACAGTCCGGAACCGCCCGACCGCTACGGTCGCCGGTTCGAATCCTGCCTCGGGCATGGATGTGTGTGATGTCCTTAGGTTAGTTAGGTTTAAGTAGTTCTAATTCTAGGGGACTGATGACCTCAGCAGTCTAGTGCTCAGAGCCATTTGACCCAAGCACATTACAGCTTCACTTCCTAGAGAAGCAACGGGGAATGTTCACTGCGTAAACATCCAGAGCTCCTGCTTGCCCAGGTACCCCACTGCAGAAGACCAGCACACAGATGTCTTCTGATGCACAAAAACCCAGCCAGCTGGCACTGCCAGTGCTGTGCTGCTAACTTCATACTTGACTACAGCAAGAAAATAATTAAACATCTGAATGATGCCACATTAATATGACAATAAAAAGTAGACTGTTGATGAGAAATAGTGAAAAGAATAAATGTAATCACTCAGTTTATAGTTGAGGTTATGAGAATTCTGCAGAGTCATTAACATAAATAGTAAAATGTGCAAATCAATAACGGACTAAATGCCAAAAAACTAATTTCGAATTATTCAGATATTCTTTTTTGTTTTGATAAAAACATTTTAATGAAAAACCTCAACAATACTTTTTAACTGTTGTCTACTGTCCGCTTCCTTTTGTCAACAAAAACAAATACTTTATACCGAAAACCGCAAAAAGAAGTCAAGGTTACGTGGAACAACACATTCGGAATGTCAATGGAACAAAAGTAGTACACAGTTATTACAAAAACGAATCTATTCATATAGCTACATATTACTATTCAAGATATCGTCTGTACATTATAAGTAATTGTTTAGAAGAAACGGTATTCATCAGCATTTAAATACATTTTTTCTGTGTATCAGGCATTTTATTTCCTTGGGTAAACTAATTGTTTTACAGCGACGATTTTGACAACACAGACTGCAAAATATAAATTCACTCGAATTCAGCAGCTGTTACTTTCATTAATTTGTTGCGGGAGTAATTCTTATCTGTGCGAGGAGCCATTATAAAATATTATGCACTTTAAAATCAGTCACAGAAAATGAACAACACGTGACTTCTATGTGCCTAATGATTATAATTACTTCATGCAACAAACTAATTCAAACAGTTCGTTCAACTATTTCGGCGTTTCCCCAGTTCAAGTTTTCATCAATATGTGCAACAAAAATCTTCGAACCCTGACACTACAGAAATGCATGACAATTTTCTCTTTTTTCCAAAACATGTATTTAGGCGATTTGTGCAAAACAAGAAGAAAGTAATTTACTACATTTTTTGCTGACCCCTCATTACTCCTGAGACTTTCACGGGTAGGATCGGAAAATAGGATGAGAGAAGTGATACTGGCCACATAATGTAACCTCTGCTACAGTCTGTATCGTGGTTTGTAAACCATTAATGTAAATACAGTGAAGGGTCAGATAAACTGGTAGGGCAAGGTGGGGTAGATCCGACTGTGTGGGTAAACCCGTCCGCCCTCTATTTGTGAGAAACGGCAAAGCGGAGCGATTTTGCATTAGTGTTACCATGTAGAGCATTCGAAATAACGAAAATGTCATCTAGACAGCTTTGCCGCATTTGACATTTAGACATCCAATAGAAAACAAGTGCGTTTTCGATTATTTCAATTTAATTTTTGTGCAAATTGCATCACTAGATTTACCTTATTGATCGCAAAACAAATAGTTAGCGATTTTGTAGTGCATTTAGTGACCTATTCTGTGTATGTATCGTTTTTTGTTGGATATTTCGTGTAAATTGTTTCAATGAGTAATTCCGACCGCATATTTTTTTTATCGTGTATGTGTATGGAATTACTTATTTATGGAAACAAAGTGAATTTTTGTCTATTTTTAGGAAAATGGTACGAAATTGCGAAGAAAAACTGCAAAGTGCAATCAAAACGACATTGGCCGAGCAGTTGCTGCAGTGGAAATGGGAATGTCTTTAGGAACTTTTGATCGCGATTTTAACATTCCGAGATCGACATTGCTGTTGCACCGCCGTGCGATGAAATCGTCTTTTTTCAATTGAAATTTACATTCATTCAACTTTCAGTACATTTTGTACTCTAAATATTACTATTTTTTTGGATTCATTTTGTTCATTTATGTAAAAAACATAATTGCTTATAATTATTTCCCAAAAAAGCGTTGATTTAGAACTATTTATGTGTGTAAATCAGCCAAACAAATAGGGGATCGGATTTAACTCACCATTTTTGCAAATGGAAAAAGGACGTATCTTAAAATACTGATATCTCAAAAACTGTTGATGGTATAACAAAAATATTTTGCAAACAGTTGCTCCTTCATATTACCTATAATAATAACGTATGTGAAGATAAGTTCCAACCTCGGAAAAGCGTTTTACAGCCACAAGAAAGTACTAGGTCAGATTTACCCCACCTTACACAATAGGCATGTGTATCCAAATACAGAGATATGTAACAAGGCAGAGTACGGCGTTGCGGGCGGCAATGGTTGGTTGGTTGGTTGGTTTTGGGGGATTAAAGGGACCAGACTGCTACGGTTATCGGTCCCTTGTTCCAAAACGTAAAAACACTCACAATGAACATAAACGGACAATGGAAAAATGACAGACGACACCGGACAAGAGAAACTTAGGCAAAGACCAGACAAGACGAACTAAAATCACACAGAATATGACGGTGGTTGGCCGACCATAGAAACAAAAACGGAAAAGCCAACCACCGAGAAACATATTAAAATTTCAGACTAAAATCGTAGGCCATAGGCCAGAATCAACACAAAAGGACAAACACTTACAGTAAGCGATAAAAGCCCCCTGCCCGAATAAAACGCAAAACTAAGTCCGCCATGACAGAGTCATCTGTTAAAAGGGCAGGGAGCGTATCAGGCAGCGCTGACGTCTGCCTGAGCACAGCTAAAAGGCGACACTCCAACAAAATGTGGGCAACAGACAAAACGGACCCGCAGCGACATAGAGGGGGGGCTCCTCTCGGCGCAATAAGTGGCCGTGCGTCAGCCGAGTGTGCCCAATGCGCAGCCAGCAGAGGACAACAGACTCCTCGCGAGAGACCCGCATGGATGACCGCCACACAGTCGTCGCCTCCTTGACGGCACGGAGCTTGTTAGGGGTGGTCAGACCGCGCCATTCAGCGTCCCATAGCGCGAAAACTTTGCGGCGTAAGACTACTCACAAATCAGTCTCCAGGAGTCCAATCTCCAGGGTCGGTTCACTGGTGGCCTATTCGGCCAGGCGGTCAACATGTTCATTGGCGGGGGATATCGACATGACCAGGGGTCCACACAAAGACCACAGAGTGGCCGCAATGGGCAGGAGCATGAGGGACTCCTGAACAGCCATCACCAGACGAGAGCGAGGGAAACGCTGGTCGATAGCTCGTAAATTGCTCAGGGTGTCGCTACAGATATCGAAGGGCTCACCTTACTAGGAGTGGATATACTCTAGGGCACGAAAGATGGCGACCAGTTCAGCAGTGAAAACGCTGCAGCCCGCAGGCAAGGATCGTTGTTCGTAACGGTCCCCTAGAGCTCGAGCATAACCGACCTGACCAGTAACCATCGAACCGTCAGTGTATACACTGCCAGAGCTCTGATACGTGGCTAGGATGGAATAAAAGCGGCGGCGGAAGGCCTCTGGAGGGACTGAGTCCTTTGGGCACTGTGCCAATTCAAGCCGAAGGCAAGGGTGGGGCACACACCTCGGGGGTGTACGCAGAGGGGCCCGGAAAGGAGGCGGAACAGGGAAAACCCCAAGCCTGGAGAGAAGGTCTAGGGCGCGGTCGGCGATCGTACAACCCAACTGGGGCCGAAGTTCTGGGTGATGGACGACTGACTATGGGAACAGGAGATGATAATTTGGATGCCCAGGCAAGTTACAAACATGGGCAGCATAAGCAGCCAGTAAATGTTGGCGCCGTAACTGCATTGGAGGTACACCTGCCTCCACAAGTATGCTGTCCACAGGGCTGGTCCGGAAAGCAAGTCGTATTCCGCTGTGAAGGATTGGGTCCTGCACCCGCAGTGCAGAAGGGGATGCTGAACCATAAGCCAGGCTCCCATAATCCATACGGAACTGGATTGATGCCTGGTGGAGCTGTAAGAGGGTAGATCGGTCGGCCCCCAGCTGGTGCGCCTCAAGCATCACAGAGCATTAAGATGCCACCAACACA
The DNA here is from genome assembly GCF_023864345.2 of Schistocerca serialis cubense. NCBI lineage: Eukaryota > Metazoa > Arthropoda > Insecta > Orthoptera > Acrididae > Schistocerca > Schistocerca serialis. The sequence continues at coordinate 84,072,875 of NC_064648.1, forward strand.
TCTGTTTAAACTGTGAATATGTGGGAGCCAAGTCAATCAGGCATCAAAAACCACACCCAGAAACCGATGTGTCTCCACCACAGCAAGAGGTTCGACGTCAAGATATAGCTGTGGCTCAGGGTGAACAGTGGGTCACCGGCAGAAATGCATAACGCAGGTCTTGGCAGCCGAAAACTGGAAGCCATGCGCTACCGCCCAAGACTCCGCCTTGCGGATAGCGCCCTGCAGCTGACGCTCAGCAGCTGCAATGCCATTAGAGCTGTAGTAAAGGCAGCTGAGACAGACGTTCCCACCGCCGCAGCGAGCCCGTTAAATGCTATTGAAAACAGGCAGACACTTAAAACAGATCCCTGTGGCACCCCGTTCTCCTGAACTCGGGAGGAACTATGAGAAGCCGCAACTTGCACGCGGAAGGTACGATGTGGCAGAAAATTGCGTATCAAAATCGGCTGCGGACCCCAAAGACCCCAATCATGAAGTGTAGAGAGGATGTGATGGCACCATGTAGGGCACGACTTCCGCCTGTCGAGAAAGATAGCGGCCAGGTGCTGACGGTGGGCAAAGGCCGTATGGATGGCTGACTCCAGGCTCACCAGATTGTCGGCGGAAGAGCAGCCATTTCACAACCCACCCTGAGACGGAGCCAGGAGGCCCCGTATCTCGAGTACCCAACTCAATCGCTGGCTCACCATCTGTTCGAGCAACTTGCAAAGAACGTTGGTGAGGCTAATGGGGCGGTAGCTGTCCACCTCCAAATAGTTCATGCCAGGTTTCAAAATGGGGATAACAATACTTTCCTGCCATTGCGATGGAAACTCACCCTCGACCCAGAGACGGTCGAGGAGCCATCGCTGGCAGTCCACTGAATGGTGTTTCAGCATCTGACAGTGGATGCGATCTGGCCCAGGAGCTGTATCAGGGCAAGCAGCTAGGGCACTGTGAAATTCCCATTCACTCAATGGAACATTGTAGGCTTCAGGATGGTGGGTGCGAAATGAAAGGCTCCCACGTTCCATCCGCTCTTTAATGGAGCGGAAGGCCAGTGGATAATTTGCAGAAGCAGAACTCAGTGCAAAACGCTCTGCCAAGTGGTTGGCAATTACGTCGGAGTCAGTAGAAACTGACCATTCAGTGAGAGTGCAGGGACGCTGACAGGGGTCCGATAGCCATACAGACGTCGAATCTTGGCCCAGACCTGCGATGGAGTGACATGGAGGCCAATGGTGGACACATAACGCTCCTAGCACTCCTGCTCACAGTGGCGGATAAGGCGGTGGGCTTGCGCACGCAGCCATTTGAAGGCAATGAGGTGATCTATGGAATGATGCTTGTGATGCTGGAGCGCCCGCCAGCGATCTTTAATCGCTTCAGCGATCTTAGGCGACCACCAAGGCACAGTACTCCGCAGAAGGTTTCCAGAAGAATGGGGAATGGCAGATTCTGCGGCAGTAACGATGCCGGTGGTGACCGAGTGAACCACCACATCAATGTCATCATTAGAAAGAGGCTCAATAGCGGCAGTGGAGGAGAACAAGTCCCAGTCAGCCTTATTCATAGCCCATCTGATAGGGCGCCGAGAAGAGTGACACTGTGGCACACGTCATGCACACTCCATTGGACAGAAGGTAAGAGGCTAGGGCTGCAGATCGAAAGAACGATGGCGGAGTACATGCCATGCACCACACAAAACTGTGTGAAGGCAACATCATGTAAAATGGAAAGATCGAGCTGTGCCAATACATGCTCAACGGTGGCGCCTCGACCTGTCGGCACTGACCCACCCCACAGAGGGTTATGGGCATTAAAGTCGCCCAGTAACAAGAAATGTGGCGGCAATTGGGCTATCAGTGCAGCCAGGTTATGCTGCGCAACAGCACCATCCAGTGGAAGGTATAGACTGCAAACGGTAACAGCCTGTGGCGTCCACACCCGAACAGCGACAGCCTCTAAAGGTGTTTGTAGAGGGACAGACTCGCTGTGAAGAGAGTGAAGGACATAGATGCAGACGCCTCCAGACACCTTTGCATAAGCTGCCCGGTTCTTATAATAACCCTGATAACCATGGAGGGCAGTGCTTCGCAATGCTGGAAACCAAGAAGAAAGGGTGAACACTGAGAAGTTGTCGGAGCTCAGCTAGATGTTGGAAAAAACTGCTGCAGTTCCACTGGAGTATAGTATTGTCCTTGGCTGAGAAAGGTGTGAAGGGACTGGGAAGGCAATTTACACCGCTTGTTCACTCACTGCATCCAATTCAGTACCCGTGCGAGTGACATCCATGGCGTCTGAGGGACCGGCGAGATCAAGGTCCTCAGCGGACGCCAGGATCTCGACCTCATCCTCAGACGCAGAGCTCGAAGGGTGCCACCACAAGCCCTTTTTGCATTAGAGGTCTTTCTCTTGGATGTCTCTCACTGAACTTTGGCTTTCACTGGCTGGGAGGCCTTCACCAATTCAGTCTCCAGGACGTAGTAGGATCGAGAAGCCCTATGACCAGCCACTGGTGGGGATTTATGCCATTGTCTGGCGTCATTCTTCCTGCTGGTGGAAGCCTGGGAAGGGAGGGACCCAAGGGATCCCATATGAGCGAGAGTAGCCAAAGACGTGGGAGAAGTGGGGATGGACATACCCGATGGGTGGGAGGGCGTTGCTCCTAAGGTAGGTGTGCAGGAGTAACCAGGGGGAAGAGCCCCCCTCAGGCAAGGGGGCAGAAGGAGTTGTACTGCTCGTCGATCCGGCCGGAGTTCTCGAAACCGATGGGGCTAACACAGTTGTTGTAGCAGCAGCGTAGGAAGATGTCATTTGCACAGGGTGTAGTATGTCGTATTTTCTTTTGGCCTCAGTATAGGTCAGTTGGTCCAGGGACTTATATTCCATGATTTTGCGCTCTTTCTGGAAGATTCTGCAGTCTGGCGAGCAATGTGAATGATGCTCTCCGCAGTTGACACGATGGGAGGCGGAGCGCATGGAGTATTGGGATGTGATGGGCGTCCACAATCTCGAAAAGTGAGGCTGGAAGTGCAGCGGGAAGACATACAGCCAAACTTCCAGCACTTAAAGCACCGCATCGGGGGAGGGATATAGGGCTTGACATCACATCGGTAGACCATCACCTTGACCTTCTCCGGTAATGTATCACTCTCGAAGGCCAAGATGAAGGCACCGGTAGCAATCTGATTACCCTTCGGACCCCGATGAACGCGCCAGACGAAATGGACACCTCAGCGCTCTAATTTGGCGCGCAGCTCGTCATCAGACCGCAAAAGAAGGTCCCTACGGTAAATAACTCCCTGGACAATATTCAAACTCTTATGGGGTGTGATAGTAACGGCAACATCCCCCAACTTGTCACAAGCAAGTAACCATCATGACTGGGCAGAGGATGCCATTTGTATCAGTACTGACCCAGAGGGCATTTTGGACAAGCCCTCCATCTCCCCAAACTTGTCCTCGATGAAGAACTGAGGCTTTGTGGATAGAAAGACTCCCCATCAGCTCTCGTACAAACTAAGAATCGGGGCGAATAACTGTGACTGCCATCCTGAGACTGTCCTCCCACGGCATGGTCAGGAGGGGAACGTTTTCGGATCGTACTTCTGAGCATTAAATTGAGACCAAGAACGCTTAGACACTGCTGGCGGCTGGCCGCCAGCGAGAGATGATGTACCACGCTTCATCGCAAGTCATCCACCCTGATGCCACCTACTTCCACCAAGGGCCCTGCCCACGGGCGCCACCCAGCCTCAGCAAGAGCCACCTGGCAGGATGGCCATTGCCAGGAGCCCCGATACCCCAGGAGGATAGGCATCTACTCCTTGGCATACGTGGTGAGTTAACGGCGCAGGCATCAGTAGAGCGATCCCTGTGTTGTCAGGGGGCTACAACCAACAGGGTACATGGCGACGCCACCACAACGGACTGGCTATGATGCTGGATGTTAGGTGACATGTGGTCCATTGTCACCGTCAGTGCAGAAGTGGCACCGCACAGCGCAAGGTGGAGAATGCGCGCAGGAACGTATCCATGCCGAAGAGATGAAGAGTGGGCAGGACTGCAATGCAACGACGATTAAGTTGACGAAAGGGCTGATCGCAAGATTGACACAATGCACCAAGTGCGGTGCCCTTCCCCAATCGGCTCGCTCTTCGGAAGAATTTTGAGGTATGGAGGTCAAACCCACAGGGGACCATCATATAAAGCCCTTTTAGTCGCCTCTTACAACAGGCAGGAACACTGTGGGCCTGTTCTTACCCCCGAAACCGCAGTGGTGGGGGGCGGGGGGGGGGGGGGACGGCAACGTCTATATAAGGCAACAAGTGTCTGGCGCAGTTGTGGAATCGGGTACTGTTGCTACAATAGCAGGTTACCAAGATTTAAGTGGGTTGGGAGGTGCTGTAATAGTCGGCGTACGAGCGACGGGACACAGCGTCCATGAGGTTGGGATGAAGTCGTTTGGTTCAAATGGTTCAAACGGCTTTGAGCACTATACGAATTAACTTCTGAGGTCATCAGTCGCCTAGAACTTAGAACTAATTAAACCTAACTATCCTAAGGACGTCACACAGATCCAACCCCGAGGCAGGATTCGAACCTGCGACCATAGCGGTCGTTCGGCTCCAGACTTAGCGCCTAGAACCGCACGGCCACTCCGTCCGGCGATGAAGTCGGGATCTTCCCGTACCACCATTTCACGAGTGTACCATGAATATCAGGAATAAGTAAAACATCAATTCCTCGACATCGCTGGGGCCGGAGAAAGATCCTGCAAGGACGCCTGATCAGCCGGAATATTATGACTACCTCCCTAACAGCCGCTAGGTTCACTGTTGAGACAGATAATAGATGCGATGCATCTTGGAATGAAAGCAATGAGAACCTGATAGGTCGCTGGAGGGAGTTGGCATCACATCTGCACACACAAGTCAATCTATTCCAGTAACAGATGTTTTCGATCTGGTTCAGATCGAGTTGGGTGACCAGCACCTCAATCGGAGCTCGCCGCTGTGTTCCTCGAACCAGTCCATCACACTCGTCGCCTTGCCACATGGCGCATTATCTTGTTCAAAAATTCCCCGGCCGTCCTCCTGCAAGACTACGAATTCGCAGCCACCAATCTTCACGATGAAGAAAGTATCGGAATTCATCAGACCGTGGAACACTCTGCCACTGTGCCAACGTCAAGTGCCCATGGCCACTTGCCCATTTCAGCCTTAGTTGCCGATGTTGCGGTGCTAATATTGGTGCATTCACGGGTCGTCGGCTGCCGAGGCCCATCGTTGGGAGTGTTCGATGCACTCACTGTGTCTTCAGACACACTTGCACGCTGCCCAGCATTAAAGTCTGATGTTTGTTCCACCACAGTTCGCCACGTGTGCTGTTCCTCTATCATGTTCAGCCTACGAAGCCGACATCTGTAACGAGGGGTGGCTGCCCAACCCCACGACGTCTATATGTCGTTTCACTTCGACGTCATTACTTTTTGAAGACACTCACCACAGCACTCCTCGAACACCCGACCAGTCGTTCAGTTTCCGAAATGTTCGTGGCGAGCGTCCGGGCCATATCAATCTGCCCTCGTTCAAACCCGGTTACGTCGCACTCCTTCCCCATTCTACACACGGACAGCACACTCACTGGTACCACATGCGACGTGTGCGTGTCTGACCAGCAGTCATTCCTCGCCAGGTGACACTGCTATTGCCTGGGTGGGTTTATATCGATAATAGGTCGGTGATCGTAGTGTTGGGGATCATCAGCGTATACTCCGAATACAAACACTGCTTTAATTCCTCTTTCGACACATCTTTAAGGAGAGGTTTACTATCTTTTGGTTCAAAAAATCGTTTCTTTTTAAATTGCATTTTTGGATCCATGAAAGAGTTTAGAATCCACCCCTGAAAAGGTTTTTCCGAATACGGAACGGAAAAGTTTGTTACTCGTGGTTGAACAAAAAAAATGCATCTGCCTGAAATCGGCCTTTTCCACGCATCAGTTTTTTTCGGGAATTTCAACTTCGTAGCCCCGAAATATTATTCTATTTGTTTGTCCATGATTGCAGCTTATAAAGTGATCAAGGAGCTTACGACGTGCTAAGGCGTGGCAATCCGACGGCATTCCATTTCGGTGGAACAGATGAAGAAGGCCATTTGGGCAACGTATTTCCAAAAGTGTTCGACGGATGACCACCCACAACACCGAAATTGTCCGGCTGGGGAAAATAGGTGGTGCAAGTGGCGCATTGCAGGTGCCACTCGATATCTGCAAGAATCTCAACACCACCAGCCGCTCTCCAAAGAAGTTCAAATAGTGATTCACCCGATCTACGAGGCCCTTACAGAGGACGAGTTATTGTACCGGTACTTGGGAGGAAACACACGAAATTCAAATGAAAGTTTGAACGCGTGTGTTTGGAAGTTAGCCCCCAATCATTTGCATTCTGGTGCGAAGACTGTGCAGACTGCGACTTTCTTGGCAGTGAGCAGCTTCAACGAAGGGTGTTCAGCAATTCTGCAGACCACGTCACCCTGGGACTCTATTCGACGCAGTTCGCTAAACATTCGGACGACCACTAGTTCCAAGCGGCCGAAAACCGTTTGTCACCGGCCGTACGAGCGGCTCTGGAGCAGCGCAGGATGACCCAGATCGAGCAGAACGCCCTCTATTAGGGTGAGGAAGGACTAGTTTATGGACTCGGAATAGCAGAATGAACGTACGTATTTATATGTAGTCAAACTTCAAACGCGTTTTTCTCGAAATGACTTTTTTTTAATCGAGCGGAATGGTAACTTCAAATCTACTGAACCGATTAGCATGATTCTTTACATCCGACGAAGCTAACTAAATTGTCTAGGGGTTGTACCAATTTAATTCCGATCCATCAACTACAAATATTTTTATTTGGCTGACGAAGTCGAAAATCGATTAAAAACCCTATTTTTTTCAAATGGCCGCCATTTTGTTTCCTATGGTCCAAATACATCTACATCTACATCTACATTTATACTCCGCAAGCCACCCAACGGTGTGTGGCGGAGGGCACTTTACGCGCCACTGTCATTACCTCCCTTTTCTGTTCCAGTCGCGTATGGTTCGCGGGAAGAACGACTGCCTGAAAGTCTCCGTGCGCGCTCGAATCTCTCTAATCTTACATTCGTGATCTCCTCGGGGGGTATAAGTAGGGGGAAGCAATATATTCGATACCTGATCCAGAAACGCACCCTCTCGAAACCTGGCGAGCAAGCTACACCGCGATGCAGAGCGCCTCTCTTGCAGAGTCTGCCACTTCAGCTTGCTAAACATCTCCGTAACGCTATCACGGTTACCAAGTAACCCTGTGACGAAACGCGCCGCTCTTCTTTGGATCTTCTCTATCTCCTCCGTCAACCTGATCTGGTATGGATCCCACACTGATGAACAATACTCAAGTATAGGCCGAACGAGTGTTTTGTAAGCCACCTCCTTTGTTGATGGACTACATTTTCTAAGGACTCTCCCAATGAATCTCCACCTGGCACCCGCCTTACCAACAATTAACTTTATATGATCATTCCACTTCAAATCGTTCCGCATGCATTCTCCCAGATATTTGACAGAAGTAACTGCTACCAGTGTTTGTTCCGCTACCATATAATCATACAATAAAGGATCCTTCTTTCTATGTATTCGCAATACATTACATTTGTCTATGTTAAGGGTCAGTTGCCACTCCCTGCACCAAGTGCCTTATCACTGCAGATCTTCTGCATTTCGCTACAATTTTCTAATGGTGCAACTTCTCTGTATACTACAGCATCATCCGCGAAAAGCCGCATGGAACTTCCGGCACTATCTACTAGGTCATTTATGTATATTATGAAAAGCAGTGGTCCCATAACACTCCCCTGTGGCACGCCAGAGGTTACTTTAACGTCTGTAGACGTCTCTCCATTGATAACAACATGCTGTGTTCTGTTTGCTAAAAACTCTTCAATGCAGCCACACAGCTGGTCTGATATTCCGTAGGCTCTTACTTTGTTTATCAGGCGACAGTGCGGAACTGTATCGAACGCCTTCCGGAAGTCAAGGAAAATAGCATCTACCTGGGAGCCTGTATCTAATATTTTCTGGGTCCCATGACAAATAAAGCGTGTTGGGTCTCACACGATCGCTGTTTCCGGAATCCATGTTGATTCCTACAGAGTAGATTCTCGGTTTCCAAAAACGACATGATACTGGAGCACAAAACATGTTCTAAAATTCTACAACAGATCGACGTCAGAGATATAGGTCTATAGTTTTGCGCATCTGCTTGACGACTTAAGAGAGGTACAACTCCTAAAGAATCTTATGTACTTCGCTAACGTCAACTCAATTTAGTTTCCAGATGAGCCGGCTCACCTGTGACATACCGCGTGTGGGGATCTGCATCGAAATTTTGTTTAGTTCCGACGGCACTTTCACCGTTGCTCTTCGACATTTCCAGTCGAAAAAATTTCAGTTTGTAGAGGAAATATCAATGACCACTGTGACCACATTTGACATTGATATCTATAACACATCCCAAGAACAAAATTCTCAAAGAACATGCTTTTTTCGTGGCAAAGATAGTAAACGTCCCCTTAAGCAATACCAGAGGAATCCCAATAATCTTGCGTTAAATGAACCAACTGCAATGGCAAGCATTCGGGCACAGACAAGTTATCCACACTTTATTACCGTCGGCGAAATCATATAAAAATCCTGAATTTATCTTTCCTGTCAAGTTTGTGATTATCGGTTTTTGATTTATTTATATTACGTTTTTATTTAGCGGTAGCTTGGTTTAGCTTCGACTTTGAAGTTTATTCATTATCGCTCGCGGTAGAAATTGTAAATGAAACCTGAAGATAGCAGCTACAAAACTGTTACGATTTACGATAACCTAAAAACTAGTGAGACTCTTTAATTTCACTTGTAGAACCTTAGAGCCTGTAACGGTGCACAAGTGAAAGGTGGGTGTCCAACTGATCACGTACGAAATTCACAGAAATCATCACGCGTTAACGCTCTTACCGCTGTACTGGCCGCGTCTCCGTATTCACCAGGGAGCATCCAAAAATAGTTCTCTGAAACTCCTACAGCCGTATTCGGTGTCTACAATATCAGGCAGATCACTTTTGCGTGACAAGAAATACTCTTCACTTTTAAGCTTAAACTACTGTATTGACGTAGCTATTGCATTCGTTTGTTTGCAAAATATCATCAGTTTGACAGAATTAACGTCGCTCAACAGGCACATTAACATCGACATACTATAATAGCTACCGCAACAATAGCCTCAAATTCCGAATCAGACTAACACGATACAGAGCCCGCTGTCTTTCGCGCCAAAATAAGAGTGATGATAATATAATGGTTGCATTCTATTCCGCTGTCACAGAGCATAAGTTAAAGATTTTTCTCTTCGCATCGAAACATGTATATAACGCAACAATAAAAAAAAACATTTATTTAACGGAAAAATTGGCATATTAGAATGATGCCGAAACCTGCAAAAACCCTAAAGAAATCCCAGCTCATACTGATATCGTATTACCTCCAATAGCTGACAAACGTTTTCAAACCATAACTAACAAAATAAAATAGCTTGTAGAAGACAACAGTATCATTTGGGCACATTACACTCAAAAGCCAAGGACACAGGTACACCTGCTTAATACTGTGTAGGGCACCCGCAAGCATGCTGACTAATGTCTGAAGTAGTGCTGGAGGGAACTGACACCATGAATCCTGCAGGGCTGTCCATAAATCCGTAAGACTACGACGGTGTGGAGGAGACCTCTCCAGAACAGCACGTTTCCAAGGCATCCCAGATATGCTCAATAATGTTCATGTCTGGGGCGTTTGGCGACCAGCAAAAGTGTTTAAACTCAGAAGAGTGTTCCTGGAGCCACTCTGCAGCACTCCTGAACGTGTGCGATGTCGCATTGTCCTGGTGCAATTGCCCAAGTGCGTTGGAATGCACAATGGACATGAATGGATGCAGGTGATCAGACAGGATACTTACGTACGTGTCACATGTCAGAGTCATATCTAGACATCAGGGGTCCCATATCACTCCACCTGCACACGCCCCACACCATTACAGATCTTCCACCATCTTCAACAGTCCCCTGCTGACATGCAGGGTCCATGGATTCATGATGTTGTCTCCAGACTCGAACGTGTCCATCTGCTCAATACCATTTGAAACGTGACTCGTACGACCAGGCAACATGTTTCCCGTCATCAACAGTCCATTGAAATCTGCAGCAATTTTCGCAAGGGTTGCACTTCTGTCATGCTGAACAATTCTACTCAGTGGTCGTTGGTGCCGTCTTGCAGGATCTTTTTCCGGCCGCAGCGATGTCGATTACCGGATTCCTTATATTCACGGTACACTCGTGAAATGATTGTACGGAAAAATCCCTGCTTCATCGCTACTTCGGATATGCTGTGTCTCAACGCTCGTGCGCCGAATATAATGCCAAGTGCAAAGTCACTAATATCGTGATAACCTGCCATTGTAGCAATAATAACCGATCTAACAACTGCGCCAGACACTTGTCCTATATAGGTGTTGCCGACTGCAGTGCAGTATTCTGCTCCAGTTTCTTTGGCGCTTCACTGTAGAATGATTTCTAAATCTGGAAAACCCAAAAGCAACCCCATTTCATACTGACGTCTTATTACTCCCAATAACTGACAAACCTTTTGAAGCAATAACTATCAGGCAACAAGAGCTTACAGGAGAGAACAGCACTATACCATATGAAGAAGTTCACTTCAGAAACAGTCACCGCTAATCCACTATTAAGAGTAACTAACAAAGCAGGACAAGCCTGCAACTTAGCAGATGTGACAGCTGCCTTCCGTATAGACATGGAAATCTCCATTGACAAGGTATAGCATACGACTTCATACCTGAAATAGTACAATTAAGAGGTAACCTCATTGGAAATAGATGGGTAGTAGTTCAGGCTCAAAAATCATCGTATTTCATAAATCGGGAGTCCCCCAGGGTCCCCTCATCACCCCGTTGTTATAAACGACATCTGAAGCTCACATCCCAAGACCCAGGTGATGCAATAAAGATATTGCTTACTGGTGACATGGGGCCGGCTACAGTGCAGTCAGTGAAGAAACAAATTCGAAACATGATTCGGTAAACCAAGCGAGATGGCGCAGTGGTTAGCACACTTAACTCGCATTCCGGAGGGCGACGGTTCAATCCCGCGTCCGGCCATCCTGATTTAGGTTTTCCATGATTTCCCTAAATCGCTCCAGGCAAATGCCAGGATGGTTCCTTTGAAAGGACACGGCCGACTTCCTTCCCAGTCCTTCCCTAATCCAATGAGACCGATGACCTAGCTGTTTGGCCTCTTTCCCCAAACAACCGAACCCAACCCATGATTCGGTAAATGGAGAATCCAACAAAAAGTCAACTTATCCTATTCGCAAATGAAAAACTTACTAATTACCAGCAGCAGGTCCCCAAAAAACTCAACGTTCGACTTTGCGAACAAAAAATTAATGCTTCAAAAATGGTTCAAATTGCTCTGAGCACTATTGCGCTTAACATCTGAGGTCACCAGTCCCCTAGAACTTAGAACTACTTAAACCTAACTAACCTAGGGACATCACACACATCCATGCCCGAGGCAGGATTCGAACCTGCGACCGTAGCGGTTTCGCGGTTGCAGACTGAAGCGCCTAGAACCGCTCGGCCACACCGGCCAGCTCACGCCTGATATACCCGCAGCAAACACTTTACACATTACTATCTTGCACTAGTTATATGTATCACCTTTAGAAGGAATCGCCTTATCAGATCGCTGTTCAATTAGGAACTGCCCGATTCCTCGGCGTGGCGCTGCTTAAATAGTTCTCGAATGATGGCGCTGGATCTAGAAGGTGTTTGCATCGTCGACACGGGATACGCAACATGCAGCGCATTATGTGAGACGACCTTGTTAAGATAAACTTGTTGACGTAAATAAAACTAACTGAGACTGCATTTACATGTTGCGCTAGCAGATGGAGTTACTTCAGTGCTTGAGCCAAGCTCGTTACAGAATTTTTCAAAATTGGGACAAAAATTGGGTATCGTCGGGATGTCGGGACAAGAAGGTTCATATCGGTGATGGTCCCGATACATCGCATATCGGGATGGATGACAACAACCTTAGGTAGGGGTCATGCACAGCCGGGCTGCGAGCTGTGATGTCACTGTGGATCCAGCCCGCCTCCCCCACCACACCACACTGCACTGAAGATAATAAGCACACAGCGCGCATATGTTTAGCTCATACTCAGGTATGAATGTAATCGAGATTTTCCAAATTTTGGTATATTATTATAATTATTACTATCATAAAATTTACATTAGTTACAGTATCTTTTTCTATAGTTGATGAAATGCTAGAGTAAAGCTTCCAAAGGATGTCAACCTGTTTCACCGTCTCGGATGGGATTGCTTTTTTACCTGTGGGAAGACGCTCACAAAACCTAAGGCCACATAGCCCTGTAGTATGGAGAAACCTCCTATGTCAGTCTAAACTCTTTAACTGTATTGACAGGCTCTCTGGAAAATTATGATACAACTTTTTTTACTTTCTTCGTTTCCTGTCTTTGTTCAGTTTCAGTTTGAAGTTTTTTTCTTGCTGATAGCACTCATTCTAATGAAAGTGCGTGTCCATATGAAACACATTAAAACAAAGAGAAATCTTTGGAAGAAGGGCAATGTGAAGTTGCAACCTTTGGAATATCTTCAAATGACGAATAGTACACAGAAATTTCACAATCATTTATTGTTGGCAGTCAGAAATAGAGCCCTGAATCACTTTTTGAACAAGTTTTCGTTTGAGTTACTCATCACTAAATCGACAGATACCATGCTGCAAATCTCAGTTCTTTTGCATAACGTTTTTTACTTCTGTTTCTATAATTTCTAATTGTTGGCATACGCAAATGTTTTTGCATTCACAACAGTTTTTGTTTTCACAGTTATCGTTTAGTCTAGTAATAATTTCTTCATTACTTGGTAATCTACTTACCTGTAAAAAATATCTTCTACTGTTTTACCTTGGCTTCGTTTTTGTGCCCAAATACTTCAAATATTATTTGGCTCGTTACTACTCTCTGAATCAGTACCGAAGTGTGCTGGATTTTGAGTTGCAACAGCATCAATCTTCAACTTGCGATTCGAACAAATATTCAAATGCCTTTCATAATACTAATCAGTAAAAGCACTGAGCAGATATGAGCATTCTCAACTGTGGCATAACTCTACACTCTGTCGCCAGTCAGTAATGACACTTCACAGTGCCGGAAACACTCTTGTTTTTGCTCATAAACGCAATTACAACAGAATACGCTCTGGCAACTGCGAGCTACTGAGCGCTGGTTGGGTTCACTCTGACGCCAGTGGCGCAGCTCACTATTGCGCATGCAGCTCGTCACCCCTACTGCGTCTTCTGGTATCTGCGGTCAACGCCTTTCATCTACTCGAACCATCACCCTAGCATCGAGCTCCGGCTATCGCGCCAGACTTACGATGCTGGTAGCAGTTGCCGGCACGGGAGCCGGACTGGCACAGCCGGCACCCATGTGCACTGCGAGCGACCTCTGCTCGTGATGGCCGAAATCTGATGTATTGAACCAGCTGCAGGGGAGCATGCCAACACAGTGCCAGGTACACTGACCAGCCGCAACATTACGACCACCGACCCACTGTGGATATAAACCCGTCCAGGCGACGGGAACATCACCTAGCGAAGAATTATTGCTAGTCAGACACACGTATGGAGTGAGTGTGTTTTCTGTGTGTAGAATAAGGAAGACACACAATGTGTCTGAGCTTGACCAAGGTCAGACTGTGAAAGACTCGGCACGAGCATTTTGGAAACTGCACACCTTGTCGGGTGTTCGTCAGATGTTAAAGCTGGGCAGAGTACAGGTGTGTCTCAACACACAGTGCATCAAACACTCCCAACGATGGACCTCCACAGCTGACGAACCCTGCATGTGCCAATGTTAATGATTGAAATGGGTGCACGACCACCTGCACTGGATGTTGACGCATGGTCAGAGCATTGCACGGTATGATGAATGCTGATATCTTCTTCACTTTACCAATAGGAGAGGGCAGATTCTGTCAGCTTCCAGTGGAACAGCTCCTCGACATCTGTACTGTGGGATAAAGATAAACTGGCGACGGCTCCATTATGCTCTGGGGAGAATTGTTATGGGAATCAATGGGTTCAGTGGAGCTTGCACAAGGCACCATGGCGCCCAAGGAGTATCGTACACTGCATGCAGACTTATGCCCCTTCATGACGATCATGGCCAGGAGTATGTTGGGAGTCATTCGAGGAACACTATGACGAGTTCCAATTGATGTGGTCGCCCCCCCCCCCCCCCAACTTGCTTGAACTCGATCGAACACATCTAGGATGCGATTGAATGTGGCGATAGCGCCCAGCGTTCACCTCCCCAGGATTACGTGAATTAGGTAATTTGTGTGCACATGTGTGCCCCACTGCTTCTACACGCCCAAGTGTCGCAGCTGTTATCCATGCCAGAGGTGGACATACAAACTATTAGAGAGGTGGTCATAATGTTTAGGCTGATCAGTCTAGCTTCCATATTTAATCACATCGTTTGCATTTTGGTTTCACTAATAGGGGACAGTGTCAGTACACGATGTTGCTTCATACTACCATAATTTGCTGTTATTGTATATTGTGACTGATCCTTAAGAGAAATTTTTCTATTGGGCTTTTTCCTTATAATACGTTGCTGCTTTTCACAGTAAGGTACTCTCCATACATGGTCTACTACACTGAAGAACCAAAGGACCTGGTATACCTGCCTAACAACGTGAAGGGCCACCACGAGCATTCAGGAGTGCCAGAATACGACGTGGCAATGACATGACTAATGTCTGAAATAGTGCTGGATGGAACTGACACAGTGTATCCTGTAGGGCTGTCCATAATTCCATATGAGAATGGGGGGAGGGGGGAGAGATCTCTTCTGAACAGTATGTTGCAAGACATCCCAGATATGGTCAATATTATTCATGTCTGGGGTGTCTGGTGGCGAGCGGAAGTGTTTAAATTCAGAAGAGTGTTCCTGGAGCAAATATTACCGATGTGTGAGGTGTCGCATTGTCCTGTTGGAATTGCCCAAGTCGTTCGGAATACACAGTGGACATGAATGGATACAGGTAATCAGACAGGATGCTTACATAAGTGTCACCTGTCAGAGTCATATCTAGACGTATCAGGGATCCCATATCACTCCAACTGCACATGCCTCACACATTACACAGCCTTCACCAGCTTGAACAGTCCCATGTCAACCAGCAGGGCCTTGGATTAATGACGTCTCCATACCCGTACACGTCGATACAATTTGAAACGAGACGCGTATAACCACACAACATGTTTCCAGTCATCAACAGTGGAATTTCGATGTTGTGTGGCCCAGATGACATGTAAAACCATCTGTCATGCAGTCATCATGGTTACACGAGAAGACCTTCGGCTCCAAAAGCCCATATCGATTGAATGGTTTGCACGTTGACACTTGTTGCTGGCCCAGCATTGAAATGTGCAGTAATTTGCGGATGGGTTGCACTTCTGTCACGAACGATTCTCTTTAGTCGTCATGGGTCCCGTTCTAGCAGGATATTTTTCCGGCCGCAGCGATGTCGGAGATCTGATGTTTTACTGGATTCCTGATATTCACAGTACACTTGTGATATGGTCGTACAGGAAAATTCCCACTTCATCACCACCTCGGAGATGCTGTGTCCCATTGCTCGTGCGCCGACCACTACATCACGTCCCAAATCACTTAAATCCTGGTAACTTGCCATTGTAGCAGCAGTAACCGGTCTAACAACTGCGCCAGGCACTTGTTGCCTTGTATTGGCATTGCCGACTGCAGCGCCGTATTCGGTCTATTTACATTTCTCTCTATTCGAATATGCATGCCTATACCAGTTTCTTTGGCACTTCAGTATAACACGACGAGATGGGTCAGTCGCACTACCGAGACCAGCCCTGAGAAGATCGACACCTCATCCAAATGGCATTGCAGGACAGATATGCGTCCTTGCCTCTGACGCAAAGGTGGAACAGTGTAACATATCGTACGCTATCGGGAGTGACAGCCCGTCGCCGTTTATTTCGACATTGGTTATGTGCGCATCATGACTTCGCTGCCTGTGTGTGACGAATGTGCAGAAACAACCCTGAGACGAGTTTTGTATGGAACGGCGTCACTGGAGACTGGATTGGACTCAGATAGTGTTTTTGGACGAATCCAGGTTCTGCTTGTTTGAGTATGATTGGCCGCATTTTGGTTCGCTACAGACAGGGGGAGGATCACTGTGAATGCATTCGCACAATACATAGAGAGCCCACTCGAGACCTTATGGTGTGGAGGGCTACTGTGTACAGTGACAAATCACTATTGGTGTGTGTCCGTGGCACTGTAACCCTTGTGACTGACGTGAATTACGTAGCCATACCCTCTCTGCACAACAGTCCAGACTCCATTTTTCAGCCAGACAATGCACGACCACATGTTACTGGAGGAAATGTGCCTTCGTGGTGTCACAGGAGGTCAACCTTTTGGTCTAGCTCGCGAGATTACCAGTCGCCCATCGAAAATGTGTGGAATATGGTAGCCGGCCACTGTGGCTGAGCGGTTCTAGGCACTTCAATCTGGAACCGCGCGACCGCTACGGTCGCAAGTTCGAATCCTTCCACGGGCATGAATGTGTGTGATGTCCTTAGGTTAGTTAGGTTTAAGTAGTTTTAAGTTCTAGTGGACTGATGACCTCAGATGTTAGGTCCCATAGTGCTGAGAGCCATTTGAACCATTTTTTGGGGATATGCTGCAATGCCAACCACCACAGACGAACCAGGTGAATGCAGCATGGATGGCTATACCACAGGACCCTATTTGCGCCATATACATGTTGATGCCATCACGCATGGAACAAGTTATCAGTGCCCATGGTGGATACATGCTGAACTGAGGATACTAAAATGCTAATCATTTCTACAGACCATAATATGTACATGTCCTGGGAATACCAACGTTCTGTCTCTAGTCGTTCGACGTGTCTGCTGTTTTTTCTGAACATGAGTGTAAATAAATTGTAATGTCCCTGGATTATAGTCCACGCCAGAGAGGAGGATTCATCACTGACCAAGGCTCTGCTCTTCGAATTAGGAGAAATGTTTCTTCGATTTCAACATCAGTATAATCGACCCCACATTTTACTAAACTGTACGGATTCTATACATGGGTATCGTTCATGCCTTTGGTGTTTCTTATGGTAAAACGCATAGTACAGATTAGTGCAAGCAATATCTCTTAATAAGTGAAGAAAAAATATATTTGTTATTGTTCAGCATGTAAAGAAGAATCAGATGCCCTGTTACGTTAAATGATTACTCTGTCTATATTGGGAAACAATATAATGTCTATGAATTCAAGCTGAGATTTCTTCAGTCAAAATACATGTTTATAGAAAAAAGGAAAATTTTTCTCTTGAAACCTACCTGTGCACTTAGTTCTTGCTTTATTTTTTGGCACATCATCTTGGTAACTACCACCATCCTTATCAATGAGAATAACTCTGGTTTCATAAACTTTCCCAGGGAATAACCCCATGATTTCAAATTCGGTCACGATTCCAAGTTCGGTTTCATTAGGAATTAATCTTGGAGATAACTTTGACCAAACATTTTGTTCCTCTTCCTGCAAGAAGAATAATATAAAATTTCTAAGTCAAGACTTATACAGTGCAAATTAATTTCGTTCACACTTCAAATTCAGAGTTTCAAATGCTTATTGCGCTTACTCGTGTCATCATTGTATATTTGGCCATGATGACAGAAAAATGTCTACTTAGCTGGCAATATGATTACATCTGCATCCACATCTACATGGTTACTCTGCAATTCACAGTGAAGTGCCTGGCAGAGGGTTAATCGAACCATATTCAAGCTACTTCTCTACCGTTTCACTCCCTAACAATGCCTCTGAAAACCAACGCATATATCTTTCCGTGCGAGCTCTGATTGCTCTTACTTTATTATGATTATCGTTCCTCCTTATGTAGATGGTGACAACTAACCATTTTCTGACTCTGGAGACAAAGATGGTGATTGAAATTTCATGAGAAGGTCCTACCGCAGCGAAGAACGCCTCTTGTTTTAATGACTGCCACCCCAATTCCTGTGTCATATCCGTGGCACTCTGTTTCGCGTTAACACAAAACGTGCTGCCCTGCATTTAACTTTCTCGATGTCCTTCGTCAATATTATATGATGGCGATCTCACAGTACACAGCGATACTCCAGATGGTCGACAAGCGTAATGTAAACCATCTCTTTAGTAGATCTATTAAGTGTTCGAAGTGTTCTGCCAATGTATCACAGTCTTTGGTTTTGCTGCCCCAACACATTAACTATGTGATCGTTCCAATTCAAGTTGTTCATAATTGTAACACCTAAGTATTTAGTTGAGTTTACAGCCTTTAGATTTGTGTTATTTATCGTGTAACCAAAATTTAGCGGATTCCTTTTACTAGTCGTATGGATGTCTTCACACTTTTCATTCTTTAAAGTCAAACGCCACACCGGGCAAGATGGAGCAGTGGTCAGCACACTGGACTCGCTTTCGGGAGGACGACAGTTCAGACCCGCGTCAAACCATCCTGGTTTAGGTTTTTCGTGATTTACCTTCATCGCTTCAGGCAAGTGCATGGATGGTACCTCTAACAGGGCATGGCCGACTTCCTTCCCCATCCTTTCTTCATCCGATGGGGGCGATGACCTCGCTGTCTGGCCCCCTCCCCCCAAAATCAACCAACCAACCAACGAAATACCACTTTCTGCAAAATACTGACATTTTGTATAAACCATTTTGATCATCTGATGACTTTAGAAGACTGTAAATGCCAGCCAGCATTGTCTGCAAACAATCTAAGAAGGCTGCTGAGGTTGTGGCCTAAATCGCTTGTGTAAATAAGGAACGTTAATGGAGACCTGTAACACTTCCTTGGGGAACGCCTGATATTACTTCCGTTTTATTCGGTGGCTTTCAGTTATGACGAAATGTGACCTTTCTGACAGGAAATCACGAATCCAGTTTCCAACTGAGACGATACTCCATTGGAAACTGATCTGATTAGAAGTCGCTTGTGTGGAACGCTGTGAAAGTTGCACTCAAAACAAGATCATTCAACAAAGTACCAACACAACTCGGATGTAAAGAAATATAAAAAAATTATCATCAGTGACTGGTAGTGTGAAGCAGTTGTTTGTGAAGGTAAATTTAATGTATTCTTTAAAATGGTATATGTCAAGAGGGATAGAAGGTAATAGTCCAATGATCAGCGCTGTTTTGGCCCAACAGTCTTTAATGAATACCACTTGTCGAATGTGTAGTGACACTGTTCAATAATTACGTTTATTTCAGTCCAAATAATAAAAGAAGAAATAAGTACCTCAATGAAATTGTAGCTGGAGGCTGCTTTTTGTAAATTGAGAGGAAAACCAGTAGGTAGATACACAAGCAATTTAATTCCTTAATAAAAGTCTTGGAGCGTTTGTAACGCAACATACAACCAATATGTGTGGAGGTAAATTTTAAACAAATGTGACAAAATAGGCTATTTATCTCATACAGAATTACAATGAGCCAGGAAGAAAGATCTTCGAATAACCCAGGACGGTGGTAATAACGATGAGTTGCTCCAAATCGCTTTGCTTCTTTGCCACCTGATAAAGATCAATACAGCAGACAATCACAGACACCAGCAGGTGTCCTACAGGCGGGCCATTATGGTTCAAGAGATCTTTCTCGAACTTAGGGGCCTGTTGATGGTACGAGTACACAAACGCATCCATATGAGGCACAGCTTTGTTAATGCTGTGGTCCTTAGTCCTGAGACGGGTTTGATGCAGCTCTCCATGCTACTCTATCCTGTGCAAGCTTCTCCATCTCCAAGTAACTACGGCGACCTACATCCTTCTCAATCTGCTTAGTGTGTTCGTCTCTTGGTCTCCCTCTACGATTTGTACCCTCCACGCTGCCATCCAATACTAAATTGGTGATCACATGATGCCTCAGAACATGTCCTACCAACCGATCCACTCTTCTCGTCAAGCTGTGGCACAAATGTCTCCCCAATTCTTTTACCACCTCATTAGTTACATAATCTACTCATCTAAACTTTAACGTTCTTCTGTAGCACCACATAATCGAAAGCTTCTATTCTCTTCTTGTCTAAACAAACCATTGTCAATGTTTCACATTTATACATGACCACATCGCATAAAAATACCTTCAGAAAAGACTTCCTGACACTTAAATCTACACTCGATGTTAACAAATTTCTCTTCTACAGAAACGCTTTCCTTACCATGGCCAGTCCACATTTTATATCCTCTCTACTTCGGCCAACATAAGTTATTTTGCTCCCCAAATAGCAAAACCTATCTACTGCTTTAAATGACTCACTTCATTATGTAATTCCCTCAGCATCACCTGTTTCAATTCCACTACATTCCATTATTCCAGTTTTGCTTTTTTTGATGTTCATCTTATATTCTGCTTTCAAGACACTGTCCATTTCGTTCAACTGCTCTTCCAGGTCCTTTGCTGTCTCTGACAAAATTACAATGAATGTTATCGGCAAACTTCAAAGTTTTTATTTCTTCTCCATGGATTTTAATTCCTACACCGAATTTATCTTTTGTTTCCTTTACTGCTTGTTGAATATACAGACTGAATAACACCGGGGATAGGTTGCAACCCTTCCTCACTCCTTTCTCAACTACTGCTTCCCGTTCATGCCTTTTCACTATTAACACTGCCATAGCCTTTCGCCCCTTGTATTTGACCCCTGCCACAGTCAGAATTTCATAGAGAGTATTCCATTAAACATTGTCAAAAGCTTTCTCTGAGTCTACAAATGTTAGCTTTATAGTCAGTACATACCGCTATTTTATGACGCACAGCAAAAACACGAATTTCTTAAGCATCCTGTGTACAATGCATGATTCGTTTTCTGAAACGGTTTAGAGGTGTTCGGATTTTTCTGTTACATGTGCCTCAGATTTTTTTTCTTTTTTTTAACTTTCACTTCGCTTCTGAAAATTCGTTGTCTCTCGCATGCTCTTTACTGTCAGTCAATTAATAAAGTGGCAAATTTAGGTTGGGTAGATTAACAGCATACTTTCAACAAATTCTCTCTTACTGTTTTTGAAAGCTTTCTGACCTCTGTAAGTATGCTGTGTTTTTATATCTTAGGTTTGTGCCAATTATGGCACTGTTATTGAAGATTGGCACTACAGTGTCGGTACAAGGTCTTTACCTGACCGGAGCGTTAACAGAGAGAGTGTGTTGTCATGTCGGACGTTGTGTGTATGCCTGGTGGGCAAAGCATTGCTTTCGTACTGTTAGTTGTGGCACACACTGGCTGGCGAAGACTGTGAACTGGGACGCGACCAGTAAAGTGAAGATTTGAACACTCGCCTTGTATGGTGTCTGTTTACAGCTTGTGAAGGTTGCTGCAAGTGGCATGAAATTCTGTGCTGCTCCGTATGGAATCCAGGCCACCGCTGCCTTCCAGGAATCCTTGGAACAGTTCGCAGTCTTGTGTGAATGTATGGGTAAGGAAGGTGAGCTGCCAGACTGATATGTAAATAGCAGTGGTACTAAGGCTGTCCGGCTCTCCATACATGGCAACAGAAACAGGAAGTTGCAGTGGGCCAGCTAAGTTACCTGCTCGTTCCGTAATTGTTCTTTGTTATGGTTATTTGCAATGGGTTAATCCAATACTCGGTTTGAAATATGACATGTTTTGAGTGTTATCTTAGCTGAGACAGGAAGTACTGACTGTTGACTGACAGTAGATTAACTGGTTAAACCAAATGTTGTTATGAGTGATGAAGTATTGTTTAGACAAAAGAAAGTTTGTTGACCGGAGCCAGCTAGTGGTTGGTGTTAGTTAGCAATACAACCGTCAATTTTAATTTGGCCATCTTAATAAAAGCTGTTAGAATAGTTTTGATTCAGCAATTAGTTTTAAAAATTGTAAATATTTCGTTATGGTAACTGATTTTGTTTTAGTCAATGAGGGATTGCTTTAATTGTACAAAAGACTATTAAGGTCGGCTGTTTAGGAAAGTCAGCGAGGAGAAGGCGTTAGTTAATGATGCAGTTGTAGTTTATTGATGATGATCTTTATACTAAAAGAAGATTTTCCTTCAGGGTTTCCACTTTGAAGGTTTTTAAATTCGTTATGATTATGTGGCCGCGCGGGATTAACTGACCTATCTCAGGCGCTGCAGTCATGGACTGTGCGGCTGGTCCTGGCGGAGGTTCGAGTCCTCCCTCGGACATAGGTGTGTGTGTTTGTCCGTAGGATAATTTAGATTAAGTAGTGTGTAAGCTTAGGGACTGATGACCTAAGCAGTTAAATCCAATAATATTTCACACACATTTGAACTTTTTTTTATTATAAGTGTTTATTAAATTATATTATAACGATCAAAATAATTTGGTGAAACTTGCCCCAATCAACCTGCAAGAGCAAGGAAAATTTGACAAATGAGAACCATTAATTGTTTGTCTTTATACAGTTTCCTATAAAGCTCACAAAACTTGAAAAATAGTTTGAGCTCATTTTTATCTTCAGTAATAGGAGAGTTCCTGATAGCTTCTATCTTGGTTAGTGATCTTATCCTCTTAATAGTAACATAGCAATCAGAGCTAACACGGAAATATTATGTGTTCGTTTTACGTATGTGCTGTTCCAGAGTGGAACTGTAGAGAAGTAGCTTAAAGGTGGTTCGATAAACCTTCTACCAGGCACATAATTATGAACTGCAGAGTAATGACGTAGATGTAGATGAGTGTGTTGATGTCCTTGAAAGATTGAGTGACGTCATACAGGCACAACATACAATACCTAGGTTTTATGAATCTAGAACTTTATGCTGATGTTGCTACCATGTTCTCAAAATACTCTTCAATCTGAATAGAGTTTGGCAGTAGTAGTAACGCCCAAGTAAATGTGATATTTGGTTCGGTGCCCAGGCACTGCCATTGGTACAGTAACCACAAGAGCCCCATCATCTGGTACTCATTTTTATTGTTCCTTTGCCAATGTATAGGACAAATAATTCTTCTGTTAGTGACTTGATGTAATGCAGTACTTGGTGCAGCCCTTTGTACACTCATGAGTCAGTCCTACTAGAAAATTGGCAGTGCGTAATAGGAGTTGCTGGTAGTTGTCCATCTGGTGAAATGGACCTTGTAAATTCCTGCGGTGTCTATGCAGGGAGTGACAGCCCTAGCCGAGGAGCCCATAAATCCATTTATCTGTTTAAATATTTCAAGAACAGATACGAAGCCCTATGATGAATCCTACATTGCATTACCAGTTGCACAGCTCAGTCGTCTGTTTCTTATGCAGGAAATGAACACTTACTTCAAAGATTCTGCAAGACAGTCAGCAATAAAAAAATTCAAAAATATTTCAAACAATTATTATGTGTTTCATTAAGAAAATTACTGGAATTGAAAACCAACAAATACAGAAAACTTGTATCTTCTCATGTGAAATACAAATTCAAAATTATAAATTTATCATTCACATGTATAAATAAAATACAGATAAAACTGGCTCCCGTTCAACAAGAAATTAGTGTACTGTATAAAAAAGCATCACATTACTTTTCAAGCAGACAAGAGACCATATAATTAAACAAATAGTCCTACATTAACACTAACAATATTATGAAAAGTATAGATGCTACTCACCATATTGCAGAGATGCTGAGTCACAGATAGCTTTCGGTTAACAAGGCCTTTGTCGAAAATAGACAAAACACACCCACACCCACACACAGACACACACACACACACACACACACACACACACACACACACACACACACACACAGGGAGAGAGAGAGAGAGAGAGATACAAATGGAACTTATACACGCATGACCACAGTCTCCAGCAGTTGAAGCCAGACTGTACTGTAAACAAATACATACCAGTATAATATAGTTGACCTGTGTCTGATATAGAGGTTTTGTAATAATTTTCTCCTATTATTATCAATTACTGTTCTTATTTAGAAATTATATTGATTCTACATGGATGATGAAGTAAGATGTTGACACTGAAGAACATAAATATTCAGGATATACATGTTCCAATCAATAAGTAGAAAATTCAGAGCCTAAAGAGGGGTCTGACAAGGAGCTTACATATCACAAAAGTTATTTAGAGCACTCCAAGAGAAAGCTATCTATCTCAGCATTGGGAAATTCAGGAAGAAATTGCATTAGTGGAACGTAACTCAACCAACTTCACTTCGTCTTTACTATAGACAAACTTCAGCAACAAATTAAAAAACATTGAATGAACAACTTCATACTAATTACAACCAGAACAAAATAATGTGCAATCAACACAACAAGAAGAAAACCATACAAACTTGCGATAAAGTCATAGAACAAGTTTATCAACTTTTGTACTTTGAGGAATGACATGATACACAGAAAAAGAAATAAATGGTGGGAGATAATCGACTGGGAATGCTTTTAATAAATGAAACAAAATAGAAAACTAACAAAATAATGTGTCTGAAAAAGTAAGGCTACACACTGAGCTGCCATTTCTGACTTACAGTAATGTGACACGGACTTTTCATCTCAAAACTGTTCATGAGCTGAGGGAAGTTTAAGAAACAGTGTGGAGAAGCCTCTCAAATATTTTCAGCAAGGAGAGACAGGAAAACAAACACATAGGTCTGGGAAAAAACTGAGTTCTGAATAACTAATTATGATGACAGTGAAAATGAAACAGTGATAGAGAAGACATGGCATAAAATCGGATGAACAGAAACAATTTGATGAAGAGAAACGAAACTTCCATAAGAGTACCATGCTATAGTGACAGAAGACAAATGGGAATATCATTGAATGTTTTTTGTGTTTAAGTTGGTAATGAAGTAATATAATATGAAAATGGATTTCAAAGTTAGCAACACTGACAGTAAATGTTTTGTTCACTCTATGACAAACAACAGACATGGTGTGAAATTTGCTTATTTGTAACTTTATTTATAATTGCCAATAAAATAGTGTTTTTTAGCTAAACTACATGATAAGCAAGTTTGCTGCCCCATGTCACTAACTAAAAGTTCACTATTTACGTATAAGTTAAAGTAACTTGCATTTTTGGTAATTTGAAATGAAGTGTAGTGCTTCGGAATTTGGGGGATTGGGGGGATGCAGGGGGGGGGGGGAGTGCAGGTGAATAGAAACAGTAATCGTCAGCCTTTCTCCTTTCTTCATAAGAAGACCAAGAATTGGGTGGAAACGAAGAACCACATGCCACTGTCCTCAGCCCAAGAGCTTATGCTGTGATTGAAGTATGTGAAAGTAAAATCGTTATTTACAGCCCACAGGTTATGTTTCTGTTGCTTTCTGAAAACACAAGGATGATTAAACATGTTTATTTCAAGAGCAAATGAGTCACTTTTTAGTCATGGAGGTATTGTTTGAAAGCTGCTCGTTACTTCTTATAATACAACTTGTAGCTTCAAAGACATAGTTCTCTAACTTGATGTCAGTGACTTCATGTACTAACAAACAAACCAAGATTGTTGTTGTTGTTGTGGTCTTCAGTCCTGAGACTGGTTTGATGCAGCTCTCCATGCTACTCTATCCTGTGCAAGCTTCTTCATCACCCAGTACCTACTGCAGCCTACATCCTTCTGAATCTGCTTTGTGTATTCATCTCTTGGTCTCCCTCTACGATTTTTACCCTCCACTCTTCCCTCCAGTACTAAATTGGTGATCCCTTAATGCCTCAGAACATATCCTACCAACCGATCCCTTCTTCTAGTCAAGTTGTGCCACAAACTCCTCTTCTCCCCAATATTATTCAATACCTCATCATTAGTTATGTGATCTACCCTTCTAATCTTCAGCATTCTTCTGTAGCACCTCAATTAGAAAGCTTCTATTCTCTTCTTGTCTAAACTATTTATCGTCCAAATTTCACTTCCATACATGGCTACACTCCATACAAATACTTTCAGAAACGACTTCATGACACTTAAATCTATAATCGGTGTTAACAAATTTCTCTTCTTCAGAAACGCTTTCCTTGCCATTGAAAGTCTATATATTTTATATCCCCTCTACTTCGACCATGATCAGTTATTTTACTCTCCAAATAGCAAAACTCCTTTACTCCTTTAAGCGTCTCATTTCCTAGTCTAATTCCAGCAGCATCACCCGATTTAGTTCGACTACATTCCATTATCCTCGTTTTGCTTCTGTTGATTTTCATCATATATCGTCCTTCTAAGACACTGTCCATTCCGTTCAACTGCTCTTCCAGGTCCTTTGCTGTGTCTGACAGAATTACAATGTCATTGGGTAACCTCAAAGTTTTTATTTCTTCTCCAATGATTTTAATACCTACTCATAAATTTTCTTTTGTTTCCTTTACTGCTTGCTCAATATACAGATTGAATAGCATCGGGGATAAGCTACAACGCTGTCTGACTCCCTTCCCAACCACTACTTCCCTTTCATGCCCCTCGACTCTAATAACTGCCACCTGTATTCTGTACAAACTGTAAATAGCCTTTCGCTACCTGTATTTTACCCCTGCCACCTTCAGAATTTGAAAGAGAGTGTTCCAGTCAACATTGTCAAAAGCTTTCTCTAAGTCTACAAATGCTAGAAACGTAGGTTTCTCTTTCCTTAATCTTTCTTCTAAAATAAGTCGTAGGGTCAGTATTGCCTCATGTGTTTCAACATTTCTACTGAATCCAAACTGATCTTCCCCAAGGTAGGCTTCTACCAGTTTTTCCATCCGTCTATAAAGAATTCGCGTAAGTATTTTGCAGCTGTCACTTATTAAACTGATAGTTCGGTAATCTTTACATCTATCAACACCTGCTTTCTATTGGATTGGAATTATTACATTCTTCTTAAAGTCTGAGGGAATTTCGCCTGTCTCATACATCTTGCTCACCAGATGGTAGAGTTTTGTCAGGACTGGCTCTCCCAAAGCTGTCAGTAGTTGTAATGGAATGTTGTCTACTCCCAGGTTCTTGTTTCGACTTAGGTCTTTCAGTGCTCTGTCAAACTCTTCACGCAGTATCATATCTCCCGTTTCATCTTCATCTACCTCCTCTTCCATTTCCATAACATTGTCCTCAAGAACATCTCCCCTGTATAGACCGTCTATATACTCCTTCCACCTTTCTGCTTTCCCTTCTTTGCTTAGAACTGGGTTTCCATCTGAGCTCTTGATATTCATGCAAGTGGTTCTCTTTTCTCCAAAGGTCTCTCTAATTTTCTTGTAGGCAGTATCTATCTTACCTCTAGTGAGATAAGCCTCTATATCCTTACATTTGTCCTTTAGCCTTCGCTGCATAGCCATTTTGCACTTCCTGTCGATCTCATTTTTGAGATGTTTGTATTCCTTTTTGTCTGCTTCACTTACTGCATTTTTGTATTTTCTCCTTTCATCAATTAAATTCAGTATCTCTTCTGTTACCCAAGGATTTCTACTAGCCCTCGTCTTTTCACCTACTTGATCCTCTTCTGCTGCCTCCACTATTTCATTCGTCAAAGCAACCCATTCTTCTTCTACTGTATTTCTTTCCCCCATTCCTGTCAATTGCTCCCTTATGCTCTCCCTGAAACTGTGTACAACCTCTGGTTCTTTCAGTTTAACCAGGTCCCATCTCCTTAAATTCCCACCTTTATGCAGTTTCTTCAGTTCTAATCTACAGTTCATAACCAAATAACCAATAGATTGTGGTCAGAGTCCACATCTGCCCCTGGAAATGTCTTACAATTTGAAATCTGGTTCCTAAATCTCTGTCTTACCATTATATAATCTATCTGAAACATTTTAGTATCTCCAGGGTTCTTCTGTGTATACAACCTTTTTTCATGATTCTTGAACCAAGTGTTAACCACGGTTAAGGTAACACATAGTTCTTAAACATGATGTCAGCCACTTCGTGTATTAATAAACAAATCAAGGTTACAAATTAAATATTACAGTGAAGTAAACCGTGCGGTATTAGCCGAGCGGTCTCAGGCGCTGCAGTCATGGACTGTGCGGCTGGTCTCGGCAAAGGTTCGAGTCCTCCCTCAGGCATGGGTGTGTGTGTTTACCCTTAGGATAATTTAGGTTAAGTAGTGTGTAAACTTAGAGACTGATGACCTTAGCAGTTTGGTCCCATAAGATTTCACAGACATTTGAACAGTAAAGTAATCAGAGATATTACAATTTTTCTTTCGAAAATGTAATAAAAATACAATTCATTGGATATTTTTAATTCTTGGATTAACTAAGGCTTTTTTGAACCAGATAAGTTTGGATCCTTATTGTTCGAGATCCAAAATAGATTTTGTCATGACCTGTTCACACAAAAAATGAGATAAGTTGTTTATACCTACCCCTCTCTGTGGTGTGAACAGCAAGTTTTTAATTTTTTAATGTTATGAAAACATGAGTTAGGTCTCAAGTTTAATAATATGTTTAATGTCAGGCACGAGACCTATAATTCCATATAATTTTGACTTTCGTATTTTTTTTGAAATTATCATTTCTTTAAGTTGAAAATTGCTTCTGTCCACCCTATTTTGCTGTACAGATGGGAGTTGCGGCAAGTTTTTCCTGTGTACGAAGCTGTACAAAAAGAAGGAAATGGTGTTTAGATGGAAGGTGGGCTGACAATTACAGGAAACATATAAGGTCAATGTTGATGTGAATAGCTGATGACTGTAACTAACAGAAAATCATGTAGGCAGCTTATATCCAGCCATGGACGTCAAATTGCTGCTGTTGGCCATAATGATGTTGATGCAGTTTAAGAACTATTTTCATATGCCTGTTCATCAATATAAACTAAACCAAGCGTCATCATTTCTTCAAATAATTTGATTCTATAAATACACAACTTTTTATGTCAAAAAATTCATTTTCAGGCTCACCTTGTATTGCACCTGATATAAGATGGGCTCCCCTTCTCCATGTACGTCTCTCAATGATATTCTTATCTTCAATGAATTGTAAGTCACTTCCACAATATGTGGCACATACTTTAATACTTTATAGGCTGGAAACGAAAAATACAATGACAAATTAATCAGAGGCTTCGAATTGGGTTAAGAGTGAATCACTGTTTTTAATCCAAGTGAAGTAGGGCATTGACTCTTACAGGCCAGTTTATGACTCATTAAAAATATCATTCTGGGTGATTTTAGACAAGAGACTTATTTTGAAATATCAGATATTCTCAATTTCAAATACCTTTTACGAACTTATGATCTTTAAAAGGATCACCAAAATCAGAACGTGTGCCTTCATTTTCGTTTTTGTTAATTATTTACTACAAAGGGTATTTGGTGGTAATAGAGGAATAGAAAGTTACATAATGGCTAAAATAGTAACAGAGGTGTGAGAAATGCCAGTGACATACTATTGTCCTGTACACGTTTCTGAACATAATGATATGTAGTCTATTAAGGTGATGGGAAGCATAAACTGGCGCAGAAGAGCTTGTAAAATAAACAGCTGGAATATTGCAGTTGATTGATGCGAAACACATCTAAATCCAAATTTTGATTCGGCTGTGTTATTTGATTTTAATCGAGAAGAGCATCAGAATTCAAGGACAGAAGCATCAGCAGTGTTCGACTCATGCCGTACAACGTGGCAATGCTTGCCTGAGGCAGATGCAAGCCTAAGAAATCGGCAGAAGTCAGGTCCCAGAGAGGGGCGACAGAAAGGCGTCTCCAGTGTTCTGGCAGCTGGGTCTGGGAATACTTCTGTCGAAACTAAAAATTATGATGTAGTTTGGAGGGAAGACAGCCCTTGGCAGCAGCAGGTCCCTGTGCTGTGGGGTGGGGAAAAGATATCGTCCTTCCACAAAAGAAATAAAATAAAATACAACAAGATGTGTGACATATATTGAAACATACTGACACATATTGATTCTAAAATTATCATAAGAAGGCCGCCGAGTGAATATAAGTGCTTGTTGTTGTTATGACTTATACAAGGAGTTTTATTATAAATACTAGGAAAGGTGCTGTATCTTACGTCACACGTTAAAAAAAGTTACAAAATGGAGTATTGTCTGCTCGTTGGAAAGAGAATGTAATGGGTGTTGGCTGAGGTCAGGCATGTACCTGATGGCAACTGAACCTCAGTGGTACACTAAGCTTATGATACAAAGTATAACCATGCACAGTCGTATGGAAAGTGACTGACTCATGCTCAAAAGTTATATTATTAACTGTGAGAATAACTACAGATATTGACGTATTTAGATCGTATCACCAACGCTTATGTCGTGTTACTACATCATGTATGACATCGTTACTCGTAAGTAGGGCTACACACATTAGGGTACTGTGTGTGTACTTAGTTTTGTGGTAGATAGTCACTCATGACTTTCTGTGAGGCGTGGTTCTAAGTGCTATCAGTGCTACCACACTATAGGGTGGGGCAAACAAAATTGACCCGTACAAGTTGGAAGTGAATGTACCCATATAACGACACCATGTGAGGTGCACACCATGTGTACACCTGCCACGTGATGGACACCAGTTCAGAGCATAGTGTGGGCTATGTCAGTGTGAGTGGAGTAGCGCAAAGGGGATGATGGTACTCACAGTGGAGCAGTTGGTGTTCATTGTGAAAAATTATGTGACAGCAAAGTCGTGGAAAAGGTGTGGTCAGTTGTTCGTTGACAAATTTAATGGTGTCAAAGAGCCTGCAATGAGTGTCATGCAACGCTTATTCCGAAAACGGTGTCAGAAATGGTTCCGAAAAAAAAAATCAAAATACATTCTGAAACGTGTCACACACCATAAAATGTGGCTATGGTCCTCCAGAAAATGTTTCAGAATCGTACCAAATCAGCCCAACACCTGTCGCAGGAGACCCACACATCAAATTTATCATGTGGTCGGATAACCCACCAGGACATCCACATGCATCCCTAGCAAGTGTGTCTTGTTCATGCATTAAAACCGGCAGATGCTCCACAGCGCCTCCAGTTTTGCGTGTGATTTTACTGTGATAACAGGGAGTGACTTGACATGGATCTGTTATTTATGTCTGATGAAGCCTGGTTTCACCTGAGTGGTTACGTCAGCTGACACAATCACTGGTTCTCGGCAGCTGAGAAACTGCATGATGTCCACAAAACACCACTGCATGATCAGAAATTTGGGGTTTGGTGTGCAGTGTCTGCACACCGCTTTATTGGACCCATCTTGTCTCATCAACATTTTGAAACCATTTGTGGCAGCATTAAGGGAGGAGGAAAAGACCTACAGCTACTTCCTACTGGATCAAGCAACTGCCCATACATCTGGCCGAACCTTTGAGCACATTGAAACTATGTCTTCACGTCTGACATAACTGTTAGCAGAGTTCAATTGGGTCGCTGTTATAGTTGGTCACCTGATGAGCCAGTATTCGAGTACTTTGTGTGGGAAAGACACAAGCCTAAGATGCATCACAACTACCCTCCTGGTTTTCAAGAACTGCAGCACAATATCTCTGATGAGACTGCAGCATTTCCAGCAGTCCAGCTTCCGCCTTCAGCAACTTGGCGATCAGCGCCAAAAAGTGCCAAGAGACGAATGGTGGTCACTTTTAATATCTGCCATAGTGAGGTTAGTTTTGCATTTCCTTTGCTGTGTTTCTCTGTACCCCGAAATATTGTTCTCCAGTACAATTTTATTTATCCCACTCCGTATAAACTCCCATATATCAGCATTATTTTGTTTGACATCCTATGGCGGTTGCTCGTTCGTCAACCATTCGTTTCGGAAAAAATTACTTTCTGTTGATGGCTTCCGTGAAGACTCCAAGAATTCTAGTGCGCTGTACTTCCAGCTTTGATTTGAAACTGATGTTGATAGAAGCCAATTTCGTTGGAAGATATGGAGCATCAACAGTATGGGGTAGGTGGGGAGAACTGTGCACACTGTCAAATCTCGGTTACCAACATCTAGGTTGCAACATTACTAGTTCCGCAGTGCTGTAAGGCGAGGAAGCTCAATGTCTGAGCGAGAATCAACAAATGCTTGTCGCCAGGTGAGATGTGCTCTGTGTTTCACATTCTCACTGTAATTTTTACACAACTTCGTTTGTGATCTTTGCATGTTGATTGAATTTGTTTCGCCTTGTTAATTTAGTACTAAGACCTTATGAAGTTACTATTCACTAAATACGGGGGGGGGGGGGGAGGGGGGGATTAGCTCAGGTTGTATATTTACAAGTTTGCAGAAATTAAACACATGGTAAATCAAAGTCAGGGGCAAGTGTACACGGCTCTCAAGCACCTACTGTACTCACCACACGCCTCTATTTCACAGAGTCTTTCAGATCTACCAGTGAGCCCTCAATTTGGAACATAATTTTCTTCAAGTAGCCACACAAAACCGTCTGATATCATACCTATTACTCAGATTGAAAAAGCAAGGAACCGATCTGGGAATGGTTTGAAATCAACTCAACTAGAATTTTTCGACAGAACCAGAGATAGACGATAGTGGGACATCCACAGTGAATACGCATAAACAAAAATGTGAATTTCTTGATTCCAAAGTGTTTGGGAAAGACTCCTCCATACAGACATTATGTGACCGAACAGAGGGATGACATCGTGGAGAAACTTTCGCAAGTACCGCAGTCTAGCTCAAGTAGATTCAGAGATGCAGTTGGATGTCAAGAGGATCTGAGTAGCTATAGTGCATTATTGTACTGTTGATATTGCTCAACGATGTCTACCATTTATTCACGTTTTTCTACTAAATGTTTATATCTGAGCTCATGTATTACTCCATATTTACACGTATATGTTGATTTTTGAATGTTTATTATGTAATAAAACGTCGTGTCTTTCGAAACGATGTTCTAACGTCAATTCTCCCAAATTAAACATTATTTCAGGACTCTTTTTCCTCAAGGTGTAAAGAGTACTCACACACGTACACCTAAGTCTCTCGATGGAGCAAGTTGGTGTAGCCTTGGAAACTTCCGATTTATGGATAAAGCCAGAAATATAAAACGTCTTTGAGAGACGCATTTAGAAGACCAATACATGCTTTGAGTATAACAAAATTTAATATCTTTGGCTTACTTCAGGCACTTCCCGCAAAATGTGCCTATACATACCGCCACCTGATCTTGCCTGTTTTTATCAGACTCGTTTGTTACTTATTTTATGGATGAGTGAGTGTGTCTGCATGAATTCCTAAGGGACCAAACTGCAGAGGTCATCGGTCCCTAGACTTACACGGTGCTGAAACTAACTTACCCTAACTCATGGCCACGCGAGGTAGCCGTGCGGTCTAGGGTGTCTTGTCACGGTTCGCACGGCTCCTCCCAACGGAGGTTCGAGTCCTCCCTCGGGCATGGGTGTGTGTGCTGTTCTTAGCGTAAGTTGGTTTAAGTTAGGTTAAGTACTGCATAAGCCTTGGGACCGATGATCTCAGCAACTTGTTGCCATAGTCCTTACAACAAATTTGCAGTTTCCTAACTTATGCTAAGAACAACACACACACCCATGCCTAAAGGAGGACTCGAACCTAGTACCTCCGGTGGGAGGGTCCACGTAATCCGGGACATGGTGTCTCTCACCGCGAGGCCACTTCGCGCGTATTATTTTATGGACAACGAACGTCTTCCCAGGCACGTGATGGAATTCAAAGGTTGTGCGTGTGCTAACAGTTTGGTACAGAGTCAGAATCCGTGCAGGACAAATGCGGAAACTGAGTTTAGGCAGGCTACACCATTACTGATGTGAGCCGAGTAACATTAATCAACAGGTGTACCCACTATTGTGGCGGATGACGTGCGCCTGTAACACCACCACACCGCTCACACAGCTGGACACAGTTCTTTTTCACAGCCACGTTGCTTGTTTTCTCTTTTCCACGTGTCTCGCTGAAATCGATGAGTAAATATTTACTGAAGGTGAAAAAGGTTAGAAATACACCTGAAAAGAGTGCTGAAAAGACAAGCCACGACCGTGGCTTTGCGTATTATCTCCTTACAAACAGACTACCCGCACATTCGACATAGAGTGGGCCATATTCGTAGACACACTCAATACTCTGATTTATGAGCTGAAATCTTACAAGGGGCGGACAAAAATATGACATCACATGAAAGCACAACGCACTACCGTGCCTACTAAGTTACAGAAAAACCGTTGTCATTCAAAAGAGCTTCCAGGCGTCATGGAATGTGTAATTAAATTTCCTGTCCGGTATTCAAGGGAATCTTACACCATTCTCCCTGCAAAATAATGTCAAGTTCTGGTATATTGCGTGTCTGTGGAATATCGCCTCATTTGGACGACTGGATTTGTGATTTTCTGTCAGAAGGGTCACAGTTCATAGTAACAGACTGAGTCATCGAGTAAAACAGAAGTAACATCTGATGTTCCCCAAGCAATAAGCCCTCTATTGTTCCTCATTTATATTAACGATATAGGAGACAATCTGAGCTGACCTCTTAGATTGTTCGCAGATGACGCTGTCATTTACCGTCATGTAAAGTCATCCGATGATCAAAACAAATTGCAAAATAATTTAGATAAGATATCTGAATGCTACGGAAAGTGGCAGTTGATCCTAAATAAAGAAACGTGTGAACCTATTCACATGAGTACTAAAAGAAATTCGGTAAATTTCGATTAAGCGATAACTCACACAAATCTGAAAGCTGTAAACTTAACTAAATACCTAGGGATTACAATTTCAAATAACCCAAATTTGAACGATCATATACACTACTGACCATTAAAATTGCTACACCACGAAGATGACGCGGTACAGCGCGAAATTTAACCGACAGGAAGAAGATGCCGTGATATACAAATGATTAGCTTTTCAGAGCATTCACACAAGGTTGGCGCCAGTGGCGACACCTACAACGTGCTGACATGAGGAAAGTTTCCAACCGATTTCTCATACACAAACAGCAGTTGACCGGCGTTACCTGGTGAAACGTTGCTGTGATGCCTCGCGTAAGGAGGAGAAATGCGTACCATCACGTTTCCTACTTTGATAAAGGTCGGATTGTAGACTATCGCGATTGCGGTTTATCGTATCGTGACATTGCTGCTCGCGTTGGTCGAGATACAGTGACTGTTAGCAGAATATAGAATCAATGGGTTCAGGAGGGTAATACGGAAAGCCGTGCTGGATCCCAACGGCCTCGTATCACTAGCAGTCAAGATGACTGGCATCTTATCCGCATGGCTGTAACGGATCGTGCAGTCACGTCTCGATCCATGAGTCAACAGATGAGGACGTTTTCAAGACAACGAGCAGCTTCACGAACACTTCGACGACTTCTGCAGCAGCATGGACTATCAGCTCCGTGACCATGGCTGCAGTTACCCTTGACGCTGCGTCACAGACAGGAGCAACTGCGATGGTGCACTAAACGACGAACCTGGGAGCACGAATGGCAAAACGTCATTTTTTCGGACTAACCCAGGTTGTGTGTACAGCATGATGACGGTTGCATCCGTGTTTGGTTACATCGCGGTGAACGCACATTGGTAGCATGTATTCGTCATCCGGCGTGATAGTATGGGGTGCCATTGGTTACACATCTCTGTCACCTCTTGTTCGCATTGAGGGCACTTTGAACAGTGGACGTTACATTTGAGATGTGTTACGACCCGTAGCCCTACCCTTCATTCGATCCCTGCGAAACCCCACATTGCAGCAGGATAATGCACGACCGCTTGTTGCAAGTCCTGTACAGGCGTTTCTGGATACAGAAAGCACATTCTCCAGATCTCTCACCAACAGAAAACGTCTGGTCTATGGTGGCCGAGCAACTGGCTCGTCACAATACGCCAGTCACTACTCTTAATGAACTGTGGTATCGTGTTAAAGCTGCATGGGCAGCTGTATCTGTACACGCCATCCAAGCTCTGTTTGACTCAATGCCCAGGCGTATCAAGGCCGTTATAACGGCCAGATGTCGTTGTTCTTGGTACTGATTTATCAGGATGTATGCACCGAAATTGCATGAAAATATAATCACATGTTAGTTCTAGTATAATATATTTGTCCAATGAATACCCGTTTATCATCTGCATTTCCTCTTGATGTAGCAATTTTAATGACCAGTAGTGTAGATAATGTTGTGGGTAGTGCAAACTAGAGACTGCGATTCACTGGCAGAACACTTAAAAGGTGCAACAGGTCAACTAAAGAGACTGCTTACACCACGCTTGTCCACCCTATCCTGCAATATCACTGTGTGGTGTGAGATCCGCATCGGGTGAGACTGACGGATGTCATCGTAAATGTTCAAAAAAGGCCAGCTCATTTCCCATTATCGCGAAATAGGAGAGTGAATTGGAGTGGCAATCAGTGAAACAATTTCAATCACCAGTTTTCTCTTCCGATTGCGAAAATATTCTGTTGGCGCGCACCTACATAGGGGGAAATGATCACCACGAGACAATAGGAGAAATCGGGGCTTGCACAGAAAAATTTAAGTGCTCGTTTTCCACGCGCACCGCTCTAGAGTGGAACAGTAAAGAGACAGCTTGAAGGTAGTTCGTTGTACCCTCTTCCAGGCGCTTTTTTGTGAACAGCAGAGTAATCACGTAGATGTAGATGTAACAATGACTGAGGTGGAAAGCAGTCATATACCCTTCTTCCCGAAGCGCACCACAGAGGTTCGATATTATTGTGACCTCGTGACTGTGGCGAGGTGACCTGTGTGGACAGAGGCCGACTGGGGAACAAACATTGTACCAAGGTTTCAGGACTTCAGCAGCACAGTTTCCCGTTCCGGGCATTCACATTACCGACTTGCGGGTTGGAATTCCAGCTCATGCTGCAGTTCTTTGTTCATGGAGCCCCTTCGTCTTATCAGGGTGCTGACGGTGCTCTCAAGCGTTACATCCAATTCTGCAGTGATTTTTGAAGCTGTCGTCCTCTTACTTTTTGTCACAATCCTCTTCGGTCATTGTCTGTCACGGTCACAGTGTTCTGGTTACCTGCCCTGGCCACGGACGTAAGTTCAGGCAGTGTTCCTTTTTAGTAAAGTTAACTATATTACCTTATTTCAAATTCAAGTGTACCAGCGGAATTTTCTGCCTTGTGGCTGTTAGTGTTCCAGTTACATGCAATGGCCTCTAACATAAATTCAGGTACCGTCCTTTCCTACCTGTTGTCACTGTCCAACGTGGTGTGTGGTTTTGACAGCTTAATACATATTTCATGTGGATAATCACGTCCGTAACAGTTTGCTCTTTGAGTTTTTATGTAGCGATTGGTGGATAGCAAGTCGTTTGTTCGGTCAGTCCGTGACTGCCTCTTGGTTGGGTCACCAACGGATCAAGTGTAATTGGGTCCATGGGTCCACCACTTGTCTCACCTAAGTGAACATTGATGTTTCGAGGCCAGCACCCCCCCCCCCCCCCCCCCCCCTCCACCCTGGAGATGACTGAGTGCCGTTGTTTATAGTGTCCTTTTCATGGGTGTTTAATGGTCTGTTAGTAATCTATTATAACCAAAGCTTTCAAATAAAAGAGTTTATTATTGTATTTATGTAAATCAATTGTGGACCTTCAGCCACACACTAACGTTATCAAGGCAAGAAATTCCGCTGTTCCACTTGAATTATAGTGAACCAATATAGTTAATTCCACCGCACGGCGGCTCGATTTCACCACTACAGACACTCGGTGTTGCTCACAGGAAAATCTCCGCAACAACACCTTATTTTTAAATTTGGTTATTGTTCTTGCATTGCTTTTTCATTTAGTGTGTGTTCAGCCATTTAAAACTTAAGGTATTTTTGAATTTTTGCAAAATCAGCTGTGGGCCGTCAGCCACTTAAGGCCTTAATCTTAAAATTTCCCCTTAAGCGAAAACATTTTAAAATTTTGACATTTAATTGTGGTCTTCAGCCATTTGTATTGCACTTTGTATATGTTTGTCGTATCTACATTTGCCTTGAGGCTTTCCGAGTAGCTGTGATACATATTTTATTTGAAATTTTAGCTGCATGTCTTCAGTTAATTTAAATTTATCTTGTTGCTTTCTAAGATTTCTTGTCGGAGGCATTCAGGCATGAAAGAATTGGATTTTGAAACGTGTAGTTGTAAACGATTGGCTAAGGGCCATTTTGTTTTAAAGGTGTTATTAAACTACAATTTGGAAGTGAAACTGACCGACACGTTATTTGGCCCTTTGCACAATCCTAATCATCTGCTCGGCCCAGCAGGTGTAGCGGGCGTTTCACTATCGTCCGCGTTGTGACTTGGCGGATGACTCAGTTTCTCTTTCTCGGTATGCCGTATACGCGTTCGGTAGGTGCCTCTTGAAACACGTTACACTTCGGCTACCTCACTTACGCAAGCACCCACCTCACGAGTACAAACAGTTTGCCCACTTCCGGCTTCACTTACCTCCGATATAGTGCACTCAGTATGCAGTATCCGGACCAGAGCGCGACTGACATTTGTGGTGAACTGAGGACAACGCGCAGCAGCCTCAGGTAGCATCGGTATTAATTTTCAAGCCTGAATTTCTCGCACTGATGCTATACTTTTGCCTGACTCCTGTATAATGGAACAAGTATCCCAGCAACCACGGTCAGGGACAGCAAGCGACTGAATATAGGTCTTTCCTAATGCACTTGACTTGGTGACATGTATACACTGAAGAGCCAGACGAATTGCTACATCTGCCCAATATTGTGCAGGGCCTCTGTGAGCATGAAGAAGTACCCAACACGACGTAGCAACAACTCGACATATGTCTGGAATAGTGCTGGAGGAAACTGACACCGTGAATTCTGCAGGGATGTCCACAAATCAGAAGGAGTACAAATGGGTGGAGATCACTTTTGAACAGCACGTTGCAAGGCATCCCAGATGCGCTCAATAATGTTAATGCCTAGGGCGTTTGGTGACCAGCGGAAGTGTTTAAACTCAGAAGAGTGCTCCTGTAGCCACTCTGTAGCAATGTTCGACGTGTAGGGTGTCGCATTGTCCTGCTGGACTTGCCCAAGGCAGTCGAAGAGCACAACGGACATGATCGGATGCAGCTGATCAGACAGGATGCGTACGCACGTGTCACTTGTCAGAGTCGTATCTAGACGTATCAGGGTTCCCGTATGATTCCAACTGCAAAATCTCCAAGCATTACAGAGGCTCCACCACCCTGAGCAGTCCCCTGCTGACTTGCACTGTCCATGGATTCATGAGGTTGTCTCCATACCTGTACGCGTCCATCCACTCGATACAATTTTAAACGCGATTCGTCCGACCATGCAACATGTTTCCAGTCATCAACTGTCCAATGACGGTATTGACGGCCCCAGACGAGGCGTAAAGCTCTATGTCTTGCAGCCATCGAGGGTACACGAGTGGGCCTTCTGATCCGAAAGCCCGTATTGGTGATGTTTCGTTGAATGGTTCGCACACTGACACTTGCTGATGGTCCATCATTGAAATCTGCAGCAATTTGCGAACGGGTTGCACTTGAGCGAATCACTTCAGTCGTAGTTGATTCTGATCTTGTAGGATCATTTTCCAGCTGCAGCGATATCAGAGATTTGATGTTTTACCGTATTCCTGAGATTCACGGTACACTCGTGAAATGGTCGTACGGAAAAGCCCAATTTCGTTCCTACCTCGGAGACATTGTGTTCCATCGCTCGTGTGCCGTGTATAACACCACGTTCAAACTCTCTAAAATCCTTATAAGCTGCCATTGTAGAAGCCGAGTCAGACATCTGGAACCCGGTTTTTAACTGTAAGACATTTCCAGGGGCAGATGTGGACTCTGAGCATAATCTATTGGTTACGAACTGTAGATAAAAACTGAAGAAATTGCAAAAAAGGTGGGAATTTGAGGAGATGGAACCTGGATAAACTCAATGAACCAGAGGTTGTAGAGAGCTTCAGATAGAGTATTAGGGAAAGATTGACAAGAATAATGGAAAGAAATACAGTAGAAAAAGAATGGGTAGTTTTTAGAGACGAAATTGTGAAGGTAGCAAAGGATAAAGTAGGTAAAAAGACGAGGGCTAATAGAAATCCTTGTCTGACAGAAGAGATATTGAATTTAATTGAGGAAAGGAGAAAATATAAAAATGCAGGAAATGTTGTTGTTGTTGTGGTCTTCAGTCCTGAGACTGGTTTGATGCAGCTCTCCATGCTACTCTATCCTGTGCAAGCTTCTTCATCTCCCAGTACCTACTGCAACCTACATCCTTCTGAATCTGCTTAGTGTATTCATCTCTTGGTCTCCCCCTACGATTTTTGCCCTCCACGCTGCCCTCCAACACTAAATTGGTGATCCCTTGATGCCTCAGAACATGTCCTACCAACCGATCCCTTCTTCTGGTTAAGTTGTGCCACAAACTCCTCCTCTCCCCAATCCTATTCAATACCTCCTCATTAGATATGTGATCTACCCATCTAATCTTCAGCATTCTTCTGTAGCACCACATTTCGAAAGCTTCTATTCTCTTCTTGTCCAGACTATTTACCGTCCATGTTTCACTTCCATACATGGCTACACTACATACAAATACTTTCAGAAATGACTTCCTGACACTTAAATCTATACTCGATGTTAACTAATTTCTCTTCTTCAGAAACGCTTTCCTTGCCATTGCCAGTCTACATTTTATATCCTCTCTACTTCGACCATCATCAGTTATTTTGCTCCCCAAATAGCAAAACTCCTTTACTACTTTAAGTGTCTCATTTCCTAATCTAATTCCCTCAGCATCACCCGATTTCATTTGACTACATTCCATTATCCTCATTTTGCTTTTGTTGATGTTCATCTTATATCCTCCCTTCAAGACACATCCATTCCGTTCAACTGCTCTTCCAAGTCCTTTGCTGTCTCTGACAGGATTACAATGTCATCGGCGAACCTCAAAGTTTTATTTCATCTCCATGGATTTTATTACCTACTCCGAATTTTTCTTTTGTTTCGTTTACTGCTTGCTCAATATACAGATTGAATAACATCGGGGAGAGGCTACAACCCTGTCTTACTCCCTTCCCAACCACTGCTTCCCTTTCATGTCCCTCGACTCTTATAACTGCCATCTGGTTTCTGTACAAATTGTAAATAACCTTTCGCTCCCTGTACTTTACCCCTGCCACCTTCAGAATTTGAAAGAGAGTATTCCAGTCAACATTGTCAAAAGCTTTCTCTAAGTCTACAAATGCTAGAAACATAGGTTTGCCTTTCCTTAATCTTTCTTCTAAGGTAAGTCGTAAGGTCAGTATTGCCTCACATGTTCCGGCATTTCTACGGGATCCAAACTGATCTTCCCCGAGGTCGGCTTCTACTAGTTTTTCCATTCGTCTGTAAAGAATTCGTGTTAGTATTTTGCAGCTGTGACTTATTACACTGATTGTTCTGTAATTCTCACATCTGTCAACACCTGCTTTCTTATGGATTGGAATTATTATATTCTTCTTGAAGTCTGAAAGTATTTCGCCTGTTTCATACATCTTGCTCACTAGATGGTAGAGTTTTGTCATGACTGGCTCTCCCAAGGCCGTCAGTAGTTCAAATGGAATGTTGTCTACTCCGGGGGCCTTGTTTCGACTCAGGTCTTTCAGTGCCCTGTCAAACTCTTCACGCAGTATCGTATCTCCCATTTCATCTTCATCTACATCGTCTTCCATTTCCATAATATTGTCCTCAAGTACATCGCCGTTGTATAGACCCTCTATATACTCCTTCCACCTATCTGCTTTCCCTTCTTTGCTTAGAACTGGGTTTCCATCTGAGCTCTTGATGTTCATACAAGTGGTTCTATTATCTCTAAAAGTCTCTTTAATTTTCCTGTAGGCAGTATCTATCTTACCCCTAGTGAGATAAGCCTCTACATCCTTACATTGAGTAGTCCCCGCCCGGAGATCCGAATGGGGAGAGTAAAAAACTTTATTGCAGAATTGTGCACAGCTTTTTGTGCTAAAGACAATCTTAATGTGGAATAATGAACGTCTTTTTTTCCATCTCGGAATTGTAATTAAGCACCTTTTTGTCCTTTTTGAACAATAGTGATTTATTTGCAACAAACATCACGAGGGAATAAATATAATGTCAAGCAGTAGTCAGAATGACCAACGTTTTAAACAGATATCTACAAGATGATTGTAGGTGAGCACCACATATTATTCTTACAACACGTTTTTGTGCAATGTAGACTTACTTCCTCAAATATGACTTATCCCAGAACATCATTTCACGTGACATTGAATGAAAATATGCAAAATATTTCTACATACTGATTTGTGTCTCCCCAAGATTTCCATTGAACTAAGCGCAAATGTTGCTGAACTAAGTTGTTTAACCAGTTCCGAAATATGTTTGTTTCAATTTAAGTTCTCATCATCTGTTATACTCATCATTGTTGCAGTACCTCTAGATGTGCAGAACTGAATCTGTTGTGTCTTTTTAAAACTGAGGGTGAGACCATTTGCAAGAAACTAGTCAATGCTATTTTTAAGAACGCCGTTTACCATTTCTCCTGTTTCTGCATGTGAGCTCAGAGTGATTACAATACTAGTGACATTTGCAAAAAGAACTTATTCTGCGTGTTCTGTATTAGACGGAAGAGCGTTTTAATGTATGAGGAACATTGCTGAACGTAAGATTGAACCTTGGGGTACCCCATACTGGATTTCTCTCCACCTGGAATGATTCCTGGGACTATATTGTTTGAATTACTACACACAACTTACTGCATTACTTTGGTTAGATATGACATTAGCCATTGGTTGGATTCATCATCAGCCCCATGAAATATCATCCCATCTCGGAGAATACCACGATCCACTTCTTACAGAGGTTGCAGAAAATACCCGCTGGCGCTATTTTATTATTTAATGCTTGTAAACACGTGATATATGTATATGTAATAAACTGTTAAGATAGCCTTCAACGAGTCTGAGGCTGGCACTAAGGAAGCAAAAATTAAATGTAGAACTGATATGAGTGAATTTTACCTGAGTGAAGCTTTTGATATGTTATACAAATTACTGGTACTCAGAGCATCATACGTATATCAGCTGTCTTACTGGGCGCATACAGTCACTCAATATGTATAAAAATAACTTGCATATTTTACTATTTGCATATTCTGAACCGTTTTGAGCACTCCATCAACAGCTGGAGGAAATTGCCCCC
Source organism: Schistocerca serialis cubense (assembly GCF_023864345.2). Taxonomy (NCBI): domain Eukaryota; kingdom Metazoa; phylum Arthropoda; class Insecta; order Orthoptera; family Acrididae; genus Schistocerca; species Schistocerca serialis. Next base: position 84,116,189 of record NC_064648.1, read on the forward strand.
AACACTATGTAAGAGGTGCACTTCTTTTTGCTCTACACTGCATTTGTCTACAAGAGAAATTTTTAAAAAAGTTCTAGGCAAAGGTAAATATTAAGAAAAATAAACAACAGAACAGAAAGTCTTCATGCACTTTAACGAGAAAATAACTGATAGGAGTGCATGAAAAGGTATAGTTATAGGTAAAAAGGGCAGGGAATTAATAACAAGCTACTTCTTATATGAAATTCACCATCAATTACAGAGACCACTCGTCCTGAATTTTGCGGGATAGTTCCACATTTTGATATATTGCCCCGAGCAGGACTGGGCCTGGGTATGTTGGTTGGTTGGTTGGTTTTGGGGAAGGAGACCAGACAGCGTGGTCATCGGTCTCATCAGATTAGGGAAGGATTGGGAAGGAAGTCGGCCGTGCCCTTTCAGAGGAACCATCCCGGCATTTGCCTGGAGTGATTTAGGGAAATCACGGAAAACCTAAATCAGGATGGCCGGACGCGGGATTGAACCGTCGTCCTCCGGAATGCGAGTCCAGTACCTGGGCATGTCCCGCAAAATGTATTGTAGACTTTTTTTTCATTCTTTTCACTTATATATCCAGATTGCAGATAATTAGTCGGCTTATGTTAGTCATCTCAGCTTTTCGATTGTTCATTCAGTTATTGTACTTGTAGTCTATGCGACACACATTAATTTAATATGTCAATGAAAATGGAAATGTCAGAAAGATAATGCGGTTCACAAGGAGACAGTGGCAAAAAAGAGGGGAAAATCGGGAAGTATTTGCAGAACTAAAAGGCATTTATGTGTATACAGTTTCAAGAGGGAAATGACTGCACCATTCTTGCCATCATGTCCAAGAACTGATTCAAAGCAATGTGTAAAATGTGCACTAACACATTTAGTGTTGGTAATGCAGCCTTTAATGACATAAGTAAACATGCAAATGGTCAAGAACACGAAGAGACTGTGAGCATCTCAATCAAGAACAAGAGAATAACTTCATTTTTTGAGTCTAATTCTGAAAACAGAATGCATTAGGATAAAGTTACAGCTTCTGAATTGACCAAGGTGTATCACAATTTCTACACAATGTGCCTTCCATTATTACGTTCGTAGCTCAAGATTGGTCCCTATGATATTTCCAGATGTAGAACTGTCTAGGAATATTTATTTGGAAAGAGGAAAAGCAACATCAGTAGTTATCAATTCCCTTGCTACCTTCTCAGTAACTCAATATATTATGGACAGAAATATGTTTTACGCAACAGCAAGTGATGCCCCTAATTATGGACACACTAAAATCTTCCCAGTTATTATTAGGTATTCCTGTTCCAGAAACGATGTACATGTGCTGGTCGACTACCATAGTGACAATCCTGTCTCTGCAAATGCTATTTTCGATCAAACTGAAGGCAGATTAACAATGCACAATTTAAGCCTCAACATCATTCCTTCATATAATGCTGATGGCACATGTATTAACTTTGTGAATAAGCATTCAGCATTTACTCTCTCAAGGAACGAAAATAATATTTTAATACCAGCAAGTTGCTCAACTCATAAAATTCATAATGCATCTATGTTTACATTTGATAATGTTCAGCTTTTTGATTTACAAGGTTTTGTTACAAAATTTTATAATTATTTCTCCCATAAAAAGGAGTAAAGGGTTTGAAGGAGTCTTGTTTCATTTTGTGATACTCAATACATTAAATTGTCAGCTACTACAATACTTTGTCATCTGTGTATTTCTACGAAATTAATCAGGTCAAATATGTTTGTAATTTATAATCCTACAAAAAAAAATGGTGCCGCAAGTCGCTGAAGTATTTTCAGTACTGGTTTTTGTGTTAGGCATCATTAAATTTTTTTATGGAAAACGTTATTCTATGAACAAGAGAAGGAAAAGAACATAACTACGAATTTCATTTCACGCCGTACTGTGTCCCTCAAAATTCTGAAATATCATTTTCGTACTCCTGCAGAGGTGGTAATCCTACCATCTATGCTCAGTTACGACTTTATGGAGAAGTTGCCCACTTTCGTCCCACATTCTACGGTATTGTAGTGAGGAACTGAATGAACACAGACAGAAAGTAGGAATAAAACTGAACAACACTGGCCTATGGGCAGGAAACCTAATGGAAATTTGCTGTCATTATCAATATATGCCCATAGATATTCATACACAAGAGGGCAGTACTAAAAACTGGACTGTACAGCACTTCCTGTCGTGTTCAATCTAGACGTGGCCATTCAGAATTGAATACTCAATGCAATATTTTCAGATATGATAGTCCATCTGTAGTAGGGTTGTGTTATGTAGTCTCTAGACACAAACTAAATGTCTCTGTGCATTAACATGTAGAAGATCTCATGCATATCTTCAAAGCAGTTATGAAATATGTACGAGTGTCACCCATGAAATTTTCCGTTGTCGCCATTGTGAAAGTGACAAAATTGCTAAGGGCCATTTGTGAAACTTTGGAAGCGTTTAACACTAATCAAGGTTATCTCAAGGCTTTGTGGCAGCAATGAATCTTACATAATGCCAAAAAAGTACAGCCAGGATGAGGGAGTAATAACACAAAGACTAAGAGGCAGGAACACAAAGTGTAATGACGTCATGGACATACAGAAAAATTCTGTAATGCTTATTCATTTATGATGCAAGATCTAACTTAAACTGACAACTGCGTAGCACATTTAGTGGCAGTTTTAACAGGAAACAACCTAAGGAAAATGTAGTGAGGACGATAACTAATTATTCCGTCATTAGTAAATACAATCTCTGTTCGTGTTAAATACATTAGCTTTTTACTAGTTTCTAGAACTACTATCATGGTGAAAGGAAAGCTAGACTGAAGTGTAAAACATCACAATAAAAAGTCATAGTTATGCCGTACGGAACGGTCCATTCGACAGGTGCAGAAACCGGTGTGTTGACATTTATACTTACTCTGTTTACAATACGGTGGATAGAATCCAGCGGAGCATCCAGAGCGACACATTCCAGTGTACCGATCACAGGTTTCACCATATTTGCATTTCCCACACTTCTGCCGGCAAGATGCTCCATACATCCCCAAATCACATGCTAGAACAAATATATAATTTTAAAAACAGTTATTGTTTGGACTGACGTCTGTAGGCCAGAAAACAGTTCTTCACTAAATATCAAAAATAGAAAAAAATGCGGTCATATTTTACGGCACTATAGATTAATAGCATGATATTTGTTTATGGTCAGCCACTTCCAGCAATAGTTTCACAGTAGTTGTGAAACTATTGCCTGTATGACAGAAGGCACATCGTAGGACATCAGATTGCATCTAGATTAGCACATAGTTTAAGGATGAGGGGATTCATGTGGTTTATTCACACAGTTTGACATATTTAATTCACTCGTGAAGAAGTAACTTGCAGTGGAAAGGTAGGATGATGTGTTAAATGTGTAAGGTGAGTGAGAGAATAAGGGTCCTAGAGGGGCAAATAATATTTGCAATTTGTTTTCGAAAATTTTGTAGAAGGTGAATTTATGAGGTACCACAGAGCTTCACAAACCCAGCGTGGATTGATTGGCTGGTTGGTGAACATCAGAAAACAATCAGCAGGTCTGGAGAGAGGTCACAGGTGCAGGTGTCGTGCCAGAACAACAGGCCAGTCGCCCTTCTATGGTCCACACTGACTGACGTAATTATTTTCGTCGTGCCAGGCCACGAAAATTGCTGACAATATCGGAGTTAATGATTTCTAATTAAAAGGTAAGAAGCAGCGAATGTTTTGCTTTTGACAGAATGTAAACAAAATATTGCGTTCAGAAACTCACTGTATTTCTCTTACTTGATGAGGGGATTCGTATGCTAATGCGATGAACTTATTTCAGTTGAGTACAAAGCGGGTTTTCTTTTCTCTTCAGTGATGCTACATGAGGTTGGAAGAACTTTTTACTCTCATAATTAAAGCTGAGAACTCCTTGACTTTATTACACGGCCACGGCAGCAGAGTATTATTGCTGTAGGAAGCAACCAGACAATATGCTTTAGGGTCCCAGTATGCCATTTGTAGTGGCTGTTCCAATAATCAGTGGTTTTATGACTCGTCCCTAATATGGTTGGGCAACGGCTTTGCGGCAGTGGATATACCGGTTCCCGTCAGATCACCGAAGTTAAGCACTGTCGGGCGGGGCCGGCACTTGGATGGGTGACCATCCGGGCCGCCATGCGCTGTTGCCATTTTTCGGGGTGCACTCAGCCTCGTGATGCCAATTGAGGAGCTACTCGACCGAATAGTATTGGCTCCGGTCACAGAAAACCATCATAATGATCGGGAGAGTGGTGTGCTGACCACACGCCCCTCCTATCCGCATCCTCAGCACCGGATGACACGGTGGCCTGAAGACGAAGTGAGTGCTAATATGGTAGCCTCACGTGAGCCAGTTTGGCCAAACTGATATTATTACAGAATATCAGCGCTGACAACTGATGCTTAGAATTTTCTCAGTTGAACCCACTCATTCAGTCAAATAGCGCAAACTTGAGTAAAGGAGTGAACTGATGGGTAGGATGGATCTGGACACATCCATGAAACGTGACTTGGGTAATGGAAGGAAGTGAATAGACAAAAACTGAGGACGGAAGTCAGAGCTTGAGTGCAGCTGTAAATGGACATAGGCTGCGATAGCTGAGCAGAGATGAAGGGGCTAGCGCACAGCACACTAGCGCGAACAGGCGTTTTAGACCAGTAGGAGCAGTGAGGACCGCGACAACGACGTCAGTTGATGCAAATAAGGTTTTAATGTGGAAAATTGAGTTTCTTTTCCATAGCACAAGCAGCTACGCTGATGTCCAAAATTAAAGCAACAAACACCTATTTGCCAATCCTATGCCTAATTCACAGTATAATCATACAAACTCCAGAATGTGATTTTCACTCTGCAGCGGAGTGTGCTTTGATATGAAACTTCCTGGCAGCTTAGAGCTGTGTGCGGGACTGAGACTCGAAATCGGAACCTTTGCCTTTTGCGGGCAAGTGCTCTACCAACTGAGCTACCCAAGCACGACTCACGATCAATTCTGCCAGTACCTCGTCCCCAAGGTACCCGTAGAATTGAAGCTGTGAGGAAAGGTCGTGAGTCGTGGTTGGGTAGCTCAGGTGGTAGAGCACTTCCCCGCAAAAGGCAAAGCTTCTGAGTCCTCACAGCTTCTATTCTGTGGGTACCTTGGGGACGAGGTACTGGCAGAATTGAAGCTGTGAGAACGGGTCACGCTTGGGTAGCTCAGTTGGTGGAGCACTTGCCCGCGAAAGCAAAGGTCCCGAGTTCGAGTCTCGGTACGACACACAGTTTTAATCTGCCAGGAAGTATCATCATAAAAACTATCAACAGATGTCCATACGATCGTTTTCCACAGAAGAACTATGTAAGCGAGCATTTTTCAAGTATTGCAGAGAAGTTACAGCAAAAATTCCTCCAAACAAATATAACACCTGTAAGTAATGTTGCACTAAATACAATGATGTAACTTCCAGTCACAGAGAATGAAGTCAATAAAACTGTGCAAAAACTATAAAATAAAAAGTGCAGTAAGCTTAGATGAAGTACCAAAGTGTGTACTGAACCAATGTATAGGCATTATACAAGGCCCCTTAACAAATATAATAAATGAATCCTTCACATCAGGGACATTTCCAGTGCAGTTAAAACTGGCAAGAGTTGTACCTTAGGTTAAAAAAGGTAATGCAGAATATATAGAAAATTACTGGCGAATTTCCCTTTTGTCATCATTCTCAAAAATAATAGAAGCAATTATGAAAGACTCGTTAATTAATTAAGTGTAAATACAATCTCTTAAGCGAATCCCACTTTGGTTTCTGAAGTGGCAAAAATACGGAGTCAGCTATAGTAGAATTCACAAAAGTTGTACTTTTGCTCTTGATAAAGATGAGTGTGTCACAGGAATATTTTTGGATGTTTCTAAGGCGTTTGATGCTGTCGACCCAAAGATTGTATTAATTAAATTAGAAGGATTAGGAATAAAAGGGGTAGCTAATGACTGGTTTCGCTGATACCTAACAGATAGAGTACAAAGAGTAGAGATAACTTATACTGCTAATTGATCCAAACATTTAGTAAAACGCTTAACAGAACCAAAATATATTAATATAGGAGTTCTGCAGGTAGCATATTAGGTCCAATACTGTTCCTGATTTACATCAATGATTTTCCCAATAGTCTTCCTCTTGGTGGAAAAATTTTCTTTGCTGATGACAGAAATATTACATCCAATGAGAAAACAAGAGAACTCCTTGCAGAGATAGCAAATGAAACTCTCAAGGAAGCTTATGACAGGTGAATAAGCAATAAAGTGACATTGAGCATCAAGAAAACTAATGCCATGAATTTCAGTTTGAAGAGGAAAAATTACAATGAAATGTAGATGGCACCTCTATAGACTGCGTAACAAATGCTAAATTTCTAGGAATGAATATTGATTCTCAGTTGAAGTGGTGTGAACACACAAAGGTACTTGCAAACAGAATGTCATCAGCATGCTATGCCTTTAGAATCCTATCGTCAGTGTGTAACATGCAGTGTCTTTTAGTTACATATTGTTCTTAGCTATGGGATTCTTTTTTGGGGAACAAATGCAAAAAATATGAACACAATTTTCAAACTCCTGAAAAGAGTCATAAGAATAATAACTAAAAATACTAGTCGAGCTCATTGTAAAGATCTGTTCAAAACACTGGGGATTTTAACCGCTCCATGTGAATAGATTTACCAGTCAGTTGTACATATCAAAAATAACATTGGTAATCACTGCACAAACAGCTCTGTCCATGACCATGCAACAAGAGATAGGCTTCATTTACAAAGAAAAAATAAACATAAAACTCAAAACAGCATTTCTACCAAGGAATAAAACTGTACAATAAATTACCAAAAGCGATTAAAGAAACTGCAAAAATACACTTAATTAAAAAGGCAGCTAAAAAGTACCTGTTACACAATACATTTTATACATTGAAGAATTATTTAGCTAAAACAGAATAGGAGTTTGGTAAAAAAAATTACACAAATAAATAATAATAATAATGATTATAAAATATCCAAAATTCCACATAACACCTTCAATTTATGTTTTCTTCATTCTTATTTCCTTTCTAGAAATACTTACCCCCAAGCTATGTGTAGCACAATACTAATACCTCTAACTCTTTCTGAGCTCAACATCTCACTCATTATGGAGGGATGCTGACTCAGTTTTTCAGGATAGCAAATGGGAAGTTGCAGTACAGAAAATGCCCCAGAGATCACAAGTGTGTGTGTGTGTGTGTGTGTGTGTGTGTGTGTGTGTGTGTGTATGTGTGTGTGTAGTGAGTCAAGTGTTATGAAACAATGTGTGTATAGTGTGTGCAGTGACCAGTGACTAATAGTGAGATATGAGTGAACAGTGCAGCATTACATTATTTAATAAATTATTTATAAAAAAGGATTGTATACCAGGAGTAAATATATATGTGTATACGAATTAGCTTATTTAAATTGATCTAAACATGTAAATACTTTGACATGTCGTATATCCCTGTAAAATGAGATCTACAGATGAATAAAGGTACTGCTACTACCAGATGTCATTTCGCTCAAAAGACAACCGTGCCCACTATGACGTCAGGGGACCTATCAAATGGAGCAGTGTTTGCCGGATAGCCCCACATTCACACTCACTGTATACACAGTCACAGACCGTGCGGTATGGCACGCCGAAGACGCATACCAGACTCTCTTCGGTGGAGGGTCGTAGGAACATTGGAAGCTGAACAGTCGCAAATCGATGTGGCCCGATGGCTTAACTTGAATCGATCTGTTGTTTCTCGGATGTGGCGACAATTTATAGAGACCGAAACTATTACCGCGACAGCCGTGGCAGGGACGACCACGAGTGACATCAGAAAGAGAGGACCGTTATTTGGCTGTAAGGGCGCGACGGTACCACCTCAGTACTGCGCAGCAACTGGCATCTGACCTCGCAGCATCCACTGGAGGTGTTGTATCAAAGGCAAGCGGTGTACTGAAGGCTTCGACAGAGTGGCCTTCGACAGAGTGGCCTTCGACAGAGTGGCCTTTAATGTCTGAGACTTGCTGTGTGTCTACCTCTGACTCATCTGGAGTCATCAAAATGCCTCCACAGTCGAACAGTGGCTCAATGTTCTTTTGAAAGGTGGGTCCAGATTTGGTCTGGAGAGTGGTTCTGGTAGGATTCGCATCTGAAGGGAATGTGGAACACGATTTCGACGCCTGAACATGGTGGAAAGAGACCGATATCGAGGAAGATCTATAATGGTGTGGTCAGGGATTATGTTGATCACTCGAACACCTCTTTATGAAATTGTGTGGGTGAATCAGTAAGATTTAACTACTATCAGTTATTGTGATGAGGTCTTGGGAGCTCAAGAGCGAGGTGCTGTGGACCCAGATATCAACTGATGGAAGACAATGCTCGACTTCATAGAGCACGAGTGGTTGATGTTTTCTTGGGAACAGAAGATACTGCACGCATAGTGTGGCCTGCTCGCTCTCCCAACTTGAATCCCACGCAAGCTGTCTGGGATTCGCTAAGGAGACGGGTTGCAACGAGTCAGCACCCACCAACAAATCTCCAAGCTTGCGAGCTGCTGCACATGGGCGTTTGGCCTCAACATGACACTGATGACGTAATTCACAGCACGCTCCATCATTGTCAGCCCTGTATTGCTGCCAGAGTTGGCCACACCCTATAGTGGGCATATTAAACGGGTATCAGAATGTGTGTGGAAATGTGTTAGGTTACAAAAAAGTGAAGAACATCTTTGTCTACTGTTGTGCACGTTGCAGTTGTATATGTTTTCCATTCTGTACATTGCCGGCCGGAGTGGCCGAGCGGTTCTAGGTGCTACAGTCTGGAACCGCGCGACCGTTACGGTCGCAGGTTCGAATCCTACCTCGGACATGGATGTGTGTGATGTCCTTAGTTTAGTTAGGTTGAAGTAGTTCTAAGTTCTAGGGGACTGATAACTGCAGCAGTTACGTCTCATAGTGCTCAGAGCCATTTGAACCATTTGAACTATTGTGTACATTGTTTGTACTGTATCATCAGTCTATACTGTTTTGTGGCAAAATAGGAGCAACCTTGCAAAAATTTCTGTTTATTGATTTCATTCTGGACACAAGTGTAGTATTCTGGATTTGTAATTCTTTAAGTGTCTGTTTGTCATTTTATGTGTTATATTATGGAGTGTTCGAGCCCTTAATCGTGTTAGCAGGTTTCAGAATTTCAGAGTGGGAATGAAGAGACAATTAGCGCCATATAGAACAGAATTTCTGTTCAGGCAATGGGCAACTCGTCAACACAAAATTAAACATGTGCAATAATGAACAAGAAATGCAGGGATGCAGGTGAACTACGGTGAGCATCATAGTGAAGAGATCTATCGCAGCAAATACAGGTCAAGAGCCAAAGCATACGAAAACTGCGCAATTGTACATTTTCACTTACTCCAGAGATGACAGAAAGATAGTAAAAATGTCAGATAAAATCTAAGGGACTACTTGGTACGGTAAAATAAATGCAAATTTGTTTGTCATGAAGGACTGTAGATCGGTAGGAGGAATAGGGTGATTAAGACACAGATCAGAATTTAACCTGTAGGAGTCTCTTAACTTTTGTGTAGTAGACAATGAGTGGTTTAACATGGTTGTGGACGCTTAACTGCTGAATAATTGTTTTAAGATGCATTTCTTCAGATAGTACTGAACGGAGGGCACGGCCATACTGATCTACTAGGCATGTATGCTCTTGGAACTTTGACAGTAGATTCCGCCCTTACTAAATGGATCTATAACAAAAAGTGCTGCTCTTCTTTGTATCTTCTGTATTTCACTATCCATCCTATACCGTATGGGTCCCACATTGATGAGCAGTATTCAAGTTTTGATCGAATGATGGATTTGTTAACCACTTACTTTGTTGATGCACTACATTTCCTCAACATTTTTCCAATGAATCTCAGTCTAACATGTGTCTTACATCTGAGTAAATTTAAGTACTGGTTCCGCTTCAAATCGCTCCGACGCGTGTTGTTATTGTGGTCTTCAGTCCAGAGACTGGTTTGATGTAGCTCTCCATGCTACCTTATCCTGTGCAACCTTCTTCATCTCCGAATAGCTGCTGTTCCCTACATATTTCTCAGTCTGCTTAATGCATTCATCTCTTGGTCTCCCTCTATGATTTTTACCCTCCACACTGCCCTCCAGTACTAAATTGATGCCTCAGGACATATCGTACTAACCGATGCCTTCTTCTAGTCAAGTTGTGCCACAAATTATTCTCCCCAATTCGAATCAGTATCTCTACCCATCTAATCTTCAGCATTCCTCTGTAGCATCACATTTCGAAGGCTTCTATTCTCTTCTTGTCCTATTCATCGTCCATGTTTCACTTCCATATATGGCTACATTCCATACAAATACTTTCAGAAAAGACTTCCTGCACTTAAATCTATACTTGATGTTAACAAATTTCTCTTCTTCTGAAACTTCTCATTCTGTGGCCAGTCTACACTTTATATCCTCTCTGCTTCGACAGTCATCAGTTATTTTACTCCCCAAATAGCAAAACTCATCTTCTACTTTGAGTATCTCATTTCCTACATTACATTATACTCGCTCTGCTTTTGTTGACGTTCATATTTATCCTCCTATCGAAACACTTTTCATTTCGTTCATTTCTTCTTCCAGGTCCTTTGCTATCCCTGACAAATTTACAATGTCGTCGACAAACCTCAAAGTTTTTATTTCTTCCCATGAATTTTAATTCCTGCTCGAAATTTTTCTTTTGTTTTCTTTACTGCTTGCCCAATATACAGATTGATTTAAATCGAATATAGGCTACAATCCTGTCTGACTTCTTTCTCAACCACTGATTCCCTTTTGTGCCCATGACCCTTATAACTGCTATCTGTTTTCTGTACAGATTGTAAATAGCCTTTCGCTCCCTGTACTTTGCCCCTGCCACCTTTAAATTTGAAAGAGAGTATTGCAGTCAAATGCCAGAAACGAAGGTTTGCTTTCCGTAGCCTATCTTCTAAGATAAGTTGTAAGATCAGTATCGTCGTATGCGCACTCTAGATATTTTATGGGAGTAACAGCTTCCAACGGTTGTTCTGCCTAGGCATCCGCAGTACGTTACATTTGAAACTTCCTGGCATATTAAAACTGTGTGCCGGACCGAGACTCGAACTCGGGACCTTTGCCTTTCGCTGGCAAAAGCACTTGCCTCTGGATGGCAAAGATCCCAAGTTCGAGTCTCGGTCCGGCACACAGTTTTAATCTGCCAGGAAGTTTCATATCAGCGCACACTCCGCTGCAGAGAGAAAATCTCGTTCTGGATACGTTACATATGGTTATGTTGGTGGTCACCTGCAGCAAGTGCCAGTTGTCTGCAGGTCATCCTGCATTTTGTCAGATTTTTCGAGTGTCGCGATTTCTCTGCATGGAACAGCATCACCGCGAAAAACCTAATGGAAATACTGACGTCATCTGCTAGGTCATTTACACAAAGGTAGGCCTGCGAATTTTTTATTCAGCCCTCAATATCGGTTGAGTTGTGACGTATAATGCGTGTTACTCGGTCGAATTCCTCCTCCGCTGACGCATGTTGGAAGCCTCTGCCGCTAGAGGGATCCGAATTGTAGGGTGTGACATGGCGGTGTGTGACGTTACTGTATCGGTGCGTGACCGACTGCCTGGCTGAGTGGTAACGTGTCTGCCTATGATGCAGCTGTCCCGGGCTCGATTCTCAGCTGGGTTGGGAATTTTGCCTGCCTGTGGACTGGGTGTTGTGTTGCGCTCGTCGTCATCTGATCATCACCGACGCGCAACTCGCCCAATGCGGCTTCGCCTGAAATAAGACTTGCAACGCGACGGCCGAACTCCCCGTGATGGGGCCTCCCGGCCATCAACGCCACGCGAACATTTCATGTCGGTGCGTGAGGAACGGCGTGCTGCAATCGCGTTTGTAACCACAGAACATTTCGTCCACGCGGGGAGCACCCTCCCCTTCAGCATTACAATGCCCGACCACACTAGAGAGCTGGGACGTCTGAAGAAGCCAAGCGCCTCGGCTCCACTGTCGTCCACGATCCTCCGTACACTCCTGACTTGGCCCTGTACAATTCTCATGTGTTTACAAAACATAAAGGACACCATCGACGACTTCACTTCGATAGTGATGAAGCTGCGGATTTAGAGGTGGGATTGCGGTTCCGTCAACAAAGTGTAACATTCTACAGTGAAACACGTCCCTGTTTGGGAGAAATGTGCGAAACAACCGGGTAACATTTTCAGAAATATGTAGACATGAAGAATGAAGATGTAAGATGTTAATAATTTATTTTAAGATAACAAAGAGCCCCAAGAGGTTTCACATAAAAAATCCAGAGACCTTACTTTCCAACATTTCCTTGCATTTACACTACTGGCCATTCAAATTGCTACACCTAGAAGAAATGCAGATGATGAACGGCTATTCATTGGACAAATATATTATACTAGAACTGATATGTGACTACATTTTCACGCAATTTGGGTGCAGAGATCCTGAGAAATCAGTAACCACAAGAACCACCTCTGGCTATAATAACGGCCTTGATACCCCGGGGCATTGATTCAAACAGAGCTTTGATGGCGTGTACAGGTACAGCTGCCCATGCAGCTTCAACGCGATACCACAGTTCATCAAGAGTAGTGACTGGCGTATTGTGACGAGCCAATTGCACGGCCACCACTGACCAGACGTTTCCAATTGGTGAGAGATCTGGAGAATGTGCTGGTCAGGGCAGCAGTCGAACAATTTATGTATCCAGAAAGGCCCGTACAGGACCTGCAACATCCGGTCGTGCATTATCCTGCTGAAATGTATGGTTTCGCAGGGATCGAATGAAGGGTACAGCCAAGGGTCGTAACACATCTGAAATGTAACGTCCACTGTTCAAAGTGCCGTCAAAGCCAACAAGAGGTGACCGAGACGTGTAACCAATGGCAACCCATACCATCACGCCAGGTGATACCGCATTATGGCAATGACGAATAGACGCTTCCATTGTGTGTTCACCGCGATGTCGCCAAAAGCGGATGAGAGCATCGTGATGCTTTAAACAGAAACTGGATTAATCCGAAAAAATGACATTTTGCCATTCGTGCACCCAGGTTCGTCGTCGAGTACACCATCTTAGGCACTCCCGTCTGTGATGCAGCGTCAAGGGTAACCGCAGCCACGGTCTCCGAGCTGATAGTCCGTGCTGCTGCAAACGTCGTCGAACTGTTCGTGCAGATGGTTGTTGTCGTGCAAACGTCCTCATCTGTTGACTTAGGGATCGAGACATAGCTGCACGATCCGATACAGCCATATGGATAAGATGCCTGTCATCTCGACTGCTAGTGATGCGGGGCCGTTGGCATCTAGCGTTCTGTATTACCCTCCTGAACGAACCTATTCCATATTCTGCTAACAGTCATTGGATCTCAACCAACGCGAGCAGCAATGTCGCGATACGATAAACAGCATTCGTGATAGGCTACAATCCGACATTTATGAAAGTCTTAAACGTGATGGTACGCATTTCTCCTCCTTACACGAGGCATCACAACTGCTGTTTGTGTATGACAAATCGCTTGGAAACTTTCCTCATGTCAGCACGTTGTAGGTCTTACAACCGGCGCCAACCTTGTGTGAATGAAAAGCTAATCATTTGCACATCACAGCATCTTCTTCCTGTCTGTTAAATTTCACGTCTGTGGCACATTGTCTTCGTGGTGTAGCACTTCTAATGGCCAGTAGTGTAATTGTCAAAGTAATGGTGCCGTAACACTCCCTTTGGGCAAGCCCAATGCTTCTTTCAAATCTGAAGACGCCTCTCCATTCAGAATGACATTTGTGATCTGTTTGCTTGAAACTTTTCAATCCAGTCACACGGTTGGTGTGATATTCTAGACGCTAGTATTTACTTCATTCCTCATCAGTGGAGAACTGTACCGAACGTCTTCCGGAAGTCAAAGAACACGGCATTTACAGCTGTGTGCGTCTCTTAGTGTAATGATTATAAGAACTATGATATCTAGAAGCAGTCAATTCCACCGGCAACATATAGCAGTAGGGGCCATGTCAGAAGCAGGGAAAAGAAATTATCAGCTGGTTACACAGAGCCGGCTTTTCCCAACGTTATAAGCCCATGGTCTAGGAGCAGCGTATTTGATTCGTAATCAAAACATCCTCAGTTCTGTTTTCGAAACCCGCCACTACATAAACTTCGATTTATAATCAACATTGGCGGCCGAAGACTTCCGTCATAAGAAGACACCTTCATTCTGCCAAAGGATGAACAGGCAGTCTCTTGTCTTTGGGTTGGGAAACTGCGCCTAAAGAAGAATCAACAACGATCAACGGTATGTAGAAGCATAAGGCAACAGAAATAACTCCATTAAGGACACAACCTGTATCTGTGTAACACAGATACTGCCTACAGGAAAATTAAAGAGACCTTTGGAGAAAAGAGAGCCACTTGCATGAATATCAAGAGCTCAGATGGAAACCCAGTTCTGAGCAAAGAATGGAAAGCAGAAAGGTGGAAGGAGTATGTAGAGGGTCTATACAATAGAGGGTCTATTGTTCTTGAGGACAATATTATAGAAATGGAAGAGAATCTAGATGAAGATGAAATAGGAGATATGATACTGCCTGAAGAGTTTGACGGAGCACTGAAAGACCTAAGTCGAAACAAATCCCTGGGAGTAAACAACATTCCATTAGAACTACTGACGGCCTTGGGAGGGCCAGACCTAACAAAACTCTACCATCTGGGGAACAAGATGTGGGAGACAGGCGAAATACCCGCAGACTTCAAGAAGAATATAATAATTCCAATCCCAAGGAAAGCAGGTGTTGACAGATGTGAAAATTACCGAAGTATGAGTTTAATAAGCCACAGCTGCAAAATACTAACGCGAATTCTTTACAGACGAATGGAAAAACTGGTAAAAGCCGACCTTGGGGAAGATCAGTTTGGATTCCGTAGAAATGTTGGAACTCGTGAGGCAATTGTGACCCAACGACTTATCTTACAAAATATATTTAGGAAAGCCAAACCTACATTTCTAGCATTTGTAGACTTAGACAAAGCTTTTGACAACGTTGACTGGAATACTCTCTTTCAAATTCTGAAGGTGGCAGGGGTAAAATACCAGTAGCGAAAGGCTATTTGTGGTTTGTACAGAATACAGATGGCAGTTACAAGAATTGAGGGGCATGAAAGGGAAGCAGTGGTTGGGAAGGGAGTCAGACAGCGTTGTAGCTTATCCCCAATGTTATTCAATCTGCATATTGAGCGAGTAGTATAGGAAATAAAAGAAAAATTATGAGTAGGTATTAAAATCCATGGAGCAGAAATAAAAAGTTTGAGGTTGCACAATGACATTGTAATTCTGTCAGACACAGGAAAGGACCTGGAAGAGCAGTTGAACGGAATGGACAGTGTCTTAGAAGGACGATATAAGATGAACATCAACAAAAGCAAAACGAGGATAATGGAATGCAGTCGAACTAAATCGGGTGATGCTGCTGGAATTGGACTAGGAAATGAGACACTTAAAGTAGTAAAGGAGTTTTGTATTCGGAGAGTAAAATAACTGATCATTGTCGAAGTAGAGCGGATATAAAATATAGACTGCAATGGCAAGGAAAGCGCTTCTGAAGAAGAGAAATTTGTGAACATCGAGTATAGATTTGTCAGGAAGTCGTTTCTGAAGGTACTTGTATGGAGTGTAGCCATGTATGGAAGTGAAACGTGGACGATAAATAGTTTGGATAAGAAGAGAATAGAAGCTTTCGAAATGCGGTTCTACAGAAGAATTCTGAAGATTAGATGGGTAGATCACATAACTAATGAGGAGGTATAGAATGGAATTGGATAGAAGAGAAATTTGTGGCACAACTTGACTAGAAGAAGGGATCGGTTGGTAGGGCATATTCTGAGACATCAAGGGATCACCAATTTAGTATTGGAGGGAACTGTGGAGACTAAGAGATGAATACACTTAACAGATTTAAAAGGATGTACAGATTTAAAAGGATGTAGGTTTCAGTAGGTACTGGGAGATGAAGAAGCTTGCACAGGATTGCGTAGCATGGAGAGCTGCATCAAACCAGTCTCTGGACTAAAGACTACAATAACATCAACCTGTATCTACAGGACATGTGGCCTCTAATTCAAAAAGTGTCATGATGGTATATGCATTGGCAAAAGATTTCGGAATAGTTCCCCATTCGGATCTCTAGGAGCGGCTGCGAAGAGGGAGGTGATCATAAGAACAAGATAGAATAAGCGTCGAATGTCAGAAACTTGAACGTGGCAGGAAAACTAGAAAATCTGAAAAGGGAAACTCAAAGGCTCAATCTAGATATAGTAGGTGTCAGTGGAGTGAAGTTGAAAGAAGACATGGATTTCTGGTCTGATGAGTATGGGGTAATATCAACACCAGCAGAAAACGGTATGGCGGGAGTAGGATTCGTTATATATAGGAGGGTACGGTAGAGAGTGTGTTACTGTGAACAGTTCAGTGATTCTTATCAGAATGGACAGCAAACCCACGCCGACAACAATAGTTCAGGTATTCTTTCCGACGTCGCAAGCTGAAGGCGAAGAGATAGAGGAAGTATATGAGGATACTTAAAGGGTAATGCAGTTCGTAAAGGGAGATGAAAATCTAGTAGTCATGGGTGTCCGGAATGCAGTTGTGGGAGAAGGAATAGATGAAATAGTCCCAGGGAATGAGAGAGCAGAAAGACTATGCAGTAATAAATTCCAATTGGTAATAGCGAATACTCAGTTCAAGGACCACAAGAGGAGCAGGTATACATGGAAAAGGCCGGGTGATACGGGAAGATTTCCGTCAGAGTACATCAAGGTCGCACAGAGATGCCGAAATCAGATACTGGATTGTAGGGCATACTCAAAATGAGATATGCACTCAGATCACAATGTAGTAGTGATGAAGCGTAGGCTGAAGATTAAGAGATTAGTCAGGAAGAATCAATACGCAAAGAAAATGGATATGGAAGTACTAAGGAATACTAAGGCAATACATACAGCAATAAGGACTAGCTCAGTAGGCAATATAGCTGACGAGGAATGGACATCTCTAAAAAGACAGTCACAGAAGTTGGAAAGGGAAATATCAGTACAAAGAAGGTAACTGTGACGAAACCATGTGTAACCGAATAAATACTTCAGTTGGTTAGTGAAAGAAGGAAGTACAAAAATGCTCAGGGAAATTCAGGAATACAGAAATACAAGTCGCTGAGGAATGAAAAAAAAAATCAGTGCAGCTGGTCCCGGTGGAGGTTCGACTCCTCCCTCGGGCATGGGTGTGTGTGTTTGTCCTTAGGATAATTTACAATGACAGTAGAATGTATGAGTCTGGCGACGTACCATCTAACTTTCTGTAAAATATCATCCACACTATTTCGAAGACTGCAAGCGCTGACAAGTGCGGGAATTATCGCAGAATCAAATTAACAACTCATGCATCCAAGTTGCTTATAAGAATAATGTACAGAAGAATGGAAAATAAAATTGAGGATCTGTTACATGACGATCAGTTCGGCTTTGGGAAAGGTAAAGGCACGAGAGAGGCAGTTCTGTCGTTGCGGTTGATAATGGAAGCAAGACTACAGAAAAATTAAGCCACGTTCATAGGATTTATCGACCTGGAAATATAGGCATAAGCTATAGGGAGAGACGGGTAATATACAACTTGTACAAGAGCCAAGAGGGAATAATAAATAGTGGACGACCAAGAACCAAGTCCTCGGATTAAAATGGGTGTAAGACAGCGATGTTGTCTTTCGCTACTACTCTATCATCTGTACATAAAAGAAGCAATGATGGAAATAAAAGAAAAGTTCAGGAGTGAAATTGAAGGTGATTGGATATCAATGATACGATTCGCTGATGACATCGCTAGACTGAGTGAAATTGAAGAGGAATCACAAGATTTGCTGAATGGAATAAACAGTCTAATGAGTACACAATATGGATTGAGAGTAAATCGAAGAGAGACGAAAATAATAAGAAATAGCAGAAATGACAATACCGAGAAACTTAATATGAGGATTGATGGCCATGAAGTAGATGGAGTTAAGGAATTTTACTACATAGGCAGTAAAATAACGAAAGACAGACGGAGCAAGGAGGACATAAAAAGCAGACTAGCACTGGCATTCCTAGCCAAGAGAAGTCTAGCAGCATCGAAGATAGAACCTAATTTTAGGAAGAAATTTCTGAGAAAGTACGTTTAGAGCAGTGCATTATATGATAGTGAAACATAGACTGTGGGAAACCCGGAACAGAAGAGAATCGAAGCTTTTGAGATATGGTGCTACAGACGAATGTTTAGAATTACGCGGACTAATAAGATAACACATGAGGAGGTTCTGTACAGAATCGGAGAGGAAAGGAATATGTGGAAAACACTGACAAGGAGAAGGGACTGGATGACAGGACACCTCTTGAAACATGAGAGAATGACTTCCGTGATACTAGAGGCAGTTGTAGAGGGCAAAAACTGTAGAGGAAGTCAGCAAATAATTGAGGACGTATGTTGCTATTCTGAGATGAAGAGGTTGGCACAGGAGAAGAATTTGGTGGTGGACTGCATCAAACCAGTCGGGAGACTGATGACCAAAAAAGTAAAAAAAAGCAAAACAAAACAAAGAAGCAAAAAAAAAGGCACGCGAGCGAGGTGGCACAGCGCTTAGCACACTAGATTCGCATTCGGCAGGACAACGGTTCAAACTCGCGTCCGGCCGTCGGCCATACACATTTAGGTTTTCTGTGATTTCTCTAAATCGCTCCAAGCAAATGGCGGGATGGTTCCTTTGAAAGGGCACGTGCGATTTCTTTCCCCATCCTTGCCTAAATCCCAGCTTGTGCTTCATCTCTAATGATGTCGATGTTGCCGGGACGCTAAACCCAATGTTCCTTGCTTCCTTTCTCGCTTCTTCACCATATTAATTTGTAAATATTTCTTAATAACACAGACATAAGTTAGCGATAATTTGTTATTGATGAAAACCATATATGAACAAGTTCTCAAAAACAATTCCATTTGATAGTTAGTTAAAAACTGTGAATAATAATAACATGAAATAAAATTAAAAACGTTTTCTATCGTATACACCTGCCACAAATTATGTTATTATCTCAACTTCGTAGCTGAATCTCCCCGTTGAAAACGTTATATTTGATGGTAACCGTGCACAGGTCTTCAAGCTTTTCGTATAACTACTATCATGCATCAAATCTGATTACACTCGTGATAGTATTCGTAACCGATATGATGTAAACAACAGTTTTTTGTATGATTATGAAATTACTCGAAGAAATAGCAACCCACTTGGCCATATTGTGTTGATTTACACTTACGGATTAATGAATTATGCTGGAGATATAATACGCCGTCCACAATATTGATCGAACAATTGAGCGTGTAACACGAATTGCATTTCGTGACACCAACTACTGGTCGTGCTGATAATGCAGCCATTATCGTGCAGCGGATGTTCACACGTAACCAACTAGGGTCCCTGATTAGTCTGTAACTATCTCTCAAAAAACGGACGATACAAGATTCTGCAATCTCGTTACATGCGACAACTGGTTTCTCTACAGTACTCAAAAGGCTACATGTATTTTCAGCGAGACGAAGCACCGTGCTGCCGCTAGTAAAAGTTGTCATAATGATGCAAAGAACAGGCAGAGGACTCGATGGCCCTTGTTTGTTCTCCAAAGACCACATGTCCAAAACCTTGTTGGGGTATGTAGGTCACCTTGTAGCAAAATGTGCAAGTCTTGGAGACGGACCGGTGCCACGGCCGATTGGCTGGTCACAAACCATGATGGTTCCTGAATCAGTTCCGCAAACTTGGGGAGTTCGTGCCCTGAGGAGGGGATGCTGTCACTACTGAGAAAGTGTCTACATCACGTGTCCATGATCACGTAGTATATCAGTTAGAGTAAATCATATCAATTGTAGTCAACTCTTTCACCAAAGGAGACGAAGTAAATATTCCTGAATTCCATTCAACAATAACTGCCAAGGTGAGAAACATAGAAGTAGATATCCTCGGCGTAGCAAAACAGCTTAAATCACTTGATAAAGGCAAGGCCTCAGGTCCAGATTGATTGTGTAGTGGGACGCGAAATTGAACCGTCACCCATCCACCATTGTCAGCCCAGTTTGCAGGTGAATGTAAGTTTTAATTAATGTTTATGTATTTTTTAATATTTGTAATGTTTGTGAATTATCTAAAGTTTTCTATTTTTTTATGTTTCGTGTACGGAGAGGGCGGCGCAACGAACGGAGACAGCATCTTCACTGCCGAGACCAGAGAGAAAATAGCTGGCCACTATACGTCGCGGGTCGACAGCCAAAGAGCAACAGAAGATCCTGAAACCGAGTTGTTGCGTCGTGCTTCTAAAAACTGAAAAAATAAGAATTTGTAATGTTTCTACAACAATGGCTTCATAAAAAGTTTAATCATGTTGTAAATGTTCTGTCCTATCTTGTCAAGACTCAGGTTCACGTCTATATGTAGTATATAGGAAGATAATAAACTAGTGTATACTACAAAAGTTTGAATACGTGTTCCGAGAATTTATTTATGAAGAATTATATTAAGGAAGAAGCATTACTGATTTATTTGACAAGATTATTAATTTTGACAACGTTCATCGCGAGTTTGAGTCTTAAAAGTTAATTGAATGTGGTTTTAATATTTATTAAAGCAGATAACTTGCATGAATATAATGTCTGAGAAGAAACAAACGACATCTAAATTGAAAAAAGTTTGCGCAAACCAACTGGACTGAGTGACGTAACTCTGCGCATACGACTCAAATGATGATGTTTTAATTACAGTTTCGTTCAAGAACCATTCAGAGACAACTTTAAAAAGAATTTTAATAATTTTGAAGTTTTTTGTAACCGACGTAGGTGACGAAGTCTGCACATGGTCATATGTCAAATGAAAATCATTTAAACGAAACCTACGTCGTTACACTACACTTGCTGATACAATACCTCCAATTCTTTGGAACCTCTCGCTCATAGAAAGATCCGTACCTACAGACTAGAAAATTTCTCAAGCCACGCCAATACCCAAAAAGGGTAGTAGGAGTAATCCTCTGAATTACAGGCCCTTATCACTAACACTGAAATCCAGTAGGGTTTTCGGATCATTTACTGTGTTCGACTGTCATGAATTACCTCGAGGAAAACAATTTATTGACACATTTTCAGTAGGGATTCATAAAACATCGTTCTTGTGAAACACAACTAGCTCTTTATACTCATGAAGTAATGAGTGCTATCGACAGGGGATGCCAAATTGATTCCTTATTTTTAGACTTCCAGAACGCTTTCGTATGGAATATCGCCTCGGTTGTGCAACTGGATTCGTGATTTCCTGTCAGAAAGGTCATAGTTTGTAGTAATAGGCGGAAAGTCATCGAGTAAAGCAGAAGTAATATACGGCGTACCCCAGAAAGTGTTATAGGGACGCTATTGTTCCTGGTCTATACTAACGACATAGGAGACAATCTGAGTAGCCCTCTTGATTGCAAATGATGCTGTCATCTACCGTCTTGTAAAGTCATCAGATGACCGAAACGACTTGCAAAATGATTTAGATATCTGTGGGGGGTGAAAAGTGACAATCGACCCTGATTCAAGAAAAGTGTGAATTTAATAGTATAAACCTTCTAAATCTAAAAAAGTCACACAAAACTGAAGGCTGTACATTCCACTAATACTTAGGGATTACAATTACAAATAACCTATATTTGAACGATAACATAGATATTGTTGTGGCTAGAACGAACCAAAGACTGCGATTCATTCCCAGAACACTTAGAAGGTGGAACAGGTCTACTAAAGAGACTGCTTACACCACGCTTGTCCGCCCCATTCTGGAATATTGATGTGCAGTGTGGGATCAGCATCAGGTGGGACAGACGGATGACATCGATTGGAGTGTCAATCATTAAAACAAAGGCGTTTTTCGTTGCGACGGGATATTCTAATCCAATCTGAATCACCAAAACAAAATTTTCCTCTGCGATTGCGAAAACATTCTGCTGGCACGCATCTACGTAGGGAGAAATGATCATCACTATAAAATAAGAGAAATCAGGGCTCGTACAGAAAAATTTAAGTGCTCGTTTTTCCTGTGTGCCGCTCGAGAGTAGAACGGTAGAGAGACAGTTTGAATGTGGTGCATTGAACCCTCTGCCAGGCACTTCATTGTGAATAGCAGAGTAATAACGTGGAAGTAGAAGCAAGCTGCACAACCAGTTTCTGCCAGCTACTTAGAGTAAATGAATGTGACAATGTGTCTTTATTGGAGCATCACCTGTGTATGTGTGTGTGTGTGTGTGTGTGTGTGTGTGTGTGT
Organism: Schistocerca serialis cubense; assembly: GCF_023864345.2. Taxonomy (NCBI): domain Eukaryota; kingdom Metazoa; phylum Arthropoda; class Insecta; order Orthoptera; family Acrididae; genus Schistocerca; species Schistocerca serialis. Next base: position 84,138,733 of record NC_064648.1, read on the forward strand.
GTGTGTGTGTGTGTGCTTGTGTGTGTGTATTTGTGTATGTCTTTGTGTGTGTGTGTGCACATGTGAACACATTCCTGCTTTCACGTTTGCCAGCATCAGTCCAGACGGCGTGCAAACAGTGCTTAACTTGGATACGGAGTAGCTATGAGAACAAAGCCATTACAAATTTTACAGATTTTCTGTCTACCAGCTGGATCAAACTTAACTGTGTCTTGCTATCTGCAGTACACTGATACAGATTGGGTATTAATACTCTGCAGCAGCTGCTACACTTTAAATATGTTTGTGGAAAGCAAGTCTCACGTGAAATTATATAGAAATTTCAAAATCTGTCAACAGCATGAATAGAAACAATCAGTTAGAAACAGAGTCGTAAGTCAGGATAACCTATTGGAGCATTGACTCGTAAATACAGACACGGATTAACGTGTGAAATAAAGCTTAACACAGTACTTACGTCTATCACACTTCGCTCCTTGCAAGCCTGGTGCACATGAACACAATTCTTTAGTGCAAAATATCATCCCTTCACATGCACTACTCAGAAATGAGCAGCGTTTTGAACAATTGTCTCCATATCTGTTTGGTCCGCAACCTAGGACAAAATACAAAAATTAATTTATATCCACAAGTCTAAGTAATCCATACGTATTACAAAAATGTATGTATGCAAGCAAGTATTTTTCACATCTCCTCCTAAACCCCAGCGTCGATTTCAACAGAACTTGATACCAATATCACTTGCTGTCTGCAAGGAAGCGCTGTGGGTGCAAGCGACACCTACCTATCAAAGGGGTTGATGTGAAGGTGAGAAAGAGGTGTACGTCACATCGTGTGTATAGCCAAAATTTATTGATCCAGTATTTGAGAATGAAAGCACATAGCAACTTCTAACTAACTTTACACGTTATTTAAAACCTTCGTGAAACTATTTATCGCCGAAACCCGCACACAAAATGGTAAAAGGCAAAAGCTTTATCGCTTACTGCATTTTCACTGTACATGCAAAAAAAAAAAAAAAAAAAAAAAAGCCGTATCAGGCATGACGTCTTAATTTATTAATTCTTTACTACTAACTGTATTTGCGACACAGTTTGCAGCTAATATTCACATATACACTATGTGATCAAAAGTATCTGGACACCTGGCAGAAAATGACTTACAAGTTCGTGGCACCCTGCATCGGCAATGGTGGAATTCAGTATAGTGTTGGGCCACCCTTAGCCTTCATGACAGCTTCCACTCTCGCAGGCATACGTTCAGTCAGCTGCTGGAAGGTTTCGTGGGGAATGGCAGCCGATTCTTCACAGAGTGCTGCGCTGAGAGGTATCGATGTCGGTCGGTGAGGCATGGCAAGAAGTCGGCGTTCCAAAACATCCGAGAGGTGTACTAAAGGATTCAGGTCAGGGCTCTGTGCAGGCCAGTCGATTACAGGGATGTTATTACCGTATAACCACTCCGCCACAGGCCGTGAATTACTAAAAGGTGCCTGATCGTGTTGAAAGATGCAGTCGCCATCCATGAATTAGTCTTCAACAGTGGGAAGCAATAAGGTGCATAAAACATCAGTGTGCTGTGATAGTGCCACGCAAAACGACAAGGGGAGCAAGCCATGAAAAGCACGACCACACCATAACACCACCTTCTCCGAATTTTACTGGCGGCACTACACACGCTGGCAGATGACGTTCACCGGTCATTCGCCGTACCCACACCCTGACATCGGATCTCCACATTGCGTACCGTGATGCGTCTTTCCACACAACCTTTTTCCACTGTTCAATTGTACAATTCTTACGCTTCTTACACCGAGCGAGTCGCCGTTTGGCATTTACCGGCGTGATGTGTGGCTTGTGAGTAGCTGCTTTTGATGTTCTCCTTGCTCCTTCTGTCGTTGGTAATTTTGCTGCCTAGGTAGCAGAATTCCCTAACTTCATATACTTCGTGACCATTAATCGTCATGTTAAACGTGTGCTGTTCTCATTTCTGCTACTTCTCATCACTTTCGCCTTTCTTCGGTTTACTCTCAACCCCTACCCTGTACTCATCAGACTGTTCATTCCATTCAGCGTAACAATGTTATACGAATCGTATCACTGATACCCTAGCACCTTGAGTTTAAATTACACTCCTGAACCTTTCTTTTACTTCCACCATTGCTTCTTCGATGTACAGATTGAACAGTAGCGAAGACTACATCCCTGTCTTATATCGTTTTTAATCAGAGGACTTCACTCTTGGTCGTCCACTCTTATTATTCCCTCTTGGCTTTTGTACATATTGCATGTTACTGGTCTCTCCCTATACCTTACCTATTATCATCAGAATTTCGAACATCTTGCACCATTTTTCACTGTCGAACGCTTTTTACGGGTCGACAAATCCTATGAACGTGTCTTGATTTTTCTTTAGTCTTGCTTCCATTATCAACCACAACGTCATAATTGCCTCTCAGGTGCCTTTCCTAAAGCCAAAGTGATCGTCATATAAAACATCTTCAGTTTTCACTCTTATAGTCGCTTAAGAAAAGCCTTAAAGGGGCGATGATTTTTGTCGGGCGAGGAAGTAAGCGGGCAACAACGCAGGTGTTCACGCAGAAGGACACGGGGTTTTGCCAAGAGAGTGTCTTCAACATGGAGCATCGATGGGGTCATTACCTGAGGGTCCAGGCGATTTTACTTGAGTGTCATGCCAATTTTGGACTGTAGAGCGTCCGAACAGGAACTTTTTGGTCGCTACATTACAATTTGCCAATACCGATTTAAACTAACGGTTTGTCGACACCACTGTCGGCTATCGCCTACCCCTACTTTAGCCAAGACCAACTGTTATACATTGTTCGCCTTATTCGAGTTCAAATGCTTTTTTGTTAATCAGCTCAGTTCTTCCTTGTACTTGAATTTAATGTAAGTGGTGCTGTTCATTGCTTTTTGTGTTGTGTGCTGTTCTGATAGTTTCCAACTCTGAATAAGTTTGTAACAAGAAAGAAGACGTAAAGCAATTCTGATTCGTCCACTCGCATTATGGTAAGTTAAAATACGCATGCACCAGTGTCGGATACATATGGGGGGCGTGCGGGGCGCGCATCCACCCCCTCCCTCCCCTTCTTGCGGGGCCGCCAGCATTACCACCCTCGCCGCCCCCGTCAGTCCACCCGCACGCTATTCGTTCGTTTCTTTCGGCAGTCGACTCGACTGAATCGACTTATCGAGTAGTAATACTGTCCTATGTAGCACGCGCGTCCGCGTCATCGTATTTTATACGTTTCCGTCTGGCTCATAGATAGCTAACACATACCTACGAGAAAAGTCGCGGCCGTTCTAGTGATCTCGATACGTTATTCTGCCTGGCACTTCTTCGAGAAAAGTCGCGAATATTCTATTGTTTTCTTGTACAGAGAACGTTCGATACGTTGCTTTATAAATACGGACTATTCGCCCAACCGGAAGCTGGTTTACATTCAGAAGCAGAAATAAGAAGACTGAAGAATGAATAAGTAAAAAGTCCTAGTTGTAGCAAGTGCTAGTGTGAACATTAGTCAAGAGTGAGAGTGATCAGTTGATTGTGAGGTATTAATTATAGTAATTCATAGTAATTTGAAGTGTGTGGAGAAATAGTACAATACCTGACGATTGGAGAAGCGGACACACTGTTCCCATCTTCAAAAACGGCAATAAAAGACTTTGCAAAAGCTACAGACGAATAACCCTTATGAGTCACACAGCCAAGATTTTTGAAAGAAGTTTGCTAAATCGAATAAGTGAAAAGATAGAAAAGGAGCTGAGTGAAGAACAGCATGGGTTTATGAAAGGAAGAAGCACGATCGACCAGATATTTTCTATCTGTCAACTGATGGAAAAAAACTTGGGAGTAATACAAAGAGGTGATAATGGTTTTTATAGACATAGAAAAGGCATATGAGTCAGTTAACAGGGAAAGACTCTGGGAAGAAATGAAAAAGATAGATGTAGATGCTGGATACATTAATGTAATAAAGACAATGTAGAGGGGACACAATTGTAGAATTAGAACACCGTTGGGGAACTCTGAATGCTTCGAAATAAGACAAGGACTTAAGCAAGGAAGTATTCTATCTCGTGCACTTTTTAATGTTGTGATGGAGGGAATGAATAGCGCAGTTAAAGATATAGTAAAAGAAAGAGACGAAAAGATGATTTTTGCAGATGATATGGTAATATGGGGTGATAAAGTTGTAGATGTATAGTTACAACTTAAGGTGTGGAAGGAAATGATGAAAAGGTATGGAGTAAAAATAAATAAAGATAAGAGTGAACTAATGGTTTTTGAAAGAGAGAAAGGGATCAACGGAAATATTACCTTGAATGGAGAACCCCTCAAAGTGGTAGAAAGTTTCACTGATTTAGGGAGTGAATATCTAGGGATGGAAAAATAACTAACGAAATTAATAGGAGGTTACAGAAGGGAGGCAATTTCTAGCAAACAATAAAACACCTGATTTGGAATAAGGAAGTTTCAGAAAAAGGAAAACTTCTGATGTATAAGAATTATTACTTCCCTATTTCACCTATGGTGGAGAAATATGGACAATGACAGAAAGGGACTGGAGCAGACTGCTTGCAGCGGAAATGAAATTTCTCAGAGCAGTTAAGGGAAAAACACGAATGGACAGAGTAAGGAACGTAGAGATTAGAAAGTATGAGATAAGAAATTGAAAGAAAAGAGATTAAGATGGTATGGGTATGTTAAGAGGATGCATGGGCAGAGACTCCCCAAAAATATGGAAGAACTAAAGATGGATGGGAAAAGACCAAGAGGGCGCCCAAGAACACGGTGCAAAGCGGGAGTGAGAATATCTGTGGAAGGGAGAGGTGTGACTTGGCAGCAAATGGACAAAGAAAAGTGGTGGCAGGACTGAGCCACGTGGAGAGGACTCGTCAGCACCCAGACCCGGCAGTAGCTGGAGCGGGATCCGGATATGGACAGGTAGTAATTTCTCAGTAAAAATATTGCTGCGAGACTCGTAACGGTATTTTTACTAATAACGTAACACGTGTTAGGTATAGGAAAAATGTTCAAACGTGTGTGAAACCTTATGAGACTTAACTGCTAAGGTCTTCAGTCCCTAAGCTTACAGACTACTTAACCTAAATTATCCTAAGGACAAACACACACACACCCATGCCCAAGGGAGGACTCGAACCTCCGCCGGGACCAGCTGCAGTCCATGACTGCAGCGCCTCAGACCGCTCGGCTAATCCTGCGCGGCGTGTATGCGAAACTATAGATGCGTATACCTCCGGTAACAGTGACTTTCGAGAAAATTCTTAAAAACCCATTGTTACTACATAGGAACTCTATCGAATGAACTAGAACGGAATCGACAATGTAAATTTCCTGACTTTCTGTCCTATTGACAATGTAATTAACCAATATGCCAGGAAGAATAGGAGCATAGAATTCATCATTTAAGGAAGAGAACCACAGTTGTAACTTTTTTTTAACATAAGATGGCATTCTCTTGTATACGTGTAGAATCAATGTAAACAAAAACTTTATTTAACTTTACATGCGACTTGATTAATTTTTACTAGGGTAAAAGTAAATGTACCTCAAGGTATCTTTAGCGCCCCACTTTGAGGATGTTCTGTACCCGCCACTGGTATGCACTACCATAATAGCCTAATTAAGTATGTACAGCAGTTTAATGTTAGCGCTCGACACGTTATTCGGAGACTGGTGGCAGTCTGTGTATGCAGTATTTCAATATTCAGTAGAGCGATAAACAGCACTACAAATAATATTAAAGTCAGTTCGTAAAAATACACTTGGATCTGCCTTTGTTGCCCGGAAATGTCACGGCTCAACAAAAACATCGCCCAAATGGCGATTGTTACATTTCTTTAAAAATATTGCTCATATTTCTATCATTACCAGCCCAAATGGTAAAATATTGATCGGTCTTATCACCCAGGTGGTACTAAAATTATGAAAACCGGTTCCGATACGGAGCTTTTGGGGAAGGGATGTGTGATGGCAGCACACTCTATAGTTCGTTCGTTTCCAGAATATTTTCGTAGTGGTCGACCTGCATCCCGCCCACTTTAGTTCAAATCTATTTACGCTCTTGTAATACTATAATAACTGGACAAGAATTTATTGCACAATCAAATTTTAAAATATGTATGCATTTAAGCCCAATAAAATGACAGAACATACACAACTGAAGGAGAAATATGCAATTTCAGAATTATATCTTTTGTTGTGATCCACCTTATTTTATTTGAAAACAATGTGAGGGAACCAGGTTTTCCAAATTCCCCACCGACCAGGGTAGCTCTGCACCTTGAGGCGTGTAGCTAGCAGTCCATAGAGTCAGGAGCAGACGTGGGTCGAATGCATTCACTGGCAATCTTGAAAATGGTTTTCTGTGGTTTCCCTCTTCAACTTAGACAGGTACCTGTGTCGTCCCTTACTATAGGCCACAGTCCATTTCTTCCGAATTCCTTTCTTTTCTGACAGATTCTACTTCCCTTAAAGATACAGCCTCTGCGCTTAAACAAAAAGAGATGCGTCGAAGGCGAGCCGAACATCTGTTCAGAGACTTTTTGGAGCTAAAAATCTTATTTGCGAGGCTCATTCAATAATTAAAGAGACAAACTGATCTGGAGAGAAAGCGTTTATTTTTACAAAACTATACATTTTCTGCTTTTCAACATAATCTCCTTGAACATTTATGCACTTGTTCCAACGGGTTACAAGCTATTTTATTCGAGCTGCAAAGAAATCTTTATCTTGATGTTTCAACCAATTTCCCACAAACTTTTCCACGTCCTCGTTACCCTGGAACCTCTTCCGACGTAAGGCCTCCTTCAGTGCACCAAACAAATGGAAATCACTGGGTGCGAAATGAAGACTGTAAAGGGGATGAGGCAGTACTTCCCAGCCCATTTTTTCGATGGTTTCAGGGGTTAGTTGAGCAATATGAGGACGTGCTTTGTCTTGCTGGAGATTCACACCTCTCCTCAGAGATCCACGATGCCTCTCTCTCATAGTTGGCTGGTTTAAAAGCAAATCCGAGTAGTACTGGCTGTTCATTGTACGGTGCTCTCCGAGATAATCACAAAAACAGGACTTCCAGCATCCCAAAACACCGTCAACATGACTTTTCCTGCTGATGCTTCGATGTTGAACTTTTTCTTGACAGGTGAGTTGGTGTGCTCGCATTCGGTGTTCTGTCTTTCTGGTTCCGGCTCATAATAGTGAACCCAAGTTTCATCACAAGTTAAGATTTTGTTGATGAAGAGCTCACCTTCTCTTTAATAACGTTCCTTTTTCCCACCCCCAGCTTTGTTTCCTTGTGTAGCTGCGTCAGCTCCTTTGGGATCCATCTTGCACATGTTTTGCGGTACTTCATATTGTGACAGATAATGTTATGAACTGTACCAGTACTAACTTGAACCTTATCAACTATCATTTCCACAGTCACACGGCGGTCGGTGCGAATAATGTCACCAGTTCCACTTCCAAGTGAGAGACTTGAAACTGCTACTGGTCGGCCAGAACGGCGTTCGTCAGTCACTGAGTCGTGACTATTTTTAAACTGCCCTATCCACTTGTAAAAATTTGGACGATTCGTACCACCTTCACCATAAACTTTAGACATTCTACAGTATTCTACAGTATATATTCACTGGTTTCTCGCCTTCAGCAAGTAAAATACGAATAACAGAACGTTCTTCAACTAATGTGGAGTTTCAAGCCGACTCGCCATGTTGAAATGTATTTTTGAGGTTATAAACAAAACAATGTTGATACATCAGCTGATGAGGGCTCATCCCAGAGATGCCAGTTTAAAGCCATAAAAGTACCAAGCTTGCCATGCTAATAGTTTTTTATCCAAAACAATTTGTCTCAATTTAAGTATCGAATGATCCTCCTGCACTGGAAGACGGCTATCAATCGTTCAAATGGTTCAAATGGCTCTGAGCACTGTGGGACTTAACTTCTGAGGTCATCAGTCCCATAGAACTTAGACCTACTTAAACCTGAGTAACCTAAGGACGTCACACACATCCATGCGCGAGGCAGGATTCGAACCTGCGATTGTAGCGGTCGCGCGATTCCAGACTGTAGCGCCTAGAACCGCTCGGCCACTCCGGCCGGCCTATCAATCGTCATTTTGTACAATGCATCCGGGCATGAACTTGCCTCACTTGTGGGACGGCCGTATACAGGGTGGACAAAAACTATGCCACGAAATTTTAACCCTGGATAGCTGATGCCTGTAGGAATCAAAATTACTTATGTTGTGTAGGTCGACAACGCACATTTTCTAAACTACGGAAACTAGGCCCTCCGATTGGCCGTTGGAGTGTCGTGTTGCCATTCGTTGGTTGACGGGCAATGGTATGGCTATCGGTTCACACATACAAACGTCCATGGCCCCATCACTGTCCCAACGCGATACATACACATTCGTGGTCATGAGCTGTACAGAGCATCCGGCAACACGGCAACCCTGGGGCCAATTGGAGCCCTTGGCGCAAAGTTTCCGTAGATTAAAAATTGTCCACTGTCGACCTACACAACATAAGTAATTTTGATTCCTACGGGCATCACCTATCCAGGGCTAAAATTTCCTGACACAATTTTTCTGCACCCAATATTATGTCTAAGTTTTACTACAAGGGTGATATTCTACTGTGAAATGTCTCATTCGTAATATCCTTCCAGCAGTGAGACCAGGCGTCACAACTTTAACGTATGTGTAAATAAACGTCATACAAACGACAACGTACATTGTACATCATAGTGTAGGTTATTAGTAGCCAAGACTGTTATCATGGATAAATACAAACTGATTTATCACATTTCATACATTAGAATCTAGTTCAAATTAACTCATGACTCAACGTTATGATCCCAAAACTGTAGCTCATACAATCTGTGTACTACGTTTTAGTTCGTAAATAAATTTGATTTAGTTTCAAGTTGACATTTGAAATAATAATTTAAAAGAAGCTCTTGATCATTCAAGGAAATTGACCATTTCAATGTAATGAAAAATATTTAATAAATTTTTCTTTTGAATTGAGGAACTTGGGATGTTTTGATGTGCTGAAGAAAATCTGACTTTGTTTCAGGTAAGTTGTAAATTTAAATAGGACTATGTTCTAGGAGAAAGACAGCTATTGTTAAAAGAAATTTGATCCCATTTGACTTTTTAAGTTATTCACCCTAACATTAAGACTCTCCTGCTCTTCGAAAGTGAAACTTATGTTAGAAGACTGAGAAGGGGAAAGCCTTAGACACAGCAAACCGATTCGGCTCAAATTTGGCAGGTCGCTTGTGTACAACCTAAAACGAAGTACGGTACTCTAAGATATTTTGGCTCAACACCATGCCGTTTTTGAGAAAATCTAGGTGGCACTGTAGCTCAGGGTGTTCGGTCGTAGGGTTAGCAGCCCTCTGTCCTAAAATCAACTGAGTGAATCTATCAACAACGAAGTTGAGCGGGTGGCATGGCACGTCCGTCCCAAACAAAGGCAACGATCTTCAACGAACAAAATTAGATGATTAAAAAAAATAGTGCAACGGCTAAGGTAACTTGCTGGGAAGCGGAGAATCCGGGTTCGAATCTCTAGGAAACCTAGCGGATGTTATCCTTCTCGTTTGTATATTTCCATATATCAATTGACAGGGATAGGAGGGTTAACGAGGTAAGTAAATCAATAAGGAATAATGAAAAGGTAGGCAAACAAATTTCTGAAACCTTCGTTTCTTGTAAACACAGGAAAACCTTAAGCAACACTTTTCCAGAGGCTGTGATGACATATTACGCCGTGTAGAAATGAGTTAGTCTTTTTTCTTTACTACCAAATGTGTCAGGGATTCGTTCTTCGCCCTTCTTCGATAACGTGCGTCGAATGTTCACCCGATACTCGCATCCTGTTTGATTGGTGTCGATCACGTAATCTCGATTAAAACCGGTCATAAGTGACGCCGTGATGAAAAGACCAGCCGCTTTCTGTATATCTTATATATTTTCTACCTCCTTGTGGGAGACGTGTTTAGAGACGTGTCGTTGACGATTTTTTATTCCGATTTGAAATTGCTTGCCCAAGATAATGATGCAGCAAACGTAAAATCCTTGTCGGTCGTGTACTGAGGCGCTGCACCTGCAGCCACCTCCTGGATTATTCCCGTTGTTAGATTCTCGTTACGACGGCCAGATTCAACAAATCGGTCGTTATGTCCACTTATTTATGGACTGGTATTTGCTGTATCTTGTCCCTCATTTAACAATATCATTTTTGCACAATTTTAGGTCCTTCTTACTTTTCAGGGCTGTTGTTGGTCTGTTCTTTTGCAGTGTTTGTAAGTTCCAATTTGGATGATTCCTGGCTAGCGCTAGCGGCTTTACTTTTACTTCAAGAGGTATAGTGCCGTACTTCAGCCGTTTAGTAACCGGTTCGTAATACTCATCGGGAACAGGTGAAGCACAGATTGCCTGCGACGTGGACATTTCCAAAGTGTTGTGACCAGTTTGCGATTCACTAGTTGTGATAGCTTCCACTGGAATCACCTTCTGCTTCGCCTTCATGGTATAGTTCATCAGTACCAACAAAAGTCATTTCGTTCGTCAGATCCAAAAATCGCTCGATAGCCGCTCCTATCAACCTGGAACGCCGCGAGACAGAACTGCCTGCTTCGGGAAGTCTATTGATAATACATTTGTCTTGCAACACTTTTACAAACGAAAACGCAGCGTCGGTAACTTCCCGCTTGCCGTCGTCTGTGTTAGGCTCCCAACTATATGTTTCAGCTCTTGTCGATTATGCAACTGAAAGATATGGCACAACAAACAAAAACTAGTTACATAGACATAAACAGGGAACATTATTGTTCGTTGTATTTGATCGTAGCGGACGTCACATGACATCCGTTGATCCCTTCACTCAGCTCTTATTACACAGAGCAGCCAGCCTCTCATCGAACACCCTGAGCTACTGTGCCGGCTTATCGATCCCGCCAATTTTGAGTCGATTGCTCGTCACAACCTTTAGGGGTGATTTTCACAATAATGGGAGGGGGGAGGGGCAGAGGCGTTGGAAGAGATGGGAGGCGGGGGGACTGTTCCGCCAAAATATCTTAGTCCTTCCTTCGTTTTAAGTTGTACACAAGCGACTTGCAAAATTTGAGCCGAATCAGTGGGCCGCGTCTGAGGCCTTTCCCTTGTGAACTGCGTTTTGTTAGCGAAGAAGCAATACACTGATTCAAAATTTTATTCGTTTGAAGTTATCCTATAGCCAAATCTAATACTTTTTTAACAAAAGCCGACCGGAGTGGCCGTACGGTTCTAGGCGCTACCGTCTAGTGCCGAGCGACCGCTCTGGTCGCAGGTTCGAATCCTGCCTCGGGAATGGATGTGCGTGATGTCCTTAGGTTAGTTAGGTTTAAGTAGTTCTAAGTTCTAGGTGACTGATGACCTCAGAAGTTAAGTCAGAGTCATTTGAACCATTTTTTTTTAACAAAAGTTTTTCTTGCGTAGTTTAAGAGGCCAAGTACCATTAGTATGAATACCTCTCAAAGGAATTATTACATAAAATAAATAAAGAAATAAATGAATTGTCAGAGTAAAATGGAAAAGTTACCTTTTTAAGAGCCTCTTTAACGAAGCCGCCACCCTCGCTCCCCCCCCTCCTCCCCCACGTACTTGACTAGGTCTGTACAGTAGTTTCTCGCTGTTGTCGGCGTACATCCGTAGTATTGTAGAATGCCACCAACCCTAGTCTGGAAGTATTTTTATATTTACAATGTATGTAGGAGTCAAGTGCAATGTTTCATTTGCTTTGGGAGATTAGAGATTTGCCTGCCATTTCTATGAAATAATAAAAGAGGAAGGAAATTGCGGTTACACTAATAAATTAAAAAGTTATCAACAATTCACTCATAGTATACAGTGGAAATAGAAAGTAGCTGATCTGCTGCCTGTGTCTTTACAACATGCCTCCACCTGCTTGTAGCCCATGACAGTGGACAAATTAACACTCCAATAGAGGCTTTCTCCCCAGTTTCCGCCCTTCAGCACTGACTGTTCTTAATTCCCAAATAGTGATATGATTCTTGAGAAGAGTTTCAAAAAATTACAGTCAGTAAGAGAATACTTTCAAAAAATAGGACCAGTAGCAGAATACCGGTGATTTTTTGTGATAGAAGAATAGCAGATCAAGTAAGTCTTTTTTCCGTTTTGATTTAACAATTTGCCTTTGTACCTTGAGCGTCATTGAGACAAAATTTTTCAGTCTTTCTTCGATTTCTAGATTTATTACACGAAATAATGAGGAAAAAAATCGAAAATCGGCTATTTGAGAAACCGGTTGTGTTGAAGGGGTTAACAGGTTAAACTGGCATTTGAAAAAAACCAAATTAAGCGAAAACTAGTTGTCTCAGCAATAACCGCCAACCCTAGTAGCAAAAGTTTGCGAGCGATGTTGTACAGAGTACAGCGTTTATGGGCTTGTAGAAGGCTCATATACAAGACTAGTAGAGTCGTACCAAACTCAACTTTATCTTCACTTTCCACCGCCCACAGTGAACGGAAATCAAGTTACTTTACGTTCACTTTCGAATTCCTGTCTCTGTGTTGTTGTTGTTGTTGTGGTCTTCAGTCCTGAGACTGGTTTGATGCAGCCCTCCATGCCACTCTATCCTGTGCAAGATTCTTCACCTCCCAGTGCTTACTGCAAACTACATCCTTCTGAATCTGCTTAGTGTATCCATCTCTTGGTCTCCCTCTACGATTTTTACCCTCCACGCTGCCCTCCATTGCTAAATTTGTGATCCCTTGATGTCTCAGAACATGTCCTACCAACTGGTCCCTTCTTCTTGTCAAGTTGTGCCGCAAACTCCTCTTCACCCCAGTTCTGTTCAATAGCTCCTCATTAGTTATGTGATCTACCCATCTAATCTTCTGCATTCTTCTGTAGCACCACATTTGGGAAGCTTTTGTTCTCTTCTTGTGTAAACTCTTTTTATCGTCCACGTTTCACTTGCATACATGGCTACAAACGACTTCCTAACACTTAAATCTATACTCGATGTTAACAAATTTCTCTTCTTCAGAACCGTTTTCCTTGCCATTGCCAGTCTACATTTTATATCCTCTCTACTTCGACCATCATCAGCTATTTTGCTCCCCAAATAGCTAAACTCCTTCACTACTTTAAGTGTCTCATTTCCTAATCTAATTCCCTCAGCATCACCCGGCTTAATTCGACTACTTTCCATTATCCTCGTTTTGCCTTTGTTGATGTTCATCTTATATCCTTTTTCGAGACACTATCCATTCCATTCAACCGCTCTTCGAAGTATTTTGCTGTCCTTCACTGAACTACAATGCCATCGGCGAACCTCATAGTTTTTATTTCTTCTCTATGGATTTAACACCTACTCCGATTTTTTCATTTGTTTACTTCACTGCTTGCTCAACATACAGATTGAATAACATCGAGGATAGGCTACAGCCCTGTCTCATCCCTTCCCAACCACTGCTTCCCTTTCATATGCCTCGACTCTTATAACTGACATCTGGTTTCTGTACAAACTGTAAATAGCCTTTTGCTTCCTGTATTTTACCCCAGCCACCTGTCTCTGTATCTCTCCATAATACTTCGACGTGTAATTAAATGACGTTTAACATGCATGTCTTGATAGTGTTAATGGGAGTGTGTACATCCCATACATACAGCGTTAAACCTGCAATATTGATGACCCATTTTTTCAGAACCTTCGACAATTAGGGATCGGAAATTTTTTCAAACTACAGTTTCACTCAGGCTGGGCTTTCATGATTCTAAGTCAGTCCATCCGTTGGAAGGTCGGGAATGATAACGAGTTGCTGTAGTACCCTAATTCTTCTCTTATTATCACCGTTAAACGTTATCACAGCGTCACAAACACCCAAGCGTAGAGTCGTCATTCCTACAAAGACTTTTTTTGTATGCGGGTCAAAATGACGTTATTGAAAGACTCATTCGCGTTTTGCGTTCGACCATAGAGATATTTGGAAAGAACTTCACGATGAGTTAACTGCCTAGCTTTCATCACTGTAAATGGTACGCTATTTTTGTGCCAGAAGTGTTCCTCTGTACCAGCTGCCTTAGTTTTGCGGTACTTGCACCATGAATCAGCACGAGGTGGGCACAGACCATGTATAGGTGTATCTTCAGGGGATGATTTGAGGAAGAATGTAGCCCACACTGCTCTGTTCATCCCTTGTAGGTCACATGTTCTGTTTCTTATTGCCATTCCACAATGTTGCTGGAGTTCATCAATGTTTTCGTCTGTAAGCCTTCCTTTTTGCCAGTTGGAGTCTCCACAAAATGCATGTGTAGTGTCGCTGTTTCATTTTACACACTGCATCCAACCTCTTAACGTGAACATGAATTCAAGGAATGAATACCTGTAAATCACAATCTTTTGGAGTGAGTAGTTCCGGAGATAGAGTACTTTTACACTTGCACTATTAACTCTGAAATAATAAAAACTATACTTCCTATTGGAATTAATCGTTATATGAAGCGGCTAATTATTCTTGAGAGAGCAAATATTATTAAGAGATAAAAATCGGGAAACGTCACTTTTTGACCAATTTCGCCTCACATACTCAACGATATCTTTTTCTGTTACTTGTATTGTCAGTTCCATCGATCGTATTAAGGCCAAGCTAAATTTTCAAATCCCTCCTAGTAGAATGCAGTAGAATACACAACCGATAGTTTAACGAACCATTCGACAAAAGTAGGGGAAGAAAGCGTGTGTCGTAAATCATACTTGTCATCAAGGCACTCGCTTGCTACCGGTGTGTTCTTCACAAAGTGCTTGCTCTAAATGGAAATTTCTCTTCGGGATCTGAGTTTCTCCTGGCGTATAAAATTTTCAAACAACTTACGGGAATTCAGCCAGGTACAATTTACAGCGACCGCCGATATTTCGACGGGAGTAGACTACACCCCGCCATTTTGAAGGCACAAACTGAAACCGACAGGCGATGTACAAACAAATTTTAAACCTCTGTTCTTGGAGTGATTCAGGAGAGATAACACACAGACATTGCCACCAAAGATAACCAGAGGCATCGATAGTGAAAGACTACGAACTGGCAAGCGAGGTAGCGTTGACTCTGTTCTTCTGTTTTTTGACGAGGGAGAGAACACGATTCCAAGCAGAGTTTCAACAAACGCATCTATCGCGGTTTACATGGTTGCTCGTTAATTTAACCTCAGCAGTCTCTTTAATAACACAGCCCCAATAGCTGGACGTGTACGACAATATTTCGGTGTTGTTATATAGCAGAGGATGACCAGTATCAAAACAATGTACGGCAGTAGCAGATCCACCTGGCTGCTGTAACCGTGTGTGCCGTTTATGCTCGGTACATCGTTCCTCCACTGTCCTGATAGCCCGACCAAAGTATTCCATGCCACAGCTACAAGGAATGCAATACACACCCGCTTTAACAGAACCTTAAAGCACTCTTATTTTAGATGGAAGTCGGAAAAACACATTTCACATCGTATTTCCGCAAAATACGACCGATCTTGATGGAAGTGCTTCCTGCGAAAGGGAGAAAGGCAGTAGACTTAGGTGTCGACTGAGTATTATCATCAGTCACCCAATGCACAGCCGGTCGATAGCACAACGCACCTTCAATCTGTCTTTCACTATAACCATTTTGACGAAATGTAGTTTCACGCTGGGCCAGCTCAGCTGGCAAACTCCAAGTGTCGGGAATGGTATGTGGCCTGTGTACCAAGGTACGGAGTACCCCTTCACGCTGGGCAGTACGGTAACAACTATCAGCCTGTAAATGCGAGTCAGTGAGAGTACGTTTCCGGTAGACTGCATGTCGTATTGGTCCCTCAACCATTCCTCCTAACGTCAAGAAAGGGAAGGCAACCATCCTCTTCCACCTCCATCGCAAAGTGAATGTTCGGGTGGATCGAGTTCAGAAGGGCTAAAAGGGCATTCAAATTCTCGCTACCATGAGGCCAAACAACAAAAGTATTATCAACATATCTGTAGAAGTGGGCGTGTTTCAAAGGCGCGGACTCCAATGCACATTCCTTGAAGTCTTCTGTAAACAAATTTGCAGTCAGAGGAGACAACGGGCTACCCATGGAAACTTCATCTGTCTGCTCGTAATACTGGTCATTGAATAAAAACAGTAGTGGATGTCAACACTTGTCGAAAAAGGTTAGTTAATTCAACACCAAACCTAACCTCAATTAACCACGGCGAATCACACAGAGGAACACGAGAGAAAGAGAGAGACCACTTCAAAACTTACTAAAATATCAGTCATTCAACCGCATTCCCTCCAAATGACGTAAAAAATCAGCTGAGTTCCTGATATGATGTTCACACCGACCAAATTGTGGGCTCAACAGAGAAGCAAGATGCTTTGCTACACGATATGTCGGAGCGCCGATATTGCTCACTATATGACGGAAAGGATCTCGTTCCTTGTGTACTTTCGGAAGACCATATGACCTAGGGGGAATAGCACTATAGGCGTTAGGACTCTTGAAGGTGTCCCACGACAAACCATTTTTCTTCAGCAGTCTGTTCATATTGCTCTCAACACTTTTTGTGGAGTCACCATCGATCCTGCAATACGCTGTCAGATAATAAACATTGCATCTTTGGTACCTAATCCTGTTTGTTTAAGACAAACGTGGCATTGCCTTTGTCCGAAAGTAAAATGACAATGACAGGATCATCTCCGAGAGACCGTAATGCAGCCCTCTCTGTTGCTGTTACATTACCTGTCCACCGGAAAAGCGTCTAACTTCTTTCAGCTATGCCTTAACATAGCTTCCCCTCTAACTACGAGGTGCATTCAAGCTCTAAGGTCTCCGATTTTTTTCTCCGGACTGGAAAGAGATACAAACATGCGGATTGTTTTAAAATGAGGCCGTGTTCATTGTCAATACGTCCCAGAGATGGCAGCACCGTACGGCAGATATAATTTTCCGCCAGCGGTGAGAATGAGAACTGTTTTAAATACTTAAAACAGCGACGTTTTCCTTACTTGAACAGCGTGCAATCGTTCGTTTTCTGAATTTGTGTGGTGTGAAACCAATTGAAATTCATCGACAGTTGAAGGAGACAAGTGGTGATGGAGTTATGGATGTGTCGAAAGTGCATTCGTGGGTGCGACAGTTTAATGAAGGCAGAACATCGTGTGACAATAAACCGAAACAACCTCGGGCTCACACAAGCCGGTCTGACGACATGATCGACAAAGTGGAGAGAATTGTTTTGGGGGATCGCCGAATGACTGTTGAACAGATCGCCTCCAGAGTTGGCATTTCTGTGGGTTCTGTGCACACAATCCTGCATGACGATCTGAAAATGAGAATAGTGACATCCAGGTGGGCGCCACGAATGCTGACAGACGACCACATGGCTGCCCGTGTGGCATGTTGCCAAGCAATGTTGACGCGCAACGACAGCACGAATGGGACTTTCTTTTCGTCGGTTGTGGCAATGGATGAGACGTGGATGCCATTTTTCAATCCAGAAACAAAGCGCCAGTCAGCTCAATGGAAGCACACAGATTCACCGCCAGCAAAAAAATTTCGGGTAACCGCCAGTGCTAAAAAAATGATGGTGTCCATGTTCTGGGACAGCGAGGGCGTAATCCTTACCCATTGCGTTCCAAACGGCACTACGGTAACAAGTGCATCCTACGAAAATGTTTTGAAGAACAAATTCCTTCCTGCACTGCAACAAAAACGTCCAGGAAGGGCTGCGCATGTGCTGTTTCACCAAGAAAACGCACCCATACATCGAGCTAACGTTACGCAACAGTTTCTTCGTGATAACAACTTTGAAGTGATTCCTCATGCTCCCTACTCACCTGACCTGGCTCCTAGTGACTTTTGGCTTTTTCCAACAATGAAAGACACTCTCCGTGGCCGCACATTCACCAGCTGTGCTGCTATTGCCTCAGCGATTTTCCAGTGGTCAAAACAGACTCCTAAAGAAGCCTTCGCCGCTGCAACGGAATCATGGCGTCAGCGTTGTGAAAAATGTGTACGTCTGCAGGGCGATTACGTCGAGAAGTAACGCCAGTTTCATCGATTTCGGGTGAGAAGTTAATTAGAAAAAAATTCGGAGGCCTTAGAACTTGAATGCACCTCGTACAGCACATGAAACAACACCTATCCCTCCTATTCCGTGAAATGCAAAGCCACGTCCGAACTTACCAAACCCCTCATGCCTGAAGTGTCATGAAATTCATGATGATTGTGCTCCAAAACATCTACCCCACATACCCTTCATGACATTTCTCACAGTAATCTCTCCATCTCAGCACCCAATTCACTTACCTCCACAACCATCCACCTCGACATCTTAGTTTAAACTCATTGTATTCACCATCCAAGTTATCATAGAGTGATTACACTACAACATTCTATTCCATAACAAACATTCTCCTCTAAAAAGGAAAGTCCCCTTCATACACTCTCCATCCCTATACAAAATCCATGGCTTCCTATTTAATGAATCCTTATACAAAACCTGTCAGACCATCCGAATCTTTCTGTGTACTGTGGACGTTCAGATAATCGCATTCTAGTGGCAAAAGGTGAAGTTGCAATCGGTCACCAGAAGAAAAACCCTGTTTGACCACAGCCCTTATGAAATACTCCCACTGAATATCTTATCCTTACTATCTTCTTCAAAACCTTAACAGTTATCTGTAACACTACATAAATCCACCTACTCACCCCATTTCCTGTGACTTCTTCATCCATATTGACCAAACGTCTCAAACCTGTGTGATTGCTACTGACTCAACATCTGCAGTAGATCCTCTGCTTGATTGCAGCATTCGGTTACACACCGCGTCCAAGGGGACATTCTCTCGACTCCCCAGTGCACCTACCCTTAGGACACTACTCTAGTTGTCTCCTCTCAACCTCCTTGGACGCCTCACTGCAGCAGTCCCCAATCCATTTGAAAGTGACCACCTACCTGTTCAGCTCACCATCGCTTACACACTGCCTCTAGCCCATGCACCAGATCCCAACCTCTGTCGCAGTGTTATCGAAGAATACTGCCACATCAACGGAAACGTCTACCAGGAATTCACAGATATGCATATTGGAAGCCACACAGAACCTGCCACCTACCAGATTATATTGATCCCACCCCACCCTTCTTACAGTTCTTTTCAGATGCTATATCAGCCAACATTCCCACAGATATCATGTATCCTTGTCACCCTATAAGCTATACTATTCCTCCAACAATCCCATCACTCATACCATTCCTTCCTAGGGACTCGTAACTAGGATACCACACCATTGACATGTACAGAAACACACTAGTAACAAAGGGAGCTTGACAAGTCGGCCATAGCGAAGCATTCCCTAGGAAATGGACATAAAATACATTTCAAAAATAGAAAAGTGTTGGTTCATGTGTCTACATATTGGGACTGTGTTATAAAGGAAGCGGTCGATATTCGTTTAAACAACAAATATTTCGACAGAGACCAGGGATATACACTCAGCAGGGCATGAGGGCGGGCGTCGCACATCGAAGAAAGCAGACACAGATGCGCGGCGCGAGAGCGGCATTTTCAAACGTGGCGCCTGCCCCTGGCGCCACCTGACGTCACCGAAGCTGCTTCGGGCAAAAGCTCCCCCAGCTGCACTGGTCGACGTAAGCGCGCGCGTCACATTGGATCGATCTGATTGGCTCCTGATGATGTCATAATGCCTTTACAAGCGAGAAACCGTAGCAGCCACGGCGGTCAGTGAACTCCTAAAGACGATGGCGGAGATGGCCATCGAAAGCTCGAGGATTTTATTCGAATTGACGCGGCTGGAAAACCGAGGACGTTTTGTTCATGTATGCCGTCTTGAAAGATTCCGAGGACACATAGCTTATTAAATTCAAAGAATATCGGCACTGGCGCCAGAATTCTACCAGATTCAGTGGTACACTCCCCATTAACCCTCCCAAGTTTGGAAAACATTCCATTGACTCACTGTCCACTCTTCTACAACATCAACCAATACCTGACAACCTAAACAAAGCTGATCACGTTGCAACCTATATCTCCAACATCTTCTTCATTTATGATGACTCACATATTGATTACTCACCATTTCCTGCAATCTGTGAATGCACAAATACTATTGCCCCACCCCTGGCTCCCTGTTTCCACTACTTCAACAACATATCACAAACAGAACTGAATGTACCTATTATTTCGCATGACATAAAACAAGTCATTGTTGGTCCTCAACACATGACCTTTTGACACCTAAAACAATGCCCCTCCCTTTTCTCTCCACACTTACATCCATTTACTACATGATGGTCTCTGCAGGTTACCGTCTTGAACTGTGAAAAGCCGGCCGCGGTGGTCTAGCGGTTCTGACGCTGCAGTCCGGAACTGCGGGACTGCTACGGTCGCAGGTTCGAATCCTGCCTCGGGCATGGGTGTGTGTGATGTCCTTAGGCTAGGTAGGTTTAAGTAGTTCTAAGTTCTAGGGGACTTATGACCTAAGATGTTGAGTCCCATAGTGCTCAGAGCCATTTGAACCATTTGAAATGTGAAAAACCCTCAAAATCTCACTGTTCTGCAAGCAGCACAAGCCCCCTAACTATGCATCTTCTTACTGCCCTTTCAGCCTGATTTGACTGTCCAGCAGTGTCTCTAAATCCATCTTCTGACCCACCTGTAAACACCTGAACACTAGAACTAATCGAGCTTGCATCCTGCCATATCCTCTGATCACAAACTCGTGTACCCCACTCATTTTTCCTCCACTCAAATTCAAAAAATCGGCAATGTAGGTCTCCTGCGACTTGGAGAAAGACTAGGACTGTGTATGGCATCTGGTCTCCTTATCTAACTTCGGGCTTTTACCGTTAACTACATCTGACATACTGTATCCCGGCTTTGTAATTCCCTATTCTTGGTCACTATTGACAGTACCAATTCCCACACAAGCTTTATACCAATGAAAAGAGAAAGTTTCAAAGGTTTTGGCAGGAGGCTGCGGGCGGGTGGTGATGGTTTCAGAAGCGGCTGGTAGAGTTCGCGCGGCAGTAGGGCCGTAATTTTTAGAGATAAAACGACGTTCCACCTCAGTGGAAAAGTCAACAGGCACATTGTTCGCATATGGGGTTTGGAAAAATCCACATTCACCGTTGCAACAAGAAATAGACTGAAGTGTTCTGTGCCTTAGCCAGTACAAAGGCTTACGGACCATTTTTGTTTGCAGAAAGAACTGTAATGGCAAGCACATATTGGGACATGTTGGAACAATGGCTGTTCTCTCAAGTTGTGCAAGATTCCCAGGACTTCAGTTTCCAAGAGGATGGAGCTCCGCCCCGTTGGCATCGTGACGTACGAGGCTCCCTGAATGACTCCCTTCCTCAGTGTTGGATCAGTCGCAGGGGACTCGAGGACCCGGCTCTGCACTTCTGGCCACCGAGATCTCCTGATCTCACAGCCTGCGACTTTTTCTTACGAGGTTATGTGAAGGAAGCTGTTTACATCCCGCCTGTACCGACCACTCTGAACGATGTGTGGAACCGGACCACAGCTGCCGTGCGCTCAGCAACAGCAGATACGCTTAGCGTGTGTGGGACGAGTTTGGTTACCATACAGCCAATGGTGGCCACATTGAACGTTTATAGCATTTATCACATTTCTAATTATTATATAATTGTTAAAAACTAATTAATTATAAATTATTGAAAATTATTAAATCTATTATACTGATATCAAACATAATGAAACAATACCTTGAAAGTTCCTCTTTTCATTGGTATCAGGCCTGTTCATTTTGGATTTGTACTTGAATAAATGGGAAGTTCTGAAAATGGGTCCATCATTTAGAATGACGCTGCTTTCTGAATGACAGCCCATGTCCGGAAACGTACCGTTTGCGTTCTACGACAGTTTCAGTGCATATGTGTATGGTGTCTGCATCTGCTGAGGGAAACAGAAAAGTCGCAGAGCTGGTTGTGCTGGTATGCAACAAGGTAGGCGGTGATGTGGGCAGAGTCTGTAACAATGCTGGTGGTCGCCACGTCGAGCTGCTGTTGTAATGCATCAGTACTGTTGTGTATTTACAGTGTGCCGGGTTTTTTGTTTGTTTTTGGATAATGTTAACATGTAATGTGTAAGTGTTATACAGACAAATGCATTTAACTGATAATGAATGTTTCCTTTCTAGTGCTCAGGTAATAATTGTACTATATCACTCCTCATTCAGTTCCTCATGCAGAAGTGGCTGATTTAAACATTTGAATTTATAACGTGTTAGAACGGAAACGATACCTTCCCAGACGTGGGTTTCTGTTCAAAATATTATGCAGTCACTGCCCTACACAAGCCCATGAATTTTGTGAGAGGAATTTCCAAACACCCTGTAGAGGTAAGAACTTGAAGGTAGCACTCATACGTGTGTTAAGACACCAGGAAACAACTTCCATTGATGAAACTAAAAATGCAAAAAGAAAGAAAGTGGTGCAACTGTGTAAAAACTGTTAGTAGTCTTGCAGTAGGTATGCCTGACATTGTTGAGTATGTTAGATTTACGTAAATCTCGCACGCTTGGTCGCCAGAATGCCAAAAGGGAAATGAAAGTATAGCAGCTGAAAGTAAATAGCCAACACGCAGCAAGCATACTGTACTTAATTATGGGCTTCACAAAGTCAGTCAGCACTTGATAAAAACTCTAAAATCGTACCATTTATTCACAGACACTGAAAGACCTGAGTCGAAACAAGGCCCCCGGAGTAGACAACATTCCATTAGAACTACTGATGGCCTTGGGAGAACCAGTCATGACAAAACTCTACCATGTGGTGAGCAAGATGTATGAGACAGGCGAAATACTCACAGAGTTCAAGAAGAATATAATAATTCCAATCCCAAAGAAAGCAGGTGTTGACAGATGTGAAAATTACCGAACTATCAGTTTAATAAGTCA
Source organism: Schistocerca serialis cubense (assembly GCF_023864345.2). Taxonomy (NCBI): domain Eukaryota; kingdom Metazoa; phylum Arthropoda; class Insecta; order Orthoptera; family Acrididae; genus Schistocerca; species Schistocerca serialis. The sequence goes on from NC_064648.1 coordinate 84,161,748, forward strand.
CAGCTGCAAAATACTAACACGAATTCTTTACAGACGAATGGAAAAACTGGTAGAAGCGGACCTCAGGGAAGATCAGTTTGGATTTCGTAAAAATGTTGGAACACGTGAGGCAATACTAACCTTACGACTTATCTTATAGGAAAGATTAAAAAAAGGCAAACCTACGTTTCTAGCATTTGTAGACTTAGAGAAAGCTTTTGACAACGTTAACTGGAATACTCTCTATCAAATTCTGAAGGTGGCAGGGGTAAAATACAGGGAGCGAAAGGCTATTTACAATTTGTACAGAAGCCAGATGGCAGTTATAAGAGTCGAGGGACATGAAAGGGAAGCAGTGGTTGGGAAAGGAGTGAGACAGGGTTGTAGCCTCTTCCCGATGTTATTCAATCTGTATATTCAGGAAGCAGTAAAGGAAACAAAAGAAAAATTTGGAGTAGGTATTAAAATTCATGGAGAAGAAGTAAAAACTTTGAGGTTCGCCGATGACATTGTAATTCTGTCAGAGATAGCAAAGGACTTGGAAGAGCAGTTGAACGGAATGGACAGTGTCTTGAAAGGAGGATATAAGATGAACATCAACAAAAGCAAAACGAGGATAATGGAATGTAGTCAAATTAAATCGGGTGATGCTGAGGGGATTAGATTAGGAAATGAGACACTTAAAGTAGTAAAGGAGTTTTGCTATTTAGGGAGTAAAATAACTGATGATGGTCGAAGTAGAGAGGATATAAAATGTAGACTGGCAATGGCAAGGAAATCGTTTCTGAAGAAGAGAAATTTGTTAACATCGAGTATAGATTTAAGTGTCAGGTAGTCGTTTCTGAAAGTATTTGTATGGAGTGTAGCCATGTATGGAAGTGAAACATGGACAATAACCAGTTTGGACAAGAAGAGAATAGAAGCTCTCGAAATGTGGTGCTACAGAAGAATGCTGAAGATAAGGTGGGTAGATCACGTAACTAATAAGGAGGTATTGAATAGGATTGGGCAGAAGAGAAGTTTGTGGCACAACTTGACTAGAAGAAGGGATCGGTTGGTAGGACATGTTTTGAGGCATCAAGGGATCACAAATTTAGCATTGGAGGGCAGCGTGTAGGGTAAAATTCGTAGAGGGAGACCAAGAGATGAATACACTAAGCAGATTCAGAAGGATGTAGGTTGCAGTAGGTACTGGGAGATGAAGAAGCTTGCACAGGATAGAGTAGCATGGAGACCTGCATCAAACCAGTCTCAGGACTGAAGACCACAACAACAACATTCACAGACTAATGTAATTATAAGATACGTACACATACACAGTTACAAACACACACTCGGATTATCAGTGAAATGATACACTACGAATAATTTTAAAAAATTCCTACCTTCCTCACAGTAGACGCCAGTAAATCCTTGTGGGCAGGTGCATGACCCGGTTGCAACGCTCCACACACCACCGTTGCGGCAGCTTTCCACTGGTCCTGTGGAAAGATTACAGACACTACTTACATTTGCTACTATTAACTGATTTCGAAGATAGTGGTTCCAACAAATTTAATGTGTTACTTGGCATATGTCGTACACAAACTTCGTGGAGCGAGAAAGGGTTTCAATCAGTTTAGCAACATGTCCCACTCAGGAAGGCTTACACTATATGATCAAAAGTTGTAAGTAGGGTGTATAGGTTATAGGAAACAACGGAGCACGATGTGAGATAGTAGATGGTTTAGCCTTTTGACAAAGTTTACAAGTAGACAAGACTCTTCGAATTCTCTTTTCCATATTGTTTAAATAACAAGTCGTCCGAAGAATATAACATTTTCGTGGAGCAAAATGTGCATAGCTGAAATGAATGTACCAAATGAGCTTATTAACAAAATCGTCAGGAATGCTAAGTACCCATAGCTTCTCATCAATAGTGCAGCGTTTAAAGAGTATGTTGTTTCTAACCAGATAATAATGCTGAATCTGTGTGTCTTTTCACGCCATTTACTTTTAATGTCTGTCAAAATCGGATTATTATCTTGTTCATGAACAAGGTCCTTTAAAGATATGGTGATGAAGTTTTCAAAGGCGACTTTCTGAATGTAAAGAATACTGAAATTTTCCTCGAGGTTGCCTTCTGTGTTACTTTTCTCAAGCCCAGCCGATGCGCGTGACAGTGCGTCCGCAGCAATCTTCTCCTTGCTGGGAATGTAGACTATTGTGAAGTGGAATTCTTACAGAAACAATGCCCAATGTTTTAACCTGTCATGATTTAATTTTGAAGACATAATAAATTGTAGTGCACAGTGATCACTGTATACTTTTACGTGCTTAACAGAAAGAAAGAAACGGAATTTGTTCAATGCCCAAACGATAGCTAAAGCTTCTAATTCAGTAATGGAATAATATTTTTCAGATTTTGTTAGCACTCGTCTAGCAAAAGCAATGGTTTTCTGAACAGTAGCGTCATTTTCTATGGCTTTTTGAAATAAATGGGCACCAAGACCGACTTTAGAAGTATCCATGCTAAGGCAGAAATCTTGTGACAAATCTGGATGAGCTAATATTGGCACGTTAAGTAGAGATTCTTTCAAAGAACTGAATTCCAATTGTGCCTATTCGTCTTATTTCCAAATAGTATTTTTTTCCAGTGAGAGAACAAAGTTTTGGTGTAACTAGAATTTGCATGTTCAGTAAACGACGGTAAAAATTTACGATAACTGGAAAACCGCGGACTTGTTTTTTTTGTGGATGGAACTGGAATGGCTCTGATTGCTTCTAACTTTTCAGAGCCAGCTGAATCCCTTCAGAAGAAATAATATGTCCCAAAAACTTTACCATTGTTACACCGAATTCAGACTTTTCCAAGTAAACTGTAATTCCAGATTCTGCAAAAATATGTAACACGCCGTTGAGGATGCGATTATGTTGTTCCCATGAGGCTTCTGCTATCAGAATATCGTCCACATATAAGGTAATGTAACGTTTTAAGAACTCAGGTAATATGGAATTTAGCCCACGAATGAAAGCTGCCAAAGAAATGTTCAAACAAAAAGGAAGTTTCCGAAATTGATAACAAACGCCTAAACAAAGAAAAGCTGTGTATTTTCTACATTCTGGATGAAGTTCGATCTGATAATAGCTGGATCTGAGATCAATGGAAGACAACACTTTTACACCATTAAAATTTTGAAGAAGTTCTTCCAAAGTTTGCGGCCTGTCTGTTTCAGGAATGATGATAGTATTGATTTGTCTCGAATCTAAGACAAGCCTGATCGATCCATTTTTCTTCTCAACAAACCTGTAATGGATCGTTGTATGGGCTTACTGCAGGCTCAGTAATTCCCTCGTCAAGCATAGATTGTATTTCTGTTCTAACACAGTCCTTATAATGTGCCTGAATTACGTATGGTCTAACACAAAATTTAGTATGCTCACGAACATGAAATTGGTATTGAAATCCCTTGATTGTTCCTGTTATGTGAGTAAAAACTGTGGAATGTGCTTGTAAAATCCCAAAAAGGTCCTGCCTATCAGTGTCATTACAATTCTCAACTGTTTGAATTTTATTCTGAATTAACTCATTAGTATCAAATACGCCGTCGATATCATCCCTGTGAATACTTGCAGAGTGATTGTTAGTGTCAAGTTCCGTCGAAAACTCCGAACTGTTGTCTAACAGAAGGTAAAGCCGATTAATTTCCTCGTCATGGTTTGAGAGCCAATCTTCAAATTTCAAAGCTATTGACTTACTTTCTTTCTCTAAACTTATTTCAGCATCGTGAACGTTTAAGATTGCTTTGTATTCATTCAAAAAGTCTACTCCCAATATATTTTCCGTCGACAATAATGGAACAATAAGAAAGTTCATGTGAACAGCGCGTAGCGTTGCGCAGTTAGAGGTGAGCCGCCAGCAGTGGTGGATGTGGGGAGAGAGATGGCGGAGTTTTGAGAGCGGATGATCTGGACGTGTGTCCATCAGAGAGAGTGATTTTGTAAGACTGGATGTCATGAACTGATATATATATATCATGACTTTTGAACACTATTAAGGTAAATACATTGTTCTCTATCAACAGCTTTCATTTGCTAACTATGCCTATCAGTAGTTAGTGACTTCAGTAGTTAGAATTTTTTACTTAGCGGGCAGTATTGGCGCTCGCTGTATTGCAGTAGTTCGAGTAACGAAGATTTTTGTGAGGTAAGTGATTCACGAAAGGTATAGGTTATTGTTAGTCAGAGCCATTCTTTTGTAGGGATTACTGAAAGTCAGATTGCGTTGCGCTAAAAATATTTGTCAGTTTAGTGTTGATTAGGATAAGTAAAGAGCGAAATATCTGAGTACGTTCAGTTGTGCTCAGCTGTTTGAAAATCAAATAACGTAAGGAGTACCCAAGCACAGTTATTCATAAATTTTTCTAAGGGAACGTTTCATATGCATTTGATATCTTTGTTGTTGTAATTGTGAAAAAAATTATTCAAGTCAATCCTGGCCACTGCCCAAAACAATTTGTAAAATTTTTTGTGCGGAGCATGGGTGTTATGTAAGTAGGCCGTTTAGGTTTTTTCGTTGGTAACGCCACGTAGCGCTCTGTATGAAAATCACTGACTATGCTGTGTGCAGTCTGTGGCTGGTTGGCACTGTTGGAATTTGCTATTGTAGTGTTGGGCAGTTAGATGCGAACAGCGCGTAGCGTTGCGCAGTTGGAGGTGAGCCGCCAGCAGTGGTGGATGTGAGGAGAGAGATGGCGGAGTAATAGTGCCTTTTTGAGCACTATTAAGGTAAACACATTGTTTGTTGTCCATCAAAATCTTTCATTTGCTAACTATGCCTATCAGTAGTTAGTGACTTCAGTAGTTAGAATTTTTTATTTAGCTGGCAGTATTGGCGCTCGCTGTATTGCACTAGTTTGAGTAAGCAAGAGTTTTGTGAGGTAATTGATTCATTAAAGATATGGGTTATTGTTTGTCAGGGCCATTCTTTTGCTGGGATTATTGAAAAGCAGACTGCGTTGCGCTAAAAAAACATAAATAAATAAATGAAATAAAATAAAATAAATATTGTGTGTCAGTTTAGTGTTGATCAGAATAAGTAAAGAGAGTAATGTCTGAGTAGGTTCAGTTTCGCTCAGCACACTAAAATATCAATTTCTCTAAGGGGACATTTCAAAGTATCCAGACACCTGGCTGAAAATGACTTACAAGTTCGTGGCGCCGTCCATTGGTAATGGTGGAATTCAATTTTGTGTTAGCCCACCCCTAGCCTTGATGACCGCTTCCACTCTCGCAGGAATATGTTCAATCAGGTGTTGCAACGTTTCTTGGGGAATGGCAGCCCATTCTTCACGGAGTGCTGCACTGAGCAGCTGTATCGACGTCGGTCGGTGATTCCTGGCACGAATTAGGCGTTCCAAAACATCCCAAATGTGTTCCATAGCATTAAGGTCAGGACTCTGTGCAGGTCAGTCCATTGCAGGAATGTTATTCTCGTGTAACCACTCCGCTACAGGCCGTGTGCATTATGAACAGGTGCTCGATCGTGTTGAAAGATGCAGTCGCCATAGCCGAATTGCATACGTGACAATGATGGCGATGGAAACTTTAATTTTGTACATACACTAGGCTCAAATAGTGCTGAGAGATCCCGAAGTATCTGAGAGTACCACGTGATAGATTCCTTACCTTCAGGGGGCACTGCACGATGTGCAGGTCAAGTGTGTTCACCAGGACCAATCTCCTACAGAAAGTGCCTCAATAGACTGAGATCTGAAGTTTGCAAATGAAAGGTTATTTAGGCAACGTGGTGCTACACTGATGAACTCATATTCAGTGTGACAGTAGAGAAGCCCAGTCTGCTCATCACATGCTTCAGTGTTAACTGAGCCGCGGCTGGCTCGCCTCATGCTTTGTTTTCTTTTTTTTTTATCATTCTTTGCAGTCCAGTAGTGTCTTATTTCTTCCTCGGTTACCACCATGGCGTTGCTGTCTTCTCTCTGCGAGTGGCAGCAGCAGCGTGTATCGATACTAGTACGGCTGCACTATCTTTGGCGTGGCGGATATATTTTTCAGCTGTGCTGTGTGTGGCAGTCGGTCGGTTGGGGTAGAGCAGCGAGGAAGTCTCCGTGGCGTATAGTCGGGCAGGAGCCGCTGGTGACGTGCACGCGCGGTTGGAGTTGTGAGTGTCTTCTTGCGAGGGTTACGAAGTTCGTCGCCTACTATCAAGCTATCCTGCTATCACATCTCTTCGTTTGATCCTGGTTGTCACTTTCTGGGAGATTCCCACGAGCAAAAACGTGTGTACATTGAAGTCGGATAGAATTGCAGCCATCTTCCTGTGTCGTGTTTAACTTGATTTAATCCATTCCTTCATTAATGAAGAGCACCAGTGGTACCTTCTGCCTTGTGGCCGTTGACATTCCGTGGACCTGCCCTGGTCGTTGACATAGTTTGTGGCAGTGAATTTTCCTCGTCGTGTTGATGCTGTCCAGCACAGCGTGTAGTTAGACAGCTGAGGTGTGTTGGTAGTTTTGAGCGTTTATTCTGAGTTGGCTGGATTGGGCACCAGTATCCAGAACGTTGTCCTATTGACATCGTGTTGTCGTTTTGCTGGTGGGATGGATCAGATCTGATCTTGTTCATTGGTTCGTCGGCTGGCTTTCGGTTGGGTTGCCTTCCAATTAAGAGGTTGTCGGTCTGGCTGGCTGTCTCAACCTAAACGTGCGATAGTGTCGCCATCCCACGCCGACCATTGGAACTTTCTGAGCGCCGCTCCTTATGTGTTACATAATGATTTCGTTTTTAGTCTTAAGTACTTTGTGTGGCCTTCAGCCGAGTTTCAGCCATTCATAATTAAAATTGAAAGTTAAGCCGTAAATTTGTTTCAAGTTGGTATGTGGCCTTTAGTCGAGTTTTCAGCCTTTTTCAACCAAAAGGTGAAAACTTTTGTCTATGCCTTAAGCCGTAAGAAATAATTTCTAATTTGTATGTGGCCTCCAGCGAGTTTTCCAGGTTAAATTAAAAATTGGAAATTTCTTTGTCTGGGCTTTAAGCCATGAGATTGTTTGGGATCCGTATGTCGCCTTCAGCCGAGTTTTATGTGAAACATTTTAGGATAAAGACTTTAGCCTATTTTAGTTGCAATTCCCCTTAGGCCTTAAGCCGTAAAATTGTTTTCTGCATGGTGTGTGGCCTTCAGCCGAGTAATAATCTCTCTTAAATTAAAAATTAAAGATCCTTGTCTTTCCCATAAGTCATAAGGTTGTTATTCTTTAGAATGAGGGCTTCAGCTGAGTTTTACACGAAATATTTTAAGAGAAGGCCTTCAGTCTTTTCAAATTGAAAGCTCTTCTTACTAGAACCCGTTGAATTGTTTTGTTGATATGCGAGTTTTCAGCTTATTTAGTGTAAAAATAGAAAATCTTTGTCTTGACCTTAAGCCGTAACACTGTTCTTGATTAATGTGAAGCCTTCAACCGAGTTCTAAGGGAAAAATGTAAGCAATGATTTTGAGCCTATTAATACTGAAGATAAATTTTTTATTTCTAAATAAGTGAAACCTCCAGAAGAACTCCTGTACCTGAATCCCTTGCTTAGGCCTTGTGTCTTGGATTTTCGATGTGGCCTTCAGTCGATCTAAATTAAATCAAAGGAGGTCATTCGTTAAAACCTTGAGAGTTTTCGATGCTTGCTTGTGTGAATGTTTTAAGAAATAAAGTTTATATGTTGAGTGCAACTCACAGTAACTTATTTCTGTCCCTTTCCACAAATATGACCTCATCCACTCTGTCCTGCTAGCCCAATGATTTCACAGACTGTGTCCAGCCCTGGCACAGAAGATGAACTTCAGCAAGGAATAGAAAACGCTTTGAAAATGACCAAGTTTAGCGCTGAAGTAATATTATCATAGCTGTTTACGAATATTCTATGAGTGATTCTGGTATGAGACATAAGTGCAATGCAGAGAGTTTAGGAAGACGAAAATAAAAATTGTGATAGTGAACTGGAATTCGACAGCAGCAAAAGGACGAGAAGGACAAATAGGAGAACACTGATTGCGGGTCTGCAGTGAAATAGGAAGATAGCTGGTAGGATTTTGCACGGAACACAATTTAATTACTTCTAATATTTGGTTTTAAGACTCACAAAGGAAAGCGTATACATGGAAGAGATCTGGATACACGAATGTTTCAGACAGATAATTCGAAACGAACTTTAAGCCGTAAAATATTCGTAGGGGCAAGTGTGAACTCTGGCCACAATTTATTGGTTTTGAACTGCTGACTGAAACTCAGGAAATCGCAGAAATGTCCGACATTAAGGGCATGGGATTTGGACTAACACAATGGTCCACGGTTGTTTCAGATCTTCAAAGGGAGCATTAAGCAACGATTGACTAAAACATGAGATACAAATGCAGTGAGTGACGAACTGGTAGTTTTGCGAGATAAATACTGAAGGGCCAGAGGAAATTTTTGAAAAACACGCGAGTTATTGAACGTAACTGACGAAAGGAGACAATATAACGTGCAGAAAATGCACTATGCAGGCGTAAAAGAAGTTAAACTAATAAGAAGCAGCAGACGTGGTTAGACAAGAAATGCGTGCCTGTACAAGCATGTGCGATTGTGAAAAATATAGGTGCCACCTACTGGAATATTAAAGAGATCTCTAGAGTGAAGAGAAGGACTTGTATGAATGTTAGCTCATGTGGAAAGCCAATTTATGCAGAAAAGTAGAAGACTGGATGGTCAAAACATACAGGGTGAGTCACTAACTATTGCGACGAAGTATAACTCCGAAAGTATGATAGGAGCTGAAAAATTTGTGGGACAAATTCTGCATAGGGAAACGGGGGACATTATATGACGTTGGTTTTTTCTTGCTAGATGGGGTCGCTTCAGAGATATGAAGGTCAATTTTGTTTTTTAAATAAGATGCTGTAGTTTGGTACTTATTTTCTGGAATAGCATAGAGGCTATCGAGACGAATTCAATGATATGTAACAGTAACATCTTTCAAGGTCAACTAAGGTCACAAAGGTGGTGTGAACGTCCATTTACAGAAGGTGTTCGAAGTGATGGTGATTGGTATCAATGCAGTGCTGCAATCTTCTTGTCATGGACTGAGTGGTATTCCTTACGACATTGGGGCTTATCGAAAAATATGCTCTGATAATTCTCTCTCGTATATCTTCAGGTATAGTTGGAATGTCTTTATAAACAATGTCTTTTACGAATCCCTGCAAGAAACAATCCAGAGGCGTCAGGTCTGGCGAACGAGCCGGCCACGACACATCTCCTCCGCGTCCAGTGCTACAACTTGGTAATTGTCTCTGCAACTCATTTCTAGCTATCAGCGAAAAATGTGCCCGACACCCATCGTGTTGATACCAAATTCTCTTCCTTGTTCCTTAAGGTAGTTCTTTCAATAACAGACCTAATATTTCTTGCAGGAAAGTGGTGTACTTTCTACCATTAACATTTCCTTCGATGAAATAGGGGTCTATAATTCTGTCCTCCAGAATTCCATACCATGCATTCACCGACCACGGTTTTTGGTGACCAACCTGCAGCAGCCAACGAGGATATTCAGTTTCTTAATAATGAATGTTATGCAAATTAACATTCCCTTGGTTCGTGAATGTAACCTCGTCAGAAAATAAAATCAAATTAATAAATGTGTCATCCCTCTGAATATGAAGTAGAGCCCATCGCCAGAATTCAATGCGACGCATACAATCCGTACGAGTTAATTCTTGGTGGAGACTGATACGGTAAGGATGACTTTTATGGCGATGCAGAACACGAACAACACTACTCTGGCTCAAGCTCCCTGCGATTTGACGTGATCTAACACAAGGATCTCGAATTACAGTGGCAAGAGTACCAATTTCCGTTTCCTCGTTAGTAAATTTCCTTTGTGGGATTTGTTTCCGATGCTTTAAAGATCCAGTTGTTCTGAATTTTTCACATACACATTTAAGTGTATGACATGTAGGTGAGTATGTTGAGAATATCTCTCATCGTATAAGTCTCTAGCTCTCTCTGAATTTCGCTTGGCATTCTCTGTAAATGAGAAGCATATCGACTTGTTCTTCGAAGGAATACATAATTCACATTCGCTTGATTCAACGATACTAATCTTGCTATTAGTGTTGTATTGCGAAACCGTCGAATGATGTTTACAGGTCAATGGACGTTAGATGGATACGCCGTACGAGAAAGAATTGTCAGAGCATGTGCTTCGATAAGTGCCGAAGTGATAAGGATTGCCACTCAATCGATGATACGAAGATTGCAGCGTTGCATTGATACCAATGGTCATCACTTCCAACACCTTCTGTTAATGGACGTTCATGCCGCCTTTGTGACCTTCGTTGACCATCAAAGACCTTGCTGTTACACATCATTGGATTCGTCTCGATAGCCACTATCAGAAAATAAGTATCAAACTATAGCATCCTATTTTAAAAAAACAAAGTCGACCTGCATATCTCTGACACGACCCCACCTAGGAACAAAAAAGCAACGTTATATTGTGGCCCCCATTGTCCCATGCAACTATTGTCCCTCAAATTTTTAAGTTACTATCACATATATATATATATACGTATTCGTGTAGTACGTAAAGAAATATGAATGTTTTAGTTGGACCACTTTTTTCGCTTTGTGATAGATGGCGCTGTAATAGTCACAAACGTATGGCTCACAATTTTAGACGAACAGTTGGTAACAGGTAGGTTTTTCAAATTAAAATACAGAATGTAGGTACGTATATATGGTTCTCGGACGAGACGCCAGATGTCATAGTGAAAACTCCACAATATTTCATCAGTGCAACTGGCCGACATCTTCAGGTGCGACGAACACACTGCTAAGGCAGGACCAGAGCTCTCTATTTATGCCAGTCCTAGGCAGGAAGTGCACATGCGTGGAGGCGCCAAATTCGATGGCCAATAGCGATGATATCAACCGATAGGTGGAAAGACAGCAACGAGTATACACGAGTGGGCCTTCGACTCTGATACCCCACATCGGTGATGTTTCGTCGAATGATATGCACATTGTCACTTGTTGATGGCCCAACATTGAAATCTGAAGCAGTTTACGGAAGGGTTGCACTTCCAAATGGTTCTGAGCACTATGCGGCTTAACTTCTGAGGTCATCAGTCGCCTAGAACTTAGAACTAATTAAACCTAACTAACCTAAGGACATCACACACATCCATGCCCGAGGCAGGATTCGAACCTGCGACCGGAGCGGTCGCTCGGCTCCAGACTGTAGCGCCCAGAACCGCACGGCCACGCCGGCCGGCGGTTGCACTTCCGTCACGTTGAACGATTTCTTCAGTCCCCGTTGATCCTATTCTTGCAGGATCATTTTTCGACCGGAGCGATGTTGGAGATTTGAGATTTGACGGGAATCCAGATATTCACGGTACACTCGTGAAATTGTCGTACGGGAAAATCCCTATTTCATCGCTACCTCGAAGATGCTGTGTCCCATCGCTCCTGCGCCGACTGTAAGACCACGTTCAAACTCATTTAAATGTTGATAAACTGCCATTGCAGCTGCAGTAGCAGATCTAACAACTACGCCAGACACTTGTTGTCTTATATAGATGTTGTCGACAGTAGCGCCATATTCTGGATGTTTACATATCTTTGAGTACGCATGCCTATACAAGTTTCTTTGTCGCTTCAGTATATAACGGCTGTAACATTTCTCCAGAGAAAGTTATGCATATATCTCTCTCTAATATGCTCCGCTCTTGTGCCACTGTCACTAGGGTAAGCATAGGAGCTCTTTGCACTATACAAAAGATTGTAACTTTACATACTTCTCACAGTGTTTCCTACCACACAACACTGCATTCTCTAAAGTGTTTGTCCTGATATCAGAAAGGCCATGGAAAGAGTGATGCCATCTCTCCATAAAACTGAAAAAAAGAAATGTGAGAGGACCTCTCTCACTCAGGTCCATACACACACAAGCTAAGGACGTGCTGGGTGGAGCCTCGCCACTGCAGTACGTGTCGAAGGCGGCTTCCCCCCCCCCCCCCCCCCACCCCACCCCTATCCTGATTCCAGTTTTCGTGATTTCCCTGTATCGCTCAAGGCAAATGCCGGGATGGTTCCTTTGAAAGGCCACAACCGACTCCCTTCCTCGTCCTTCCCTAGTCCGATGAGACCGATGAAGCCGCAGTTTGGTCTCTTCCCCCAAACAACCCAACCCAAACCCCTTAAACTACATTCAAACCCCCGCATGTGGATGAACAAGATGTTGCGGTTACAGAGCTAGCATAATCCTGACTGGCGGCTGCGGAGGCCCACCCCACTCTCCCGCATGCATCTTACCCGCCTGCCGCACAGGGAGAGATAAGCGATGGCCCATTTATGAGCAACATCCCTCCATACATACTTCGGTTACAGGAAAACGTCTGACGGATGTACGCCTATGTACTGTAGAGGGCCACACGCATGAAATCGCATCCCTCCTAGCCGTATGCTTGCAATTGCCAGTCCAGCGCATGCATGTGTCCAGCGCCATCCCAAGCCCCGTATGGGGCTCTGCTCCCATGTCTCAGTTCAGTGCGGTACAGTCAATCGGTCACCTTTTACAGAATGCATAACACTACGCTGTCTGTAACTATGTTATTTATTCTGCTAACGGTTTCTCGTCTAAACCGTCATCACATGTCATACGTGCTTTGACGTAAGTCACCACTGCAAACCATGACCACCAATAAAAAAAAAAAAGGTGACTAGATCAAAATACACTACTGTCCATAAAAATTGCCACACCAAGAAGAAATGCAGATGATAAAAGGGTATTCATTGGACAAATATATTATACTAGAACTGACATGTGATTACATTTTCACCCAATTTGGGTGAATAGATCCTCAGAAATCTGTACCCAGAACAACCACCTCTGGCCGTAATAACGGCCTTGATACGCCTGGGCATTGAGTCAAACAGAGCTTGGATGGCGAGTACAGGTACAGCTGCCCATGCAGCATCAACACGATACCACAGTTCATCGAGAGTAGTGATTGGCGTATTTTGACGAGCCAGTTGCTCGGCCACCATTCACCAGACGTTTTCACTTAGTGAGAGATCTGGAGAATGTGCTAGCCAGGGCAGCAGTCGAACATTTTCTGTATCCAGAAAGGCCCGTACAGGACCTGCAACATGCGGTCGTGCATTATCCTGCTGAAATATAGGGTTTCGCAGGGATCGAATGAAGGGTAGAGCCACGGGTCGTAACACATCGGAAATGTAACGTCCACTGTTCAAACCGCCGTCAATGCGAACAAGAGGTGACCGGGACATGTAACCCATGGCACCCCATACCATCACGCCGGGTGATACGCCAGTATGCCGATGACGAATACACGCTTCCAATGTGCGTTCACCGCGATGTCGTCAAACGCGGATGTGACCATCGTGATGCTGTAAACAGAGACCGGATTCATCCGAAAAAATGACGTTTTGCCATTCGTGCACCCAGGTTCGTCGTCGAGTACAGCATCGCAGGCGCTCCTGTCTGTGATGCAGCGTCAAGGGTAACCACAGCCACGGTCCTCGAGCTGATAGTCCGTGCTGCTACAAACGTCGTCGAAATGTTCGTGCAGATGGTTGTTGCCTCGCAAACGTCCCCATCTGTTGACTCAGTGATCGAGACGTGGTTGCACGATCCGTTACAGCCGTGCAGGCAAGATGCCTGTCATCTCGACTGCTAGTGATACGAGGCCGTTGGGATCCAGCACGGCCTTCTGTATTACCCTCCATAACCCACCGATTCCATATTCTACTAACAGTCATTGGATCTCGACCAACGCGAGCAGCAATGTCGCGATACGATAAACCGCAATCGCGATAGGCTACAATCCGACCTGTATCAAAGTCGGAAACGCGATGGTACGCATTTCTCCTCCTTACACGAGGCATCACAACAACGATTCACCAGGCAACGCCGATCAGCTGCTGTTTGTGTATGAGAAATCGGTTGGAAACTTTCCTCATGTCAGCACGTTGTAGGTGTTGCCACCAATGCCAACTTTTGTGACTGCTCTGAAAAGCTAATCATTTGGATATCACGGCATCTTCTTCCTGTCGGTTAAATTTCATGTCTGTATCACGCCATCTTCAAGGTGTAGAAATTTTAATGGCCAGTAGTGTATAATAGCACATTAACAAAAGGACAACATGTAATGTCACATCACACTGCAGATGGAGAAAAATACCAGACTGCTGTCTGTGGCCATATGGCGAACTACCGCGCAGCAGATGTAATCGGAATTGGCGGTAGCAAGTGCTCGGTTTCTTAATGTATGACTGTATGTTGCATGCATGGATGATGCCATATGTCATTAGTGTAATAGGGGCATCTTTGAGAAATTCGTATGCATGCAGCGGGAATGTAAGAAACCCATCTAAAGCTAAACTGGTTAATGTTGAAATGGCGCTTTATAAATGACTGTTAGCTTATGGTTTGGGATAAACATCGAGATTTTTTTTACAGAATAGATATGTGCGATTACCTAGCGTCTGACAGAATAGTTTACATCTCTCTCTGCTTCTAAGAAAATGGTTTTTAAGCTCTAATTTACAACTATTGAAATGGACTGTTCGAGTTTCCTCCTGCCTAACTGAAAATCGATCGGTGAATGGTGTGCAGGCCTGAGATTACCTCATTCATTTCGCAGAAATGCAAAAACGACTCACCCTTTTTTCAAATTATTTTAGATATCATTCGTCAGTCTGATCTGGTAATGAATCTGTACCACTCTGAAACAGTCGACTGAAGAGGTGAATAAGGGTGGTACGTGGCAGTCTTTATTTGTATGGATTTTCTGTGTCTTTCAAGAAATGTGGAAATAAAACTGCCTCCCCCCTGCTCTTCAACATATTCTAGACACATTACTTCGTTTCCGTTTCTGAGTATTACAAGACGAAATAGGTCAAGAAGTGTCGAAAGTTGCAGACGAAAAACAGACACACCCCATCACTCCTAGGAGTGATTCAGTGTATATCTCATGGTACGACACTGAAGCCGAAACGAAGGGAGAGCGATCTGCCGTAATTGGAGCTTAACTGGAACACGTTCTGGCGGAATGAGGGAAAGTAAATACTGCAGTATTCAAACGGCGACTGAACTTGAATTCTGTAAGACACAGGTGTCACGTGCCGCTGTCTAGGGATAGCATCTTTGATTAGTAATCAAAGCGTCTTCGCTTCTCGGTTCTAACCATTACACTGCTTAAATTTTGAATACAAGTAATCAGTAACGGCCGCTGAAGACTTCCGGCATGACAAGTCATTCTCATTCAGCCGACAGCCTTGTGAAACGGCGCGGAGGAGCGGACAGAAGTTCAAGGCACTCTCTTGCCCTTGATGTGTGAAACAGCCCTTAGAGACGGAAGACTCAGCAGTGACCAGCGGCATAATGGAGCAGAAGGCTATGGAAATCACTGCATTGACGATACATAATGTATATCCACAAGACATGTTGCCTGTAATTGAAAAAGTGTCATGATGATATCTCCATTGGCAAAGGTTTTCGCACTACTCCCGCATTCGGATCTCTGGTAGGGGACTGGCAATGGGGAGAATGAATAACCAACGAAAGGTTAACGTTCTACGAAACTGGAAATGTCAAAATTCGAAAATGTTAGGGGAATTAGAAAATCTGAAAAGGGTAATGCTAAGGTTCAAAAAGGGTCAGTGAAATAAAATGGAAGAGAGACAAAGATTTCTAGTCAGATAGTGCAGGATAATCTCAACAGCAGCTGAAAATCTATAACAGGACTTAGATTCGTTATGAATAGGAAGGTGAGTTACTGCGAACTGTTCAGTGATCAGAAAGGCATCAAACCAACACTGTCAATGATAGGTCTGATATACAAACAGACGCCCCAAGCTGAATAAGAAGAGATGGAGAAAGTATATGAGGATATTAAACGAGAAATTCAGTATGTAAAGGGACATGAAAATCTAAAAGTCGTGGAATTGGAAGGCAGTTGTAGGGAAATGTGTGGAGGAAAGGGACTGTGTCTGTGATACATTACCCACAGTCGACGTCTATCTTCAGGAGTTCTGGGAACTGGGTTGATGCAAAACTTGTTTTGGTGTGTGCATCTTTCCCCTAGTTATTTGTGTTTCTACATCCTTACCTTGACTCCCCAAACGACTTTGCATTTTCCACCAATCTCATTTTTCTGACGTTTGTATTTCCTTGCGCCTGCTTCATTACTGAGTCTCCTGGATATCCAAAGATATTTACTAGGCCTTGTAGTTTAACCTATTTGAACCTTTGCTGCCTTCACTATTTCATTTCTCAAAGCCAACCATTCGTCTCATACTATATTTCTTACCCCTGTTTCAGTAAATCGTTGGTCAATGTTCAACAACCTCTGATTCTTTCAACTTGTTCGGGCTCCAACTCCTTAATTTCATTCCTTTTTGCAATTTCTTCAGTTTTATTCTACAACTCAATAAATTGTGGTCAGAGTCCACATGCACTGCTGGAAAAGGCATACTATTTAATACCTGGGTCTGAAGCCTCAGTCTTATCCTTTTATAATCAGTCTGGAACCTTTTGATGTCTCCAGATCTCTTCCACGTATACAACCTTCTTTGATGACTCTTAAACCAATTATTCTCTGTGCTAAATTCTACCCGGCGGCCTCATCTTTCATTCCTTTACTCCACTCCATATCCTCTTACTACTTTTGTTTTTCTTCGTTTTCCTACTACCGAATTCCAGATGCCCATCACAACTAAATTTTGCTGTCCCCGGACTGTCTGAATAATTTCCTTTATCTCGTTATACATTCATTGTATCTCTTCGTCTGCGGTGCTATTTGGCTTATAAACTAGTACTATAGCGGTGGGAGTTGACTTGATGTCTATCTTGGCTACGATAATGCTTTCGCTATGCTGTTCATACTAGTTTACCCGAATTCAAATTTTCTCATGCATTATTAGACATAGTCCTGCACTAACTCTCCCACATCACCCCAATCTGATTCTGTATTTATGGCACTGCGCTCACCCGACAAGAAGTCCTGTTCATCCTGCCACTGAAATCCTGCCACCTCATCTAACTTCAGCCTAAACATTTCCCTTTCTTAATTATCTAGCTTACTTGCACAACTAAGAGATCTAACACTCCTTGCTTTGACCTGTAGATTGCGAGTTTTGTTTTTCCTCATGATGAAATCCTCCTGAATAGTCCCACCCCACAGATGTGAAGGGGGACTAATTTACCTGAAGAATATTTAATCCAAGAGGGAAAAAAATGGTTCAAATGGCTCTGAGCACTATGGGACCTAACGTCGGAGGTCATCAGTCCCCTAGAACTTAGAACTACTTAAACCTAACTAACCTAAAGACATCACACACATCCATGCCCAAGGCAGGATTCGAACCTGCGACCGTAGCAGTCGTCCGGTTCCAGACTGAAGCGCCTAGAACCGCTCGGCCACAGCGGCCGGCCAAGAGGACAACATTTAACCAAAGAGTAAAGCTGCATGTCCTCAGGAAAAATTACAGTCGTAGTTTCCGCTTGCTTTCAGCCGTCCGCAGTACCAGCACAGCAAGGCCGTTTTGGTTAATGTTACAAGGCCAGATCAGTCAACCATCGAGACTTTTGCTCCTGCAACTACTGAAAAGGCTGCTGCCCCTCCTCAGGAACCACACGTTTGTCTGGCCTCTCAACAGATACCCCTATAGTGTGGTTGTGCATAGAGTACACAATCTGCGTTGATCAAACACGTACGTAGCATTGTTTGATGGTGGAGTTTAGTTATTTTATGGAAAATAAACTCAATTTTTGACATTAAAATATTAATTACGTTAACCGACTTTGCTGTGGTGCTCCACATTGCGGAAAATGATTTAAAGCAGCTCTCCATGCTAGCGTTTTCTGTGCACCTCCACTCAAGCCTTCATCGGTTTTTAGCAATTCTCTTCCTTCCAGTACTTAACTGACGAGGCTTTGACGGTTCAGGATATCTCCTGTCTACAGATACATCTTGTTTTGCCTAAGTTTGCGTCATTTCTGCTACTTCACTGACTGACTGGCTTCAACTGCGAAAATTCCAGCAATCAGCTTTGGGGCTGAAGGGCCCAGATAATATCTGCTAGCTAAACTAGCTCAGGAGAGTCAATCGTACAAGGGACGCAGTGTAAAAATCTCTGATTATTGACACTGAGCCAGAAGAAAAGGCGTACTGGGCCCCTAAAATATACCGTCTGACAGTGTTTCCCGACCAGCTTCCTACGACATTACTGCTTCGCTGCCCTGGCTGTGTAATAAAGTCGAAGAGTACTTTGTGGTAATTCCAAGAGTGTACAATTCTCCCAATGTCACATAGCATCACCAAACGGAAATGGAAGCCTGTCGTGCACAGACATTAAAATAAGGATATAGCAATAGCACACACATCCGCTCACAAAATAAGTGAATAACAGTTAATCCCATAGGAGAACATACTTCCAATGACAACACATTTGTCACACCTTGAACTTTAACTGGAAAGTATTCCACTTTAAATTTCAGTATAGTCAGGACTTATACTAAAATGTCGCAACGAAAGGAATGAAATCAATCAGTACTGAGCACAGAACACGAATGTCGCCTGCAAGGGTTTCATCGAATCTTGTTTTGCTGCGCGGGGTAGCCGAGCGGTCTTGGGCGCCTCCTTACGGTTCGCGCGGCACCCCCGTCAGAGCTTCGAGTCCTCCATAGGACATGGGTGTGTGTGTGTTGTCCTTAGCGTAATTTAGTTTAAGCTACTGAGCCGTGCGCGGCTCGCGGTCGTGCCGTTTATTGCTCGTCATCTTGTCTTTATGGTTCTGTCGCCTCGTTTTTTTTTAATCAATTTACTGGCATCACTAGGTTGCTGGTTTGCTTGCCCGTCAGTGGCAGCAGCAGCGTTTATCGATAAGTGCTCTGTCGTACTATCTCTGTAGCGACCGCTAGCATTTACGGGTCGTAGTGTATCTGGAGTTGAGTCGGGGACGGAGCGCCAGTGAGGTGCGGACAACCAGTACTCGCCGACCGCTGGCGACACACATGTACTGTCCGACGGAGGGAGACTGGAGTGGGAACGACCGTTGGTTGGTCGGTCGGTCGGCCGTCTCATCGGGCGACGCGTATTTGGAATGAATTTTCACCCTACGGCGGAGTGTGCCCTGATATGAATTTTACTGGCAGATTAAAACTGTCTGTCGGACCGAGACTAGAACTCGGGACCTTTGCCATTCGCGGGAAAGTGCTCTACCAACTGAGCTACCCAAGCACGACTTACGCCCCGTCCTCACAGCTTTAATTCCGGCAGTACCTCGTCTCCTACCATCCAAATTTAACACAAGCTCTCCTGCGAACCTTGCAGAACTAGCACTCCTGTAGCTCAGATGGTAGAGCACTTGCCTGCGAAAGGCAAAGGTCCTGGTCCGGCACACAGTTTTAATCCGCCAGTAAGTTTCATTTCAACGTATATTTGGTATTTTGACCATTTCTGGGCCTCGTCAGTTGGGCATCTTGCCGAGCGTGGGTCAGTTCCTTCCTTGTGCAGAGATGTCATCGCCGATGGGCAAATGTTCCCTCTGCATGGGTGGGTCTGAGCTAGTGTGTCCGGGTCGGCGTGTCTCCGAGTTCCGAACGGACATCGAGTTGAGACGGGTTGGAGCTGCAGTCAGCTCCGGACAGCCAATACTCGTCCCGACCGTTGCCGACACTCATAACTTGACGGGGAATACCTTGGTTAGTCGTTCGGTCTGTCGTCTCATCGGACGACGTGTGTTTGCTCGCCGACCGCTTATGGATACTCTGTGAGTGTGTCACTTGTCATTTCTCCTTGTTGTTCCAGGGTGACTGGTTTTGGGATTGTCGGAGTTCTTGGTGCAAGTGTTTATGTGGAACAGTGTGTTGCTTCTGTGATTGCCGCTGACCAGATGAATGCTGACTGCGTACTGGAGTAGCCAGTTGGTCGGCTGCAGCGAAGAAGTCTCCACGGAATGAGGGGAATTGATTGGGTTGTCGGTTGGTTCTTCAGCCGTCCCTAGCCCGTGCTGCTACCCGATTATTTAGGGTTACGCTTGGCTGTCTGTCTCGCCTAAACTGTTGTTAGAGTTTCCTCCTCAGGCCAAGCCTTGAAACACTTATGAGCACCACTGTTTTGCTGTTGGTGATTGCGATTTTCTTTTGTCGCAAGTACTGTGCCAGGTCTTCAGTCGTGTTTTAATGTTGTCTGTGCTGTGTTCAGTATATGGCCTTCAGCCAAACCTCATGTGAAGTATTTTAAGATTACAACTTCAGCTGTGTTTCATTTAAAATTCTTGTTTCCTCTGTATTTAGGCCTTGAGCCACGTTCGTTTTAAAATCTGTGGCTTTCAGTCTGAAATGTGTAAATTCCTGTCTGTAAGGTTTCTCTTTAATTGTCTTGAAAGCTTAAAATGGCCTTCAGCCGTAGTGTGTAAATGGTTATGTTAAGGATTGTCTTTAATTATTTTGAATAATTGTTTTGGCCTTCAGCCATCAAGATATTTCCAGTTTTCTTAAGTTGGTTTTCTGTTGTACTGTGTAAATGCTTGTCTTAAGGGTTCCCTTCTATTATGTTGAAATATTATTGGACTTTCAGCCGAGGAATTAATTTAAAATTTCCTTAATATGGATTTTAGCCGAAATTTTTAAATGCTTGCCTTTTATGAATTTCCTTTACTGACCTGAAATATTATTTGGACCTTTAGCCAAAAACATATTTTAATCTTTATTTAAGTAATGCCTTCAGCCATTTGTCTCAATTATTGTCCCTAAACAGGAAATATTTAAGGATATTTTAATCTGACTTAAGTAACGTCTTCAGTCGTTTCTCCAAATCCTTGTGTTTTAAAAGGAATTATTCAAACTATATTATTGAGAAATTACTTGGGTCCTCAGCCGTGAATTGATCCTTGTGGTTTTAAAGGGAAAACTGTGCATTGTGTTTTAGAGGAATAAAGTTGTGTGTTCTTATTTAACTAAAAGTCACTGATCTTGTCCCCTTTCCAAAACCTGATCCCCTCTGTCCTGCGAAACCAGATTTCAGTTACATTAAATAGTGTGTAAGTTTAGGGACCGATGACCTCAGCTGTTTGGTCCCGTAGAACTTACCACATATTCCCAAAGGAAAAAATATTGTTCTAGCACAATGAGAGTATCTGCAGACTATGTCCTGTCCTGCTTATTGTCCGATCGGCTCCAGCGCCCATGCATCCTCCATGCAGGTACTCAGTCATCGATGTTGTGATGCTGTGTGTCACTCAGACACTCAACACGTAGCAAAATGTCCAAAATCTACTACTAAATGATTACACACACCCTTTCAACTCCTATCTCCTCGCTCAGCAAGCACCTTTAACACTTCATCCCAGTTTTCCACTTTAAATCAATACATTACAGGTGAATAAGATTAGCGAATCTTAAACAATGTAATAAGACAATTATATTTGTCCTCCCACTCCTCTCCCTCACCCCTGGGATTAAAACAACTCGAGTTACCAGAATGAGTTTTTCACTCTGCAGCGAAGTGTGCTCTGATATTTCCTGGCAGATTAAAAACGTGTGCCGGACGGAAACCCGAACTCGGGACCTTTGCCTTTTTCGGGTACATGTTTTACCAACTGAGCTACCTAAACACGACTCACAACCCGTCCCCACAGCTTCCATTCTGCCAGTACCTCGTCTCCTACCTTCCAAACTTCACAGAAGCTCTTCTGCGAACCTTGCAGAACTACTGGAAGAAAGGATATTGTGGAGGCATGGCTTAGCCACAGCCTGGGAGATATTTCTAGCATGAGATTTTCACTCTGCAGCGGGGTGTGCGCTGATATGAAACTCCCTGGTTCTCCCACTTGGTAGAGTACTTCCCCGTGGCCGAGCGGTTCTAGGCGCTACAATCTGGAACCGCGCGACTGCTACGGTCGCCAGTTCGAATCCTGCCTCGGGCATGGATTTGTGTGATGGCCTTAGGTTAGTTAGGTTTAAGTAGTTCTAAGTTCTAGGGGACTGCTGACCTCAGAAGTTGAGTCCCATAGTCCATTTGAACTTCCCCGCGAAAGGCAAAAGTCCCGAGTTCGAGTCTCGGTCGGGCACACAGTTTCAATCTGCCTGGAAGCTTCAACTCGAACTTCATTTTTTGAGTAGAGAGAGTATTAAATTGGATAATACCCAATAACTGTCAGAAAATACCTGACAAGGAGCAGAATTGGAAGAATACGTGGGGAACGTTGTGTCCAGCAATTCACGCGTTTCATATTACGAGATGAAATATTTGTCTGGTAGTGTTACGAATTTACTTCTCCCTATGACATTAATGCAACGGCCTTGCCGCAGTGGATACACCGGTTCCCGTGAGATCACCGAAATTAAGCGCTGTCGGGCGTGGTCGACACCTGGATGGGTGACCATCCAGGCCGCCATGCGCTGTTGCCATTTTTCTGGGTGCACTCAGACTCGTGATGCCAATTGCGGAACTACTCGGCCGAATTGTAGCAGCTTCAGTCAAGAATACCATCATAACGACCAGGAGAGCGGTGTGCTGACCCCACACCCCTCCTATCCGCAACCTCCACTGAGGATGACACGGCGGTCGGATGGTCCCGGTAGGCCACTCGTGGCCTCAAGACGGAGTGCAATCACATTAATGAGAGCACCACCTATAACTGACGTCAACATGCAACAACCACTCTCAGATGGCAAGTGACGGCACTCGCAGTGAAGCACATTAGCAGGACGTGGAAACAATGCCGTAGTTGTTGCAATGCGGAAAAGGAGCGAGTCATCTGACGTCCAAAACGGCGTGACCATTGGCCTTTGGACCAAGGGTCGAAGCGATTCCGATATGGTCAACTTTTTAAACAGCTCGTGCGCCGTTATGTTTTCAAGCATAACGCGTATGGCAGAATGGTGCTATCTTAAACAGGTGACGAGGCAACTGTGCTGCAACACAGGCCGTAGATGACAGGGGTGATGATGATGATGATGATGATGATGATGCTTGGTTTGTGGGGCACTCAACTGCGCAGTCATCTGCGCCTGTACAAAGTCCCAGTTTTTTCACAGTCCAATTTTCTTCACAGTCCAATCTAGTCACTGTCACGAGTGATGAGAATGATGATGAAATGTGAAGACCAAACACCCAGTCGACAGGTACAGAAAATCACCAATCCGGCCGGGAATCGAACTCAGGACCCTGTGATCCAGAGGTATCAACGCTAGCTGCTAGACCAGGAGCTGCAGACCGAGGACAGGGATGAACGACGGCTCCAGAGATGTGCGCGGGCGGACAGACGTGTTAACGACTGCCCAACTGACCACCCAGATGATGCAAGGGTCTACCAATGGCGTCTCTTCGATGACCGTTTAGCGAACGTTACTCTGTATAGGCCCCTCCAGCAGACAAGTGGATCATGGAACCATGCTTTCTGCTGTTCATCGCATAAAAAGAATAGAATTTGCACGCCAATATGGCAATTCAAATGTTCACTGGGTGGATAAAGGTGATCGTTTCAGTTAAATCTCGCCATCGGGCACATGGCCGTATAACATTATTTCTTTATGGTTCATTTAGATCTTCACATTTTTTGTTCAAAATCTTCGCCTATTGGTACTATGTTTTCTGTATATGTAAAATGAAGTGTACTATACCGGAGATCGATGTTCTTTGAGTTATGTATGTAAAATACAACGTAAATTGTTTATTAAGTTGAATAACATTCAGATGGCCTTTTGTACAGTATGTGATCAAAACCATCCGGACACCTGGCTGAAAATGGCTTACAAGTTCGTGGCGCCTTCCATTGGTAATGCTGGAATCCAGTATGGTGTTAGCCCACCCTGAACCTTGATGACAGCTTCAACTGTCGTAGGCATACGTTCAGTCAGGTGCTGGAAGGTTTTTAGGGGAATGGCGGCCCATTCTTCACGCAGTGCTGCACTGAGGAGAGGTATCGATGTTGGTCGCTGAAACCTATCACGATATGGGCGTTCCAAAACATCCCAACATTCTATAGGATTCAGGTCAGGATTCTGTGCACGCCACTCCATTACAGCATGCTATTGTCATGTAACCACTCCGCCACAGGCCGAAAATTATGAACAGGTGTTCGATCGTGTTGAAAGATGCAATCGCCATCCCCAAATTGCTCTTCATCAGTGGGGAGCAAGAAGGTGCTTAAAACATTGATATAGGCTCGTCCTGTGATAGTGACACAAAACAGCAAGAGGTCCATGAAAAACACGACCACACCATAACGCCACCGCCTCCCAATATTACTGTTGGCACTATACAGGCTGGTAGATGACGTTCACAGGGCATTCGCCATACCCACATCCTGCCATCGGATCACCGCATTGTCTACATCTACATCTACATCTACATCTACATCTACAAGGATACTCTGCAAATCACACTTAAGTGCCTGGCAGAGGGTTCATCGAACCACCTTCACAATTCTCCATTATTGCAATCTCGTATAACGCGCGGAAAGAATGAACACCTATATCTTTCCGTACGAGCTCTTATTACCCTTATTTTATCGTGGTCATCGTTCCTCCCTATGTATATCTCTTGGAACAAATTGCGCATTCGGAGGAGAAAGTTGGTGATTGGAATTTCGTGAGGAGATTACGTCGCAACGAAAACCGCCTTTCTTTTAATGATTTCCAGCCCAAATCCTGTATCATTTCTGTGGCACTCTCTCCCATATTTCGCAATAGTACAAAACGTGCTGCCTTTCTTTGAACTTTTTCGATGTACTCCGTCGGTCCTATCTGGTAAGGATTCCATGCCGCACCGCAGTATTCTAAAAGAGGGCGGATAAGTGTAGTGTAGGCAGTTTCCTTAATAGGTCTGTTACATTTTCTAACTGTCCTGCCAATAAAACGCAGTATCTTGTTAGCCTTCCCCACAATATTTTCTATATGTTCCTTCCAACTTAAGTTGTTCGTAATTGTAATACCTAGGCTTTTAGTTGAATTTAGGGCTTTTAGATTAGACTGATTTTTCGTGTAACCGAGGTTTAACTAGTTCCTTTCAGTACTCATGTGGATGACCTCACACTTTTCGTTATTTAGGGTCAACTGCCACTTCTCGCACCTTTCCGATATTTCTTCTAAATCGTTTTTATCTTTTGATGACTTTATTAGTCGATATGCGATAGCGTCATCTGCAAACAACCGAAGGCGGCTGCTCAGATTCTCTCCCAAATCGTTTGTATGGATAAGGAACAGCAAAGGGCCCATGACACTACCTTCGGGAACGCCAGAAATCATTTGTATTTTACTCGATGACTTTCTGTTAATTACTACGAACTGTGATCTCTCTGACAGGAAATCGCAAATCCAGTCACATAACTGAGACCATATTCCATAAGCACGCAATTTCACTTCAAGCCGCTTGTGTGGTACAGTGTCAAAAGCCTTCCGTAAATCCAGAAATACGTAATCGGTATGAAATCCCTTGTCAATAGCACTCAACACTTAATATGAATAAAGAGTTAGTTGTGTTTCACAGGAACGATGTTTTCTAAACCCATGTGGACTCTGTGTCAATAGACCGTAATTCATAATGTTCGAACACAACATTTGTTCTAAAATCCTGCTGCATATCGACGTTAACGATATGGGCCTGTAATTTAGTGGACTACTCTTACTAACTTTCTTGAATATTGGTGTGACCTGTGCAACTTTCCAGTCTTTGGGTACCGATGTCTCGTCGAGCAAACGGTTGTATATGATTGTGAAGTATGGAGCTAATGCATCAGCATACTTCGAAAAGAACCTAGTTGGTATACAGTCTAGACCAGAAGACTTGGCTATATTAAGTGATTTAAGTTGCTTCACTACTCCGAGGATATTTACTTCTATGTTACTCATGTTGGCAGCTGTTCTCGATTCGAATTCTGGAGTATTTACCTCGTCTCCTTTTGTGAATGCATTTCGGAAGGCTGTGTTTAGTAACTCTGCTTTGGCAGCACTGTTTTCGATAGTATCTCCATTGCTATCGCGCAGAAAAGGCATTGATTGTTTCTTGCCGCTAACATACTTCACATACGACCATATTCTCTTTCTATTTTCTGCCAGGTTTCGAGACAAAGTTTCGTTGTGGAAACTGTTATAGACATCTCGCATTAAAGTCCGTGCTAAATTTCGAGCTTCTGTAAAAGATCGCCAATCTTTGGGATTTTGCATCTGTTTAAATTTGGCATCTTTGCTTCGTTGCATCTGCAACAGTGTTCTAACCTGTTTCGTGTACCAAGGAGGATCAGCTCCGTCGTTCGTTAATTTATTTGGTATAGATCTCTCAATTGCTGCCGATACTATTTCTTTGAATGTAAGCCACATCTGGTCTACACTTATATTATTAATTTGGAATGAGTGGAGATTGTCTCTCAGGATGGCAACAAGTGAATTTTTATATGCTTTTTTGAATAGGTATATTTTTCGCTTATTTTTAGAGGATTTGGGTATTGCAATATTCAATCTCGCTACGACAACCCTGTGTTATTTGCTGACAAGAGTTCAAGTGTGTTTTCACAACCGTTTACTATTCGCATAGACTCATGAACTAACTGTTGGAAATAATTTTCAGAGAATGCATTTACCACAATTTCGGATGATATTTTATGCGTACCTCCGTAGTTATACATGTATTTTCGCCAACATATCCAGGGTAAATTAAAGTCACCACCAACTATTATCATATGGTCGGGTACCGTTTTGAAATCAAACTCAAGTTTTCTTTGAACGTTTCAGCAACTGTATCATCTGAATTGGGAGGTCGGTAAAAGGATCCAATTATTATTTTATTCCGGTTGCCAACAATGACCTCTGTCCATACTAACTCAGAGGAAGTATCTACTTCAGTACCGCAACAAGTTAAACTACTTCTGACAGCAACAAACACACCACCGCCCGCCAACCGTGTTTAGCCTATCCTTTCGGAAGACTGTTAGGTTCTTCGCAAAAATTTCGACTGAGCTTATATCCGGAAAACCAACTTTCAGTGCCTATAACGATTTGAGCATCAGTGCTTTCTATTAGCGCTTGGAGCTCTGGTACTTTCCCAACACAGCTACGACAATTTACAACTGTTATGCCAATGGTTCCTGTATCTACGTTCTTCCTGTGTTCAGCCTGCACCCTTTGTTACTGCAGCCCTCCTTGTGTTTTCCCGAGACACTCTAACCGAAAAAATTGCCCAGTCGACGCCACACAGACCCTGCTACCCGTGTAGCCGGCTCCTGAGTATAGTGGACACCTGACCTATTCAGCGGAACCCAAAACCCAACCACCAATTGGCCCAAGTCGAGGAATCTGCAGCCTATACGGTCGCAGAACCGTCTGAGCCTCTGAATCAGACCCTCCACTCGACTCTGTACCAGAGGTCCGCAGTCGGTCCTGTCCACTATGCTGCAAATGGTCAGCTCTGCTTTCATCTTGCAAGCAAGACTAGCAGCCTTTACCACTTCTGTTAGCCGCTCGAAACCAGAGAGAGTCTCTTCTGATCCACACATCATTGGTACCGACGTGAGAAACCACCTGCAGTTTGCTGCACCTTGTTCTCTTCATGGCACCCGGGAGGACCGTTTCCACATCTGGAGTGACTCCATGTACATTAGTTTTCTTACCCTTCTAGTCAGCCATGTCGTTAAGGGGCCCCCATAACGTGGATAACGTTGGATATCCCAACTACCAGTAAACCCAGTTATTCGTCACTCCACACAACGTTTTTCTATTGTTCAATCGTCCAATGTTTACGCTCCTTACACCAAGCGAGCAGTCGTTCGGCATTTACCGGCGTGATTTGTGGCTTATGAGCATCCGCCCGACCATGAGATCCAAGTTTTCTCACCTCCCGCCTAACTGTCATAGTACTTGCTGTGGATCCCGACGCACTTTCGAATTCCTGTGTGATGGTGTGGATACATGACTGCCTATTACACATTACGACCATCTTCAAATGTTGGCGGTCTCCACCAGTCAACAGATGACGTCGGCCAGTACGCTTTTGTGCTGTACGTGTCCATTCACTTTCCTACTTCACTGTCACATCAGAAACAGTGGACCTAGTGATGTTTAGGAGTGTGGAAATCTCGTGTACATACATATGACACAAGTGACATCCAATCACCTGACCACGTTCGAAGTCTGTGGCGTCAGTGCGTAGATTAAGGTACAGCCTTTCATGTAAAAATAAAATTATTGAGATATCTTAGCACGTGTTTTTTAATTTCAAAACGGAACTTACTTAAAAGACACGCCTCGTACGATACCGGAAGTTGTAGTACTTTGAGTTATTTGTGTAAAATGCTTTGTAAATTGTTTATTACGTTCAATAATTTTCTGTTGATTTTTCATATTTGAAAATATTCGTGTACATACATTGTTCATGTTGATGTAAATTTGACAATCAACGAAATAGTCACGCTTAAGAGCAATGTAAGAAATAGGTGTTATACAGAAGGCAGTGTGCTTCTGTCGGAAATGAAAGTGACTCAGTTGAGTGGAAAAGGTGGTGAGGGCGAATTGACGCGCTGCTTAGAGCAAGCGCGGGAAGTAAGTTCAAATGGCTCTGAGCACTATGGGACTTAACCTCTGAGGTCATCAGTCCCCTAGAACTTAGAACTACTTACACCTAACTAACCTAAGGACATCACACACACCCATGCCCGAGGCAGGATTCGAACCTGCGATCGTAGTGGTCGCGCGATTCCAGACTGGAGCGCCTAGAACCGCTCGGCCACCCTGGCTGACTCACCCTGTTATTTCATCCTAATCATACACCTGTGTATGGTTGCTTCCTGTTGTATGATTAATCCGAGTATCCTGTTTTCCTGACTTATGAAGTGCCAGGTTAATATAAAGAGGCACCATTTAAATTGTTTTTGTGTAAATAATAAAAAAGTTTTGTTAACCGTTGAAAAGTGTTATAGTAAAAGTTTGCTTACGTCAAATTCTATCCGAGTGAAGCCAATTTACTATAATCTGTTAAATGACTATACAGAATTAGTTCAAAGCGTAATAACTTTTGAAAGTAAATTCCAGTAAGAAAGAGGTTTTCTTGAAGTGAAATAATCGGTATAAAATGTGTGTGCTTTAGTATTTTAGTATTTAAGTTTTATGATTACGGAAAATACTTTCCTAAAGGACCCCTCTGTCCAAATTGTTTTTGCTTCCCCGAAGTTATCTACTGCGCTTTTCCTTTTTTAAAAACGTAATGTATAAGGGTGTAGTCCAACATCGTTTAAGTGGAGTTTTATTTATCTGAAGAAACAAAATAAACAGTAGCAAAAAAGTTGGAAAAATTCGTAGTTCTGCTTTTCCAATACTTGACTGTTTCATTTGGATTATTAGTACATGTTTTAAACCACTAAATGAACTTGGAACTGAATTGTCCTAGCTTCAGAATAATATTATTAAAACTGCATTTCTGTCTGCTGGGTAATATCTTAGGAGAAGAAGTGAATAGTCTCTTATCCATTAGACACAACACATGGTCAAATCCTGCCAAAAGGGTATCTCTATTGAAACTTCCTGGCAGATTAAAACTGTGTGCCCGACCGAGACTCGAACTCGGGACCTTTGCCTTTCGCGGGCAAGTGCTCTACCAACTGAGCTACCGAAGCACGACTCACGCCCGGTACTCACAGCTTTACTTCTGCCAGTATCTCGTCTCCTACCTTCCAAACTTTACAGAACCTCTCCTGCAAACCTTGCAGAACTAGCACTCCTGAAAGAAAGGATATAGCGGAGACATGGCTTAGCCACAGCCTGGGGGATGTTTCCAGAATGAGATTTTCACTCTGCAGCGGAGTGTGCGCTGATATGAAACTTCCTGGCAGATTAAAACTGTGTGCCCGACCGAGACTCGAACTCGGGACCTTTGCCTTTCGCGGGCAAGTGCTCTACCAACTGAGTACCGGGCGTGAGTCGTGCTTCGGTAGCTCAGTTGGTAGAGCACTTGCACGCGAAAGGCAAAGGTCCCGAGTTCGAGTCTCGGTCGGGCACACAGTTGTAATCTGCCAGGAAGTTTCACATCAGCGCACACTCCGCTGCAGAGTGAAAATCTCATTCTGGTATCTCTATTGATTAGCTTTTCCTGTAAACAGGACTATCCTCCCATAGTGTACTTTATATGGAAACTAAACTAAATTTTTGTAAGAGGGTTCTACGTGCAACATAGAAACAGGGTTTCTGTTATTTAGGTAAAAGCATACTAAATTGCAGTAGTAGTGGTAGGTTTGTAGCCGTCACTGGGTATGGTGTGAAATGCCTGAAAGCAAGCACATTGATACAATCATCAGAATGGCTTCAGGCTGGAGGAATGGAGAGATATGGTCTGCGGAATATTTATGTGGAATTCCCCTGAGTGATTCATCGTGCTGCAAGACACAACACATATATGCACATATGCTTGGGTACCATGTCCTCCCCTACATGCAATTTATTTTCCCTCTACACGATGCCATCTAGCAACAGGACCATGTAATGTCTCACACAGCTGACAGTCTACAGGCATGGTCGGAGAGCAGCCGGGTGTGTTTACCGTACGGCCCTGGCCACCAAAGACGCCGGATTTAGCTGCGTCGGTAGCCGCGCTGTCTCAGGCGCATTGCCACGGTTCGTGCAACTCCACCCGTATGAAAAGTAAATGAAAACACCCAGAGCAGTCCTTAATATTTTCTTATATTTTGTCGCTACCAATTTCAACGCTTCAGTGCGTCATCTTCAGGCTGTTTTTGATGCGATACGGGTTGATATGATCTCCTTGCATACCACATCTGTTGTCAGCATTACTGGTTGGAGTGCTGACAAATTATCTGCTTATCCAGTAATGCTGGCAACAGACGTGGTATGCATGGAGATCATATCAACCCGTATCGCATCAAAAACAGCCTAAAGATGACGCACTGAAGCGTTGAAATTGGTAGCGACAAAATATAAGAAAACGTTAAGGACTGCTCTGGGTGTTTTTATTTACTCATCACGATAGTAAACGGCCGTCGTCCGAGAGACGTCTTGCTAAAAGGATGGACATACAAGAACCCCCCGTCGGAGAGTTGAGTCCTCCCTCGGTCGTGTGTGTGTGTGTGTGTGTGTGTGTGTGTGTTGTCCTTAGCGTAAGTTAGTTTAACTTAGATTAAGTAGTGCCCAAGCCTAGGGACCAATGACCTCAGCAGCTTGGTCTCATTGTATTGTATGTTAACTGGGGACCTAGAAACGACGGAGAGGCTCCGTACCCGCACTGCCGCAGTGGTCCACAACCCCACGACGACTACCGCAGCCCACTTCACCCCTCCGCCGCCCCACACTGAACCCTGGGTTATTGTGCGGTTCGGCCCCCGGTGGACCCCGCAGGAAACGTCTCACACCAGACGAGTGTAACCCCTATTTTGCATGGTAGAGGAATGTTGGTGTACGCGTACGTGGAGAACTTGTTGGCCGCAGCAATCGCCGACATAGAGCTTGGTCCAATAGAAACATGCCACAAATTAAAAAAAAAAAAAAAAGAAACCCCTCTGGATTTAAATCCAACCGCGAGTCTGTCGGACGACGTCGATCTAGATGTTCGCGCCATGGATTCTCAACCGATTGACTTAGCAAGCTACGACACTGGAGTCGACCTGGTTCCAGATCCCTGTCGGTACCTTCTGGAATGTTGCTGACACTCTTCCTGCACTCCTCACAGCGGTCCACGCTACAAGAGGTGGTTATTCATGCTTGTGACGGGTAGTCACCCTAATGTGAGTGAACTGCGCATTTTCAGTTGAGTCCAGTGGCTTTTTTTCTGAAGTTATAAGAGATTGACAGGACTATTTATTCTTAGAATTAATGTGGAGTACTCTTTTACCTCTTGTTATACAGACAGAGTGGCGGAACATTATTTTTTAGAGCAGTAGAATCGCGTATTTTATGGTCCCGGTAAACATTTCATAAGCCAACGGCCTGACCATGGTGGTAATACCAATTCCCATAAGGTCACCGAAGTTAAGCGCTGTCGGGCTGGGTCAGCACTTGGATAGATGACCGTACGGTCTGCCTAGCGCTGTTGGCAAGAGGGGTGCATTCAGCTCTTGTGAGGCAAACTGAGGAGCTACTTGGCTGAGAAGTAGCGGCTCCAGTCTCGTAAATTGAGCATATGGCCGGGAAAGCAGTGTGCTGACCACGCGCCCATCCATATCTGCATCCAGTGGCGCCTATGTGCTGAGGATGAGACGGCGGCCGGTCGGTACCGTTATGTCTTCATGGCCTGTTCGGGCGGAGTTTAGTTTAGAGTAAACATTTCGTGCCAACTCAGTTTCAATAACCAGGGATTTTTATGGTGAGCCTCAAACTTTTTTTCACCTAATCAGAGTAGTAGAACTGACATTGTTGCATAACGTTAGTGTACAGAAGGTGATAGAGTTTTCTCACTTAAACATACCCAGTGAGGCACGTAGAAGAACCGCCGTGCTGGTAAGCCTGCCACGATCTTACTGGCTTCAAAGTATTTTGAGATTGGGGGGGGGGGGGGGGGGGGAAGGTTTAGAGCGGAAGTTCTGAACTTAGCAGTGGCGCTTCGGGTTCGAACTACACAACAGGCAGTGGACTACTGTTGACCTTTCACTACAGTTGCGGCCGCTCTTGACAGTTCTGGCGCCTGCCCAGATGGAGTTTCGCTGGTCGTCTGCACACACTGAGGTCATTGCGACGCAAATGTTTTCCTGTTATCTCCAATGGGCCATGGTAACTAGCAGGAAGGAGACTTATAATGCCTCTACCAATTATCGGGGAGAAGCATTTGGAAGTTCGCCGCAGACAGTGGCATGGTGACCTGTGCCTTATGCTCTCAATCACGTACGACATCATTCAGTGTCTCGGTGGTCTGCTTCTCAACCGAAGGACGCGTAACTTCAGTACTGGCATCTGGCTGGTCTCCGATAGTGGCACCCTCGTTCCTGCCTACGGGTAATTCACGCAATGGCAGTGCCGTGGTAGCGAAGAAAAGTATAGGAGTTCTCTAATATTTGTATGAAGTTGAAACAACATGGAAGAGGAGAAAGCTAGTGAGATACATTTGTCTGATTGCTGCCCATTAACAGAGTGGAAGGCTGGTGATAGCTCCAAAACTGAAGCTACAAACCTATCAGAGAAGGGAAGAGGAGCCCTTCGGGAGTTCTTGTTGTGATTCAGGTGATGAGAAAGCTCCATGTTGGTTCTGGACAATCAAAGAAATATTAAAAAAAAACTAAATATCACTTTAGACTCTAGTACTATAGAACTGAAAGATAGCATGGCTGAATTTCCTAACACACGCTTTTGTGGTGGCATTCGATTAGAACGAAGGGGGGTTAGAATCCTGGTAGTGGACGAAATTTTCGATGCCAGTATTTGGATAGCAAAGGAAAGAGATGTGGTGGCGTAAAGTTCTTGATCACAGTCCTGCATTAAATTCTGAACCTCTCCACAATGTCTCGTGAAGTTTGAGTGTCTGACATTATTCATGATGATCCATTATTTGGATGGGGATTTTAACCTTGACAGAACCCTTCACGCTATCTGAGTAGGCTATATGGCGGCACCAGTTTTCACCCTCTCCCTTCTCTGTTCATCATCACACAACACAAATATAACACTACACTGTACACATGTCCGATCATCCTGATTTAGGTTTCCCTAAACCAACTCAGGCAAATGCCAGAATGTTTCCTTTGAAAGAGCACAGCCAACCTCGCTCCCCATCCTTCCCTAATCCGACGGGACCGATGATCTCGCTATTTGGTCCCCTGCCCCAAACGAACCAACCAACCAACCGACCACTGTACACACAGCCATTACATTCATCTACACTCTACAATTACACATATGTGACACCTCGGACATATCCGCAAGGAAACAGGTCAGTCTGTGTGAACGTAGAAAACTCTTTCCCACAGTCAACTGAATCTACCTTGTACGATATCCCAGCTGACTGTACCATAATTTGCAGAAATGCAGACCATATCTGACGCAGCCAGAGTTTTTTCACTTCACTGGAACGTACTAATTCAGCTGGTATTGATGGTCACTTTGGTAGAGAATTACAATAGTGTGCTGAGTTAATAAGACTACCCTCAGCTAAAGTAAATAGATGCAATATTTCATGACTTAGTTCGACACCCACGACTATGATCGGAAATAGTATCACATGTAGTATGAAGAGAATTTTTTGGCTGAGTTTTAGACTTCTTCGAAGGAAGAGTGCACCATGTTATCGTGGATGGAGAATAATCAGTAGACATAGAAGTAACCTCAGGGATCTTTGGTGCTCATGTTGCACAGTAATGACCTAACACACAATGTAATATCAGAACTTTTTCAGATGCAGATACATTTATAGGCAACGATGTGCTTTCTGAAGAAAGCTGTACTAATATTCACTTAGAAGGTAACCAGATTTCTAAGTGGTGGGCAGATTAGCAACCTATATGAAATGTTCAGAAATGTAACATTATGTACTTTACAAAACGAAAAGATGTAGTATCCTGTGCTCACAATATCACTGGCTCACCAACGGAGTCAGTCAACTCATACAGATATGTGGTGGTGACAGCTTGTGGAGATACGAAATTTAATGGTCTGTAGGCGCAGTCGTAGTCAGAACACGTGACACACGGCATGATACCATCATAATGAAATGTCTGCAAAGGCGACTGCATAGAAAACATTCAAGTGACGTACCCTATAATACTGCTGAAGTATGTGATACACATAGAAAATATGACTAACTGGGGATACTGAACGTAATCAAATAATGAAAGTTTAAATGGTTACAGGTTCGCTCGAATCACGGGAAAGTGCAACAGAGAAACCAAAAAACCATAGCTGGAAGGCACATGAAAATGGAAGTCATCCATCCCGTAAAAACCTGGTCGCTAAATGTATTAGTATAAGAATCAGTGCTAGTATTAGATAAAGTGAGCGAGACTATGTAGGAAAGGCTACCGTGCTTACACCGGTGCACTGAAGCACTGCAGTCTGTATGATCAGAAGTTTTTGAGAAAGTCACCTACGATGAAAAACTGGCTCGTTTTTCTGAACAGGATTGGTTAACTGCGTTTAGTTCTTCTTCCTCTACGGAGAAAACTTCACAAATGATTACTTCAAGAAATATTATTGTATTTCTTTCTGATTCCCAAAATAAATCGTTATGGTATAACGAAATCCCTTTCGCGTTGTTGGACCATTGCTTTGTTGGAATTTTCTTTCATAACAGAGGTCAGAGGGCAACATTGACATTATTGATGAAAGTGTCCTGGGTGTGTGTGTGTGTGGGGGGGGGGGGGCAGGGAGGGCAGGATGGGGGACTAGTGTAAGATACCATGTGGAATCACACCATAATCAGTTTTGGGTCTATTCGTTTTCTAAAACATATAAATGACATTACCATCATATCATAAACGGTTCAAAAGTAGTATTTTTCTGAAGGTATCGGGGTGAAGTATAGCGAGCAAAAGATTATTCACAACTCATACAGAAACCAGACTGCAGTTGCAAGAGCCGAAGAACATGAAAGGAAAGCTGCAGGTAAGATGGGAGAGAGACACGATTATAGCCTTTCGCTGATGTTATTCGATATATTGTAATATTATTGGGTTTCGGATGGTCGGTATATAAAATATTTGTCACAAAAGAGAAGAACAGCCATCGAGCTGTAGTTGGTAAAATGTTATATTTTTGTATTGTGCGTCCACACAAAGTCGCGCAGATGCGAAACATATGAAACATATGAATGATAAAAATCTATCTTCTGTTATGTATAGTTCTAGAGACTTGATTGCCGTTTACTGTTTCATTGCAGACATGTGAATAAGTGCAGTGTAGCATCGCTACAGGTTATACTATGTTTTGTGTACCTACGAAAAAATGTAAATCTTTGAACAAAGGCTTCGAAAACCCGTGTGACGTAATGAAATACTCACACGCAAGCAAGGACATCTAATTGCAAGAAGATAATGGATAGACAAAACAAGACATTGTTGTACCACGCAATGTGTGAAAGAAATATCAAATGTATGTTTTATGTTCCTTAGATATCTGTTCATGTTCGGTGGTATGGATTCTTTTAGAATATATTGATGACTCATAATGAAATATTTTTCTTTCTATTCTTTTCTTTAAGTAACTCAATGCCCTTTTGGTGAGTGCTAACTATGTTACAGGTCTGGTCATTACAGCGGGATCTGGGTTGTTTTCGAGAGGCTACTAACGTATTCAACCTCATATTTCAAAACCATTCCGAAAACCCACATTCGACTATCCATTTCCTTTTTTTTTTTTTTTTTTTTTGTAACGTTGAAATAGGTCCCTTAGGTACGGTATTTGTATCGAAGAATCAGACTGCGTGAAGACAATCCGGGTTAAATCTCAGCCTCAAGCTGCCTTTGCGTAAACAGACATTATTCCTTCTGAGCACAATCGTGAACCGACTCAACCCATTTCAAAACTCTGCTCTCTCGCTCCGACCTGCACCAAAACCGGCTAAGAAATTACCGTGAGTGCAGACTCTAGTACAAATTGCATTATCATTATTGTCTGTAATATCATCTACACTACTGGCCATTAAAATTGCTACACCAAGAAGAAATGCAGATGATAAACGGGTATTCATTGGACAAATATGTTATACTAGAACTGAGATGTCATTACATTTTCACGCAATTTGGGTGCATACATCCTGAGAAATCAGTACCCAGAACCACCACCTCTGGCCGTAAGAACGGTCTTGATACGCGTGGGCATTGAGTCAAACAGAGCTTGGATAGCGTGTACACGTACAGCTGCCCACGCAGCTTCAACATGATACCACAGTTCATCGAGAGTAGTGACTGGCGTATTGTGATGAGTCAGTTGTTCGGCCACCATTGACCAGACGTTTTCAATTGGTGAGAGATCTGGAGAATGTGCTAGCCAGGGCGATGACGAATACACGCTTCCAGTGTGCGTTCACCGCGATGTCGCCGAAAGCGGATGCGACCATCGTGATGCTGTAAACAGAAACTGGATTTATCTGAACAAATGACGTTTTGCCATTCGTGCACCCAGGTTCGTCGTCGAGTTACTATCGCAGGCGCTCCTGTCTGTGGTGCAGCGTCAAAGGTAACCGCGCCACAGTCTCCGAACTGATAGTCCTTGCTGCTGCAAACGTCGTCTAACTGTTCGTGCAGATGGTTGTTGTCTTGCGAACGTCCCCATCTGTTGACTCAGTGATCGAGACGTGGCTGCACGATCCGTTACAGCCATGCGGATAAGATTCCTGTCATCTCTACCGCTAGTAATACGAGGCCGTTGGCATCTAGCGTTCCGTATTACCCTGCTAAATCCACCGATTCCATATTCTGCTAACAGTCATTGGATCTAAACCAACGCGAGCAGCAATGTCGCGATACGATAAACGTCAATCGCGATAGGCTACAATCCGACCTCTATCAAAGTCGGAAACGTGATGGTACGCATTTCTCCTCCTTAAACGAGGCATCACAACAACGCTTCACCAGGCAACTACTGTTTGTGTATGAGAAATCGGTTGGAAAATTTCCTCATGTCAGCACGTTATAGGTGTCACCACCGGCGCCAAACTTGTGTGAATGCTCTGAAAAGCTAATCATTTGCATATCACAGCATCTTCTTCCTTTCAGTTTAATTTCGCGTCTGTAGCACGTCATCTTCGTGGTGCAGCATTTTTAATGGCCAGTAGTGTAGTATCAGTGAGCTGTCTCTCCGTGTTGTAATGGTACTTGAATTACGTAACCATTACGGCACCTCACCTCAACATCTCGATACCAGCAATATTCTACTGTGTTTCTGTAAAATAGTTAACATATTTCTGTGACAACATTCAGATTTGATTTCATTAATGTAGAGGTACTTTGATACATCGATATGTTTATATTGCAATGATATTATTCTTATGTGTATTCCTTCTTTTGACCCTATGATCTTTGAGGTACTTGTAACTCTGATTTTCGGGCGCGTAAGCAGTTATTAGAGAGTCAAGTCTTGGTCGTCATGTTGAAAGGACGCAAATTGTAGTCAGTTTATGATATGCGAACTTTAACAGTGAGGAAGATATTTTCAAGTATATTTTATATTGTGAAGTGATGTTGCAACAAAAGTAATAAAAAAGAAGTATAACTTAAATTCGGAGTGCTGATTACTTTTTTTACATCACCATTGTCTTAACTTGCAAATGTCTAATCTTCAAGAATGGTTTATGAAATACATCTATAAAACTTTTGAATATCGCAGAATAACACCTAGACCTCTTTGCATCCGAGCTTGGAATCATCACTACCTTGATTTTCGACGATTGAGCCATGAGTTCACAGCGAGACCAGCGTGGGAAACACGAAAAGATGAGTGCCTAGTTTATCCATTATTTCAGGAAATGACTTTATTAACTGTGCTCTAATAACTTTGTTGTTGCCCGAAAATGCAATATTTAGCAGCGTGAGCAACACTACAATCATAATTAATTTTTGACCTTTGTTATCGTAGGGTTGTTAGAGTGTGTAGAATGGGGATGGTGCACGATCTCACAAAGTATGACCGAGAGCAGATTGTGACAGCCCACAGGGTGCGCACGAGTATATCGGAAACTGGACGACTTGTCGAGTGTTCTAGCAATGCCGTGGCGAGCGTCTTCAACACGCGGCGCAACCAAGCTGAAGCCACGTCCAGACGTCATGGGGTTGGGTGACCCCACCTCATTTCAGATGTCGGGAGTTGTGGGCTGTGCAGGCGGCGAACTGTTGGAGGAACTAACATCGGACTTAAGTGCTGGGCAGAATACAATCAACTCACAGTGGTCCGAACACTCCTAACGATGGGCCTCCGCAGCCGACGACCCTCGCATGTGCCAATGTTAACACCGTGACATTGGCGACTGCGACTGAAATGAGCATTTCATCGTCGGGACTGGACATTGGTGCAGCAGCAGAGCTTTGCACGGTCCGATGAATCCCGGTATCTTCTTCATCGTGAAGGTGGCAGAGAGTGAATCTACATCTACATTTATACTCCGCAAGCCACCCGACGGTGTGTGGCGGAGGGCACTTTACGTGTCGCTGTCATTACCTCCCTTTCCTGTTCCAGTCGCGTACGGTTCGCGGGACGAACGACTGCCGGAAAGCCTCCGTGCGCGCTCGAATCTCTCTAATTTTATATTCGTGATCTCCTCGGGAGGTATAAGTAGGGGGAAGCAATATATTAGATGCCTCATCCAGAGACGCAGCCTCTCGAAACCTGGACAGCAAGCTACACCGCGATGCTGAGCGCCTCTTGCAAAGTCTACAACTTGAGTTTGCTAAACATCTCCGTAAGGCTATCACGCTAACCAAATAACCCTGTGACGAAACACGCCGCTCTTCTTTGGATCTTCTCTATCTCCTGCGTTAACCTGATCTGGTACGGATCCCACATTGATGAGCGATATTCAAGTATAGGTCAAACGAGTGCTTTGTAAGCCACCTCCTTTGCTGATGGACTACATTTTCTAAGGACTCTCCCAATGAATCTCAACCTGGCACCCGCCTTACCGACAATTAATTTTATATGATCATTCCACTTCAAATCGATCCGTACGCATACTCCCAGATATTTTATAGAAGTAACTGCTACCAGTGTTTGTTCAGCCATCATATAATCATACAATAAAGGATCTTTCTTTCTATGTATTCGCAATGCATTACATTTGTCTATGTTAAGGGTCAGTTGCCAATCCGTGCACCAAGTGCCTATCCGCTGCAGATGTTCCTGCATTTCGCTGCAATTTTCTAATGCCGAAGCTTCTCTGCATACCACAGCATCATCCGCGAAAAGCCGCATGGAACTTCCGACACTATCTACTAGGTCTTTTATATATATTGTGAAAAGCAATGGTCCCATAACACTCCCCTGTAGACGTCTCTCCATTGAGAACAACATGCTGTGTTCTGTTCGCTAAAAACTCTTCAATCCAGCCACACAGCTGGTCTGATATTCCGTAGGCTCTTACTTTGTTTATCAGGCGACACTGCGGAACTGTATCGAACGCCTTCCGGAAGTCAAGGAAAATGGCATCTACCTGGGAGCCTGTATCTAATATTTTCTGGGTCTCGTGAACAAATAAGGCGAGTTGGGTCTCACACGATCGCTGTTTCCGGAATCCATGTTGATTCCTACAGAGTAGATTCTGGGTTTCCAGAAATGACATGATACGAGAGCAAAACACATGTTCTAAAATTCTACGACAGATCGATGTCAGAGATATAGGCGTACAGTTTTGCGCATCTGCTCGACGACCTTTATTGAATACTGGAACAACCTGTGCTCTTTTCCAATCACTTGGAACCTTCCGTTCCTCTAGAGACTTGCAGTACACGGCTGTCGTCTTCCAGGGGAACACCTCCTTCACACCTGTAATATGGGAGGGAGAAGAACTGGCAGAGGCTCCATTATACTCTGGAGAACAGTCACGTGGCCATCCGTGGGTCCAGTGGACCTCGTGCAAGGCATTACATAAGCCAAGGAACATCGTACAGTGGTAGCAGACGACGTAGATATCTTCAAGACGAACGTGTTTCCCAACGGCTGCGGCATTTTTCAGCAAGATAATGCGTCATGTCACTAGGCCAGCAGCATGATGGAGAGGTTCGAGGAACAAATTTGTGAGTTCCAAATGACATGCTGGCTCCCCAAACTCGCCAGATCACATCTGGTATGTGATTCAATGTAGAGTGAGAGGTCTTCGCTTCCCTCCCTGGAAATTGTGGGAATTAGGTGACCTCTGTGTGCAGATGTGGTGTTAACTCCTTACAATGACCTAGGAAGGCCTCACTGCTCTCATGGCACGATGCGTCGCCGCTGTTACCGGTGTCAGAGGTGGAGGTGATGGCTATTTGCTAGGTGGTCATAATGTCCTGGATGTTATAATGAATGACCCTCCTCTGAGATTATCTTTCTTTATATAGAGATAACCGATATCATGTATACTGTCGATTCTCGCGTAGTTTAAGATTATCTCAGCTGTTTAATTAAGAGAATTCATATGATTTTGTATACAACGTATTATGTTTCAGGCTGAAATGCATAAAAAAAGAAATTAATGTGTTACAATCGATATGTACTAACAGTTAAAATTACTCTTCTTTAAAAATAATTGAAATTACAAAATTCGTGGTTTACTTAAAATTCATATTATTAATTGCACAAACCAACAGTGATTATTACATTTATTTCTAGGTTGATTTACAAAATAATTATGTATTTTAGTGAAGATTCTAATTGGTAAAGAAAGTTTGTAAACTCTTTTGCTTTGTAAACTCTTTGGAATAATGTATGTACCGCAAAATGTAAGGAGTCTTAGGCATGCCTCTGATGGATGTAGACCTTTTCTAAGTTTGTCATCAACAATGCAGTTTTTTTTTTTAATGTGGAAAATGTAGAATCGGTGTGATGCTGAAAGATGTGGCAAAGAATAAGATTTGAGAATAATGCAGGTAAACCGTCATTAGTTATTTAGTCAACAAGAACCTACAAAATCGAAATTTTAGCTGCAAGAAAGTACCCCTAGGCAGGACCTTGAGCTATCGACAACAACAACGAGATAATGAAGATGAGTAAACAGTTGTTCTTTTGCATATCTTACGCCTCTAGAATCTTTCAAAATTTGTGGAAAGACTGAATTTTAATAGTGATGTGTGGGAGGGAATGAGCGTTCAGTGTGGAGTGACAGTATCAAGGAAATATTATCGGAAAACGAGAAATCATTATGTTAGCGTCGAATATACATGTAGGCGTAAGGAACTCTTTCTTGAAATTATTTGTCTGAAACGACAACAATGTGCAGCGCAAGGTTGAAAAAATAGAAGCTGAAAACTATGAGCAACGCTAGGTTGAGAAAAATAGAAGCTTTTGGATTGTGGTGTTACAAAATAATGCTGAATATTTGATGGGCTTTGCTCAAAAACTGAACCAGGAGACAATCGAATCAGAGGGAAAATAACTTTAGAGCATAAGTTGACTAACGAGGGGACCGCATGGCAATCGGATATTTGTAATTTCAGAACCTCTCCCAAAGCAGTTCGAGGCGGCTCTCAAATATACCCGAGAAAATCGTCTTTGAATCCTTCTGAGGATTTTTATATTGCCAAATGAAGGTGGTATTGGTCCGACCAGCTGTGTGGCCCTGTGCTAAGGTTCTTACGTGTTGTGCGTTGCGGTCAGCGTTCCTGTCCAGGCAGAATCAAGCTTTCAAACAAAGTACAAAAATATAGAACAAAAAATTAATTTCTATTTTTTTCAACTATACCCTTTTGATTGACAATCTTTTATGAAATATCTGTAATGAAGAACTTTTGGTTGCAATGAAAACTGGATTTGTGTTCAACATATAGGGTGAACATTAATAAAACCGACAAACTTCAGGGACGGATTCTTGACTGGAAATGGAAGAAAATAGTTCCTATGAACATGCATCTGCAAATGCATGATGTACGTTCAACGACAATAAATCGTCCCGGGACATAGTACAGAGATGCATCGCATGCACGTCACAACAGAATGTTCAAAGCGCCCTCCGTGGGATGCGATGCACGCCTTCACACGTCGCATCACGGGTGACGCACTCTTTCACTCTTTCACACATTCCACACACTCTCCGAAAAGCGTCAATGGCGTCGTGAACACGTTGTTAAGGGGTCTGCACCTCAATAACTGGTTCATCATACACAGTGCGTTTCAGATGACCCCAGAGGTAAAAATCCAGGGGGTTTAAGCCCGGTTGTCTAGCAGGACATACTTCAGCTTCATGTACGTCATATCCAGCGACTCGGGAAGATTTTGTTGAGGCGTCAGCGAACTGTAACGTGGAACTGTAGCTTCCTTATGCAGAAAGCATATAACCTGTCGTATTGCTAAAGGCACATTCTCAAGCAGTCCTGGCGGAGTATTCAGCAGGAAGCGGAAGTACGTTCCTCCAGCGAGGTGTTGAGGAATAATAACCGGTCCAAGTATGTGGTCGCCAAGAATCCCCGCGCACACATTGATGCTGAACCGAAACTGATGGGAAGCCTCAACCATTCCTTGAAAATTGTCTGTAGCCGCAGGTGACGACTACGCAGATTGATGATGGCAGCCGGCCGGAGTAGCCATACGGTTCTAGGCGCTACAGTCTGGAACCGAGCGACCGCTACGGTCGCAGGTTCGAATCCTGCCACGGGCATGGATGTGTGTGATCTCCTTAGGTTAGTTAGGTTTAAGTAGTTCTAAGTTCTAGGGCCCCCCCCCCCCCCATGACCCATGGACCTTGCCGTTGGTGGGGAGGCTTGCGTGCCTCAGCGATACAGATAGCCGTACCGTAGGTGCAACCACAACGGAGGGGTATCTGTTGAGAGGCCAGACAAACGTGTGGTTCCTGAAGAGGGGCAGCAGCCTTTTCAGTAGTTGCAAGGGCAACAGTCTGGATGATTGACTGATCTGGCATTGTAACAATAACCAAAACGGCCTTGCTGTGCTGGTACTGCAAACGGCTGAAAGCAAGGGGAAACTACGGCCGTAATTTTTCCCGAGGGCATGCAGCTTTACTGTATGATTACATGATGATGGCGTCCTCTTGGGTAAAATATTCCGGAGGTAAAATAGTCCCCCATTCGGATCTCCGGGCGGGGACTACTCAAGAGGATGTCGTTATCAGGAGAAAGAAAACTGGCGTTCTACGGATCGGAGCGTGGAATGTCAGATGCCTTAATCGGGCAGGTAGGTTAGAAAATTTAAAAAGGGAAATGGATAGGTTGAAGTTAGATATAGTGGGAATTAGTGAAGTTCGGTGGCAGGAGGAACAAGACTTCTGGTCAGGTGACTACAGGGTTATAAACACAAAATCAAATAGGGGTAATGCAGGAGTAGGTTTAATAATGAATAGGAAAATAGGAATGCGGGTAAGCTACTACAAACAGCATAGTGAACGCATTATTGTGGCCAAGATAGATACGAAGCCCACACCTACTACAGTAGTACAAGTTTATATGCCAAATAGCTCTGCAGATGACGAAGAAAATGAAGAAATGTATGATGAAATAAAAGAAATTATTCAGATTGTGAAGGGAGACGAAAATTTAATAGTCATGGGTGACTGGAACTCGAGTGTAGGAAAAGGGAGAGAAGGA
Organism: Schistocerca serialis cubense; assembly: GCF_023864345.2. Classification (NCBI taxonomy): domain Eukaryota; kingdom Metazoa; phylum Arthropoda; class Insecta; order Orthoptera; family Acrididae; genus Schistocerca; species Schistocerca serialis. Next base: position 84,205,928 of record NC_064648.1, read on the forward strand.
AACATAGTAGGTGAATATGGATTGGGGGACAGAAAAGAAAGAGGAAGCCGCCTTGTAGAATTTTGCACAGAGCACAACATAATCATAACTAACACTTGGTTTAAGAATCATGAAAGAAGGTTGTATACATGGAAGAACCCTGGAGATACTAAAAGGTATCAGATAGATTATATAATGGTAAGACAGAGATTTAGGAACCAGGTTTTAAATTGTAAGACATTTCCAGGGGCAGATGTGGACTCTGACCACAATCTATTGGTTATGACCTGTAGATTAAAACTGAAGAAACTGCAAAAAGGTGAGAATTTAAGGAGATGGGACCTGGATAAACTAAAAGAACCAGAGGTTGTACAGAGATTCAGGGAGAGCATAAGGGAGCAATTGACAGGAATGGGGGAAATAAATACAGTAGAAGAAGAATGGGTAGCTTTGAGGGATGAAGTAGTGAAGGCAGCAGAGGATCAAGTAGGTAAAAAGACGAGGGCTAGTAGAAATCCTTGGGTAACAGAAGAAATACTGAATTTAATTGATGAAAGGAGAAAATATAAAAATGCAGTAAGTGAAACAGGCAAAAAGGAATACAAACGTCTCAAAAATGAGATCGACAGGAAGTGCAAAATGGCTAAGCAGGGATGGCTAGAGGACAAATGTAAGGATGTAGAGGCCTATCTCACTAGGGGTAAGATAGATACCGCCTACAGGAAAATTAAAGAGACCTTTGGAGATAAGAGAATGACTTGTATGAATATCAAGAGCTCAGATGGAAACCCAGTTCTAAGCAAAGAAGGGAAAGCAGAAAGATGGAAGGAGTATATAGAGGGTCTATACAAGGGCGATGTACTTGAGGACAATATTATGGAAATGGAAGAGGATGTAGATGAAGATGAAATGGGAGATATGATACTGCGTGAAGAGTTTGACAGAGCACTGAAAGACCTGAGTCGAAACAAAGCCCCCGGAGTAGACAATATTCCATTGGAACTACTGACAGCCGTGGGAGAGCCATTCCTGACAAAACTCTACCACCTGGTGTGCAAGATGTATGAAACAGGCGAAATACCCTCAGACTTCAAGAAGAACATAATAATTCCAATCCCAAAGAAAGCAGGTGTTGACAGATGTGAAAATTACCGAACTATCAGCTTAATAAGTCACAGCTGCAAAATACTAACACGAATTCTTTACAGACGAATGGAAAAACTAGTAGAAGCCAACCTCGGGGAAGATCAGTTTGGATTCCGTAGAAACACTGGAACACGTGAGGCAATACTGACCTTACGACTTATCTTAGAAGAAAGATTAAGGAAAGGCAAACCTACGTTTCTAGCATTTGTAGACTTAGAGAAAGCTTTTGACAATGTTGACTGGAATACTCTCTTTCAAATTCTAAAGGTGGCAGGGGTAAAATACAGGGAGCGAAAGGCTATTTACAATTTGTACAGAAACCAGATGGCAGTTATAAGAGTCGAGGGACATGAAAGGGAAACAGTGGTTGGGAATGGAGTAAGACAGGGTTGTAGCCTCTCCCCGATGTTGTTCAATCTGTATACTGAGCAAGCAGTAAAGGAAACAAAAGAAAAATTAGGAGTAGGTATTAAAATTCATGGAGAAGAAATAAAAACTTTGAGGTTCGCCGATGACATTGTAATTCTGTCAGAGACAGCAAAGGACTTGGAAGAGCAGTTGAATGGAATGGACAGTGTCTTGAAAGGAGGATATAAGATGAACATCAACAAAAGCAAAACAAGGATAATGGAATGTAGTCTAATTAAGTCGGGTGATGCTGAGGGAATTAGATTAGGAAATGAGACACTTAAAGTAGTAGAGGAGTTTTGCTATTTGGGGAGCAAAATAACTGATGATGGTCGAAGTAGAGAGGATATAAAATGTAGGCTGGCTATGGCAAGGAAAGCGTTTCTGAAGAAGAGAAATTTGTTAACATCCAGTATTGATTTAAGTGTCAGGAAGTCATTTCTGAAAGTATTCGTATGGAGTGTAGCCATGTATGGAAGTGAAACATGGACGATAAATAGTTTGGACAAGAAGAGAATAGAAGCTTTCGAAATGTGGTGCTACAGAAGAATGCTGAAGATTAGATGGGTAGATCACATAACTAATGAGGAAGTATTGAATAGGATTGGGGAGAAGAGAAGTTTGTGGCACAACTTGACCAGAAGAAGGGATCGGTTGGTAGGACATGTTCTGAGGCATCAAGGGATCACCAATTTAGTATTGGAGGGCAGCGTGGAGGGTAAAAATCGTAGAGGGAGACCAAGAGATGAATACACTAAGCAGATTCAGAAGGATGTAGGTTGCAGTAGGTACTGGGAGATGAAAAAGCTTGCACAGGATAGAGTAGCATGGAGAGCTGCATCAAACCAGTCTCAGGACTGAAGACCACAACAACAACAGCAAGTTCTAGGGGACTGATGACCTCAGAAGGTATGTCCCATAGTGCTCAGAGCCATTTGAACCATTTTGATGATGGCAGTTCTGGTAAAGGGTGCTTCGCCAGGAAAAGAGGAATGATGTCATCTTTGATGGTCAGGTGCGAAAATCGTCGAAAAAGTCATTCCTGTAGAGGGAAATCCGCCACAGCCAATAGTAACAGGTGGTACGGAGAGTAGCAGCTGTAATGCAGGGAACACATAATCGTACTTTGGCTGACACCATGCTGGCCGGCCACTTGCCTGGAGCTTGCATCCTGTAGAACTGTATCCCCCAATTCTGACATCAGTCCGCCACCTCCCTAGACGTTCGTCCGTCTGAAAGGACCCACGATCAAACTAATGCCCGAAAAGCGCCTGAAATGATGTGTGATGTGGTTGGTGTCTGTGAGGATGCTTGTTTTGGTATAGCTGTGCAACCTCTTGATCGTTTTCATCTGCTGGGTCGTACACAACACCATCTAGGCTTGTTCCCAAAATGAATACCGGACCATTCTGGTGCTTGCAATGGGGTGCGTCAATCACAAAAGCCCGCAAAACACAAGCAACACACGGCACGTGCTTAGAGGAACTTCATTCATCAGCGCCATTTCTGGATGCGTATACATAGGCAAGCAGTAAAGGAAAAAAAAAGAAAAATTCGGAGTAGGTATTAATCCATGGAGAAGAAATAAAATCTTTGAGGTTCGCTGATGACATTGTAATTCTGTGAAGGACAGCTGAGGATTTGGAAGAGCAGTTGAATGGAATGGACAGTGTCTTGAAAGAAGGATATAAGATGAACATCAACAAAAACAAAACGAGGATAATGGAATGTAGGCTAATGAAGTGTGGTGACGCTGAGGGAATTAGATTAGGAAAATTAACGTACTAAAGGAGTTTTGCTATTTGGGGAGCAAAATAACTGATGATGGTCGAAGTAGAGAGGATATAAAATGTAGACTGGCAATGGCAAGGAAAGCGTTTCTGAGGAAGAGGAATTTGTTAACAACGAGTATAGATTTAAGTATCAGGAAGTCGTTTCTGAAAGTTAACAATGTAATGGCTACTAAAATTTCAAATAGCCTACATGCTATTATTATTATTACTATACATGCCAGTGGTCAGATAGAAAACCTGAAGTTCTCTAATTTCTGCCACTGCAGAAGTAATGATTACAACATTTAAGTGATTTGCAAACAGTAAGAGCAGTGCGGACATTTTAAATCGGTTCTCCCTGAACCAAGTGTCACAAGGGAGGGGGTTGGTGCGGAGGGGGCGTGTTTAGATGTGTAGATCACATAACTAATGAGGAAGTATTGAATAGGATTAGGGAGAAGAGGAGTTTGCGGCACAACTTGACTAGAAGAAAGGATCGGTTGGCAGGACATGTTCTGAGGCATGAAGGGATCACCTATTTGGTATTGGAGGGCAGCGTGGAGGGTAAAAATCGTAGAGGGAGACCAAGATATGAATACACTAAGCAGATTCAGAAGCATGTAGGTTGCAGCAGGTACTGGGAGATGAAGAAGCTTGCACAGGATAGAGTAGCATATAGAACTGCATCATACCAGTCACAGGACTGAAGACCACAACAACAACAACAACAACAACATACATCGGCCCTTTTTTCCTCTATTTCCAGTCAGAAATCGGTCTTTTCAGTTTGTCAGTTTTATTAGTATTCTGTCTGTATATTTGAAATAAGAAGCGGGACTTTTTCACAAAAGTAACGATTACAGATGTTAATTAGAATATATTCGATGAATTTTGTACTTAAATTACTTAAGTATTAGAACTGAACGGAAAAACGGAAAGAATAATGACCGAAACTTGACTTAATTTAGTGATGACCAGTCTCATGAACACTGTGTAGTCTACGCTTCACGGAAATGCTCATAGAAGATTCGCGTTTGTTTCAAAATCTGGTTACACCTGGAATCGAGCTCACAGCCGCCGCCTCCTCACAAACACGCACCCAACAAGGCGAGCGAGACGATACCACAAAGCCGAACAGCTCGTAGAAAAACGTGTACATTATTTTAGCAATGTAGCATGTTTCGACAACGGGTGAGTCGGTTTGCTAGAGAATTTTGGGAGTTGCGTCGAACTCCTCTGGGAGATGTGTATTGCAGTTCAGAACTTCACGTGCCATAAAAAAAAAAAAAGACTGTGTCTACCATGAGAATGTTCTACCAGCAGAAAACAAGAAGAATTTGAAGTTTTTTATTAATCTTGTTATTTCTTCCCTACTTTCAATAAGCAGTTGATTCTCACAAGCACTGAACATATTAAGCGCTCTCTGCTGGCATGTTCTTCTGTCAGTCTTCCTTTCTCCGTTCTTGGTACATACACTCCTGCAACACTTTACAAATTACCACCTCATTTTTTTCTCTGATCGCTGCTCTTGTCTCACTGCATGTACTTGTGCTTGTATAGTTTCCATTATCAGTAACTGTATGAAATTAAAGGCATTTTAGTAAACGTTGTACTATCAGGAGACAAAAAAAGTATGAAAAATTTATTTTATGGCTTGTACAAACAATAAAAAAATTCACTCCGACACCAGGCGACAAGTGCTCTCTCGGGACCATCCGACCGCCGTGTCATCCGCAGCTGAGGATGCGGAGAGGAGGGGCGTGTGGTCAGCACACCGCTCTCCCGGTCGTTACGATGGTTTTCTTTGACTGGAGCCGCTACTATTCGGTCGATTAGCTCCTCAATTAGGATCACGAGGTTGAGTGCACCCCGAAAAATGGCAACAGCGCATGGCGGCCGGGATGGTCACCCATCCAAGTGCCGGCCACGCCCGACAGTGCTTAACTTCGGTGAGCCGACGGGAACCGGCGTATCCACTGCGGCAAGGCCGTTGCCGTACAAACAATACCTTCACACCAATAAGTTCTCAGAAATCAAGGACAAAGTATACAAGACAGTACAGCAAACAACAAACATTATCCAAGGTTTTATTGCGGTTCCAGGTTCATCTACGTCTACATAATACTCTGCAATTCACAATTAAGTGTGTGGCAGAGGGTAATCGAACCTCGTTCAACCTATTTTTCTACGGTTCTACTCTCTAACAGCGCGCCCGAAAGCGGGCACTTAAACCTGTCTGTGGGAGCTCTCATTTCTGTTATTTTATCAGGGTGGTCGTTCCCCACAATGTAAGTGGGAGCCAACAGAACATTTTCACATTCGGGGGAGAATGTTGGTGATTGAAATTTCAAAGCCGGCCGAAGTGGCCGAGTGGTTCTAGGCGCTACAGTCTGGAACCGCGCCACCGCTACAGTCGCAGGTTCGAATCCTGCCTCGGGCATGGACCTTAGGTTAGTTAGGTTTAAGTAGTTCTAAGTCCTAGGGGACTGAGGACCTGAGCAGTCAAGTCCCATAGGCATTTGAACCATTTTTTTGAAATCCCGCCGCTGCTTACATTTTGATTAATAATCAGCATTGGCGGCCGAGGACTTCCGGCATAAGAAGTCACCCCTCATTCTACCAAGGGCCCTATCAAAAAGGGCGGAGGAGCGGACAGAGGTTCAGGGCACTCTCTTGTCCTAGGGGTCGGAAACTGCCCCTATAGGCGGTATAATCAGCAATGATCAACGACAAGAGGATGCACAAGGCAATGGAACGTAACGTGTATCCACAGGTCATGTGGCCTGTAATTGAAGAAGTGTAATAATGATCTCTCCATTGGCAAAACATTCCGGAATAGTCTTCCAATCGGATCTCCGGGACAGGACTGCCAAGGCGGAGGTTACCGTGAGGAAAAGACTGAATAATCAACGAAAGAATAACGTTCTGCGAGATGGGGCGTGGAATGTTTGGAGCTTGAACGTGGTAGGGAACCTATAAAATCTGAAAAGGGAAATGTAAAGGCTGAATCTAGATATAGTAGCGGTCATTGGAGTGAAGTGGAAACAAGACAAGGATTTCTGGTGAACAGTTCAGTGATAGGATTGTTCTTATCAGAATCGACAGCAAACCAACACCAGGTATACATGCAGACGTCGCAAGCTGAAGATGAAGAGACAGAAAAAGTGTATGAGGATATTGAAAGGGCAAAATATGTTCAAATGTGTGTGAAATTTTAAGGGACTTAACTGCTACGGTCATCAGTCCCTAAGCTTACACACTACGTAACCTAAATTATCCTAAGGACAAACACACGCACCCATACCCGAGGGAGGACTCGAACCTCCGCCGGGACGAGCCGCACAGTCCATGACTGCAGCGCCTCAGACCGCTCGGCTAAAGGGCAATACAGTATATAAAGGGATATGAAAAGCTAATAGTCATGGGAGAGTGGAATGCAGTAGGACTGGTAGGAGTAGAAGAAAAGGTTTACAGGAGAGTATGGGCTCAGGACAAGGAATGAGAGAGGAGTAAGACTAGTTGAGTTCTGCAACAAGTTTCAGCTAGTAACAGCGAATACTCTGTTCAAGAGTCACAAGAGAAGGTGGTGAACTTGGAAAAGGTTGGGTGATACAGGAACATTTCAGTTAGATTACATCATGGCCAGATAGAGATTCAGAAATCAGATACTGGATTGTAAGGCGTATCCAGGAGATCACAATTATAGTAATGATGAACAGTAGGCTGAAGTTTAAGACATTAGTCGGGAAGAATCAATACGCAAAAAAGTGGAATACGGAAGTACTATGGAAAGACGAGATATGGTTGAAGCTTTCTAATGCTATAGATTCAGCAATAAGAAATTGATGAATAGACAGTGAAGAGGAATGGACATCTCTAAAAAGGGCCATCACAGAAGTTGGGAAAGGAAACATAGGTACAAAGAAGGTAACTGCAAAGAATCCACGAATAACAGAATAAATACTACAATTGATCGATGAAAGGAGGAAAAATGTGAAGACATCGAAAAAGAAATGATTGTCGCAAGAACAGACTTAGCATACAGGAAAGTCAAAACAAGCTTAGGTGACATTAAAAGCAAGTGTGATAACATTAAGAGTGCAACGGGAATTCCACTGTTAAACGCAGAGGAGAGAGCGGATAGGTGGAAAGAATACATTGAAAGATTCTACGAGAGAGAAAATTTATCTGATGTGATAGAAGAAGAAACAGGAATCGATATAGAAGAGATAGGGGATCGAGCATTAGAATGAGAATATAATAGAACTTTGGAGATCAAATAAGGCACAAGGGATAGACAACATTCCATCAGAATTTCTAAAATCTTTGGAGGAAGTGGCAAGAAAATTACTATTCACCTTGGTGTGCAGAATGTATGAGTCTGGCGACGTACCATCTGACTTTCGGAAAAGCATCATCCACACAATTCCGAAGACGGCAAGAGCTGACATGTGCGAGAGTTTCTGCAGAATTAGCTTTACAGCTCTTGCATACAAGTTGCTTACAGGAATAATATACAAAAGAATGGAAAAGAAAACTGAGGATGCGCTAGGTGACGATCAGTTTGGCTTTAGGAAAGGTAAAGGCACGAGAGAGGCAGTTCTGACGTTACGGTTAATAATGGAAGCAAGACTAAAGAAAAATCAAGACACGTTCATAGGATTTGTCGACCTGGAAAAAGCGTTCGACAATGTAAAATGGTGCAAGATGTTCGAAACAATAGGGAGAGAAGGATCATATACAATATGTACAACAGCTAAGAGGGAATAATAAGAGTGGATGACCAAAAACAAATTGTTTGTTTTAAAAAGAGTGCAAGAGAAGGATGTAGTCTTTCGCCCCAACTGTTCATTCTGTACAGCGAGGAAGCAATGATGGAAATAAAAGAAAGGTTAAGGAGTGGAATTAAAATTCAAGGTGAAAGAATATCAATGATGCGATTCGTTGATGACATTGCTATGCTGAGTGTAAGTGAAGAAGAATTTCATGATCTGCTGAACGGAATGAACAATCTAATGAGTTCAGAGTATAGATTGAGAGAAAATCGAAGAAAGATGAAGGCAATGAGATATAGTATAAATGAGCAAAGCTAGAAACTTAACATTAGGATTGATGGGCACGACGTAGATAAAGTTAAGGTATTCTGCTACATAGGCAGAAAAAGGACCAATGACGGACAGAGCAAGGAGGACATAAAAAGCGGACAAGCAGTGGCATAAAGGACATTCCTGGCCAAGAGATATCTACTAATATCAAATATCGGCCTTAATTTGTGAAAGAAATTTCTGAGAATGTACGTCTTGAGTTCAGCATTGAATGGTAGTGAAACTTGGACTGTGGGGTAAGCGCGACGGATTGCCGTCCTATGGGCCCGGGTTTGATTTCCGGCTGGGTCTGGGATTTTCTCTGCTCAGGGACTGGGTGTTGTGTTGTCTTCATCATCATTTCACTCCCATCCGGGGCGCAGGCCGCCCAATGTGGCGTCGAATGTAATAAGACCTGCACCAAGGTGGCCGAACCTGCCCTGTAAGGGGCCTCTCGGCCAATGACGCCAAACGTTCATTTCATTTCCATGGACTGTGGGAAAACCGGAAAAGAAGAGAATCAAAGCATTTGAGGTGTGATGCTACAGAGGAATGTTGAGAATTGGATGGACTGATAAGGTAAGGAATGAGGAGGTTCTGTACAGAATCGGAGAGGAAAGGAATATGTTGAAAACTTTCATAAGGAGAAGGGACAGTATGATAGGACATGTGTTAAGACATGAGGGAATGACTTCCATGGTACTAGAGGGAGCTGTAGAGGGCAAAAACTGTAGAGGAAGACAGAGATTGCAATACATCCAGCAAATAATTGAGGATGTTAGTTGCAAGTGTTACTCTGAGATGAAGAGGTTAGCACAGGAGACGATTTCGTGGATAGCCGCATCAAACCAGTCAGAAGAAGAGAGTGGGTAAGATATGCCATATGAGGTTCCAGATAGTAACTGTGACATTTATGATACAGAAAAACTCTATCTGTCAGTAATGATGACGTGGAGTAAGTTGAGCAACATTTTATTGGGACAGCTACTCGATATCTTCATGTGACCGCTAATAACCAGTATCTGATAATGTCAACGCTATAACGCTCCTTTATTAGTCATGCATGGAAGTCCAACATGGACGAGAAAGTGACTCCCAGTGGGATGAGTGTTGTGTGTCCACAGCTCCTCACTGGGAACTGAGGAGTGGCTTTCCACACAAGGGATGCGTAGCCAGTGATGCTGCCAAGTATCACTATGGCCGGGAGCTGAACCAAATTGGTAGCTACGTTAGTGCTGCCTTATAAGTGGAGATTTTTGTTTCTGTCGATGGAACCTAACAACAGGAAGCAATACTTGGTAGGAATCCCGAGTCCTTATTGATAAGGTCGCCACCTACTTTGTCAGTGCTGAGCGTCGAACACATGGGCTGCAGAAGAGATTCCAGTGACAGTGTGATGAAGAATCAATGTAGACGGCCAAAGCAAAATCGCAGCACCAGCGACCATGCACGTTGATTTCTGGTAGGGGGCTCTGAATACCCTATCTTCATTCATCTGGAAGCTACTCTCTCACGGATGTACGACTTCGTCTTGGCATCCATAAGGAGTGCGCAAACGTATGGATAACGGCAGTTGCCACGTACCAGTAGTGCGTAGAAGCAATTGCCTCCAAGAGTCGAGCTACTGCCAGGAAGGTATATTTACACAATGCTGATTTCCTGACAGACCCAATATCAATTGATCAATCGGGACAGTCGAAATTTTACTAATTTTGTTTAACATATTCATCTAATGTGATGCATTTCATGACCATCTGACATTGTTGAATTCTTCCCATAGAGTAGCAACGTAATGAAAATGCACGACAATGTAATAAAAATACAGTCGGAGTACGTCCATATGATTACAGGACTTGACGACTGATGTTAACAAGCAGTTGCAACATTAATTTCATATCGGAATCTGAAGGAATATTGTTGTTGTTGTCTTCAGACCAGAGACTGGTTTGATACCGCTCTCCATGCTACCCTATCCTGTCCAAGCTTCTTCATGTCCCAGTGCCCACTGCAACCTACATCCTTCTGAATCTGTTTAGTCTATTCATCTCTTGGTCTCCCTCTACGATTTTTACCCTCCACGCTGCCCTCCAATGCTAAATTTGTTATCCCTTAATGCCTCAGAACATGTCCTACTATAGGTCCTTTCTTTTTGTCAAGTTGCGCCACAAACTCCTGTTCTCCCCAATTCTATTCAATACCTCCTCATTAGTTATGTGATCTACTCATCTGATCTGCAGCATTCTTCGGCAGCACCACATTTCGAAACCTTCTATTCTCTTCTTGTCTAAATTATTTATCGCCCATGTTTCACTCCCGTACACTCCATACAAATACTTTCAGAAACGACTTCCTGACACTTAAATCTATACTCGATATTGACAAATTTCTCTTCTTCAGAAAGGCTTTCCTTGCCATTGCCAGTCTACATTTTACATCCTCTTTACTTCGAACATCATCAGTTATTTTGCTCCCCTAATAGCAAACCTCATTTACAGCTTTAAGTGTCTCATTTCCTAATCTGATTCCCTTAGCATCACCCGATTTTATTCGACTACATTCCATTATCGTTGTTTTGCTTTTGTTGATGTTCATCTTATATCAACCTTTCAAGACACTGTCCATTCCGTTCAACTGCTCTTCCACGTCCTTTGCTGTCTCTGACAGAACTACAATGTCGTCGCCAAACCTCAAAGATTTTGTTTCTTCTCCATAGATTTTAATTCCTACCCCAAATTTTTCTTTTGTTCCCTTTACTGCTTGTTCACTACACAGATTGAATAACATTGGGGATAGGCAACAACCCTTTCTCACTCCCTTCCCAACCACTGCTTCCCTTTCATGCCCCTCCAGTCTTATAACTGCCATTTGGTTTCAGTAGAAATTGTAAATAGCCTTTCGTTTCCTGTATTTTACCCCTGCCACGTTCAGAATATGAAAGAGAGTATTCCAGTCAACATTGTCAAAAGCTTTCTCTAAGTCTACAAATGCTAGAAACGTAGGTCTGCCGTTCCTTAATCTATCTTGTAAGATAACTCTTAGGATTAGTATTGCCTCACGTGTTCCAACTGATCATCCCTGATGTCGGCTTCTACCAGTTTTTCCGATCGTCTTTAAAGAATTCGTGTTGGTATTTTGCAGCCGTGACTTATTACACTGATAGTTCGGTAATTTTCACATCTGTCAACACCTGCTTTTTTTGGGATTGGCATTATTATATTCTTCTTGAAGTCTGAGGGTATTTTACCTGTATCATACATGTTGCTCACCAGATGGTAGAGTTTCGTCAGGGCTGGCTCTCTCAGGGCTATCAGTAGTTCTACTCGCGGGGCCTTGTTTCGACAGGTCTTTCAGTGCTCTGTTGAATTCTTCACGCAATATCACATCTCCCATTTCATCTTCATCTACATTCTCTTCCACTTCCATAATATTGTCCTCAAGTACATCGCCCTTGTATAGATCCTCTGTATACTCCTTCAACCTTTATGCTTTCCCCTCTTTGCTTAGAACTGGGTTTCCATCTGAGCTTTTGATATTCATATAAGTGTTTCTCTTTTCTCCAAAGGTCTCTTTAATTTACCTGTAGGTAGTATCCATCTTACCACTAGTGAAATTTCCTCTACGTCCTTACATTTGTCCTCTAGCCATCCTCGCTTAGCCATTTTGCACTTCCTGTCGATCTCATTTTTGACACCTTTGTTTTCCTTTTTTCCTGCACCATTTACTGCATTTTTATATTTTCTCATTTCATCAATTACATTCAATACATCATGTGTTACCTATGGATTTCTACTAGCCCTCGTCTTTTTACCTACCTGATCCTCTGCTGCCTTCACTATTTCATCTTATTCTGCTGTATTTCTTTCCGCCATTCTTGTCAATGGATCCCTAATGATCTCTCTGTAACACTCTACACCCTATGGTTCTGTCAGTTCATTCAGGTCCCATCTCCTTAAATTTCCACCTTCTTGCAGTTTATTCAGTTTTAATCTACAGTTCATCATCAATAGATTTTGGTCAAAGTGCACATCCGCCCCTGAAAATGTCTTGCAGTTTAAAACCTATTACCTAAAAGTCTCTCTTAGCATTATATAATGTATCTGAAACCTTCCAGTATCTCCAGGCGTCTTCCAGGTATACAACCTTCTTTCATGATCCTTGAACCAAGTGTTAGCTATGATTAAGCTACGTCCCGTGCAAAATTTAACGAGGTTGCTTCCTCTTTGATTCCGTACCCCCATTTCATATTCACCTACTACGTTTCCCTCTGTTCCTTCTCCTACTGTCGAATTCCAGTCATCCATGACTATTAAATTTTCGTCTCCCTTCACTATCTCAATAATTTCCTTTATCTCGTCATACATTTCATCGATCTCTTCGTCATCTGCGGAGCTAGTTGGCATATTAACTTGTACTACTGCGGTAGGCGTGGGCTTCGTATCAATCTGGGCCACAACAATTCGTTCACTATGCTGTTTGTAGTAGCTCACCCGCAACCCTATTTTTTTATTCATTATTAAACCTACTCTTGTGTTACCCCTAATTCATTCTGTATTTACAACCGTGTATTCTTCTGACCAGAAATCTTGTTCCTCTTGCCACCGAACTTCACTAAGTCCCACTATATCAAACTTTGATCTATCCATTTCCCTTTATAAATTTTCTAACCTACCTGCCCGATTAAAGGAACTGACATTCCACACTCCGATCTGTAGAACGCCAGTTTTCATTCCTTTGATAACGACGTCCTCCTGAGCATTCCCCGCCCAGAGATCCTAATGAAGGACTATTTTATCTCCGGAATATTTTACCCAAGAGGACGCCATCATCATTTAACCATACAGTCAAGCTGCATGCTATTGGGAAAAATTACGGCTGTAGTTTCCCCTTGCTTTCAGCTGTTCGCAATACCAGCACAGCATGACCTTTTTGGTTAGTGTTACAAGGCCAGATCAGTCAATCATCCATATCGTTGCCCCTGAAACTATTGAAGAGGCTGCTGCCGCTCTTCAGGGACCACACGTTTGTCTGGCCTCTCAACAGGTACCCCTCCATTGTCGTTGCACCTACGGTAAGGCTATCTGTATCTCTGAGGCACGCAAGCCTCCCCACCAATGGCAAGGTCCATGGTTCATTAGGGGGCTTGAAGGAATATTCTTGAAGGAATATTAAAATATAATTTCTGTAGTATAGTATGAGAACTAGGTTGGTTGGTTGGTTGCTTGGGGAAGGAGACCAGACAGTGTGGTCATCGGTCTCATCGGATTGGGGAAGGAAGGGGAGGGAAGTCGGCCGTGCCCTTTCAGAGGAATCATCCCGGCATTTGCCTGGAGTGATTTAGGGAAATCACGGAAAACCTAAATCAGGATGGGCGGACGTGGGATTGAACCGTCGTCCTCCCGAACGCGAGTCCAGTGTGCTAACCACTGCGTCACCTCGCTCGGTGAGAACAAGGAGGTGGTACAAAGACTATTTCAGCACAAAGGAAAGAGAAATCAAAACTGAAAAATAAATAATTTTTCAGTTATTTTGTTCCTTATGCTCCTATTGTGAATAATAAATATCAGTAGCCTACTGAATCGTACCAAACAGATCCTACAAAAAACAGTATTAAAGACTGTAAAACTAAGGCATTATGACACTGTAATTGACAGTGAAGGATTATGTGCCTTACATTTTGCTTTACACCTCATAGAACAAGCAAAAGTAAGTCATATGCGATATATAATCCATATATTGAATCTAAGACTACTTTCCGTCATGTATGGTAGCTTCTGTTTATTGCAACTCTAAATAATATCATTAAATACCGAACTCATTTTTAATATAATGAATGATAGTCTTGTTATATGTATTCAACCGAAACTACTCACCTAGAGGCCCTTGGGCACCAGCTGCAAGGCGTTCTGGAAAGAAAAGAAAACTTAAATTTATTAACTTGTATGTAAAGGAACTTACTTCAAGATACAGACCGTGTTTCATAAGGAATTAAGGCGTATATCGATAATTCCGCATCTGCTTGTTAAAAATGTTGTACAATCATTTTACTTTCATTGACTGCAATAATATAATAAACTTTATTTGTGTTTTCATCACATTCTAGCCCATTAAGCATCACATTCATTGTCACTTTGTGGACCTGAGTGGCATATACTGGCAGTTTCCATACACAACGATCAACTTAAAATATCATAGCAAATAACTTTTTTAGACCTTTGATCACTTTTTAAATTAAAATTACTTGATACTACATGGTAACATAGCTTTCAGATGAAGGAAGCAAGCCTTAATGAGGCGAAATATGATTCACGAAACAGGATTACAAACATGACAAGATCATATGTTGTCTATGTTGCACTGTGACTTGGAAACTGCTGTTGTTTATAATACTAAAAATAAATTAAAACAACTATCTCCACCAGTCATTTTTATTTTCTCACATGACGCATTTTGATGGATTACATCTTCATCTTCAGGTGGGAAAGGTTTGTTTACTAAATGTAGCCATCTGTTTGTTTTGAACTTCATTTTGCAAATGGCACAGCATAAAGAACCCATAGGGTTGTTGAAAATATACATTTTCATCAATAAGTGGCACACACGCGAAAGAACACATAAATGATGAAGATGTGTATTTATGAGGACTATGAGGGTCCGTTCTGCTGCAACATCTCCGAAATGAAGTTTGAAACAAACAGCTAGCTACATCCAACAAATAAAATGGAGTGAAGACCACTGATCCAACTAGCTCATGGAAAGCATCGTGGGTGAAACTGAAAGTGAGCAGTTTGAGGGTTTGCGTATTGAATCATAAAAGTCGAAATTGCCGAGCATAACACGCGTAAATAACATATCTTTGATGGTATCAACCTAGGTGAGGTCATAGTCATAACAGACGAATTATGCCTCAGTTTCCTATGGAAAAATAAACAAATAATTATAAGAAGACATTCCATCCTCTTTATTGTACTGCTGTCTTCTGTAGCCTGTTGTCACATTTCCTCATTACATGTCACATTGTAAGGTATGCTTATATTAATATTGAAGTTTGTATCTGGCTTTGATTACTGCTTGGACTTTTTACTACCAATTGATTCATTCATTTGGTCCTGGTGAATTAATAGGAAGTTGGAAGCACAGTCAACCTAAAAAGAATGATTATCAAATGTTTCAAGGTAGATTACGCTAGCCGGCTGTGGCGGCCGTGCGGTTCTAGGCGCAACAGTCCGGAACTACGCGACCGCTACGGTCGCAGGTTCGAATTCTGCCTCGGGCGTGGATGTATGTGATGTCCTTAGGTTAGTTAGGTTTAAGTAGTTCTAAGTTCTAGGGGACTGATGACCTCAGATGCTGCTTAGGGCCATTTTTGAAGATTAGGCTAAAGCCTTCACACACAACAGTGGTTCAAAAACTCAGATGCAAAAGGAATTTTCTCAGGGATCAAAACAAAATGATTCTTTTATATTTCGGCAAAAAACAGGAAATTACTTTTTAAAGTTCATTACTATAATCACTATTTCGTAATACTGTAATACAGCACTAGCATTATCACGTGACATGGTGTGGTGGAAGTTAAAGATTGTGCAAACGAATGTAGGAAGAACTTCTTACTCACACTGTTCACCCACGAGGCTACGACACTAAAATTTAGACACAAAATCATACACTATTGACCATTAAAAATGCTACACCACGAATATGACGTGCTACAGACTCGAAATATAACCGACAGGAAGAAGACGCTGTGATATGCAAACGATTAGCTTTTCAGAGCATTCACACAAGGTTGGCGCCGGTGGCGACACCTACAACGCGCTGACATGAGGAAAGTTTCCAACCGATTTCTCATACACAAACAGCAATTGACCCGCGTTGCCTGTTGAAACGTTGTTGTAATGATTCGTGTAAGGAGGAGATATGCGGACCATCACGTTTCCGACTTTGATAAAGGTCGGATTGTAGCCTACCGCGATTGCGATTTATCCTATCGCGACATTGCTGCTCGCGTTCATCGAGATCCAGTGACCGTTAGCAGAATATGGAATCAGTGGGTTCAGGAGGGTAATACGGAACGCCGTGCTGGATCCCAACGGCCTCGTATCACATGCAGTCGAGATGACAGGCATCTTATCCGCATCGGCTGTAACGGTTCGTGCAGCCACGTCTCGATCACTGAGTCAACAGACGGGAACGTCTGCAAGACAACAACCATCTGCACGAACAGTTCGACGACGTTTGCAGCAGCATGGAGTATCAGCTCGGAGACCGTGGCTGCGGTTACCCTTGACGCTGCATCACAGACAGGAGCGCCTGAGATAGTGTACTCGACGACGAACCTGGGTGCACGAATGGAAAAACGTAATTTTTTCGGATGAATCCAGGTTCTGTGTGCAGCATTATGATGGTCGCATCCGTGTTTGGTGAAATCGCTGTGAACGCACATTGGAAGCGTGTATTCGTCATCGCCATACTGGCGTATCACCCGGCGTGATAGTATGGGGTGCCATTGGTTACACGTCTCGGTCACCTCTTGTTGGCATTGACGGCACTTTGAACAGTGGACACACATTTCAGATGTGTTACGACCCGTGGCTCTACCCTTCATTCGATTCCTGCGAAACCCCACATTTCAGTAGGATAATGCACGACGGCATGTTGCAGGTCCTGTACGGGCCTTTTTGGATACGGAAACTGTTCGACTGCCGACCTGGCCAGCACATTCTCTCACCAATTGGAAACGTCTGGTCAATGGTGGCCGAGCAACTGGCTCGTCACAATACGCCAGTCACTACTCTTGAACTGTGGTATCGTGTTGAAGCAGCATTGGCAGCTGTACCTGTACACGTCATCCAAGCTCTGTTTGACTCAATGCCTAGGCATATCAAGGCCGTTATTACTGCCAGAGGTGGTTGTTCTGGGCACTGATTTCTCTTGGATCTATGCACCCAAATTGCGTGAAAATGTAATCATATGTCAGTTCTGGTGTAATATATTGGTCCAATTAATACCCAGTTATCATTTGCATTTCTTTTTGGTGTAGCAATTGTAATGGCCAGTAGTGTATATTTCATGTAAATTCCATGTCTGAGATGTAGTTATTTCCCAAAATTGACCATAAATTACTTCATTATTTAGTTCGCAAGAGATAAATAAACTATTTCGTAGTAGAACACAAATTAACAATATAATGGCTACTAAAATTTCAAATAGCCTACATGCTATTATTATTATGACTATACATGCCAGTGGTCAGATAGAAAACCTGAAGTTCTCTAATTTCTGCCACTGCAGAAGTAATGATTACAACATTTAAGTGATTTGCAAAGGGCAGTGCGGACATTTTAAATCGGTTGATTTTAAATGGGGGTGCGGTATGTCCCTGAACCAAGTGTCACAAGGGAGGGGGTTGGTGCGGAGGGGGCGTGTTTTGTAACAATGTGTACACCCTCACGGAGGAAAAAAAATGGTTGAAATGGCTCTGAGCACTATGGGACTTAACATCTATGGTCATCAGTCCCCTAGAACTTAGAACTACTTAAACCTAACTAACCTAAGGACAGCACACAACACACAGTCATCACGAGGCAGAGAAAATCCCTGACCCCGTCGGGATTCGAATCCTGAAACCCGGGCGTGGGAAGCGAGAACGCTACCGCACGACCACGAGCTGCGTACTCACAGTGGAAAACCAGCTTTGTTTTGTGAGGAGGAGCTAGAGGAGTCACATGCGATGAACTGTTGATTGTTTCATGACATTACAAAATAAAAGACTGTTAGAAATAAGCAGTATCAATTGTGTGTATGACTCGTGTAATTAATAAAACATACACAAAACATGATTTATCTTTCTTTAAAAATAAAAGTGTTTAACGAAAATTCTTTCACATTCTAAAGTGTAGGTAGAGGGCTACCAGGAAATATCTGAATTCACTGAAGAATAATGCCGGCAGAAACGGTTGAAATCATTGATCTCTATTGGGTCATGAATACTGTCCGTATTTTCATACTCAGACTTAATACACGCACCAAAGATGTTTTCCATCACCTCGGTCCCGAGAGTTAGCGAAGCTGTACAGAAAATAGGAATAGAGATCAACATAAACGTAATTTCCGCCCTTTTTACTACTCATGAGATGTACACATTGCATGTCACACCACCATACAGCGAGACCTTCAGAGGTCGTCGTCCAGATTGTTGTACCACTAATACCCAGTACCACGCCCCCTTGCATTGGTGCATGCCTGTATTTGACGTTCCAAAGTTCCCACAAGTTCATCAAGGCACTGTTGGTCCAGATTATCCGGCTCCTCAACGGCGATTCGGCGTAGACCCCACAGAGTGGTCTTGGTTGCAAGGATGGACCTCGCATGGACGTCGGGAGTGAAGTTGCGCATCATGCAACCTGTTACACACAGTTTGAGTCGTAACACGACGTTCTGTGGCTGCACGAAAAGCATTATTCAACATGGTGGCGTTACTGTCAGGGTTCCTCCGATGCATAATCCATACGTAGCGGTCATCCACTGCAGTAGTAGCTCTTTGGCGGCCTGAGCGAGGTATGTCATCGACAGTTCCTGTCTCTCTGTATCTCCTCCATGCCCGAACAACATCACCTTGGTTCACTCCGAGACGCCTGGACACTTCAGAGCCCTTCCTGGCATAAAGTAAGAACGCGGACGCGATCCATCCGCGGTATTGACCGTCTAGGCACTGTTGAACTACAGACAACACGAGCCGTGTGCCTCCTTCCTGGAGCAGTGACTGGAACTGAACGGCTGTCAGACCCCCTCCGTCTAACACGAGATCCTCATGGGTGGTTGTTTACATCTTCTGTCGAGTTTAGTGACATCTCTGAACAGTCAAAGGGGCTGTGTCTGTGTTACAATAACCACAGTCAACGTCTATCTTCAGGAGTTCTGGGTACCGGAGTGACGCAGAAATTTTTTGATGTGTGTATTTTGGGTACAGGATATAAATACATTTCTTTCCATTTTACCTTCCTTGATCAGCTTTTACCTCTCACTGTTTCCATACGAGCCTCCGTTAATTACACAGCTCTATAAAATAAAATTTTTTTTTCGTTGCCAGGGAAGTTTGAACGAAAATGGGATATTGTTATGATACTCATTCCGAGTATATTTGTACTTTTTCCAAATTGGTTCCGGTTTTTCAGATATAGGTTATTTGTGGAAATGAGAGTTTCATGTGGATAATATCGACTGCAGGGTCCATATATGGTGTAATGTATTTGCTACCTGTTTTTTAATTAGTGATATTGTACTATCTTTATTAAACAATTGTGCTCAGGGAGTGCATCTGTGTGGTTGAGGATTACATCATGCAAACATCACACTGTCAGCATGTGTTCAGTCCTGTTGTGTGGTGCGTGTGTTGAAGATATTGAGGGTTGTGCAGATTTGAATTCGGCGGTACTCGACATTCATTTGTTGGCCGAGGTAATCCCCGCAACAGCCGATAGGTAGCGTTCAGTGTAAACAAGAAAAATGGCGATGGTCGAAAGTCACACACATGTGCAGTGCAGTTTCAAGGAGATAGAACCTTTTCATCGTGACGTAGCAAATAAGAGGTGAGTATTCATTTCACACAAAACAATTAATGATGTGGGTTGGATGTGATTGACATGCAAATACAAGAAAGTTCTGCATAATATGCAGTATTTGTGCAATTTTGTTTAAGGAAAACATGAGTTCTTCACGCCATCTTTGCGTGAACCATCCAGATGAGTTCTGCTACATTTGTGGTGAATATGTTCTTCAAAAGAACAGGAAGAATATCACTCCTTTTGTGAAGGAAGCGTATCTGGCATATTTCGGAATTAAACTTGGAGATCAAGACAAGGCGTGGGCACCCCATAAAGTTTGTAAATGCTGTGTGGAGTGCTTACGTCAGTGGACAAAACGAAAAAGGAAAAGCTTAAACTTTGGAGTGCCTATGGTATGGCGAGAGCAGAAGAACCATACAGATGATTGCTATTTTTGTATTGTTAATGTGAAAGGTTTTAATAGGTTCAAAAAACGAAAGTGGGAATATCCCGATTTGGAGTCAGCAAGAAGACCGGTGGTGCACAGCAACGATGTTCCTGTACCAACCTTCACAACATTACCCACGCTAACATCATCAGATGACGATGTGCACGGCGAGGAATGTACAAGTAGTGGTTCGGACTACGAAGGACGTGAGACACAACCCCAGCCGTTCGACCAGAAGGAGCTCAGTGACTTGATACGAGAACTCAAACTTTCAAAGCAAGCATCAGAACTCTTAGCATCCAGGCTTAAGGAAAAGAACTGTCTTCATCCAAGTGTTAAAATAACAGCTTACCGGACGAGAGAAGAAAACCTTCTTCCATACTTCAACCAAGAAGAGGTTATAGTGTATTGCAGCAATATACCTGGACTTTTACTTGAATTGGGGCTGCCGGAATATAGACCAGAGGACTGGCGTCTCTTCATAGACAGTTCCACTAGAAGTTTAAAATGTGTTCTCCTACACAATGGCAATCGTTACGCATCTATTCCAATTGCCCACTCAACAAAACTTTGTGAAGCATATGCTAACATCAAGATGGTTCTGCAGAAAATTCAGTATATGCAGCACCAGTGGTTGATTTGTGTTGATTTGAAAATGGTGAACTTCTTGCTTGGACAACAAAGTGGATACACAAAGCACCCATGTTTTATCTGCATGTGGGATAGTAGGGCAAAGCACGAACATTGGAAGCAGAAAACATGGACTCCAAGGGAACATATGGCTGTTGGTGAAGCAAACATCATTAATGAACCTCTGGTTAGTAGGGACAAGATTGTTCTTCCACCATTACATATTAAGTTAGGACCAATGAAGCAATTCACCAAAGCTTTAGACAGAAATGGTAATTGCTTCACATACATCTGCAATACGTTCCCTGGACTCAGTAGTGAAAAACTTAAGGCAGGAATATTTGATGGTCCTCAAATTCGCAGGCTCATCAACGATACCAATTTTACAAGTGTCATGACTGTCACTGAAGCATCGGCCTGGAACAGTTTTGTCGCTGTTGTAAAATGTTTTTTGGGCAATTACGAGGAACTGGTCAAAAACATGCTCACTAACTTTCAAAACTTAGGAGCTAACATGAGCATAAAATTGCACTTCCTTCACAGCCACTTGGATCGATTTCCTCGTAATCTAGGTGATTTCAGTGAGGAACAAGGAAAGCGGTTTCATCAAGATATGAAAGGAATAGAGGAAAGATATAAAGGAAGATGGGACAGGCATATGATGGCAGATTATTGCTGGAATCTGCAACGTGACTGTTCTGAAGAGACCTATAAAAGGAAAGCATGCTGGAAGCGGTTCGTCATGGACGGAAAATGATATACTTATAGAGAAACTTTTCAATTATGTTTTATACGTGGACAAATGCCTATCAAGTTTTCATAGAAGCTATTTATAAAGATTATTTTCTTTTTTCATTGTAGTTTGTAACGCTCGAGTTCAGTATTAGCAATTTTTTCTAATTTTTTGAATAAATCATGCATTATCTCAAAAACTAGAGCCAAACTGCATAAATGGTTGCTATATTCGTCCTCAGCACCACTAACCCATCCTAAAGCCACTCAAATATCCTTGGCAAGAAAATGAGTGTTGACCAGTGTTATCAGTACACGTTAACGTGACCAAGCTCTTCATATGCCTGCCAGCGACTACCTTCATAAACAGATTCCAACTGCTCATAGCTGAAACTCTGCAACGACGTATCTGTTGTCACACACCAGAGAAGATTACCTATTCGTCCACTGATGACTACCCGTGGCGTGAAAGAATAATTTATAGAATGTGCGGAGAGTAAATTTGTATAAAACGCGATCTATGTGAGGACGTAGTTTTCTCACCGAGTTATTGCTTAAGTTGTAGCAAAATGCTGTATTTACACTTCATAATTAACAAAACCTAAGGCATGTTAATGTTTGTACTGTAAAAGCTGGAACTTGAAAACGTAGCAGCTACATTATTTGCATCTGAGTGCGTGTTGCAAAACTAAGATACCTGTGCAGCGCCACAGAGGAAGCCTATTATATATGTAACGAACACCTCGAGAATGAGCTAAGTAACTAAAATAACGAAACTCCCCCCAACAGGACTTGAAGGCCCAACGGTACCGACCGGTGGCCGTGTCGTCTTCAGCCCACAGGCGTCACTAGATGCGGATATGGAGGGGTATGTGGTCAGCACACCGCTCACCCGGCCGTATGTCAGTTTCCGAGACCGGAGCCGCTACTTCTCAATCAAGTAGCTCCCCACTTCGTCTCACAAGCGCTGAGTGCACCCCAATTGCCAACAGCGCTCGGCAGACCGGACGGTCACCCACCCAACTGCTAGCCCAGCCCGACAGCGCCTAACTTATGTGATCTGAGTGGGACTGGTGTTACGACTGCGGCAAGGCCGTTGGTAAGTAACTAATTAGTGTAAAGTCTAGTCCCCCCCCCCCCCTTATGCCACACTCTTATAAACACATGAACATCAAGTATAGTCCTTCACAACGAAACATTTCCTTTATGTCGAATTACGTGATCATTAATAAACATTGTGAACTACTGTGCTAGGATATGTTATTTTATTCTGCTTTATTGCTTTCTCATAAAATTTGTGACGTTATGAAGGTAGGATACTGGTCAAATTGCCTGACACGAAAATACAGGCATTCTGCGCTTGGCAGGATACTGATCAAATTGGTTGAGAGGGAAAAGTAGGTCTTCTCCGGCAGGCAACAGCTCTAAACGTAGCACAAAAAAGAAACACAGAACAGCACGCCAAACTGATTTATGTGAGGTTACACACCTCTACAGCTATGTAGGTCATGTTTGGTGGAACATAAATGCGTACAAGCGAAAGGTTTGAAATGTATTTTGCAGTAGCGTATTTATTTGGTTTCTAGAGACAGGAACAGCCTTTGTAGAGAACACCTATGACAAATACCCATTGACAGAATACTGAAGCGTCAAAGAAACTAGTTTAGGTATGCGTATTCAAAAACAGAGATATGTAACCAGGCAGAATACGGCGCTGCGGCAAACAAAGCCTATGTAAGACAACAAGTATGTGGCGCCGTTGTTGGATCGGTTACTGCTGCTAAAGTTCCAGGTTACCAAGACTTAAGTGAGTTTGAACGTGGTGTTATAGTCGGTACACAAGCGAAGGGACATAGCTTCTCCAAGGTAGCGATGAAGTGGGGACTTTTCCTTACGAGTATAGCGTGCAAATAAGGAATCCGGTGGAACATCAAATCTCCGACATCGCTGCAGCCGGAAAAAGATTCTGCAAGAACGCGACCAACGAGGACTGACGAGAATCGTTCAACATGGCAGAAGTGCAACCCTTATGCAGATTGCTGCAGATATCAGTGCTGGGCCATCAAGAAGTGTCATCGCAAGAAACATTCAACGATACATCATCGATATGGGCTTTCGGAGCCGAAGGCCCCCTCGTGTACCCTTGATGACTGCACGACACAGAGCGTTACACCTCGCCTGGGCCTTTGGACTGTTCATCACTGAAAACATGTTGGCTGGTTGGATGGGCGTTCCCGTTTCAAATTGTATCGAGCAAGTGGGCGTGTACGGGTATGGAGACAACCTCATGAATACATGGACACTGCATATCAGCAGAGGACCCTTCAAGCTTGTGTAGGCTCTGTAATGTTGTGGGGCGTGTGAAGTTGGAGTGATGTGGAACCTCTGATACGTCTAGATACGATTCTCACAGGTGACACGTACGTAAGCATCCTGTCTGATCACCTGTATCCATTCATGTCCATTGTGCATTCCGACGGACTTGGGCAATTCCAGCAGGACAATGCGACACTAGGGACAGTTCCAGCATTGCTACAGCCTGGCTCCGGGAACGTTCTTTCGAGTATAAATACTTCCGCTGGCCGTCAAACTCCCCAGACATGAATATTATTGAGTATATCTGGGAT
Organism: Schistocerca serialis cubense; assembly: GCF_023864345.2. Classification (NCBI taxonomy): domain Eukaryota; kingdom Metazoa; phylum Arthropoda; class Insecta; order Orthoptera; family Acrididae; genus Schistocerca; species Schistocerca serialis. The sequence goes on from NC_064648.1 coordinate 84,230,294, forward strand.
GCCTTGCAACGTGCTCTTCAGAAGACATTTACGCCACACCGATCTCTAACGGATTTATGGACATCCATGTAGGATTTATTGCGTTAGTTCTCTCCAGCACTACATCAGACATTAGTCGAGTCCGTGCTACGTCGTGTTGCGGTGCTTCTGCGTGCTCGCTGGGACCCTACACGATATTAGGCAGGTGTACCAGTTTGTTGGGCTCTTCAGTGTGGATCAGGGAAGTTTGTTTGCTAGGTAGTGCTCAGCAATACATTTTGTAGTATCCACGGGAAAAGGGAAATTCCTATCAGTGCGAAGGATAACTCACGGAAAGTTACGAGACTGGAGGTACTGGTCAGCTAGGCCCAAGAACAGCCAGACCTCAAGGGAGGTTCCATAAAATATCACAGGCTCCTAAACGCGTACAGGAGAAAACGCTGACCAGAGGCGCCAGGGTGATGGAGGTCGTGTATAGTGGTGACATTATAAGGTGTAAAAACGAGAGTGATATAAATGCATATAAGGAGATGTGTAAGAGGCGGAAGAAGGGACAGAGTCCTTGCAAGGGGCACCTGTACGTCATTAAGAATCCATAGCCGGCCTAAGACATAGTGCAACGACAAACGCAGTTAGTACTGTTAGTTCCATTTTAAGGAGACGCAGCGGTACTACTTAGTCACCGCCTCTGTGTAAAGACTTGTCCTCTTTGTGGGTACAGTTCCCTTAGAGCTGGTATATCAGGGGTAGATACTGTTTTCTGAATACAGTCAGAACCTGTAAAACGCTCATACTGTTTGTAATTTCTATACTTATTCAAACCTCTCACCTTTTGTAATAAGGAAATTATAACATCATAGGTAATGACACTGTCTCACTTAGAACTATTCCCACCTTCCCCAACCTTGTTGCCCAGTCACAAGCAATACTAACTATTGGGACACGACAGTTTTATGTCCCTGGGTTTCCTTAAGACCCAGTATCATTATCATCCTTCGTAGATGTTGGGACGTAATCGGGAAGGAGACATTATGTGACACTATAATGTTTTTAATCACTTATGCAAGCATAAGTAATTGTGTATTTTTTCCGTGGAGGTTAAAATATCTCATTATTAGACCGTTCTATAAGAAGGATGACCCCACAGATATCAATAATCCTCTCTAATGTCATGCCTTATACAATTCTCTAAAAGTTTTGAGAAGGTTATGTACTCACTTCCTGGTTGTCACACACCTGTATGGTAATGGGAGATTTAGCCAATCACAGATTGTATTTGAGAAAGAGCACTCTACTGAGAGTGACCGTGATAGATTTACTGGGCCCACAATAATTATCTTAAAATGATAAAATATATCACCATTTAGAAAATTTTGTGGTTTGTCTAAGAGGTCTGATTGTGTGAATCATAACATTTTATGGTACTGGATTAGTTAACAGACGCCTTGTTGAGCTCCTGTTTAAGGAAACAAACATCACCCTACCCTCTTTGATTAATACAAAGAGAGAAGCCACACATGGAGAGATATGACAATGAGAGTTCTACATGGTTCGAATAATGGCACACTACTGTGTGTTTTAATTATTGTATTTGGATCAGAAGGAAGAAATAGTCCAGCTTGGAGATCATACAAACATTGTTGAGAAGCTGAGCAAAGAATTATATGTAGAGAAAATAATGAGTAATGGTCTTGTGAAAGTTGGTGACTGGTCCTGCACAACTGGACTACCTTTAAACTTTGAAAAACACAGCTCATCCAGTTTAGCACTGTTGAAAATATACCACTTCCTGTTAATCTAGTGTACTACTAAGAAATAATAAACCGGGTAGAAAGTTTTAGGTTCTTATATGTTGATATTAACGGAAATTTAAATGGAAAAACTATATAGCAGACCTGCTACAAGGTTTTGGTTCACCTACATTTGAATCAATCGTTTTTATATGTGCGTATGTCATTAGTACCGTTCCAATGTTTTCCACTTCTTCGCTCCTACAGAGGTAGGTCTATCATTGGTGTTTAAAAGAAGACCAGTGGTGCTATTGTTTGAGTAGTAAAGGAAAACGAAGTTGATAATTATTTTTAAATGAGCTATAGTCACTAACGTGCACCAACTTAAAAAAAAAAGAAAAAAGAAAAAAAACGGGCATGGAAACAGCTGAAGAGCGGGTAGCAATTGTTTGTTACCAAAAAAATTTTATTACCTCACAAATGTTGTGTGATGCAGATATTGCAAGTTATACTGAAATTGTAAGTAGAATAAGGAAAAACAGGAATAATATCTTCCAGTTATATTAGTAACAAAATAAAAGCTGCTTCATTGAAGGGTACTAAAATTACACTCACGAAAACTAAAACTTAATAAACGGGTTATTACGTTTGATTATCACAAACATAACCTCCAATATCATCAGTAAATGAAAGAAAACAGCTTTAATAAATATCCATTTCATTATTCTGTAATCAAGTTGATTCACTTGATCCAGGTGTAAGAAGAATTGCTTCAAAGTAGCTCGAGAGGAAAACTGCTAGGAAGTTTGTACAAACTTTTACAATATTTCTAATAACAAGGAGAAAAACATGTTTTTAAGGATTAATAGATCTTCGAGAGGACAAACAGAGATGACCAAGAAAACAGTTAAACTCTACAATGTACTTTCTACTACATTTTATATCATGAGTTGGTTGGTTATTATATGAAGAGGTTTTTAACGTTACAGTAGTGATAAACAAGTATGAAGAATAAGATAACTTAAGCTGTATGGAAAAACCCCAAATGACAGGAGAGGTAGGGGAGTTACACATAGCCTCGAATGCTCTGTTCATGAGGAATACATCCAGTCATTCCTCTTATGAGAAAGTCATGACACTACTTAGAAGGTGTACCATCCTAGTGCAGACTTAAAAGTGAAAATGATGTGAAAATTGTTCTTGAAGAAGACAGTAAAATAGCTTATGATTTTTACTGGAACCTCTTTAGGAACAATTAAAGTTACTGATTTGGATGCCAAAGGCCTATTAAGAGCTGCAGATAAAACTTAGAACAACATTTCTCAGTGCTGTAGCAAACCGAACAGCCACTGCAGAATTGATGATACATCAACATACAAGTAGAAAATTTTACTCAGATCTCAAGCAGAAAGTGTCAGGTGGGACAAACAAGGAGCTGAATGTATAATCCTTATCATTGTATTACATGCAAAAATCACTTCGGTGGAAGTGCCAGAACAGGAAGTCTTTTATTTAAAAACACTTACAGTGAATGTTTTTTTGCATTCATGATAGAAAAAGAGGATTTTAGTGCATATTATTTTTACCAGGAAGGAAAAGGTAAAAAGCCCCTAGTGAAGTCTGTTCTTTTCTGTTTGGCTGTCTAAAGTCTGTAGTCAAAAGCATCACAGAGGTTAGGTTGTTTTGTGACAACTGTGTTGAACAGATCCGGAACCAGTCTCTGTGCAGTCTCTTGCTATCGCTTACAGATTCTGGTCGTTTGCAAAACTACAACAATATTACCCTATGAGAGGCCACAGCTTTCTAGTTGTGGCCGAGATTTTGGGATTATCTGCGAATGGCTATGACAGAATTTTAATTATCCATCAGATTATGAAGTACATTATTCACAGTACAGAAAAGTAGGCAAATTCAATGGTAACAGAAGTCAAAGCATCCATAATTGAAGACTTCATGTGCTGATGGATGAAACACAATAAGAAAAACACTTTTCTGAGGAAACAAGGACCAAGTGTATAACTGAAAGAGATAACTGTGGAATCAGCACTCTGTTCCACTTTGTTTACTTCTGTGACAGATACAGATATGTGAAAGGATACAGTAATATTGATCATAGCGTCTAAGAGAGCATATCTTCCTCCACCATCAGAATTTGCGTATTCCTGAAGAACAGTTCCAGTTGCAGAGAAAATAATGCAAGACTTCCAGTAGATGAAGCAGTATATTACACGTGAATGTAAGACATTTTATGAGGAATATTCAGCTGGCCAACAGATAATAATGGTGTAGAGAGCGATTGAAAAAAGTGAGTTTCAATATATTTGCATGTTTTTTAACCTTCTCCAATATTATGCACTTTGATTAAAGTTTTATTCTTTGTGTGTGGTTCTGAATGATTTACAGTGTAATGGAATGTTAATCACCAGGCCTCCATTAGGTTTCTGCATGTCATTAAGACAATATATTTTAAAACTATGAATTTTTCCATTTTTAAAACCCTAACAACAACTATTAGGTGTTACAAATAGTGAAAAGTTATACTAAAAACCAATGAACTTTCATTAAAACTCTGTTCTTATGTTTAGAAGTCTATATTTTCAGACAGTTTGCTTCTAAATTATTTTTCTTCAATTTCCCACACATTTATATTTCGTGATATACACTCTTAATCTGCCATACGAATAATAGTAAACTTCTGTGATACAGAAGTCAGAAAATTAAGATATGTTGCTTATCTGCTTGCTTAAGTAGGATAATATTCTTGGTTAACTCCCCCCATAGACAAATAGTATTCACTTCACAAAGGAGAGTAATGAGAATTATCTATTAAATACACATATGCACATGCCACAGGCATCTCTTTAAGCATAGGGAATATTAACCACGGCCTCACACGATATTTATTCATGTATGAATTTTTTTATCAATACTCCATCTGAGTTTGAGAGTAACTGAGTTATTCACAAGTTTAACAATAGAAGGAAGAATGATCTAACTTTGGCACAGAGAGGATTGATATCTGGAGCTGTAAATTTCTTTGGAACTTTATCCAATGAAATAAAATATATGTCAGAAAGCAAAGAGCAAAGGTGATGAATATGAGTAATCTCCATAGCAGATCCTTGTGTATCATAGAGAAATTCTTGGATATATTCATGGAGATTTTATATATATATATATATATATATATATATATATATATATATATATATATATATATATATATGGACAGAATGTAGTCATTTTCTTCGTATAAAAATCTATGTGTTGTATATTTGTTCATTTGACATATTCCACACTATAACATATAACATTTATTGTGAATTTTGCCGTTTCAAGGAAGCGTATTTTTTATCTCCGTTAAATTGATATGATTTGGAGAATGCAAGCAAACAGCTATGAGAAAGAAACTGACAGCATAAAACAGAACTACAGTGAAGGGTCAAAGAAACTGATATGCATATTCAAATACAGAGATATGTAAACAGGCAGATTACGGCGTGGCGGTCGGCAACGCCAGTATAAGACAACCAGTGTCTGGCGCAGTTGTTAGATCGGTTACTGCTGCTACAATGGCAGGTTATGAAGATTTCAGTGAGTTTGAACGTAGTGTTACAGTCGGTGCACGAGGGGTGGGACACAGCATCTCCGAGGTAGCGATGAAGTGGGGATTTTTCCGTGCAACCATTTCACAAGTGTACTGTGAATATCAGCAATCCGGTAGAACATCAAATCTCCGTCATCGCTACGGCAGTGAAAAGATCCTACTAAAACGGAACCTGCGATGACTGAAGAGAATCGTTTAACCAGGTAGAGGTGCAACCCTTACGCCGATTGCTGCAGATTTAATTCCCGGAACATCAATATGTGTCAGCGTGTGAACCATTCAACAAAATATTATCGATATGGGCTATGGGAGACGAAGGCCCTCTCGTACACCCTTGATGACTGCATGACACAAAGCTGCACCTCTCACCTGGGTCCTTCAACACCGACCTTGGTCTGTTGATGATTGGAAATCATGTTGCCTGGTCAGATGAGTCCCGTTTGAAATTGTATCGAGCAGTTGGATGTGTACAGGTATGGAGACAACCTCATGAAACTATGCACCCTGAATGTCAGCAGGGCACTGTCCAAGCTCGTCGAGGCTGTGTAATGGTGTAGGGCGTGGGCATTTGGAGTAATATGGGACCCCTCATACGTCTAGATACGATTCTGACGGGTGACACGCACGTAAGCATCCTTTCTGATCACCTGCATCCATTCATGTCCGTTGTGAATCCCAACGGACTTGGGCAATTCTAGCAGGACAGTGCGACACCCAACACGTCAAGAATTGCTACAGAGTGGCTCGAGGAATACTCTTCTGAGATCAGAGACTTCCGCTGGCCACCAAACTCCCCAGACATGAAGATTATTGAGCATATCTGGGATGGCTTGTAACGTGCTTTTCAGAGGAGATGTCCAGCAGGATTCATGGTGTCAGATCCCTCCAGCACTACTTCAGACGTTAGTCGAGTCTATGTCACGCCGTTTTGCGGCGCTTCTGCGTGCTCGCGGGGGCTCTACGTGGTATTAGGCAGTTGTACCAGTTTCTTTGGCTCTTCAGTGTATGAACCAGAGATATTTTAACGTATAAAAATAAGCAACTAAGTTTACAGAAGCGGATAGAAATTCGGTACAATGACTATGGCTGTGTTTGTACTGATCAGACAGTTGTGGTTGCAAGAGGTTTCGTGCTTGTAGTCCATGGAATACCACATACAAGTGAGGGAGTACACGGTGGAAAACTTCAAGTAGATCTGTTACATATAGCTGGTTTGTTAACTCTGACATCACTAAGTGCATTATGGAGCCCTCCGTGATTGATGCGTCACATATTTCTCTTTGAAGTGACTCTTTGTCACGAATTTCACTTTAGTCGTATTACGCTCAACAGAGTCCATGGATTTGTGATATGAACGGGCTTACTGATAAAGACCTGTCACATTATCCACTGTAAATCTTGAAAGATATTCGAGTTATGACCACTGGCGCTGTTTCAGAACAGCGATGTGTCACGAAACGTGTGCCACGGAGGCAATGATACGCTGATGATGACTGTTCGCCAGAATTCTTTATACCCTTTGAGAGATCATCAATCAGATGAAACGAGTTTTATCGCCCTATGAGCTTTATTATTTATGTTTCTGGACCGGCTTCAAGTCTGCCTTAAGGTGCTAAGATTTAAATTGGTTATTATAACACAGTATATTGTAGGGAAGCAGCCTACTCACGCTGTAGTAAATTCACATCAGTTTCCATTGTGTGCCAGCCAGTCTGCTGTAACTAGCTCTGACGTCATAAATGTTGCGCAATACCTTAAAAATCAAGCAAATGACCTAAAACTTTTCTAGCATGTCAGGAATAATACTAAATTAATGTGTGTTAAATATCAGTTCGATAACTTCAGCCATTTTTGCAATTTGGACGTTTTTCTGAAAAAATCATTGGCGCAACAGAAAAGAGCTAGAGACTTCAAAATTTATATTTAGATTCATCTTTCATAATGATTTAATAAAAACAGTACTTTGGATTTCATAGATTAAGACTTTAGTGGAAATTCATGATTTTCTGGTTTTCATCTCAAAACTGAAGGAAGCAAGATAGATTAAGTAGGCTAATGAATAAGGCTAGGATGTTTAGATTTAAATAGGTTGGAGGTCCGCTATGACTATGAAGATGTGAAAAGTTTCATTTTAATACCTATAAAATTATAGCGATAGCGGATCTCAAAAGGGCCAGTTCAGAGCTCATCTGCTGCGTGCAGCGTAACTTAATTAATTCTCTCGCCCAAAATATTTAACTTAGCCACGTCAAAATTTTATTATAAATACTTACCTGAGTGCTGAATGCACGTTTAAATTAACAGCTTCATCGGCCATCAGCAAAAGAAGCTATAAATTATTATGTAACTTGAAGTGGTGCGTTACTAGCCCAGTGGCTAGTCGGAAGAGCCGATTTAGAGCAGGCGTTCCCTTAGCCGTCCTCACCGAGGCTATATATATAAGAGTGCTGCGCGAGGAAGCAAGGCCCCAGTTCTCTCCAGACGCTGAATAGCACGTCAGCTGTGTCGGGAGTCGCGTCGCTCGGAAGCACTGCTACAAACAGCCTCGGGTGCCGTATTAAGTTATTAGATATACGCGGAACCGTGAAAGCATTTCAAGTAAAGGATTAATTCTGTGATGATTTTCATTATCTAGCTTCAGTTTGCGAATTGTCGTATTTTCACGTGCCGTCGCGGGACAGACATTCTACCAATTATTTAGCGTGGCGTTTGATGAGATATTCTCATCAAATTTTGGCGAGCATTCTTTTGACTTTTAATTCGGACATTTATAGTTGCATCAGCGCATTAGACTCTGAACTGCTCTGTTGTTTAGGATGTTGGGATACTTGTGTTGTTATCAGTGAATTTCAGAATATACTCAACTATTTTGGAAAATCGTTTTTGATTAGAAATCCCGAACAATCTCCTACTTCCTCAGAGCTATAAGCTGCAGCTATAATAATATTCTCAGATAAAGTGGGTACTAGGAACTCTCATTTCAGGCTCCACGTTTTGTTAAATCACTTTCTGGGTGCTAAAAAGTAAATAGAGAGCCAGTGTTGAGAACGGCGAAAGATAGCATTAACAACATTCTAAAAGCCGGGAAATGCAGTGTTTTTCCAACATTTAAATAACAAAGTTACTTTTACAACCAAGTTACCGCCGCCCCACAATATGTATATATTGTTAGAGATTAACATAGAAAGAATAAAATTTCGTTTATTATCAATTTACATTGTCTGTCACAACTGTGCTGCAGTAGGCAGCGGGACTATGTAGTAAAAATTTTCTCCCTTTTGGTAGACAGCTGTAGAGTTTCCTTCTGGGGATTCTTAGACACACACTAAACGTTACAAGCAGCAGGTTTCTGTAACTGTAGACCCAGTGCAGATTTGCCTCAATCTCTCTAACACACAAGTTAACTGGGGAAACTTATGCTTGAAACAAATACAGCGCCTTAACATCGTTATGAACTCACTGCATTAAAGATTTTTCTAGTAACATGGCAATTTACAGTGATGCTGACGAAGTATAGGTACGACTCTTTTGTGCTAGGAAAAGCTTAATTTCACTGAGAGCATTATGGTTTTGTGACACTGTGATTTTCAAAACCATCTCTCAACAGGTTATTCATGAGAATTACGTCGTCTTCCTTCCATGGATTCCCGTTAATTCGATGCATCTACGTGAACTACATCCACATACTTACTCCACAAGCCATTTTACGGTGCGTGGCGGAGTGTGCTCTGTACCGCTACTGGTTACTTCCTTTCCCGTTCTACTCGCAAATATAGCGAGGAAAAAGCGATTACCTATATGCCTTCCTGTGAGCCATAATTTACCTTATATTCGTGTTCCTTACGTGGAAAGTATGCTGGACGAATTAGAGTAGTTCAGCAGTCAGCTTAAGATGCCGGCTCTCTGAATTTTCTCATTAGCGTTGTCGAACCGTAAGTCGCCTTCCCTTCACGGATTCCCAGTTGAGTTCCGAAATACTTCTGTGTTGTTCGAATCAACCGGGAACAAATCTAGCGGACCACATCTGAACCGCTTCGATGCCCTCCTTTAATACGACGTGGCAGCCATCCCAGTAGGAGCTAAAGGCCGATTCCGGATCGAACAAAGATCAAGCAAAAATGGTATAAAAACGCGATTTTTTCAAAGCGCCCTATTTCCTAATGAAAGTCCATTTTCAGTGTTGCATGAAGGAACATAAAAACAGCCATTTTTTCAAGCATTTTTCACTGTTTTTAGATCACGTCTGGGAAAAAAACTGATTTTTTAAAAATCTTAAAATTTCAGGCAATTAAGAAGTAAGAAGATTTTATACAGAAAAAGAAATTTTTAAAATACTTTCTGTGTAGATAGAAGCGATTATTACTAAGAAGTGTAAACTTTGTGAAGTGGGGAAATCAATCGACAACTATCGTTCACATGGGCGCACGAAAAATAAACATTCATATATGAGTAAAGAATGTGATAAAAAAGTATTAAAAAATTTGTATCTGACCAATACCAGAGCGCTCTGTGTATGTGGAAAATATATTATATATCAATATTATAAAAAGCTCTACAAGCAATTTTCGGACAATTAACACAAAAAACTATTGGAATCCATGAAAAATAAGGAGGAGGATAATACAACAATATATTAACTGTCAAGAAATTAAAGATTCTGGAAATTTTTATCCAGATCCAGCGACTAGGGGCAAGGTGCAAGCAAGTGTAAGATCTATTATCCGGAATATTGGAAAATAAAGTGATCAGTATCTGTGGTACAGAAGTTGTTACATGTTGTCTTACAGAACATCTACTAACGACCAAAAGTCCAGAATCAACAGGCTGCAGGTTGCACTTCCTACTGCAGGTGCAACAATACAGAAAAATGAACTTTCATGAAATGTTTAAAAATTGTCGTTTGAAACTCTGTGTTGCGCGTCATATGTCAAATTTTTCTTGCCGTATATAATTTTGTAGGTGAGCGTATCATTTGGAATTATATCGAATTTTATCACTGAAAGGGGCACACAGTGTCATTGCAGTCTTTGGTGTTCTGAGGAGGAGCAGACAGAAGTTCAGAGCACTCTCTTGCCCATGGGGCGCGAAACTGCCCCTAAAGGCGAAAGAATCGGCAATGATCAACAGCATGAGGATGCAGAAGGCAGTGGAAACCACTGCATTAACGACACGTAACGTGTATCCACAGGCCATGTGCCCTCTAACTGACAAAGTGTCATGATGATCTCTCCATTGGCAAATGATTCCGAAACAGTTCTCCATTCGGATCTCCAGGAGGGCTCTGCCAAGGGAGAGGTAACCATGAGAAAAAGATTGAATAAACAACGAAAGGATAACGTTCTACGAGTCAGGACGTGGAGTGTCGGAAGTTTGAAATTGGTAGGGAAACCAGAAAATCGGAAAACGGCATTACAAAGTTTCGATCTATATATAGTAGAGGTCAGTGAAGTGAAATGGAAAGAAGACAACGATTTATGGTCAGATGAGTGTAGGGTAATACCAACAGCAGCAGATAATGATACAATGAGAGTAAAATTTTTTAAGAACATGAAGGTAGCGCAGAGAGTGTGTTACTGTAAACAGTTCAGTGATAAGGTAGTTCTCATTAGAATTTACAGCAAAGTAACACTGACATCGACAGTTCAGATATACATGCCGAAGTCGCAGGCTGAAAATGAAGATATATAGAAAGTATGTGATGATACTAAACAGGTAATTCAGTATGTAAAGCAACATGAAAATCTAATAGTCATGAGACTGGAATATGTTTGGAGGGGAAGGTGTAGAGGATAGGGCTGTGGGAGAATATAGGCTAGGTACTAGGAATGAAAGAGGACAAAAACCAGTTGTTTAATAAATTTTAGCTAGTTGTAGGGAATACTCCGATGAAGAATCACAAGAGCAGGAGGTATACTTGAAAAATGCTGGGAGATACAGGAAAACGTTCAGTTTGATTATATCATGGTCAGACAGAGATTCCAAAATCAGGTACCGGATTGTAAGGTGTACCCAGGAGCAGATATGGATTCAGATCACAATGTAGTGGTGATCAACAGTAGGCTGAAGTTTAATAGACTAGTCAGGAAGAATCAGTGCACAAAGAAGTAGGGTATGGAGGTACTAAGGAACGACCAGATACGCTTGAAGTTATCTGAGGCTATAGACACGGCAGTACAAAGTAGCTCGATAGGCAGTACAGTTGAAGAGGAATGGACATCTCTAAAAAGGGCAATCACAGAAGTTGGAAGCAAATATACAACCACCATGAACGTAACAGCTAAGAACCATGGCTAACAGATGAAGTACTTCAGTTGTTCGATGAAAGAAAGAAGTACAAAAATGTTAAGGGTAATTAAGATATACAAAACTACGAGTCACTGAGGAATGAGATGAAAGGGAAGAGCAAGGAAGCTAAGACGGAATGACTACTCGAAAAAGTGAAGCAATCGAAAAGGAATGAGTGTTGGAAGCACTGAATCAGCATATAGGAAAGTCAAAACAACCTGCGGTCATATTAAAGCAAGGGCGGTAACATTAAGAGTGCAATGCGAACTCCACTCTTAAATGCACAGAAGAGAGCGGATAGGTGGAAAGAGTACACTGAAGACCTCGCTGAGGGGGGAAACTTCTCTAATGTTATAGAAGAAGAAACAGGAGCCGGTATAGAAGAGATAAGAAATGCAGTATTAAAAAAAATGAGAATTTAAAAGAGCTTTGGGAGACTTGCGATCAAATAAGACAGAAATGATAGATAACATTTCCTCAGAATATCTAAAATTATTGGGCAAAGTTGCAGCCACACGACTATTCACAATCGTGTGTAGAGTCTATAAGTCTGACGATGTACCGTCTGACTTTCTGGAAAATATCATCCACACAATTCCAAAGACTGCAAGAGCTCACAAGTACGGCAATTATCGGATAATCAGCATAACAGCTCATACATCCAAGTTGCTGACAATAATAATATATAGAAAAACGAAAAAATTGGATATGTTAGTGACGATCAGTTAGGCGTTAGGAAAGGTAAAAGCACCTGGGAGGTCGTTCTTAACGTTGTGGCTGATAATGGAAACGAGAGTAAGAAAAGTCAGAAAAAGTTTACAGGATTTGTCTACCTGGAAATAGTGTTCGACAATGTAAAATGGTGCAAGATGTTCGAAATTCTGAGGAAAACAGGGGTAAGCTACAGGGAGTGACCGGTGATGTACAACAACTTCAAGAGTCAAGACGGAGTAGTAATCGTTGAATACCAAGAATGAACTGCTAGAATTAAAAAGGGTGTAAGACAGGGCTGTAGTCCTTCGCTCCTAGTGTTAAATTTACACGTGCAAGAAGCAATGATGGAAATATAAGGAAGGTTCAAGAGTGGAATTAAAATTCTCGGTGAAAGGATACCAACGATAAGATTCACCTATGACATTGATATCGACAGGAATTACAGAATCTGCTCAATGGAATATACAGTCTAATGAGTACCGAATATGGATTGAGAGTAAATCGAAGTAAGATGTAACTAACGAGAAGTAGCAGAAATGACAACAGCAAGAAATTGAACACCAGGATTGCTGGCCGTGAAATAGATGAAGTTAAGTAATTCTGCTACCTAGGCAGCAAAATAAACAATGATAGACGAGCAATGAGAATATAAAAAGCAGAATAGTACTGGTAAAGAGGGCTTTCCTGGCCAAGGGAAGTCTAGCAGCATCAAACATAAGCCATAATATGGGGAATAAATCTCTAAGAAAGTACGTTTGGAGCACCCCGTTGTATGGTAGTGAAACATGGACTGTGGGAAAACCGGAACAGAGTAGAATCGAAGCATTTAGGATGTGTCACTACAGAAGGGACTTGAAAATTAGGTGTGCAGGTAAGCTAATAAATGCGAAGGTTCTCTGCAGAATCGGAGAGGAAAGGAGTATATGGAAAACATTAACAAGAAGAAGGGACAGAGTGGGACATTTGTTAAGACATCACGGAATGCCTTCCATAGCAGTAGAGAGAGCTGTAGGTCGTAAAAACTGTAGAGAAAGAGAGAGACTGGAATACAAACAACAAATAATTAGGACATAGGTTGCAAGTGCTACTCTGAGATAAGGGGGTTTCCATAGGATAGGCCGCAGCAAATCTGCCAGAAGACTGTTGATTAAAATAAAAAAAAAATTCTTACCTGACATGTTGATCACATAAATGGGGTACTTTTCTATGAAACAACAGGTTTACGTTAACATTGCCTTACAGATGTGTAACACGTTTAAAATCACGAAATGTGTCGTAAGCCTTCAGATACTTGTTTGAGGGACCTAAGTTTCACATCTCTTGTGGAAAAAATTCATTTTTTTCAGTTTTCACGTGGATAATCTATAGCGTGAGATGATCAGACAATGCAAAGCCAACGAGTTGATTGTTTTTACGATTTGTCTGAAACACAACGAACATAAAGTAGATCATATGGAACTGTGTAGAATTATCGGTAATTGTGACATTAACTGAAAATATCTCTTGTAACTCAATCTTGTACTCTGTACATTTTGTTCTTCAGTGAAAGGCACGGGAATTTTCGAATTTTTAAGCCTTCCTTGTTTTAGTTAAAGTTGATATTTAAGATAGTGTTTGACAACAGGCACACAAATTTTCGTGTTTTCTACTATAATTTTATCTTCTTTTGGTAATGCCTCTTTTATCTTAACATTGCATCATTTCGATCACTCCATCGAAGACCAGCCCCGTTTGCACTTTAACTCCAAGGGAAGCTTACTGTTAGATTACATACCCTGTAATTTCTTTAAAAACCTAAAAATTCACCAAGCATGTCCAATCACTTCTTTTTTTTTTTTTTTTTTTTTTACTTTATCATTCATGAGTATATGATCTTCCATACCTAATTCATCGACAAGGCACGAACTCAAACATAACAAAACTGATGAAAAGATAAAAGCATGCTCCATACTAGACAAAATATTATTTCCTTTTTTTATGGAGACGAAGTCAAAAAGATTGCTACATAGTTATCAGTTTCACTCAACTGTTAATAATACGTTGGATATCCTGTCCCACCAGCTTGAAAAATTCTGCAACTCATTTGCAACTGGACACGAAGGCGACGAACCTAACCATTACAAATGTGAATGTTGACCTCCACACCCTTGTTAGGAATATTTTCAGTTAGGATTATTTTTAGTCCTCTAGCTCACGGGGAATGAGTAAAAATAGTAGTTTTGTAACTTGTTCATTTATAGAGAAAGAAATTTTATTACTTCATTTGTAAAACGACTTTTATAATGACGCCGTTGAAGTCACTCAAATCGTCATTTTCAATAGATATGGTTACTTCCAAGTTCTGATTTTGTCGTGGATTGGAACAAATAAAGGATGACGTGGCTCATTCATTATTGGTGAAAAAACGCGTCATTGGTCTTAAATGATGCCATAATGTTAGTTTCTCAATGACACGAGTCCCTATCACATACATTCCATTGGTCAGATTAAAATTTACGTTTAATTACCTCAAATGGTATAATTTTTGGAAGGTCATGAGTGACGGTTTTTCCATTGTCGGAAATAATTTGTTCGCCAGTTCCCAGCACACTTCTAACACTGCATTTTCTGTCCATGTGACCTACCACAATTCTCACATGCTCGTTCCATTTCGTATCACTTTGTAACGTTGAACCCACATATTTACACAACGTGACTGTGTCAGGAAGGGCACTATTAATTCTGTATCTGAACATTAAAGGTCTGTTTTTTCTACTCATCCGAATTAACTTATATTTTTCTATATTTAGAACCAGCTTCCATTCATCACGCCAACTAGAAGCTTTGTCTAACTCGTCACTCAACTTCGACACCTTCCTGTACACCACAGCATCATCAGGAAACAACCGCAGGTTTTTGCTCACCATATATATATATCAGATACTCATCAACCAGGATAGGAAGGTCACCAATCGTTACTTGCTGTCTTGTTTTGCAAGAACTGATCAGCAGAACGTCTGTGCAGGAATGCCCAGAAAAATTGCATTCTAGTGCTGGAAGTAGTTAACAAAGCGATACAAATTCCACCATTGCAGTGGTAGCAAGAGATCCCTGGGAAGTGATTCGAAAGTATGCAATTCTGATAAGGGAGAAGGTTCCAGTTTAATCAAAGTACATTCTTCTTTTTTATCTTCATCTGTTCCTATCAGAGTGTTAGTTATAAATGCAAAATCAAATGTGTAAATATAAAGTTGATTATGTAACAGTAACCTTTACCATTCTTCTTTTGAATAGTGAGGTACGACCACAACGTGTTGTCCGATAGCTGAGTGGTCAGCGTGACGGAGATCCGTCCTACGTGCTCGGGTTAGATTCCCAGCTGGGTCGGGAATTTTCTGCGCTGAAGGACCGGGTTTTGTCTTCATAATCATTTCATCCTCAAACGGCGCGCAGCTCGCCCAATGTGGCGTCGAATGTAATAAGAGCTGCACCAAGGCGGCCTCGCAAGAAGCCTCCCGACCAATGACGCCAAACGCGCATTTCCAGTACCACAATGTGTTCTTCGTTTGGAGAGATTAGTCAACGATAGCCTGAAACCTATGAGGTTAAAGAGTTATCCGCAGGCAAAATATGCAGATCATGTAAGTAAACCCATCGAATTTTTTGAGCGTCATGAGCAACAACCAAAAGGAAACGTCGTATTCCTCAAAAAAAGAGGTACCAGTTCCTGTTCAAGTCCTATGAACATATATCTAGGTATCCCACTTGATTGCAAAATCCAAATCACCACACATTATTGGTGAGAAATTAATTCTTCCCACAGCCATCTAAATGCAAGGAGAAAGGTTAGACGAGAGTCTGAAGTTGATACCACAGTCAGATGATATCGTGATCATTGTCTTGATACAGGAGCCTCTGATATGACAAATCCGTTGCTGCAGCGTCATCATGAAATCCCAAATTTCGCCCCGCAACTTTATGACAGTACTGATATGGAAAACCTTTCCCAGCTTCTTACTATTGTAAGCTTCTGTTACGAAAATGAACTGCTATAGAACTTTCTATTTTTCAAAGCTCTGGAAGGGAGCGCTACAGGCGAAACTATTTCTTTTTCGACCATTCCTTTTTGTTGACTGCAGTCTGTCTTGGACAAGTTGTATTCGTACATGTACCAATGGGGCGGCAGTATTTACCGGAACTACGATGGTTGCCCAGAAACTAATGCACCGCATTATTTCCTCAGCCGAAAACAATGCTACGAATGCGAAACGTTACGTGTGTATTGTTTCAAGTCTCCTGAGTGAGCGGGCGAAGTTTCCATCACTTGCCCTGAAAAACAGGTACCGGTTCCTATTAAAGTCCTGAGACATCGTGATTCTAGGTCAGTTTCAAAATGGCGTCCGTAGGTGATGTACGATACAAACAACGTGCCGTCACTGAATTCTTCACTGCAGAGGAAGAACTTGTGGGGAATATTCACAAACGCTTATACAAAGCTTATGGAGCATCTGCACCAGAGGGCGGTTCGCCGGAGTTCCACTATTTCAAGCGGTAGGGGAGACCATCCACGGCTGTCACACATGGCACACCTGACCTAGCATACTCGGACTTCCACTTGTTTGGGCCATTAAGGACAGCACTCGTGGAAGACACTTTGAGGACGATGAGGAGGTGATTCGCACAGTGAAGCACTGACTCCGCCACCAGGACAAGGACTTTTACCGACAATGCATACACGTCCTTTTTAGTGCTGGAGGAAGGCCACAGAACGGGATGGAGATTGTGAGGAAAAACCGTGTGTATACATCAAACAACGGTCTTCCGCGTGTGCAATTCTCATTGTGTTCAATAAAGAAAAAGAAAAAAATGTGCTTCATTATTTTATGGGCAACCCCTCGAAGAAAGCGGTTCGTAGCAAGCGGATGTGCTGTTTTAGCTTCAGTAAAATTCACACCAGAAAGCATTGGCTTCTGAAGTAATACGACTGGAAGTCAATAAAGTGCTCAACAACGCTGTCGGTGTTGCAAATTTTGTAAAAGTACAAGATTTAAACAGTAGCAATTTTCCATTCTTTGCGAGGAGATGGGTTGTATACATGCACCGCTTCTACTGCACTCTGAGGTACCTCGGCTGTCACGTGGTAAAATGCTTCGTCGCGTTCTGGAGCTCAAGGGTGAATTTTTCCTACTGAACAGCAATCCTACACTCACGACTGTGTTTTAGAATGACAAATGGATTGTAATGTTACACTACTTGACCGACGTCTTGAAAAGCCGAATTTTCTCTAGGTACACTATGTAATCAAAAATGCCGACTTTCAAGTTCGTGGCACCCTACGTCGATAATGCTGGATACTGGAAGCTTTCTTGGGGAACGGCAGCCCATTCTTCACGGAGTGCTGCACTGAGTACAGGTATCGATGTCGGTCGGTGAGGTCTGGCACGAAGTCGGCATTACAAACCATCCCAGAGGTGTTGTATAGCATTCAGGCATGGACTCTGTGCAGGCCAGACCATTACAGGGATGTTATTGTCGTGTAACCAATCCGCCAAAGGTCGTGCATTATGATCAGGTGCTCGATCGTGTTGAAAAATGCAGTCGCCATCCCCGAATTGCTCTTCAACATTGGGAAGCCACAAGGTGTTTAAAACATTAATGTAGGTCCATGGTGTTACAGTGTCACGCAAAACAACAAGGGGAGCAAGCCCCCTCCATGAAAAACACGAAAACACCATAACACCTCCGCCTCCGAATTTTACTATAGGCACTACACACGCTGGCAGATGACGTTCACCGGGCATTCGCGATACCCACACCCTGCCATCGGATCGCCACATTGTGTACCGTGATTCGTCACTTCACACAAAATTTTACCACTGTTCAATCATACAATGCTAAACGCTCTTTACACAGAGCGAGGCTTTTACCGGCGTGATGTGTGGCTTATGAGCAGCCGTTCGACCGTGAAATCCAAGTTTTCTCACCTCCCGCCTAACTGCCATAGTACTTGCAGTGGATTCTGATGCAGTTTGGAATTACTGTGTGTTGGTCTGGATAGATGTCTGCCTATTACACATTACGACCCTCTTCAACTGTCGGTGGTCTCTGTCAGTCATCAGACGAGATGGGCCTGTACGCTTTTGTGCTGTATGTGTCCTTCCAAATTTCCACTTCACTATTGTATCGGAAACAGTGGACCTAGAGATATTTAGGAGTGTGGAAATCTCACGTACAGACGTATGACACAAGTGACACCCAATCACCTGACACGTTCGAAGTTTGTGAGTTCCGTGTAGCGCCCAACTCTGCTCTCTCACGATGTCTAATGACTACTGAGCTCGCTGATATGGAGTACCTGGCGGTAGCTGGCAGCACAATGCACCTAATGTGAAAAACGTATGTTTTAGGGGGTGTCCGGATACTTTTGATCCCATAGTGTATCACTTCAGCGAGGCAAGATTAATAACATCTTTCGAAGGGGGAAAGTGCTTGCGTTTAAGGAAAACTTGTACTTTGAAAAACCTGTATTGAGAACAGTAACTGCAAGATGTTTTCTTGTCTCAATGAGTTCGCGGAGGAAAATAGTGTGGATGTAGGGAAAATTAGTACCATTAGTGTAGGGTATGGTTGTGGCCTTACTCAGCAATTCCATGATATATATCCGAATTCTTCATTTGAGTATAATTCGATCCACAAGCCTTTCGATACGATCGACCACTTATGAACAGTGGAACAGGAGATGTTAATACAATTCTGAAGTGATAGAACTCTTCGAAATGAATTTAAATAGAAGTCTCTCGAAACGTTTTGGGTGCAGACTCGGAATGAATATCCCAATTCATCAAGAAGTATATTGGACGTGTGATAGCCCTTCATGTCGACTTACTTGTGAGATTCAACATTTTCCACGATGGTATTAATGAAGATGGAATTTCAGTCACAGCTGCAGATGTAAAGGGGCTTACGAGTCACTGTTTCAAACATCCAACGAAGACTGGATCCGCTTTATTCGCAAATTCAAGCGCCACATCACACTAAAAGTCCAAATGTCAAAATTTTACAAATTTTAAACCATGTGCATTTGTGCACTTTTTTATTTTCTTTCCAGATGATCAGTCTGAATAAAACAGTTTCTAAATGGGTATTTAAAATTTGATTATTGTTCTATCTCATTTGCACATTGGTATCTTTCAAATACGAAAGGATTCGTAATGAATTAAGGTCCATATAAATGGATAAATGGAAACAAACTGTGAACAACTAACTTATTTGTGAACTAAGTTTTTTTAAAAAAGGTTTGTTAACTTTCAGTTCCTTAGAATAATAGAAATGTATGATAATTTCAAAAATTTTTAAATTTAATATGATCGAAGCACATTCTCTATTAATCATTACTGTTATAATAATAATAATAATAATCATTATTATTAGTATTGTTATTATTATTATTGTGACAGATAGTTACAATAATCAAACAGAACTAAGTGGATATCATGGGATATTTTTGTGCCAAGTATAAGAAGTGTTGAAGAAGGAAAGAAAAATGGGGCGGGAGGGGAACAAAAGAAGAATTTTGGTTTCAGAAGGTGAGTGCAGAGGGAAAAACTATGAGAACCCCTGCGTTGGTGGCCAGTACTGTGGAGGCCAACTGTTCGGTTCCCAGCGACCACCTCAGATACTTCTGATCTGGAAAGGTCAGTATTGGGATGCCTTTTAGACTACATAACAAGCCTTCAAAGTGGTGCCAAGTAGAAAGGCTTGAACCAGTCTGGCAGCCGCATGATATCAATTTATTTTCGTATCGCTGTTCCAAAGAATTTTCCAAACTGTAGGACCAGTAGGTACTTGCAGTTAACACATATTTTGAAAGAAATGTTGAAAATCATGTATTGAGATGGAAAGTACATACCAAGGTTAAGGCACCTTCCAAGGTTGTAAACCTTAGTACCTTTTCCGAAGAACTTGAATTTTACTACATGATTTCCTTGGTCATACGGAATCCGGAAAATGTCTCTTTGCCACTTCCCGTCAGGGTGCTATCAACATAAAACAGGATCTCCTATGAGCATAAATACTGCAAAATCACAATACTGTAACAATGAATGCGAATTCTGAACTGAATTTTGCACATTGTAATTAATCCTCTACATAAGGAGACCTATTACACTAAAGCAGAGAGAAAAGAAGGAAAACTATTACTAGCAAACAGAGTACTCATCAAGAACAACTGTGAAGTAGTGAAATATGGAGAGCACAAAACTTAAGGAATTAATGCAGAAAAGACTAAATAAGTAACACATAAGATGCATCTAGGAAATACAACTGTCTCTCAAAGAAATGTTGGAGGACACATCTATAATATTTACCCACAAAAATTTAATCTCTAGCAACAACAATGTTTCCAAATACAAATTAAAGTTTTTTCTTCCTAAGAATCTGATCATTACTGTATGTGAATAATGGAATTAAAATAATTAGATAATTACAAACTTTTAAACGCCTTTCTTGTACTTTTATAGATGTATTTAATTTAGTGTGTTCTACTATTATCTTTTCAACTCAGTGACACTGCACAGACTGAACATGAGGTTACAGTGTACATTACTTTTTATCTTCCTCCTAGCCACACAGTATTTTATTTTTCGCTGTTCTTCACGTAATTATTCGATACATCCAACTGAAAGCACGTCTTTTATGCTACATATTTCATGTTAATCGTCGATCATAATCATATGGCTATTTCTCCATTCACAAATGTTCTTCCAGTCATACTGAATAAAGGTCTATTCCCTTATCTCATGCTGTACTACTTCTAGATTCTGCTCTTTGTTGCATTATGGCTAACTTGTAGGAACTGCATTCCTTGGCATATTTTGTTGTTATGAGTAAATGCTTTTCTGGACATAAGAAATCCCCATGCAGCAGTACCTTAACTTCATAACAAGCTCTAATGGCCTTTAATGTTCAATAATTATTTGTCTCCACTTACAGACTATGAAAGAATACTACTACTCGACTGTGTATTATGAACACACATGCTGCTAGCACCATAATGTAGTGTAACACCAGTTCATTACATATGTAATAAAGTTAATGAATATTCTGGAAGGTCGCGTCAGTTCTGAAGCTACTTGTACAGTTGTCTCTGGCAACCTACGCATATCTATCCGCATTCCTGCTCTTAACGAACGTTGCTACAATTGTCTTTCTAGCAGACTATTAGAAGCAAGTGCTGACTGCATAGAGATTTCCTTGAGCTGTTTGGTAACAACTCAGTGGTTCAAGATCCATTTCCCACCTTGTTTAAGTATACAGTAGTGATAGAACTACACATGCCGTAGCAGTGCCCGTCTATGACTGAAAATAAGTTAATTTGTTCAATATATACTAAGAAGCTAAAAACAAAAAAGAAGGTTTACGACAGGAATTAATCCCATAGGACGGAAATTAGTAGACACATGTACAAATACAGACAAACAAATGACTACAATTTTAAAAGAGAAAGAGCTCCACAAACTGGGCTAGTGAATAACGCGTTGGTCCATATCTGGCCTTTATTCAAGCAGTTATACGTCTTGGCATTGATTAAAACAGTTGTTGTGTGTCCTCCTGAGGAATCAAATCCAACAATATCAGAGAACAAAGAGCAAAACTGGCATGAAAACAGCATGAAATTACCATTTTTTTTTTTACCAAAAATAGAAATTTTCACAGAAATGAGGAAAACCACATTAATGGAGGAAAAATAGTCATGCTGTATCTTGCTTATTACTTCGAGCTTCATCATCATCATTGGCTGCTGAGCTTTTTCTACTATTTTTTTTTTTTTTCTCTTTCAACATCAATGGCAGTTCTCTCCCAATCATAATCTTGAAAAGTTCATCGTCGTCGTCGTCGGCTGATACTCGTATCCGGGTTTTCATTTCTCTCCTGAGATTTCCTTTGTCACGGTTCAGGCGTGGAAGTGTCGTTGATGGCTTAGAAATCCAATCCTAGAGTGGAACAGGTGGCCACAGACATTACAGCTGATGGAAGGTGGAGAACGTGGCTGAGCCTGGAGGAGTTTACGTCTCCGGCGTTTGTCATCCTCAATTCTTCGACGTTCCAGCTCAAAGTTTTGAAGAGCAATTGAGGTAACTGAGCGCCAGCGACTTCCGTCTTCTGCTATTGTGGACCAGTTACTCGGATCGATGTTCAAGTATTTAAGATTTTTCTTGCACTGATCCTTATAACGTTTGAGAGGGGCACCTCGTGGCCTTTTACCTGTGCTCACTTCGCTGTACATATTACGTGCTGTCCATGTAGCATTTGGACGTCTTACAAAGCGTGTCTTCCTGAATAAAGACCTAACACTGTACACCAAACTGATGGTGTACAAAGCTGTAGTCATTTCCACCATGCTACATGGTTGCGAAACCTGGACGTTATATCGCTGTGATCTGAAGAAACTAGAACGCTTCAAATTTTTAAATTTGCTGATTCTCACTTTATTCCTCATCTTACATTTAGGCTTGGCATGTTCAACATGAACTGCCTTCAGTAGTTCCTTCTCATTTTCTTTGGTTACATCTGTTGGCTTCATCTTTACCGTTGAATGTTCATGCATTAACTCGAACCATCCATCTTGATCATTCAAACACATTTCTAATTCTTCTTTCCGTGAGTACCAGGCCTTTCATTTACTTAGAAAAAATTTTCTGTAGAATAAATTTTCTGTTCACACCCAACTTTTGTTTAGTCATAAAAAACCCAGGAATTTCACATACACTTTGTCATCCTTCTTCCTCAAGAGTTTCTCAACAGGCTATACGTGTGGAAACTTCATCTTCTGTAGCTGATGTTCATTAAAAATTTCTTTCCCTCCTTCCCCTCCAAGGTATTCAGCTTGTATGAAACTGGCTTAGAGAAAACAGCTCGATCAACCACAAGAAATTCTGTTGACTAGTTGACTTTGTAGCCCTTTTGTACAATTTTTAAATTTGCTGATTCTCACTTTATTGCTCACCTTACATTTAGGCTTGGCATCTTCAACATGAACTGCCTTCAGTAGTTCCTTCTCATCTTCTTTGGTTACATCTGTTCGCTCCATCTTTACCGTTGAAAGCATCCAGTTATTGTACTCATCAACCAACTTTTCAACCAGTACAATCGATTTGCAGTTACCCTGAACAGCAAACTCTTTGCACATTTTCTTCCATTGGTTTCCTGTTAAATCCTTCGACAAAAGATGCATTCGTCTCTCAAAATGTTCAGTACCGGTTGATATCACGTTTCTTCGCCACTTTTCAAAATTGTTTGTTGTAAAAATTTTTACCGTTTCTGTCTGCACATTTTTTTCCGAAGGCATCCTCCACATATTTGTCGTTACATGCGATGGCCGATGCAAAATTTGAGAAGACATTGATGACAGTCAATAAACATTTGGGTCTTCTGTTAATTTTTGAAATGGATTTCAGAGAACCAGAGTCCATTTCTATTACGTCAGCTAGCCATCAATCGTATATGAAAAGTTGGATGACACTACTTCTTTTAAAAAATTTTCCCAAGGTTTCTGTAGTTCGTTGGTGGTTTCTTCACGAACATTCACTACCTCTCTAGCAGCTACAATTTTTTTTGACAAATTTACTTTTCTTTCTCTTACATACTGTAGGAAGACCTTCATCAAAGTTAAATACTCTCTCGACATAGTAGTATAGTTCATGTTGACCTAGGTCGTCAATCAGTTGTCTTGGTGTTAGCATCAAATAAATCGAAGACAAACTCCTTCTCGTTGTCTTTGTGGTAACGCGCCAAGTGTGTGTCAACGTTAACAGAAGTATCTAAATTTACCGCTCCACACACAACACTTTTTGGTTGACTGGTTAGTTCACCGATCATGCAAATACCACGAAAGTGGCTGATTTTCAACTGTTTTTCCAACTTTGCTGGGTTAAAATTTGGTCGAGCTTTGTAGCTCCCTCATTCTCTATTGCATGGTTGTGTCCCTTCTGCTCTTCCAATACTACATCGTTCTTTTGTTTTGTCGTGATTACATTTTGCAATGGCAACAACGCCACCAGGCAGTGAACCAATTACTCCTGGTGCAGCAAGTAAAATTGGTAGAAATCCTCCTTTATGTTGTGGTAGTCCTGACCCTTCATTCTTTTTCATAAGATATCCAACAATTTTTTACGAGACGTATGCCTAGAGTTATGAGTAGGTTTACACTAGTATTTTGCTTGTCTTTCCTCGTTCGTTGCGAGTCAGTCAAAAACTCGTGATTGCTGTGTAGCGGATAGTTGCTGAGTTTAGTCTTCGCACTCGGCAGAACACTGTAGTCAATCGTGAAATTGTTCATTTACGCAGACAAAAAAGATAAACCATTTTTATGAACCTCATCTGTTGTCATTCAAGCCATGCCTAGTTTTCCTTTTCCATACACTATTCCTCTTACTGTCATTGCAGGCAATTTTTAACCAAATGAAGCATCTTCCGCTTGCATTTGTCCCTTTGGAGCCGACTGACGTTCTTTGCCATCTCTACGTGTTTTATCTAGACCTTTGTGGTATCTGTAGACTATGTCACGTCTTTTGCCTATTTCGTACAACGGATTAATTCCTTGTTTCCTTGAGCCAGTCTTTCATCCAGTGTTGTTCCTGGACCACAATAAATGTGTCCTGGTAGATGCCTATCGAACGCAAGTTCGTTGATCATCGTTTCCACCAAGTCTTTACCATACTTTTCACTTTAGCGGAATGTATGCGGAAGATTGTTCAAATATATGACTCCTGGGAATGTTGATGAATAAGTTACTGTATTTATTCGGCAACATCTGTTTTACTACCAATATTTTCATTGTTAAAATATTTGTTGCCTTCCATCTCCTCACCATGGATACTCATTAATCTATCTCGTAACTGATGTACATCATTCATCCAGATATACTCGACTGCTTTGTCTGTGTACATATTTATGACGACTTCACCCACTTTGTCATCAGCATTTGAACGAATGGTCAACACTTTGATCAACCTTCAGTCTTGGGAAGAAAAGGTCAACCATTTCTCTTACCAAATAAATGTTCTTGGCCACCACTCATGAACCATGGACCTTGCTGTTGGTGGGAAGGCTTGCGTGCCTCAGCAATACAGATAGCTGTGCCATAAGTGCAACCACAATGGAGGGGTATCTGTTGAGATGCCAGACACACGTGGGGCTCCTCAAAAGGGCCAGTAGCCTTTTCAGTAGCTGCAGGAGCAACAGTCTGGACGATTGACTGATCAGGCTTTGTAACACTAACCAAAACACAATATCTGTGCTGGCACTGCGAACAGCTGAAAGCAATGGGAAACAAGCCCTAATTTTCCCCCAGAATATGCAGCTTTTCTGTATTGTTAAATGATGATTTTGTCCTCGTGGGTAAAATATACCGGAGGTAAAATAGCCCCCATTCGGATCTCCAGGCGAAGACTACTCAGAGGACGTCGTTATCAGCAGAAACAGAACTGGCGTTCTACAGAGCATAGCGTGGAATGTAAGATTCCTTAATCGGGCAGGTAGGTTAGAAAATTTAAAAAGGGAAGTGGATGGGTTAATGTTAGATATACTGGGAATTAGTGAAGTACGGTGGCAGGAGGGACAAGACTTCTGGTCACGGGAATACAGGCTTATAGAAACAAAATCAAGTAAGGATAATGCACGAGTAAGTTTAATAATGAATAAAAAATATAGGAACGCGGATAAGCTACAACGAAAAGCATAGTGAACACATTAGTGTAGCCAAGATAGACCAGAAGCCCACGCCTACCACAGTAGTACACGTTTATATGGCAACTAGCTCCACAGATAATGAACAGATTCAAGAAATTTATGTGCGATAAAAGAAATTATTCAGATAGTTAAGGGAGAGGAAAATGTCATACGAGAAGATAGAGAATGAGAAGTAGTAGGTGAATGTGGATTAGGAGTAAGAAATGAAAGATGAAGCCGCCTGGTAGAATTTTGCACAGAGCATAACTTAATCATTACTAATACTTGTTTTAAAAATCATGAAGGAAGGCTGTATACATGCAAGAGGCCTCAAGACACTGGAAAGTTCAAAAATGGTTCAAATGGCTCTGAGCACTACGGGACTTAGCTTGTGAGGTCATCAGTCCCCTAGAACTTAGAACGACTTAAACATAATTAACCTAAGGACATCACACACATCCATGCCCGAGGCAGGATTCGAACCCACGACCGTAGCGGTCGCGCGGTTCCAGACTGTAGCGCCTAGAACCGCTCGGCTTTCCCGGCCGGCCCGGAAGGTTTCAGATAGATTGTATAATGGTAAGACAGAGATTGAGGAAACAGGTTTTAAATTTACAGGGGCAGATGTGGCTCTGACCACAATTTATTGGTTATGAACTATAGACTGAAATTGAAGAAACTGCAAAAGGTAGGAATTTAAAGAGATTGGACCTGAATAAACTGAAAGAACCACAGGTTGTAGAGCGTTTCAGAGGGAACAAGATCGAGAACTATCAGTTCTGTTCGTCCCCAGGAAACGAGAAGATGAAAAACAAACTAAATACTCCCAACAATGATCATCCGTTCTTCTAGTCAGCCTCGTTACGCTTGACTTCGTCTCTTGCCGATGAGACAGCTATGAATGGTCACATCCTCAACAACGGGAAGATAGAGAGTACTTTTTCCATTAGATGTTCTTGGTGGGTTCTTCAAAGCTTATATATAAAGAAGTGATAGTGACGTTAGAAGGCGATCTAACAGTATGTTTCACATGAAGTTGAGGTGCCAGCGATGCCATTCTTCGTTAGTCTGATCGAAATGACGCCGTTGTTGAAGTAGTAGGTATGCTTCCAAAGGTAGGCAAAATTGTTGTCGAGAGTGTGGCAATCCCTGCTACCGCAGTAAGATACGCACCAGAATATTTGCTCGAACTACTACAAGAAAGGCCTAAAATCTGAAAATTCCCATTTATTTCTTTGAAGCACAGACCGTCGAGATGACAGGACTGAGCAGCAAAAGAAATTTCGAGCTAGATGTCACAAATTACTACATTTCCTAAGAGTTTGGCATGCCTCACCTAATTTTCGTTCTGTTCCAAACTAATTGCAAAAATAATCAGTTGGCTGACTCTTCCCTGTTCGGTCACGTCCAGCTTCAGAACGCCTACCTGACGAATGGGGGAAACGAAGTTTTTCCTCAATGAAAGTGGAAACCCGACCCAGCTGGCGACTTTCTGAAAGCTTACGGTGCTTTTCCTGCTTTTAAATGTGCGACACAGGTGAGGGGTGACGTTAACTTAAATCTATTCAGTTTCGTCCGAAATTATTCGATCTGTGTCTTAGACATGTCAGTAATCATAACTGCATTGACAACGCAAAACATGACAATGAAGCTGTGTGCAACGTTCAACGGTAAAATTCCGAATGATGCACATGTCTATATAATCATATATGGCAAGATAAAATTTGATATACGACGCTCGACACAGAATTGTCAGTGAAATTTTTTAAGAATTTTCTGTACGAAGTGACTTCTGAAGTAATCTTTCGACTATGTCCAGTCTTAAGCCTGCTTCCTCTGGCTTTTACATTTCTATTAATTTTATGTGTTTTGCCGTTAGTTGATTTCTTTTCATGTTATATCTACACACTGCAGGCCCCCCTCACCCACACACACGCATTACATTTATGTCAGTGTTACTCCTATGTTGTCGATGACAAATTTTACATCTGTTTGCACGTTTATCCATTGCTAATAGATTTATAAAACTCAGTTACAAGTTTAATTTCTTGGCACTTACTATATATTTTTTTTTGCTTTCTTCTCTTTCGTCATTCCCCACGGAATACAACACTCAGAGTTCTTTGTTGGTGAGATTCTTTAATTTATAGGTATTTTATGACATTCTATGCCTGTGTTATAATGTTTCTCCATCATTTATATATGTGGTTGAAATTCATCGAGTGACTTCTCCTTATAAGCGTGAATTCATCTTTATGTCACCACCATTTATGTAGAAAAAGGCCTTGGTATGTTTAAAGTCGCGTGGCTTCAAGACCTTTTTCTACATAAATGGGTAAACGTGAGGTAAGAATACCTGCCCTTTCTTGTTTTGTAACCGTGTGTTACCCTGATAAAGATGAAGTGTCTGCCTTTGTAATCAGTTGAGTGATTAACACGTTTTTCATTTGTTTAATCCCGATGACAACGAAATTTGTGCAGTTTATGTGTATTACAAACAACGTAATTGGGTAAGTAGTGCTCGTACAGGAGTACATCTATCATATTTTTCAGGAGAATATCTTGTTGTTGTGAGGAATCAACGCTTGTTTAAACAGTAATTTGAGACGACTTCATTTCTATCACGTATCTTCGTACGAGGTTCATCGTTCTTTATTTTTCAACGTCGATGAACAATCTTTGCACTCTTGAAGCCACATTATATCCTTCATTACACAGGTTTTGACTCCTTTCGATTTTTTTTCTCTTTCTTGCTATCAACTTTACTAACATACATTTTTGCTCTCATACAAAAAAATTCTTCCATTATTGTTCCATTGCACTGATCCTTCATCTTTCCTACAACTTTCTTGTTCACTGGTGGTACACTGCAAATACTCTCTGTTGGATAGTCACTTGTGTCAAATTTTTCGATCATCAGTTCATGTCATCGCAGAAATCTTCAGACTCTTTGTTTTAGATGATGCTGCCAGTGCCTTGGTAACTAAGTTCAGTTTTTTCTCCGTATTTTACCTTCATCATGTTGTGGTACAGGTCGCACATTAACTCTCTAGACACGTCGAGTACACTCATACCAACAAAACATGGCTTGTTGAAGACGATTTATACCTTCTAGAATGAAATTTTCACTCAACAGCGGAGTGTGCACTGATATGAAACTTCCTGGCAGATTAAAACTGTGTGTCAGACCGAGACTCGAACTCGGGACCTTTGCCTTTCGCGGGCAAGTGCTCTACCAACTGAGCTACCCGAGCACGACACACGCCCCGTCCTCACAGCTTTACCTCTGCCAGTACCTCGTCTCCTACCTTCCAAACTTAACAGAAGCTCTCCTGCGAACCTTGCAGAACTAGCACTCCTGAAAGAAAGGATATTGCGGAGACATGGCTTAGCCACTGCCTGGGGGTTGTTTCTAGAATGAAATTTTCACTCTACAGCGGAGTATGCGCTGATATGAAATTTCCTGGCAGATTAAAACTGTGTGCCGGACCGAGACTCGAACTCGGGACCTTTGCTTTCGCGGGAAAGTGCTCTACCAACTGAGCTACCCGAGCATGACTCACGCCCCGTCCTCACAGCTTTACTTCTGTCAGTACCTCCTCTCCTACCTTCCAAACTTAATCTGCCAGGGGGACGAGTACAGTAATCAGGTCCAGATGGATGTGAGTTGCAGTGGCTATGCAGAAATGCAGAAGATTGCACAGGCTACGGTAGCATGTACAGCTGCATCAAACCAGTCTTCGGACTGAGGACTATAACAACAACAACAACAACAACGATTTTGTCAGTTTCTTGAATAAATTTTCGAAAGTAGCAAAGAAAAGAATATTAGGAAAGTTTTAGGATAAGAACTCTTTGACCCTCTTGGACAACTACATCTTCCTTGTTTCTTCAGAGAAAGTCATAAATGACTTCACAACAAGGTTCTGCCAAGGAATAAACAAGAAAATTTGTCTGGAGGACACTACCGAATATTAGACCTTAACGTTCTGCCGAAGTTGAGGAGTAGGACAAGAACGAATAAATGAAAACGTTAAGAGAGGAATCATCCCGGCGTAATCAAATCAGGGAAAACATGAAAACGTAAATCCTCACTACCGAAAATGTTTGAAAGGTCCTAAACGTGAGATCAGGCTCTTAACTACCATAATACGGCGCTCCTTGTAGATCCATGTGGCGTGCTCAACGATTCTGCCAAAGCCTTTCATTGCATGGATCTCAGAATTCCCCATGGGAAACTTAAATGATACGATGTTGATGGGATCCTTTTCGCATTTACGGAAACATTTCCATAACAGGATATATAGTTACCACATTGACAAACTATAACACAGAAATAAAAATTGTAGCACAGAGTGGGAGGCATTAAGACAACGCAACTGTTACCGACCATTAACTGTTCACGTAAACAGCTTCGTTCTGTCTTGCGTGCTTCATTTATAACAACAAATCGCTGCGTAATTCTGTTCTTCGCCTGTCTGTTACGAAGGAACATAGTCCCTTGTGATGCCATCTGTACCGGGATCAGGCAAAAGGCCAGACACAAACACCTGTCCTACTACATACTTCAGTACAGTGACCAAATATGACAAAATACGTATGTTGATCATCTGTCTGTTTTATGTGTATCAGTTGGGAAAGAATTTTTTACTACGTTTTCAGAGTGTTGTGCCATCCCCATGACATTAGTGTGAAAACCTACGAAACTAATGCGACGATATTAAAAACAATCGTATTGATAAAAGTCATAAAGACGATGTGTTGTGATTATTGCAGTGAAGGGGATGCAACGCACTTCCCTGGGGCACACTCGAGGTTACTTCCACGTCTGACGGAGAGTCTCCATCCGAGATAACAAGCTGCATCCTCCCGACTAAAAATCCTCGATACACTGACAAACACCGCTTATACGCCACATTGTCGTACTTCTGACAATAGGCGTAACTGGTACTGAGTCAAATGCTTTTCGGAATCGAGAAATACCGCACCTACCTGATTGGCTTGATCCGAAGCTTTCTGTATGTCACGAGGGAAAAATGCGAGTTGGGTTTCACATTACCGATGTTTTCAGGGGCCATGCTGGTTGACATGGAGGAGATCATTCTGTTCCACATACCTCATTACGTTTGAACTCAGGATATTGGACGGTAGTTTCGTGGATCACTTCTGCTACCCGTCTTGTAGACAGGTGTCATCTGTGCCTCTTTCCAAGAGATGGGCACGGTTTTTTGTTGGAGGGGTTAGTTGGAAGAGGGGCTTACACAGTCTTTATAGAGTCTGACAGGTATTCCATCGGGCCAAAGAGTTTTGTTTAGTTTTAACAATTTCAACAGTTTCTCAATGCCACTGACACTAATACTTGTTTTTACTCGTGTGAGGACTAAATTCTGTTGGGTTTTCCTTCGTGAAGGAACATTTGAAAACGGAATTAAGAATTCCAACCTTTGCTTTGCTACCCTCAATTTCATTTCCTGCCTCATTTGCTAGGAGCTGGACCATAACTAACTGACTAACAAACCAACAGTATTTAGATATTGTGCTGCCGTATACCTTCTTCACCTCACCGGTCGGCACTGGGAAACCCTGTATAGAAGGCACTGCTGAACTAGACGCGCCTATGGTCGAGAAGACCAAGACACGCCCCCAGGCTCCACGCCGATAACGCCCCCTGGGCAGCGTGCATATCGGCCGCCGCCTCCGACCGACCGGTCTGAAGCTCTCAATCTCAGCACCCAAGTGCGTCGCATTGTGCTCCAGTCGTCCACAGTGATAGTCATCAACTTAGTTAGCTGTGAGGTCATCGCATATACACTAGTGGCCATTAAAATTGGTACACCACGAAGATGACGTGCTACAGGCGCGAAATTTAACCGACAGGAACAAGATGCTGTGATATGCAAATGACTAGCTTATCAGAGCATTCACACAAGGTTGGCGCCGGTGGTGACACCTACAACGTGCTGACATGAGGAAAGTTTCCAACCGATTTCTCATACACAAAGAGCAGTTGACCGACGTTGCCTCGTGAAACGTTGTTGTGATGCCTCGTGTAAGGAGGAGAAATGCGTACCATCACGTTTCCAACTTTGATAAAGGTCGGATCGTAGTCTATGGCGATTGCGGTTTATCGTATCGTGACATTGCTGCTCGCGTTGGTAGAGATCCAATGACTGTTAGCAGAATATGGAATCGGTGGGTTCAGGAGGGTTATACGGAACGCCGTGCTGGATGCCAACGCCCTCGTATCAGTAGCAGTCGAGATGACAGGCATCATATCCGCATGGTTGTAACAGATCGTGCAGCCACGTCTCGATCCCAGAGTCAACAGATGGGGACGTTAGCAAGACGACAACCATCTGTACGAACAGTTCGACGACGATTGCAGTAGCACGGACTATGAGCTCGTAGACCATTGCTGCGGTTACCATTGACGCTGCATTATAGACAGGAGCACCTGCTATGGTGTACTCGACGACGAACCTGGGTGCACGAATGGCAAAACGTCATTTTTTCTGATGAATCCAGGTTCTGTTTACAGCATCACGATGGTCAATCCGTGTTTAGCGACATCGAGGTGAACGCACATTGGAAGCGTGCATTCGTCATCGTCATATTGGCGTATCACATTGCTTGATGGTATGGGGTGCCATTGGTTACACGTCTCAGTCACCTCTTGTTCGCATTGACGGCACTTTGAACAGTGGAGGTTACATTTAAGATTTGTTACGACCCATGGCCCTACCCTCCATTCGATCCCTCAGAAACCCTACATTTCAACAGGATAATGCACGACCGCATGTTGCACGTCCAGTACGGGCCTTTCTGGATACATAAAATGTTCGACTCCTGCCCCGGCCAGCACATTCTCCAGATCTCTCACCAATTGAAAACGTCTGGTCAATGGTGGCCGAGCAACTGGCTCGTCACAATACACCAGTCACTACTCTTGACGAACTGTGGTATCGTGTTGAAGCTG
Organism: Schistocerca serialis cubense; assembly: GCF_023864345.2. Classification (NCBI taxonomy): domain Eukaryota; kingdom Metazoa; phylum Arthropoda; class Insecta; order Orthoptera; family Acrididae; genus Schistocerca; species Schistocerca serialis. The sequence continues at coordinate 84,263,292 of NC_064648.1, forward strand.
CATGGGCAACTGTACCTGAAAGCCCCATCCAAACTCTGTTTGACTTAATGCCCAGGCATATCGAGGCCGTTATTACGGCCAGAGGTGGTTGTTATGGGTACTGATTTCTCAGGACCTATGCACCCAAATTGCGCGAAAATGTAATCACATGTCAGTTGTTGTATAATATATTTGTCCAATGAGTACCCATTTATCATCTTTATTTCTTCTTGGTGTAACAATTTTAATGGCCAGTAGTGTAGTTCAAATGCTGACACGGATAGGGTTCAGGAATTGGTAGATGTTATCTGATTGCTGTTAACCACAGAAATTCAGACTACACGTTATTGAAGTTAAGTATTAAATCGATTCCTGTAATAAAGTGTATTGCAACCGCGTTTGCATCTTGTGTTGTACAGAGAAGAAACTGGCCACCCAGTCCTCATCCAGCCAGAACCACAAAACGTTACAGAAGGCACAGCCACAACAGATAACAACAGAACAAGATCATTTGAGAATATTCTGGTACCAGAGTCATTGAAAGTGTCATTCATTGCTCTTTTAAGAGCCAAACGCATTTCATTAAGCATTTCGCTATTTGTAGGTCTATGGTTTGTTTTATACCTATTATGCAGTAACCTCTGTTTCTTTAAAGCTTTCTTTGCTGTGACTGTTTACCATGTACCATCCCTCCCATTATGAACTGTCCTACACATACACTATGTAATTAAAAGTATCCAGACCCCCCCCCCCAAAATATACGTTTTTAATATTAGGTGCATTGTGCTGCCAACTACTGCCAGGTACTCCATATCAGCGAGCTCAGTAGTCATTGGACATTGTGAAAGAACAGAATCGGGCGCTCTGCAGAACTCGCGAACTTCCAACGTGGTCAGGTGATTGGGTGTCATACTCCTAAACAGCTCTAGGTCCACTCTTTCCACTGTGATAGTGAAGTGGAAACGAGAAGGGACAAGTACAGCACAAAAGTGTGCAGGTCGAGCTCGTCTGTTGACTGATAGAGACCACCGACAGTTGAAGAGGGTCGCCATGTGTAATAGGCAGACATATATCCAGACCATCACACAGGAATTCGAAACTATACTATACCAGGGTCCATTGAAACTACTACGACAGTTAGTCGGGAGGCGAGAAAACTTGGATTTGATGGTCGAGCAGCTGCTCATAAACCACACATCGCGAAGGAAAATGCCAAACGACGCCTCTATTGGTGTAAGGAGCGTAAACATTGGACGATTGACAATGGAAAAACGTTGAGTGACGAACCGCGGTACGTAACGTGGTAATCCGATGGCAGGGTGTGGGCGAATTCCCGGCGAACGTCATCTGCCAGAGTGTCTAGTGCCAATATTAAAATTCGGTGGCGGTCGTGTTACGGTGTGGTCGTGTTTCTCATGGAGGGGTTTTGCACCCTTAATTGTGCCACTATTACAACACAAGCCTACGATGATTTAAATACCATCTTGCATCCCACTGTTGAAGAGCAATTCAAGGATGGCGATTGCATCTTTCAACATGATTGAGCACCTGTTCATAATGCACGGCCTGTGGCGGAGTGGTTACACAACAATAACATCCCTGTAATGGACTGGCCTGCACAGAGTCCTGACCTTAATCCTACAGAACACCTTTGGGATGTTTTGGAACACCGACTTCGTGCCAGGCCTCACCGACTGACATCAATACCTCTCTTTGGTGCAGAACTCCATGAAGATTGGGCTGCCATTCCCCTAGAAACGTTGCAGCATCTGATTAAACGTATGCCTGCGAGAGTGGAAGCTGTCATCAAGGCTAAGGGTGGGCCAACACAATTCCAGCATTACCGATGGTGGGCGCCACAAATTTGTAAGACTTTTTCAGCCACGTGTCCGGACACTTTTGATCACATAGTGTGTGTAAGAAAATGAAACACCTACTGTAGTCCTTATGATGTCTTCTATCGTCTGGCCATCAGTTTCGGTGCTTCAGTCCAACATCTTCAGGCCTGAGGTGATGCTGAAGGGGTTAACACCATCCACATACACCATGCGTCATCGGCCAACATCTATAGCTGTTTACACACACCATCTGTAACTGTGATGTTGACTCTCCAGCCATGAACTTAACAGTTGAAACTGGTTTCCATACAGTAAATGAAATCATAAGGACGGCTGTAGGTGTTTCATTCTCTGACACAAGATTTTGCGCACCCATCATAATCTTCAAAAAGTAGGGACATATAACGCCACTCGATTATATGGCGCGCAATGTGGTAACCCTGCAGCTGTGCAATATCCTCAAGTGCGACTTACATGCGTTTTGCTCAGACCATTAGCGAAAATTGTCTCCATTGACAAAGCCACTGAAGTGGAAGTGAACTTTATCGAAAATTCGCAGGTTGTTAATGAAACTATCGTGCATTTTTGCTAACTTGCGTTCAGCATATTGTTTACCCATCCGCAGAGCGTTGAAGTTGCTTTACGATCTGCAGCTTGTATACTTTCAGTGTTTCCAGAATGAGATTTTCACTCTGCAGCGGAGTGTGCGCTGATATGAAACTTCCTGACAGATTAAAACTGTGTGCCGGATCGAGACTCGAACTCGGGACCTTTGCCTTTCGCGGGCAAGTGCTCTACCAACTGAGCTACCCAAGCACGACTCACGCCCGGTCCTCACAGCTTTACTTCTGCCAGTATCTCGTCTCCTACCTTCCAAACATTACAGAAGCTCTCCTGCGAACCTTGCAGAACTAGCACTCCTGAAAGAAAGGATATTGCGGAGACATGGCTTAGCCACAGCCTGGGGGAGCTTCTGTAAAGTTTGGAAGGTAGGAGACGAGATACTGGCAGATGTAAAGCTGTGAGAACGGGGCGTAGCTCAGTTGGTAGAGCACTTGCCCGCGAAAGGCAAAGGTACCGAGTTTGAGTCTCGGTCCGGTACACAGTTTCAATCTGCCAGGAAGTTTCACTTTTAGTGTTCTTTGGACGCTGGAACGATGCAGCTGTGAGGACTCTGCATGATGCGGAACAGAGTGAAAAGTGCTTGTTACGAAAGCAGTTCGCACTGCCCCGATTTTATCTCGGGTGTGAGCTGTTCACGGACTCCCTGCGGACTGCTTCTTCAGTGTAGAGTCCGTCACTTAAAATTGCACTGGGGGGGAACGCGACCATGTCCCCAATGTTGAAAAGACGGCAAAATTCTCGATGCGCGGCATCCACAGTTCCATACTTGTAATACCGCAGAGGCATGCCGCACTCCGCCCCACTGCCCCAAGTTTACTGTTCACTAAATGGCGAGACAGTGCGAGCAGCGTGTAGTGGGTAATTCGGCGTCGCCAGCTTCACAGTACTCCCACAACATGTTCCAAAATTTCCCATTCTCTTGAGTCATCCTGTACTAAGCACTTCCAGTAAAATTAAAATTCAATATCGCTGTAATGACTGGTAATGACTACATCAAATCGCCACTAGAAGACCCTATGTAGATGTCAACTTCTCTACGATAGTCAGGAAGGAATTCGCAATTCTAGTTTGAGCTAAAAAGAATGAATGCAACATCTCATTCGGTTTGATTCTCTGTAGTATTTTTATGAAATTTCTATGTTTCACCGTCGCAAGCATAATCTCTTTTGCCACAATGAAGCTGGAGCAGTGCAAGAGAGACAATATTACTCACAGGGGAGCGGTGGTGTTCGTTATCGAAACTTACATGACAACGATTTCGTGCAAACGTTGTGGTCTGGTGTTTGCTGAGAAGTAGTGCCAGCAAAGAATGCCCTACAGCGCTTATTCCGAAAATGGGTCACACCGGATCTGTTTCCAAGAAGTAAAAGAAAAATAAAACATTCCGAAACGTGCCCACACACCAGAAAATGTGGCTGCAGTTCACCAGAAAATGTTTCAGAGTCCTTCCAAATCAACTTGACACCTGTCACAAGAGGCCGGCACATTACTTCTATCGTGCGGGCGAGTACTCCACCTGGATCCGCACGTCCATCGCTACCGAGTGACTATTTTGTGCATTGAAACCAGCACATGCTCTTCATCACCTGCAGTTTTGTGAGTTGCTGTTCAGTGAGTTAACAATGTATGGCCTGGACATAGATCTGTTCTTTATGTCGATAAAGCCTACTTTCACCTCAGTGGTTATGTCAACTCACAGAATTACAGGTTCTGCGCAGCGGAGAATCCATGTAACTTCCGTGAACCACCACTGCATGATCATATGGTTGACGTTTAGTGTGCAGTGTCTGCACGTGACATTATTGGTCCCACCTTCTTTCATCAGACGCTGACCTCGGCTCTTTACATTACGAACATTTTGAAACCATTTGAGGCACCATTAACGGAGGCTGAATAGACCTACAGTTACTTCTAACAGCGTGGAGCAGCTGCTGACACAGCTGACCAATGCTTGGAACACATTCACACAATCTTCACGTATGACAGAGTTGTTAGCATAGATGAGCCCTAGCTAGCCATCCAGGCAACTTTATCTGTCAGTGTGCAATTACTTTGTGTGGGCAGCCCTCAATTCGAAGGTGTATCGCAACAACCCTCCTAGTTGTCAAGAACCACAACAAATTATTCCGGATGATGCAGCAGCAACTCCAGCACTCTAGCTTTGACCCGCCTTCAGCAACTTGGTGACCAGAGTCCAAAAGTGCCAGGACGTGGATGGTGGTCACTTTTAGCATATGCTGTAGTCATCTTAGTACCGTATTTCGTTTCCTCCGCTGTGTTTATTCGTATCCAGGAAATCTGTTCTTCTGCCCACTTTAATTTTCCCCATCCTGTACACACACACACACACACACACACACACACACACACACACACACACACACACGCACACACACAATAATGTATACATGGTTAATGACCTAATACTTGAACCTCATATATCGCAGAAATGGAAAGTGCTATTATGTGCAGTTTCACAAAATGGATTCTAAATCTGGGGCTTGTCTTGATAGCTAATAAAAAGATTGTAATAATCCAATCTATTTTTTCTACTAACATACAATTCTTTAAAACAAATTAAACGATGCTTAATGCCATTAACAAAGAAAAAGCAGGGCAAATTACAATGTCAGAGGTGTTTGTTATGGGATTCTAGTGCAAGCCGCCATGTTTTGTATCCCTCGTCGACACTTGTTCGTGGTATTCAACCTGCATAGTTGCTAGGTACAGCGTTATGTTTGCCTGCAGTGTGCTTGTGTCTGTTACTGTGTGACAGGTCAGGCAGAGGGTCATGTGTGGAGTGTGGGATTTTCCAATACAGAAAAAGCCGACATATTCGTGCAATATGGAGAGTGTAGGAAGACCTTCACAATAATTCTCTGTTATTCCAATATCGAACAGTGCGTCGAGAACACGAACACCTGTATCTGTCTGTGTGAGCTCTGATTTCCCTTATTTTATCATAGTGATCGTTTCTCATCATGTAGGTCGGCTCAACAAAATAAAAAAATATTTTCGCTGTCAGAGGAGAAAGTTTGTGATTGAAATTTCGTGAGACGATACTGCCGCAACGAAATACGCCTTTGTTTTAATGACATCCACACTAAATCCGGCATCATGTCAGTGACATTCTTTCCCCTATTTCTCAGTAATACGGAACGTGCTGCTCTTCTTTGAACTTTCTCGATGTGCTCCGGAAATCCTATCCAGTAAGAACTCCACACCTAGCAGCAGCACTCCAAATGAGGACGGACAAGTGTAGTGTAGGCAGTCTCTTTAGTACATCTGTTACGTTATGTAACTGTTCTGCCAATGAAATGCATTCTTTGGTTTACATTCTCCACAACATTTTCTATGTGTTCTTTCCAATTTAAGTTTTTCGTAATTGCTATTCCTAGGTATTAGTTATGTGGTGTCACCGCCAGACACCACACTTGCTAGGTGGTAGCTTAAATCGGCCGCGGTCCATGTAGTACATGTCGGACCCGCGTGTCGCCACTGTGATCGCAGACCTAGCGCCACCACCAAGGCAGGTCTCGTGATACGAGAGAGCACTCGCCCAGTTGTACGAGAACCTAGCTACCGCCCAGTTGTATGAGAACCTAGCTACCGACCAGTTGTACGAGAACCTAGCTACCGCCCAGTTGTACGAGAACCTAGCTACCGACCAGATGTACGAAGCTTTCGCTCTCATTAGCCGAGAGACAGAATAGCCATCAGCTAAGTTAATGGCTACGAACTAGCAAGGCGCCATTTGTATCAGAGCCTATAGCTTACGAGTATTCAAGAGAGATGTATTCCAAGGATTAAATAAAAGATAAGTAATAAGCATCTACATACTTTTCTTCTTATTCATTTATAAGTTCTCAAGTTCCAGACTTCACGCCCGTCTGCTTTAGCCGTGCGTGCACTATCGGCTACAGCGTTAGTCTAGAGTTCATTTTCAGCAATCTCAACTTCACGGTGTCGGCCCAGCTACCGACACAACAAGTTAAATTTACTGCCTTTAGATTTGGTTGACTTGTGGTGCAACCGAAGTTAACAGATTCCTCTTAGTACTCATGTGGATGACCTCTCACTTATTATTTTGGATCAACGGCCAATTCTCGCCCAATACACATATCTTTTCCAATCGTTTCGCAATTCGTTTTGGTCTTCTGATGACTTTACTTGACGATAAGCGACAGCATCATCTGCAAAGAAACCAAGATGGCTGCTCAGATGTCTCCTAAATTGTTTACGTAGATAAGCAACAAAATAAGATCTACAACACTACTTTGGGGAATACCAGAAATCAGTTCCAGTAAATCCAGTCACATAACTGAGACGATATTCCATAAGCATGCAACTTGACTACAAGCTGCTTGTGAGGGTAATGCAGCTAGTCTTCAAAGGAAATTGCTTATAGTTCACTTGTTAGATGCATCCAATAATATCTGTCATTTGTGCAGGACCCATTCAAAATAAAACTAACTTGAGATACAGTCTGTATAAAACTAAAGGCAGCACGAATGGTACACACTTGTTTGGCTCGCAAAAGAGCATAATGGAGACCAGTTGAGGCTTGAATATACATTGCACACAAGAACTTTAAGCAGCGAGTCACTCTTTCCAGTCTGCATACGTGAATGGAATGTACAACGACATACATATGTCGCACAAGGAGAAATATCGTCTGCCATACACTTCATAGTAGTATGTAGAGCGTGCGAGTAAATGTAGATGTTGCAGTTATTGGACATTTAAAGCAGCTATTCGGTTCAGATTTCCTTTAAGGATGCATGTCTGTAACATGGCTAATTTAAAAACAATAAGGGGAAACACGTACCTTCAACTTTTGGAGTTTGCCATACACTTCATAGTAGTATGTAGAGCGTGCGAGTAAATGTAGATGTTGCAGTTATTGGACATTTAAAGCAGCTATTCGGTTCAGATTTCCTTTAAGGATGCATGTCTGTAACATGGCTAATTTAAAAACAATAAGGGGAAACACGTACCTTCAACTTTTGGAGTTACAGGGATTTTATTTTATGTGTGGTTGTGGCCCATCCCCCTTACACCTCAGTAAGAAATTTATCTATCGTCTGCCTACCAACAACGTTGCGTGCAGAAAGGTTGCGAAACCGTAACTCTCTTGTTTCTTTGTCCACTTCTAATCTGTTAATCCTGCTACACTTAATTGTGTTCCTGTCCCGTGCTCATATTAATCTTTTCAGTTAATTTTTGCATATGTTATTATTACTGCGGTAATAAATCAGTCTTCCATTGTTCACGCATTTACCGGCACATTTATTACTGCCCAAGTCCCTCACATTCCATCTCACTAATTTCACTTTATTCTGTGTAACAAATTTCATCTCACTGATCCTGACTTTTTGTTTTTTCCTGAACTTCTCCACATTACCTCAGTAGACTTACGTTTCAATAGTAGTCATTCTACCTGCAGTGTCAAATGAAATCCATTAAGATGAAATTCAAGTTGACTTGTCAAATAATGGTTCTATCTACTGGAAAAATACATTAATATCTATCTCTTTACCATTGTTAGAAAGAGATGAATGCATAAGTCAGTCCTCTTCTAAAAGAACGTTGCGTGAAGCTAAAATATGCTGTGAAGTTGGCATTCCTATCAGGATGCATGTAGCTTTTTGTTTATGTGACTGGGAGAACAAAAATAGAATGGCACACACATAGGAAAGGACCGAAATTTACTGGTGAGTTAGCGGCAATACAATTTAGATTTTGGCATATATCTTTTCTAGGCAGCTCAAAGGACAGCAAGTTTAATAAAAGACTCTAGAAGCAAAATGGTGAAAGCTATGACTTCCTGGCATAGCACACATTATCCATGCGTAATGAACCCGATGGGTAAAAAAAGGAACATAAATAATCGTTTCACTCAGAGCTTTTAGCATTAAGACTGTAATCAATTTATTTGGTCTCACATCCTAGCATGTGGTAACTATGTTTCGTGGGTAAGGTTAAGGTTTAATTAAATGTGAACGAAATGCTTAACAATGAGGTCATTTAAGATGATGCACCAGCTAAGGCGGGACAATAATGGAGATAAAAATCTGATTTGACCCTTTTCAAATAAACAATCAAGGAACCTGATTTAATCGTTTAAGTGAAACCACAAAATATCTAATTACCTTGACTCGATGAGGATTTGAGGGTCAGTCGTCATTGACATGAATCTAGAGAATTAGCCAATCCACCACCTAACTGAGTGCTCATGGTTTTGCAAAACTAGTTAAAACTTTTGCAACATGGAAGTAGTGTTATGAAGTGAATGTGAAAAACATTTGGGAGATCGTATTATGAAGAAAGCTAAGATAAAGAGCTAAATTTTTATTTTGTTTCATCTCTTCCATGGTAAAAAAATGCAATAATACTGCAGTAGTGATTTTTTCTTTGGATCAGCTTCAGAGTGTCAGAGGTTACTTCAGAACTCTCAGACAGCTAGCAAACTTGAAGTTTACACTAATGACTAGAAGAAAGGGAAAAATTTACTTGTAGTATTTAATTAATAATTATTTTTAATTGTAAAATCTTGCTTGTTTTGATAAACAGCTGGATGTGAAGAAATGGTGAAGGTGAATTTTAATGTTTGCATTCAAAGGAAATATTTGTTTGCCCAAAAAAGTCTATTAGAGATGGCCCTGTCCTATCTATTGATGGAGTGCAAGCACTACATTGTCATCTCTAGCTGATACTGAAGTTAAGTTGACTAGGTAATTTAGCCCAAGTATTCAAATATTCATTACTCTAGACGTCATTTCCTAACGAATCTGAACGAAAATGGAGGCTTTATCAAGTGTACGAATATCTGCAGCGTCAGAATCACTTAGAGGGAGACCCTATTCGTCTCGTGAGTCGCGAGTGTTTAGAAGTCTGCCACTGATACAAAACAGGTGGCATCCAGCTGGAGCCTGTTCCATTTGGAACGCACCTCTTGTTTATGTGGATGTATCAGCAATGAAATACCTTTTTCAATTTTTTTATTATTCAGTAGGCGATTTTAGGTGCAGGCATCACGACTGTATTCCGCTTTGAATTTAGTTTCATTACCCCACATTCACTATGAAATCTTAGAAATTTGCCAACATTAGAGAGTCAATTGACAGATTCCAGAGATTGCTAAACCAGTCTCTTAACTTTAGGAATGGCGAAAGCTTTCATGTTAACTCTTTCTAAAGAACCATGGTTATCTGAATTTATCTTCAGGATGTATATGACATATGATACGTGCATGCCATGTCTTAAGACAGTAAATTAAGTTGTTATAATCTGTTCAGTGACCTCTTAATGTTGATTACTTTTGTTCATTGGGTTTTCAAATATCTTGAATATAAGGAACATGGAAATAGGTTGACTGGCGTACTATGATTGAGGCTGAAGTGTTAGTCACATTTACAGAGCTCAAGGATATGCACAAAAGAGGGAGGCCTGCAGAAGCCGTGAAGAAAACATGGTAACACAGAAGGGAAAATGTTATGAGTTCTTTGGCTGTGAATTTAAGATATCAGTCACCCATAATTGTATTTAGTTATAACCTTTCATGTTACATGTTTCTGAACAACCATGGTTATCTGGAATCATCTTCATGATGGATATCATCCTATGTCTTAAGATAGTGGATTGAGTTATTGTATACTGTTTAATAACAGTTGAACTTTGATTATTTTTGTTCATTGCCTTTTTATATACCTTGAATGTATGAAACATAAAAAAGGTTTGGTTATGTAGCATGATGAAGGCTTAAGTGTTAGTCAGAGTTACAGAGCTTAAGGATATCTACTAAAATGGGAGGCCTGTGAATGGTTTGAACTAGGCATGTTAAAACAGAAGGGAAATGCAGTGAGTTCTTTGACTGTAAATTTATGTTTTCAGTCACCCAGATTGGTATAAAGTTGAGATGACATTTGAATGAATGTATGGATAAAACTTCATCCACCTAAGGATTGCATTCTATGGGGCAAGAAAACAGTCAGGGGATTAGCTTGAACTTGAAGTAAGATGTATAGTTTGTAGGACTTCAGATGTGACAAAATACAGCTAGTAGTGCTCACTGTGAACAGTATGATATAAATTTAGAATGTGTAGAAAGCATGGAAGGTCATGTACACAGTTCTGATATTCTGGATAACTGTCATAATTTCGTGTGACATGTATTACTGGCTTATAAGTGATTGCTGTAGGCTAATTTATACAAATGTTTTGTTAGCACAAAGAGTAATACCAAGAATGAGTGCAGTGAACATATTAATGAGAGCAGTGCCATTTGCATCACTTTTATTCATTTATTAACTGAAGGAAGCTGTAATTTGCTACTGTCATTCCCACTGAATTTAGAGAATAATGGAAATCGCACAGGAAGAATACGTAGGAGAAATCTGTAAGAATAGGCCAAAGGAAGGCAGAAAATATGAAAAATAAATTCACAAAACACAAAGAAAAATACAGAGTGAGATCAGTGCTGGAGGTCATTGGAGAAAACTATAATTTTAATAAATAAGCCTATTTTGCTTTGGTATTACATTTAATTTCTTGTCTAAAGTTTTTAGACTTTGGAATATGCTTTAAAAGTGTTGCCATATTCATAAGAATACATGAAGTATGAGGTGCCCCATAATAACACTTGACACAGCATTTCACATAGGTGTTTAATCACTTGGACTTTTATTAATTGGTTGCTTAAGGGAGACTAACATACTTATGTTCAGTACTCAGTGCAGGGAATAGTAAATTTTATTCTTAGGTAGTGGTATCTACTCAAAGTGTATTATTAACTGGAACAAGTTTCTACACAGACCACTTCTACAAAAGAAATTTTCCTCTGAAAATAGGTTATATTTAAAAATGAAGTTCAAATCTAAGAATTTAATTAATAATTTAGGTTAATGTAGGAAACCAAAATGTTTAACATAAATAATAATTGTTCTTCAGAGAGATTTCCATAGCTAACAACAAAAGACATCCACAATCTCTTTTTTAAGTGTTTAGAAATTTAATAATTTCGATGTGATGATAATGATGATTCTTGTAGTGTACAAAACTAATTCCTCTGCAAAGTGATTATTATTTCTTGAGGCTTATAAGTGTACTTTGATCATGTATAGGGCACATCATTGCAAGTTATGACTATATTCAAATAGTTACATTCCCCAATTGTCACAAAGGAGAGAAGCTAATCATAAGATTGAGTTATGAGAAAGTGGGTAATTCCAACCAGTCAGGTTGTTTTAAGAAATATGAGGACATTATTTTGTTGGTAGCTATGAAAGGAGATTGGAAAGTTCATGTCCAATATCAGAACCATGAATATGAAGGACGCAAGAAGAAATAGTCAAGTTAATTATGTTTCACTATTTCTCTACCATTACAAGACTTATAGCAGATTTTAGTATTACAAAATATGATTCTCTAATTTACAAACTAAAATGATTCACTCAAATAAAATAAATACAGTACAAAAGAGACTTGCCTTATGCAAGAAATGAGTTCATTGACATACCTTGAAGGTAAACTGTGGATTAATTAATTCGTCACTGAGGCTCACCATCAGGAAACCATGTTGTATACTGTATGTCAGAGACAAACAATCTTCACCAACAGGTAATGAAGAAACAGGAAGTGTTAGATGGCCATCATTCTCATCAGCTTCAATTTCTAGATATGTGAAACCTGTCATTATACAGCACTTGTTTATTAAACATTTTCCATATGTTCTACAAGCTTTCATCAAACAACACAAATATAAACATAATGGGAACACTTTCCGACATTGAAGGTGTTGTAGAAATATATATTATTTGAACTATAACTAAAACAACTGGAAATGTAATATTAAGGCAGTGTAGATGCAAAAATGAGCTGACTGAATTGACAGATAGGGGACATATGTAACATTAAATTAGAGATGTAAATATTGAGCTCTGACAGACTGAAACTACTAGCACAGCAAATGCCAATTTGTTGAAGTTAGTTTCAAACTCGCCAGAAAAAGAATGAGAGGCAGTGAATGAAAATGTAATGTGTCTCAGTTAATAAACACCGAGTATCTCCCTTTAAGAGTCTTGAGATTACACTAACTGTTGGTAATTACATAAAGGTTATTAAAATTTTGCAAAGAAATTAAAAGAATTAGTGAGATAGAGTATTTGAGATGCAACTTATTTTCCCAAAGTTGCATGACAGAAACCAAATAACATCAGAAACTGAAAACTAGAGGCAAAAAGAATTCATCTATAGATATATTAAACTTCAGTATTTTCTGTCTGCAGGTGCAGTAAACACTGTACATATCTAATTCACCTGAGCCCATACTCATCAAAGCAAATGATTTCCTTGGTTGCCTTACAGTACTTCTTCCATTTATATCTATGTGAAGAGCTGGGTAATTTAACTGTCTCTTTGTAGAAAAACGATCACATACAAACAAATTCCTTCAAAGCACTCAAGCAAATTGAGTTGTTGTTTCATTAGCTGATCTTTTCAGTAGAATAATATGAAACAATTTGAACAGTTTCAATGTTTACTGCTGGTAGAGACTGGTTTAAAAATAATTAGCTGCTCTACATCTATCAAAAAATGAACTGCTTCTCACATGTAACAACAGATTTTCCCTAATATAAGCGTTCACAACATAGTGAGTAATGAAATATGTTTAAGTAAATACAGTGGGAATCATAAGTTATGAAAGATACAATAATAAATGTCAGAACTGGTTGAATAACTGTAATAAGAGAAGGCAGGGCGCTTTGGTAAAGTATTGCAAACAGTGTAACAATGAGAATGTCGTTTTCATGACAACTTCACATTAAGTTAGTCACTAGTATATTCAGTTATTCTAGTAAATTCTTGCAATATTTTGCATATTTTGTAGGTCCATTAGATGTCATAGAAAGGAACTAAAATTATGGGGACAACTTCTAGAAAAAAATATATAAGCAAATTTTAAACTATGTCACCCATGCCCTATTGATCTGATCACTGAAATAATAATAGTAATAATAATAATAATAATAATAATCATTAGAATGGATTGCATTGTAAGACAAAACAATTACAATAAAAATAACACACTGAATGAAAGTACAGATTAAAATATAAATGCAAAGTACTTTTTGTCCACTGTTGTTCACTGTAAGACAAATAAAAGAGGTGATGCACCATAAGGGAGCTATGCAAATAGCTTACAAATTTATATTCATACATGCATTGATGAAAAATACAAAATAGTAAACTTTGGTGGCTGGTGGATGGATATGTGACACTGCAGTGTAGATTAATTGTGCTGTGGGCAAGCATAACAAACAGGGGAGTTATTAATACCAAGGTACAAGATCTTCACGAATTTCATTTCGTGTACTCAGTTGGACAGTAATTAAGCTTTGCCGACAGATGTGTGGACAATATACGTGAGATGTAAGCATTTGAGAGAGGACGAATGGCTGCGCTCAAAGAACCTGCTGGAGTAATTGGTGAATCGTTTGACATTTGAATAGGAGTGATATCACTATTCGATGATGTTGGCAGAAATGGGTGAACCACGAGAGAACACGGCATCAAAAAGCAAGCAGTCGGCCTAGAGAGCTGACAGAGCAAGAGGACTGAGCACTCGTCTTAGCCCCAGATTTAACATTGTCATTGATCCAATGTGCACCTGCTGCCTCAGTGACCACAAAGACCACTAACAGGTGGCTGACAGAAAGAGGGCTGAGCTCACAGCACCACTTATGCCTACTACCATGACCTTTGTACACCAACAAGCCCGTTTGCAGTGGCTTTGGGCACATTCACTCTGGAATCTCATTGACTGGACTATAACTGTCTTCAGTGATGAGTCCCTCTCCAAAGTGAGCCCTAATGACCAGTGAAAGCACACCTGGAATACACTCCAGACAGTGGCCATATGACTCGACAACCAGAATTGACGGTCTGGGACATCATTTTATGTCATAGCAGGACCCCTTTCGTTGTTGTGCTTACCAAACCTTACATTGGCTACTAAGGTCGCTGGATCTCTCCCCCACTAACAACGTTTGGGCCATTAAGGGCACGGCCTTCCAACCACATGGGGATTTTTACCATGTAACGTGCTGATCGGACAGAATTTGGTATGATATCCTCAAAATGACGTCCAACAACTCTGTCAGTCAGTGCCAGAACAAATACCTAGTTTCATAAGGCCCACATGTACACCAATTCCTTATTGACTCGATCAGTTTTTGAAGTTCTTTCTCTTGAATAAATAATCCTATTTTTCTGGAATTGTAGTCACTTATTTGCCTGTACATTTACATCGCATGCACCATTTCCGTCCCACTCGGATAATTCCTTCGTGGTTCATCGTTGTAGTTTTTTTTATTTCTTTTCTTCGTCATCGACTGTTTTATGTTGTGATCGAGGACACTGCCAGTGGATACAATTAAGACCACTATCTTTTGGAATGTATTGTTCTTATTTCCTGTTACAAATGTTTTGTTTCTTTTAGCCATTAGAACAATGTTCTAATCTTAAGCAGGATAAAATAATGTTTTCCTGTGATCCTTTAAGAGGACTACAAGTTTGGGATCCAGTCAGTTACATGTCTTGTTCAAGGTCACTTAATATGAATATGAAGCCAAGTGTTATAAACAATTGTAAGATCTGAGGCTAATTCCGCTAGAGAGCGGCAGTGTGTGAATCACGGAGCTCAGAGGCGTCGAGAATTGGTACATCTGGAAATTACAGGCGCCTCCAACACAGCGTGCCATGGGAGCACGTGATATTGTGGCAGGCTAAACAGTGAAACCAACGAGACGTGAACGCTGCAGCAGTAACGGCGCGCGAGTTACGCCACACAGCGAGGCGTCGACTGGAGCAAGGCAAACAAGGCACTGCTCTACGTAACTAACTGTGGAACGGCAGCTGTCACGAAAATTAAACTTGTTTCACACTAAAAACAGAAAAATAATATACTTGTGTATTTCACCCAGGAGCAATGGTACGGACTGGAATGGATGTTCCAAGGGACATGGACACCTAAGTACGACTTTTGGCATCGCTTTAAATACACTCATGCTCACAAATTAAGGACAATTACAGAATGTGGTGCCACACAACGTGGCACTACACAAAACTGGCGCTAATAGCATAGGCACGTAGGGAACCCACACTACACAAATCTGTAAGTCCATGGTATTGGTGATATGTTGAGAAAACCGTTCCGAAACACATGTGCTACCGAACGCCACTGTTTCCTGCGCATTTACCCCGACATCAATATGGGGTATGATCACCATGCACACGTACACGAGTTGGCATACTCTGGATCAGGTGGTCGAGCAGTGCCTCTCGGAGTTCCTGAAGTGTTCAAGCGGTTTGAAGATGTGCAAGGACGTCGACCGAGAGCATCTAAGACGTGCTCGATGGGGTTTTGGTCTGGAGAACAGGCAGGCCACTCCATTCGCCTGATATCTTCCGTTTCGATAGCAGTTCTGTGGATCTGTGCGTTATCACCCATCATGCCAAAGACATGCAGGGGTGCATGTGCATCAATCATACTCCCACCCCACACCATCAAACCACGACCTCCATACAGGTCCCTTTCAAGGACATTAAGGGGTTGGTATCTGGTTCCTGGTTCACGCCAGATGAAAAGCCGCCGAGAATCGCTGTTTAGACTATACCTGGACTCGTCGGTCAACATAACCTAGGACCACTGTACCAATGACCGTGAACTGTGTTCTTGACACCTGACTTTACGGGCTCTTCTTTCAAGGACATTAAGGGGTTGGTATCTGGTTCCTGGTTCACGCCAGATGAAAAGCCGCCGAGAATCGCTGTTTAGACTATACCTGGACTCGTCGGTCAACATAACCTAGGACCACTGTTCCAATGACCGTGAACTGTTTTCTTGACACCTGACTTTACGAGCTCTCCTGTGACCAGGGGTCAGTGGACTGCCCCTTGCAGGTCTCCGGGAGAATACATTGTGTCTGCTCAGTCGTCTGTAGACTGTATGTCTGGAGACAACTGTTCCAGTGGCTGTGGTAAGGTCCCGAGCGAGGCTACCTGCAGTATTCCGTGGCCGTCTGCAGGCACTGATCGTGAGATATCGGTCTTCTTGTGGTGTTGTACACTGTGGACGTCCCGTACTGTAGCGCCTAGACACGTTTCCTGTCTGCTGGAATCATTGCCATAAACTTGAGATCACACTTGGTGGCACACGGGGGGCGCGTGCTACGACCTGCTGTGTTTGACCAGCCTCCAGTCGCCCTAGTATTCTGTCCCTCATAACGTCATCTATATGTGTTCTTTGGGTCATTTTCAACACACAGTCACCACTAGCACGTCTGAAAACGTATGCACACTTATTGGCTGCACCGTACTCTGACATGCACCAACACCCCTCTGCGTATGTGGACTGCTTCCAGCGCCACCGTGCGACGACCGGAGGTCAAATGCACCGCACGGTCATACCGCAAAGTGATGTAGAGCCGAAAACGCCCACCAGAGTGTTGTTTCACCATTTATCAGCATTATCCTTAATTCATGAGCATGAGAGTATAAGAGAGGAGGAAAAATGAAACTGTGCGGTTTTATAATTCCGGCGATACTGATGCCATACTAGTATACAATCACAGTAAATGGTTTTCAAGTTACCGTCTATTCAAGAGAAGACTTCCAGTGCCATGCCAAAGGAAACATTACAAATCACTCAGTCTTTCACGCAGGAAGATGCAGTTGGTGACCTCTCCCAAGTGTTGCTAGATATGTGCTACGCATTGGTAGTAATACTAGCACGTTCAGTAATGCGTGGATCATTTTTAGGAGGAGACTGGTCAGGTTACAATTTAACAATAGTAACAGTAACACAATTAATAGTTCAGACATTTACCGTATTTACCTACAGCTGTAGTGTGACAAGAAGTGGACAAAGTGGGAACTATCGCCTCTTTTGCCTGAAGTAAAGTAAGGAAACCATGGAAAATATAAACCAGGAGGACCAGATGAAGATTGGAGCCTCCATCCTTGTAAATACAAAGTCAGTCTGTTGGAAACACAGTAACCTCATTCAGGTTATACCTAGTGCAGAGTACATTTATGCACAGATTTTATTTCACATACTAAAAGATTGTTGCTACACTGTCCACTCACTCCTCACAATCTATCACAGTACACTTTTTACACGTCATTTCATGCTGAAATTCTACGCCCAGCATCATTATACATAAATCAGGTCATATGAACGATGTTTTGGTCAATTTACCTGTATAATGAGTGAGGTATTAAGCTCAGGAAGAGGGTAAAATCTTAGTATCTTAGTTTTGCGGAGGTTTAAGAGTAAGTCGAAGTGTTACGTGAAATGACAATGTGTTATTATTATTTACAAATTTGAAAGGAGTCTACTGGGGCAAACATGTATGTGACACCCGAATATGACAAGCATGTTGATGTAAACTAAACTGAAACTCTGATACTGTAAACGATGTATGTCTCTTGTAGGCTTTATAAATCGGATAGCCGACTGTGCCCGACCGCAGAGCCAAAGATACCGCTTCTGGTCCGAGACTGTGGTGTTGGAGTAAGAGAGCGCTTGGCACACACTTGTAGGCAGCTGTCTGTGAGCGAAAGACGATGGAGCAGGCAGTTTCTGTGGTGTGCTATGTGAAACCACCAAGTGTTAGATTGCTGTTATTGTTGTTGAACATCGAAGCAAAAGTCTTCATGCACGCAAGGTAAAGATTTTAAGTAATTGTGATATTTGTTTTTGTCAGCACGTTAGTATAGATGAGTTGGCTGATAATTTATAGTTGTTGAATGACCCCAGAATGTGTAAGTAAACATTTTATAAGAAGGCTAGTTAGATATTTCACTTTCGTAATGTTGTTAAGATTTATTAGCAGAGCTATATGTAATTTGCATTTATATAGGATTAGTGACATTAGATGATATTTGCTGTTCAAATCTCATTGTTTGTGAATCAGTTGTCAGTAATGTAACTTCAGTAATCAGATGTTTTTGAAAAGACAAACTTAACTTCCAATATAATTTTGCTAAAAAAATCTGTGTTATTCATTCACCACAATCAGTACCACCTGGGTAGGTCATATGTTTTTTTAAAGAAGTTGGATATTCCTTAAATGTTTTCATTTAGCAACCAAAAGAATTTCACGTGCATTTAAAGGATCCATGGCCAGTACTGCACACTGCTGAACCTGTAGCTACCATATTTATAATTTTTTTATGAGGGATCAGAATATATCGCATTACTCCGTTGCTGCTTTAGAGGTAAGTCAGTTCAGTTTATTTGTTATGTGCGCAGAGACAAAAGTTATTGAGTTTTGAACAGGGCCAGGTGATTCAGTGCCTAAGGGGCTGAATGTATTTTGCAGTGACTGTATTTTTTTATTGGTATTGTGAGCTGCATTGCCCAATCAGTTCGTATAAAGCTTTTTCAAACAATAACACAGAGTAAGCACACCAGTTATAACACGCTACACGACGATTCGAATAAAGTATGCATTCCCATTTCAGGCATTTATTCGATGTAATCGCAAACATTTTTAAACGGACCTTACACAATTTCTACCATACCTCTACTCTGCGCAAGCCAATAAATTCTTTACTGTGCGGAATACGTTACTCAACCGGTACTTTGTAACTGCCTTTTTAAAATCAGTTCGTTTTGGTATTCGACTCAGTTTCCTTCGGATATTTATTGTACAGTTCTATTCCTTGCTAGAACCTCTAAATCCACATTTAGATCTACGTGACTACTCTGCTAGGGAGTACATCGAACGGCCTACAGACTATTCCTCCACCGTTCCACCGTCTAGCGGCGCGCGGAAAAAACAAACACTTAAATATTTGCGAGCAAGACCTGATTTCTCTTACTTTATTACGACGGCCGTCTCTTCAAATGTAGGTGTGAGTCAAAAATATATTTTCGCGTTCGTTGCAGAGAGTCGATGACTGAAATTTCTCGTGACGAAAATACCTTTGCTTTCATGACTGACACCCGAGCCCACTAATCTTGCCCGTGACACTCCCTCGCCTGTACTACGAAACGAGCTGCACTTCTTTGAACTTTTTCGATGTCCCCCGTCAGTCCCGTCTGGTAAGGATTCCATATCGCACAGTAGTACCCTGGGCACGCACAAGCGTAGTAGAGGAAAGGTGCCTACTATGCGATAGTTCCCTAATATGAGACACCCCAACTGTGCTCATGTTAGGGGTTGCACTCTGGCGGAGAGTTTCTTAAACATGTCTACTGCGTGCCAGACGGCGACACAGCGAGTAGGATGCCTTCGTTGAGCCGGACACAGTACCTAGAGGTTGATACAAAATTTCTCGTGTTTGGAGTTTTTGCGACATCTGTGTTAAGACAATATTTCAGCTTAATGGTGAGTGGATATTACTGCACTCTTTTATTGATGTTACTTGTGACGCTATTACCTACAATAATTGACAATTAAGTTCATTTTCCAACGAACGTTCTTAGCAAGTGCGTGATTCTTTGTGTAACATGGCGAAATTCCTAATATGCGATAGTATGGGGATCCAAATACGCCACAGTGTCGCATATTACGATATCTATCGGATATTGGGGGGAGTCGTTCTCTCACGATTTGTTATATGTAATGTACGCAATACTATCACGACATAACAATATTTTATCATCTATTGTAGTAAAATGTTGGCAAGTGAAATACTGCCTTGCAATGGAAGAGCGATTTTATGCTCTTAAATGTAAGGACATACGAAGCATGGCCTTCCTGTTAGCTGTCACAAATAGGCTGAAGAATCCCTTCAATTCAGAAAAGGCTTCAGCAGGAAATAAATGGTTCCGAGCTTTCCTTAACAGACATCCCATTTTATCAATGGAAACTCCTCAGGGTCTTGCAGCAGCAAGAGCGAAAGCTTTAACTCCAGAAAATGTGGGGAGATTTTTTGATATTTACGAATCTGTGCTATCTGAAGTCAACCATAACCAGCATCGAGTCTTCAATGTTGACGAAACTGGGGTGACGTCTGTGCAGCACAAACACAGCAAGGTTATTGCTATGAAAGGGAAGAGACAAGTTGCTGCCTTGACTTCAGAAGAAAGGGGAAATCTCACCACAGTTGTAACGTGTATGAACGCAGCTGGCACTTGTGTTCCACCACTAATAGTCTTGTCAAGGAAGAATATGAAGCAGGAATTGATGGACGGTGCACCTGCAGGATCAATATCAGCTTGTCATCCAAGTGGCTGGATACAAACTCATTTTTACTCAATGGTTTGATCATTTGGTGAGTCATGTCAAGCCATCTTCAAATGGACCTGAAATTTTGATTCTTGATGGTAATTATTCCCACACAAAGAATCTCGATGTGTTAGACAAAGCACGGGAAAACAATGTTCATATTGTATGTTTGCCACCTCACTCGACGCATAAAATGCAGCCACTTGACGTCAGATTTATGGGGCCTTTGAAACCCTACTATGCCCAAGAGATGGAAACGTGGTTGGCAAGTAACCCAGGTCGTTTTATCATCCCATTATTAATAGCCAGTATATTTGGGGCAGCTTACAACCGAGCAGCAGCAATGGAAGCATCTGTGAATGCCTTCAGGAAAACAGGTCTCATCCCATGCAACACTAACATCTTCGAGGGACATGAATTTTCAATTCATCGCTATGCTGCCGCTCTTCAAGAAAGAGATGCCAAAACCGAAAATGAAACTACTGATGGTGATGGTCAAGCTGTCAGCCCGGCAGACATCAGGCCCCTCCCACACATCGCAAACCCACCTGGAGATAGTCAAATATAACGTCGACTCCTTATGTGAAGCAATTTCAAGAATCTAAACAGAAGAAATCAGAAGTTGAAGCTAAGAAAGCAGCCAGAAAGTTATTTGAGGAGAAGAGTGGAAAATCTTCAAATCGTAGACCTAAAGCAGAAGAATGCTGATGACAGTGGGGATTTAGACAGCAGTGATGATGACGCGGAGTGTCTGTTCGGTACTGGGCGCTTTTCTGAAGACAAACATGGGTAGAAATGTGCACAGTGCATGAAATGTTATCGCTGGGATCATGAAGATTGCGGTGTCACAGGAGACAATTTTATTTGCCCCGGATGTCGTAAATATAATCCTAAGAAGTGTGAAATGAGTGAAGGATAACACAAATGAATGAACATTTAAAAATTCTATATTCGTATGTCATTATTCTGTAATAGAATAATTAAAGCTAAATATTGTTACTGTCTCATATTAGGAAACCTTGGTCTCATTTCTACGAAATGCCTTGTTTGTGAAGATTTAATAACTACTCTGAAAGATTGTTTATTATTGCAAATACGATAATTGTGTGGTAAAATTAAATAGTGCAAGATATTATTACCATCATAAAAAATACAATTGCACTTACTTTTAGGTCTTTCAAATGGGTTTACCAAAGTGTGTCACAAATTAGGTACCTTTCCTCTATAGGCAGCCTCTTTATTGGATATTTTTCAATCTTCCAAGTGTTCTGCCAATAAAACGCAATGTTTCGTTCGATTTCTTCACAGCACTGTCTGTATGACACTTTCGATTTAAGTTGTTAGTAGACGTAATTCCTAGGTATTTAGCTGAACTGATAGCCTTTACATTTTTGTGATTAGTAGATTACTTTTAGTGCTCACTTGGGCCACATCACGCCTTTTATTTTTTGGAGTCAACTGCCACATTTAGCACCATATAGATATCTTGCCTAAATTATTTTTAAGTCAGTTTTGATCTTCTGATGATTTTACTAGACAGTAAGTGACAGTATCATTTGCAAGTAATCTAAGACGGTTGCTGAGAAAGTCTGCTAACTCATTTGTATACGCTAAGAACATCGTGCCTTGGGAAACGCCAGATATCGCTTCCGTTCTCCTCCAGGAATCCAGGCAGTTGTTATGAACTGTGTCCTTTCCGACAGGAAATGCCGAATTAAAAAAGAAGTACTTGCTTCTAATTCTCCGTTAACAGCAAATCGATAAACATTGACCGAAATAAATGCTTTCTCCTCGACGGTCTCACATTTGCCGAAAAACGCTCTTCGATTTGTCTAGCCGTTCATAAATGGGGTGTTACGGTCTTACATAACTCACCCTGTATACCACTAACAAATCTATAAAACCGTCGTGTCTATCTGTTTGTCTTTGAACACACTAATCTACAAAACTACTAGACAAATTTTCATGTGATTTTCCTAAGTCGTTTCAGCAAATTTTTGGGTACCGTACAGACTTTAGTTCATCATCAGATTACGAAAAAGAATTGCGATTTAAAGTTTTACTAAGACCTTCCTGTCCGTCTATCTTCCTGAACTCTAATCTCAAAAACTACCTGAGGATTCATTATGGAATTTTCACTGGTAACTTTAGCGTAGCTAGGGACACCGTATTCCAGAAAAATCCTGTCACAATAAAGATATTCACACATACTATACAAATTTATCTACATGTGTATGTATGTGCATTTTCCCCATCTTCTCCGGAACCACTGGACCAATTTCAACCAAACTTGGTACACATACATTAGATCATCAAAAGTATCCGGACAGCCGCTCAAAACAAACTTTTTTCATATTAGGTGCGTTGTGCTGCCGCCTACTGCCAGGTACTCCATATCAGCGACCTCAGTACTCGTTTCAGATCGTGAGAGAGCAAAAATGTGGCGCTCTGCATAACTCACGGACCTTGAACGTGGTCAGGTGATTGGGTGTCACTTGTGTCATACGTCTGTACCTGAGATTTCCACACTCCTAAACATCCCTACGTCCACTTTTTTCTGATGTGATAGTCAAGTGCAAACGTGAAGAGACACGTACAGCACAAAAGCAAACAGGCCGACCTCGTCAGTTGACTGACAAAGACCGCCGACAGTCGAAGAGGGTTGTAATGCGTAATAGGCAGACATCTATCCAGGCTATCAACAGGAATTCCAAACTGCATGAGGATCCACTGCAAGTACTATGACAGTTAAGCGGGAGATGAGAAAACTTGGATCTCATGATCTAGTGGCTACTCATAAGCCACACATCATGCCGCTAAATGCCATACGACGCCTCCCTTAGTGTAAAGAGCGTGAACATCCGACGATTGAGCAGTGGTAAACGTTGTGTGGAGTAACAAATCACGGTACACAAACTGGCGGTCCGGTGGCAGGGTATGGCGAATGGATAGTGAACGTCATGTGCCAGCGTGTTTAGTGCCAACAGTAAAATTCTTAGGCGATGGTGTGGTCGTGTTTTCCATGGAGGGGGCTTGCTCCCCTACTTGTTTTGCGTGACACTATCACAGCAGAGGCCTACATTGAGTTTTTTAAGCCCCTTTTGGCTTCGCACTGTTGAAGAGAAATTAGGGGATGGCGATTGCAACGTTCAACATGATCGAGCACCTGTTCATAATGCACGGCCTGTAGCGGAGTGGTTACACAACAATAACACCCGTGTAATGGACTGGCCTGCCAGAGTTCTTCCCTGATTCCTATAGAACACCTTTGGGATGTTTTGGAACGCCGACTTTGTGCCAAACCTCACCGACCGACATCGATACCTTTTCTCATTGCAGCACCCCGTGAAGAATGGGCTGCCATTCCCCAAGAAACCTTCCAGAACCTGACTGAACGTATGCCTGCGAGAGTGGAAGCTGTCAACAAGGCTAAGGGTGGACCAACACAATATTGAACTCCAGCATTACCGATGGAGGGCGCCACGAACTTGCAAGTGGTTTTCACCAAGGCGTCCTGATACTTTTCATCACATAGTGTATCATTTACTGTCTGGAAAGAATCGCTGTGGGCGTAAGAGCCACCTATACCCATCAAAGGCGAGTGTAGGTCGCAAAGCGCAGATACACAGATTGCATTCATCCATTGTTTGAGAACAAGAGTTCTTGGCGACATACGAAAGTTATTCCCGCTGATCCCTCACACGTAATGACGAAAGCAAAAAAGTTTCCATTTCCGCATCAGACATTACGTTTTAATTTACTAATCATTTATCTGTAATTCTGTTCGCGACCCATTTCAGGACGTATGACATCGTAGACACTAAGATGCATCGTGCATGATTTTTACATTTATTATTAATAACTCACTGGACCAGAAGAGTAAAACATGGTGTCACGAGCATATATCCTGGACCGCTGATCAGTGGAAGCTCGTCATATGGTCCGACGAGTCAACGTTTTCGTTACTTCCGACATAGGGTCTGGAGAACACAAAAAGAAGTCTACAATCCAGATTCCTTAATTCTAACGGCTAAGCATGTAGGTGGAAGTGTGATGTTGTGAGCTGCCATATCATTCCATTCTGCTGTTCCCATCATTACTCTCAAACTCCGTGTTACAGCCAACGATTATGTGAACATTTTAGGTGATAAGTCGCATCCCGTGATTCACAGGTTGTTCCTCAACAATGATGCCATATTTAGGGACAACTACACACCCATTCACCCAGCCAGGACAGTGGAATCGCGGAGCATGCAATAGAACTGCAGCGTCTTCCCTGGGAAGCACAGTCCCCGGACTTGAACATTATGGAACCCTTGTGAGCGGTATTGGAGAGCAGACCATGGAGCAGATTTCCGCCCCCCTCGTCACTACAGGTGTTACAAGAGGTTATGATCGAAGAGTGACACAACATTCCACTAGAGACTATGCAATCATTATATGACAGTACTTCAAGAAGAATCACATCTCTATTATGGGCAAATGGGGGTCCAACCCTTATTAATAAACCATCGCCCAACTAAGTAAAGTGTTCACATTACTTTGCCCATCCCCTGTACAATGTATACTATGGTACTATAGGCAATGTCTAGTACGGGATCGCTTACCGATTTTCAACAAATTTTACACACAATTTCAAACGTGTACGAAAATCCCCACGAAATGACGAAAGGAAAACAGTGTACCTCTCACTACGCTTTCGCTGCTCACACAGTAAAACTGCGGCATCAGGCAGGACGTTTTAACTGATTACTGCTGTACTACTACGTATATTCGTGACACATTTTCCAGATAGTTTTTGCGTATAGCACCGAATATACGTGCTAAATGGTGACATTATACGGCACAAAGTTAGGACATATGACGTCATAAAATCATAGATGCGTGAGAAAGTACCGAATCGTACATGACGTCTGAATTTACAATTTATTTGATAATACCTCTATGTGTAACGTATTCACAGACAGTATGCACATATACTGTTGAATGTATCTACAAAATGATGTCATTGACGGCACAAACAGAGGGTCATAAAGGGATCGATATAGCAAGGAAAGAGGAGGAGATAGACAGAGACAGGGTGGGAAGATGGTCAGAGAAATTGGGGGGAAGGAGATCGACTAATAGAACTGAAATAACTACTACCCGGGCCACGTTTGGCACTCAGATAAGTTTTGTAAGTGAAATGTCAAGTTTTCTTCTGCCTTAGAGAATTTCACTTATATATGGTGACCGCCGCTGCAACTTTTTCATTTCAGTGACGTTGAACTGTCACAACATTATTAACGTCTACCACAGGCCCTTGGTTGTTTTTTCACAAGTCTTCCTAGTAAGGCGAGCTGACTGCCTCTATGTCCTTTTTACGTGACCAGCGTTCTGTTATCCTACTCCTTCTGTCTGCATGAACATACGTTAAAAACTTTTGCCCCACAGATTTTGTGTAATAACATACCGTCTTGAAGTCTTGAAGTCTGGAAGGTAGGAGACGAGGTACTGGCAGAAGTAAAACTGTGAGGACTGGGCGTGAGTCGTGCTTGCGTAGCTCAGTTGGTAGAGCACTTGCCCGCGAAAGGCCAAGCTCGCGAGTTCGAGGCTCGGTGCGGCACGCAATTTTAATCTGCCAGGAAGTTTCAACATACCGTCTTTCTTGTTTTCTACAGATATCGGTTTACACATACTGAACGTCCCTGTAACATTTCCGTATGAACTAACCTGACTATTACGCTGTTAGTGGTATGTCTGAGAAGTTCTTTGGTGTTTTCTCTCAAGCGTGTGAGCTAAGGGAGAACTGACAGGCTGTGTGACATCTGTATACGTCTGGAGCTACTGTATATTACCTCACTCTTGTTGTCTCCATCGCGGAGAAGACGTAATAAAGGCAGCAGAATGTGTCAAACTCAACCTCGGATTGAGGCTTCCTACATTTTTCCAATAATGAGAGCATCGAAGGGCGATCTGTTTTAATTGTTAAAAACCATTCAAACGCCAAGATCGTAAAAATTTGTTTAATCCAAGATAACCGCTTTCAGGAGTCTTAGTTCTCATCTTCAAGTCTTAAACATTTTTTGTAGTAAAAGACGTTGATTTTACGTTGAAACTTCTTGAGCATGACTATCAACACAAAATGAATATGTTTCAATACAAATAATGTTTAAGACATGGAGATGACAGATAAGACTCCTGAAATCGGTAGTCTCGAATTAAAAACATTTTGTGCGATCTTGTCTGCTGAATGATTTTTAACATTTTTTCCAACAGTTTTCGTGTGAATACCGGCCCATTTCTTCTTATTCTCCACGGATTTCCACGTACATATCCTGAACATGTCTGAAGAGCTTCATTACGTCGTTAATTGAAACTTCCGTGCCAAGAGGCCGTGGCCGAACGGTAGAAAATCTTCCGCCTGACGTTTCGGTGACAGCTGCAGGCAACATTTTCTGCGGTGAGCCGACCATTGGCTCCTAGGCATTGTTAGAACTGTTTGTCGGAAAAACTGATCATCACATTAAAAATTCTATGCAGTTTATCCAAAACCTGAAGGAGATTACTATCAGCCCAAGTGATAATCATTGCAGTTTCGCTGTGGTATCCCTGTTCACCATGGTTTCGATTGACGAAGCTCCTTCTTCCACAGCTCACACGTTTCCTACTTGTATAGTAGCCTTGTTTCGACACACCCTATCCACGACTTATTTTCAGTATAACAGTGAGTTCTACCAACGTATTGAAGGGGTGGCAATGGGAAGCCCTCGAAGTCCGGTTGTTGTCAATCTTTTTATGGAATTTTTTGAACAGCAGCCGCTGCAGTCAGCCAGTAAAAGTTCTTTGAAGTGGTATCGGCATGTGGATGATACTTTTGTGATATGGACTCACTGTGAAGAGGAACTGAATGGTTTCTTGTAGCATTTAAATAGTATTTATCCGAATACACAGTGTACTATGGAGACATAGAGTAATGGACTGCTTAATTTTTGGATCTTACAGTAATAACATTGAAGATGGCACCTCAGGTCAGAAGATATATAGGAGGGTGGAAAAGATACACATAGCGATCGTTACTTGCATAAGGATTCCATGTAGTTGCGGTAAGGTTTATGTTGGAACAACAAAAAGAAGTGTTGATATTCGCCTGGGACACACCGACAGAATGGCTGTACCGGAATATGTTTTTGAAGATGATCATGAAATAAAATTTGTTCAGGTGAGCGCGCTACCTAAGACACTGCATTTCTATGGACATACACTAAAGAGCCAAACAAACGGCTACAACTGCCTAATATCGTGTAGGGCGCCCGCGAGCACACATAAGTGCTGCAACCCGACGTGGCATGGACTCGGCTGATGTCTGAGTAGCCGTCTTAGATTGTTTGCATATGATGCTGTCATTTACCGTCTTGTACAGTCATCAGATGATCAAAACCACGTGCAAAATTATTTAGATATCTGTACAGTGCGATAAGTGCCTCTTGACCCTGAATAAAGAAAAGTGCAAAGTTATTCTCATGAATACTAAAAGAAATCAATTAAATTTCGGTTATGTGGTAAGTCACACAAATCTGAGGGCTGTAATTCGACTGAATACTTAGGGATAACTATTACAAATATCCTAAATTGGAACAGTCACATAGATAATATTGTGGGTAGAGCAAACCAAAGACTGTGATTCACTGGCAGAACACTTAGAAAGTGCAACAGGTCTACCAAAGAGACTGCTTACACTACGGTTGTCCCCCCTATTCTGGATTACTGCTGTGCGGTGTGGGATCCGCATCAGGTGGGTCTGACGGATGACATTGAAAAAGTACAAAGAAGGGCAACTCCTTTTGTATTATCGATAAACAGGGGAGATAGTGTCACAGACATGATACGTGAATTGGACTGGCAATGATTAAAATAAAGGCGTTTTTGAAACTTCCTGGTAGATTAAAACTGTGTGGCGGGCCCAGACTCGAACTCGGGACCCTTGCCTTTCGAGGGCAAGTGCTCTACCAAGTGAGCTTCCCAAGCACCACTCACTCTCCCGCCTCACAGCTTTACTTCTGCCAGTACCTCGCCTCCCACCTTCCTAACTTAACAGAAGCTCTCCTGCGAACCTTGCAGAACAAGCACTCCTGAAAGAAAGGACATTGCGGAGACATGGCTTACCCACAGCCGCGAGTGAATTCACACTATGAATCCTGCAGGACTGCCCATAAATCCGTAAGTGTATGAGCGGATGGAGCTCTCTTCTGAACAGCTCGTTGTAAGGCATCCTGCGGAGTTGGGTGTGCAGCGGAAGTGTTTACATTTAGAAGAGTGCTCCTGGAGCCACACTTTTGCATTGTCCTGCTTGAATTGCCCAAGTTCGTTGGAATGCACAATGGACATGAACAGACGCAGGTCATCAGACAGGATGCTTACGTACGTGTCACGTGTCAAAGTTCAAAATGGTTCAAATGCCTCTGAGCACCATGGGACTTAACATCTAAGGTCATCAGTCCCCTAGAACTTACAACTACTTAAACCTAACTAACCTAAGGACAGCACACACATCCACGCCCGAGGCAGGATTCGAACCTGCGACCGTAGCGGTGGCGCAGTTCCATACTGTAGCGCCTAGAACCGCTCGGCCACCCTCGTATTGAGGGATATCAGGGGTCCCATATCAATCAAACTGCACACGATATTGTGTATTCGCTCGATACGATTTGAAACGAGACTCGTCCCAACATCTGTATACGAGTGTGCCTTCGGCTCCGAAAGCCCGTATCGTTGTTATTTCGTTGAATAGTTCGCTCTCTGACACTTATTGACGGCGCAACATTGAAATCTGCAGCTATTTGGGGCAGGGATGCACTTGTGCCACGTTGGACGATTCTTTTCCGCTCTGGTTGGTGCCGTTATTTACAGATTCTTTTTCCGGCCGCATTGCTGTCGGACATTTAATGTTTTACGGGATTTCTGATATTCACAGTACACTCTTGCAATGGTCGTTAAGGGAAAATCCTCACTTCATCGCTACCTCGGAGATGCTGTGTCCCATCGCTCGTGCGTCGACTATAACACTTCGTTCAAACTCACTTAAATCTTCATAAAATGCCATTGTAGCAGCAGTAACCGATCTAACAACTGCGACAGACACTTGTTGTCTTATATGGGCGCTGCTGTCTGCAGCACCGTATTCTGATACACACACACACACACACACACACACACACACACACACACACACACAAACACACACACCCACACATACACATATATATATACAGAGTGGTCCAGTGATAGTGACAGGGCCGAGAATCTCACGAAATAAGTATCAAACGAAAAAACTACAATGAACGAAACTCGTCTAGCTTGAAGGGGGAAACCAGATGGTGCTATGGTTGGCCCGCTAGATGGCGCTGCCATAGGATCAACGGATATCAACTGCGTTCTTTTTAAATAGGAACCCCCATTTTTATTACATATTCGTGCAGTACGTAAAGAAATACCAATGTTTTAGTTGGACCACTTTTACGCTTTGTGATAGTTGGCGCTGTAATAGTCACAAACGTGTAATAGGTGGTATGACGTAACATTCCGCCAGTGGGGACGGTATTTGCTTCGTGATACATTACCCGTGTTACAATGGACCGTTTACCAATTGCGGAAAAGGTCGATATCGGGTTGATGTATGGCTATTGTGATCAAAATGCCCAACAGGTATGTGCCATGTATACTGCTCGACATCATCCCAGTGTCCGGACCGTTCGCCGGATAGTTACGTTATTGAAGGAAACAGGAAGTGTTCAGCCACATGTGAAACCTCAACCATGACCTGGAACAAATAATGATGCCCAAGTAGATGTTTTAGCTGCTGTCGCGGCTAATCCGCACATCATTAGCAGACAAATTGCTCGATAATCAGGAATCTCAAAAACGTCGGTGTTGAGACTGCTACATCAACATCGATTGCACCTATACCATATTTCTATGTAACAGGAATTGCATCTCGACGACTTCGAACGTCGTGTACAGTCGAAATTACAAGAGAAATTACGGAACGATGACAGATTTTTTTGCACGCGTTCTATTTAGCGACGAAGCGTCATTCACCAACAGAGGTAATGTAAACTGGGTAAAATATGCACTCTTGGGCAACGGTAAATCCACGATGGCTGTGTAACGTAAGCGGTAAAATACATACTAGTGAAAACAACCAAAATGTTTTCGCTAGTACGTATTTTACCGCTTACGTTACGCGAGATTCTCGCGCATTACACTGGTGCCTTCTCTCGTGAGATGTGTTCCATGGCGCAAGCTTCATCTGTTTGGCACTAGGGCACAGGTAAATTTGTTCCAAATTTCTATTTTACATAAATGTTTTTAAATAGTCTGTTATGTTTTATTTATTAAGACAGAAGGATTGAATTAGCACAACTTTTAATAATTTTGATGCGCTTGTGTATGTATCCATGGATTTTAATATCTGGCACATTTCACAAGTGCCCTCTCTCGGCGAAACCATCTGCCCTAGTGCTTTCACACTATCGTCACGATAGTTCATAGGCGAAGTACTGGTGCTAAACTGTTCGCAATTACCCTGTGCCCATAATCATGTTGTACAAATGGAGATGATGTCTTCACTATTGACGACGCCTTTGGCACAATTGTTTTATTGATCTCCACTGTAGGATGTAATTTTAGTAAGTAATTAAAAGATTTTGTTCCTATATTACTCTGGTAATTTCACGGTTACTCAAGCTTTAGTGTTTTTTCTTTCTCAGATCCGATGCTAAGGTTTTGCTAATGAAAGTGTACTCTTGCACAGGATTTTTTATTCTGAGTCACTTTGGTCAAGAATATTAATAATTCTTTATCCGCCTGGCGGATTTGTGTCGAGGTCCGGCGAGCCGGCCAGTCTGTGGATGGTTTTTAGGTGGTTTACCACCAGACTCGGCGAATGCGGGCTGGTTCCCCTTGTTCCGCCTCAGCTACACTATGTCGGCGATCGCTGCGCAAACAAGTTCTCCACGTACGCGTACACCACCATTACTCTACCACGCAAAGTAGGGGTTACACTCGTCTGGTGTGAGACGTTCCCTGGGGGGTCCACCGGGGATCGAACCACACAATAACCCTTTGTTCGGTGTGGGGCGGCGGAAGAGGCGAAGTGGACTGCGGTAGTTGTCGTGGGGTTGTGGACCACTGCGGCTGCGGCAGGGACGGAGCCTCTGCGTCGTTTGTAGGTCCCCAGTTAACATAACATAGCATAACAAGGACACAGAAGCATTGTTAATTCACTATGAGTGAAATGTGTTCATTTGCATTAGAAGAACGTAACACTATTTAGTACAGTATGTAGAGAACTACATGAATATTCACCCAAATGCCATGTACTAAGATCCTGTGTCAGCCAGTACAACACAACATTGTTTTATACATCTGCACGTGTAGCAGAGCTTCCATCAAGATTACCTACCTGCCTATGTGTAGCGTATAACCAGAAGTAATACGAGGGTGGTTTGAAAAGTTCTCGGAATCACCACGAGAGGTCAGCGCTAGCGCAACGAGTTGTTCACGTGACATTCACTGGACTACTGCCCGTAAACACGTGCCACGGAAGAGAGCTGTGACGGTGACGTGGCTCTGTTGTGGTTCCCGCGTAGTGATTTGCGAAGATGGAAAAAATCGAGATTCGAGCGTGATTAAGTACTTTTTAAACAAAGGTATGAAAGCTAAGGACATTCGTGCCGATTTCCAGAATACACTGTGGGACTCTGCTCCAACATATTCAAATGTCGCTAAGTACACAAACGAATTTAAATTTGGTCGGGAGAGCTTAGACGATGATCCGCGCAGTGGTCGGCCAACATGTCTCACTACTCCAGAAATCATTGCAAAAGTGCACGAAATGGTAACGGAGGATCGCCGATTGAAAGTGCGTGAAATTGCTCACACCTGCCAGATGTAATCTGAAAGGGTATTGAGACGGGTGTTACGATAAATGAAGGAAAACCCCCAGTTGGGAAACGGGGCCAAAATTAGTTGGTTATTGTAGAGTTACAACTTACAATTTCTTTATTGATTGCTTCAACCATTCAAAGTCATTTCCTTATCACTTGACGAGTAACAGATCCAAAAAAGCTAGTAGGCATGACTGCATTTTCAAAACAATTTACTTTACAGTTAAGGCTAAGCCATTATACTTAAAACCCACTTTGATAAAATAATTGATAACAAATCAAAATTTTCCAAGTAATGAAACTAAAAACTTTACTTTACCGTTAATAGCAAAGCCATTTTACTTAAAACAGACTTTGATAAAGCATTTAATAACAAAATTAACTTTCCAAGTAATGAAACAAAAAAAAAACACGTAGGGAGCCAACTTCTTTTAAACTTTGGCACAACAAGATATTAAATTATAAGGGCTCGCTGACAGGGAGGCAGAACTAGCATTTTCCAAGGATGCCAAGTAGATTGAAACAATCAAAGTAAAGATACATTCACCTTTTACAATAACTACCAATTTTAATGCCACGTAATTTTAAAAACCTACCAATGAAAGGGAAACTTAACCTTCCTAAACAGTGGCCAAAAACAATCAGAGTAAAACACGACCATTTAAGATTTTACAATAACTAACAACTTTAATACCAAAGGGAAACTTAACCTTTCTAAACAGTGGCCAAAAACAATCAAAGTAAAACACGACCATTTAACATTTTACGATAACTAACAACTTTAATACCATGTCCAGCCACCAAAATGTCCTGGGATAGAAATAATTAACCAACAGGGTGTAAGGGCGGCCACCATTGTCTCCCAAAGGATGCTCAGGCTAGAAGTGGACTAACAGACCCACAACGCCTCGCATTCAGCAATCACATAGACCTCATGCGTGACCAGTGGAGCAGGAGGAATCAAATCAGGAACCACAATCCCTGCCCAAAAATACACTTCCTCCCAGGCACTACTAATAAGAAGCCAAAAGATCACTGTCTATAATTACACCGGCGACAGGGACAGGAAACCCGAACGCAGGAGGCCACAAGGCAGGAGAGACGCTGGTTGCACAAACCAAAATTCTTCAATTAACATTTAAACCTTTAACCAACTTAACTTGCAGTTTAGCAGAGAAACAGCAGGTGAACTCCGACGCAAAGTTTCCTCACACCCGACCGTGTCCACGTCGCCAGCGAACCCAACCGGGCACACAGTCACGCAGCCACGCGCTCTGTCACCGGAGCCCTCGTCTTCTCTGCACCCACGGCGGTGAAATACCACTCCTCAGGTTAGGCGAGTTACTAGTCCGTCATTCCCGCCTCCAGACGGACAATTTAAAGACGTCCGTTGCCTCTCCTACCAAGTAGTGACTCGGAACCACAGCCGTGGCCCACAGGTGTTCACAGCAAGAGCTTACAGCCTTGCCCCGTCAACTCGTCCCATACGTCTCGCACCGCCAGGATAGACCACGCGGATTCTCGGAACAACAGCTAGCTCTCCACCGCCACGCCACGCCGCGGTCTCAACTACGACATTCTCCAATTCCCGATTTTAAAAACCCGACCGACTGACTCGTCACCAGCCGGCCGCGGTGGTCTAGCGGTTCTAGGCGCTCAGTCCAGAGCCGCGCGACTGCTACGGTCGCAGGTCCGAATCCAGCCTCGGGAATGGATGTGTGTGATGTACTTAGGTTAGTTAGGTTTAAGTAGTTCTAAGTTCTAGGGGACTGATGACCATTGATGTTAAGTCCCGTAGTGCTCACAGCCATTTGAACCATTTTTGACTCGTCACCGCTAGGCAACCAACCGGCCATCCCCCCAACGATCTAATCCCCTTACACAAGGCTAACAGGAAGCAACGACTCGAAGATCGATAAGACCAGACACGCGGCCAGAGGGGAATCTCAACAGAATCGTACGCAGCGTAACGATAAATATGAAACAATCAATTAACAATGGGATGGAAGGACTCAGAACAATCTTTACAGCGCGATATATGTTGAGAGCCGACACACGGCTCAGGTATATCACATTTTATCTGAATAATTGGAAATAAAAAAAATTACCTACAAGATGGATGCCGCGACTGTTAACGCTGGATCGGAAACGCACAAGAATGAACATATCGGAACAACGTTTGTCCCGTTTTAGGAGCAACGAAGAAGAATTTTTTCGCCGTTCTGTGACCTCAGATGAAACCTGGGTGCACCACTATACCCCAGAGACGAAACAACAGTCAAAGCAGTGGAAACATGCTGATTCTCTGCCACCAAAGAAAGCAAAGACAAT
This sequence comes from Schistocerca serialis cubense, assembly GCF_023864345.2. Taxonomy (NCBI): domain Eukaryota; kingdom Metazoa; phylum Arthropoda; class Insecta; order Orthoptera; family Acrididae; genus Schistocerca; species Schistocerca serialis. The sequence continues at coordinate 84,298,230 of NC_064648.1, forward strand.
TCCTTCAGCGGGAAAGGTCATGGCTTCAGTGTTCTGGAATGCAAAAGGGATTCTGTTTGTAGATTGTCTCCCCACTGAGCAAACAATTACTGGAGAATACTACGCAAACCTAACGGACAAATTGCATCAAACAATAAGCGAAAAAGGCCAGGTTTAGCGAGGAACAAAGTCATCTTCCATCAAGTCAATGCGTGCCCGCACACATGTGCCGTCACCATGGCAAAATTACGCGAACTAAGGTATGAAATGTCGCCACACCAGGCTTATTCACCTGATACGGCTCCGTCAGAGTTCCATCTCTTCTCAAAACTGAAATTTTTTTTTTGGTGGACGAAGGTTCACTTCAAACGAAGAATTGATAGCCTGAGTTGACAACTATTTTTCAGACCTTGAGGAAACTCATTTTCGAGATGGGTTCAAGGCACTGGAACATCGGTGGACCAAGTGCATTAATGTAAAAGGAGAGTACATTGAAAAATAAAATAGTTTCAGTGATGTAAGTACTTTTTTCTATTCCGTTCCGACAACTTTTCAAACCACCCTCGTACACTGCATTCATTTCGAAAGCAGGTGAATAATAAACAGTTGTGCTGTAAATAGTGCCCTCTATCACGGTCACTATACCTCCTAACCAGTGGAACAGTATGTAACGTTGGCAGTAAAACTTGTACAACAAATTTCAGGACAGCACTACGTTTGGTTGCAAGAAGAACACATCTATAGCTGGGAAGTGTGGCACTCAACAAGTCGAATTTATTTGCAAGCAGTGTAGAAACATATTTGAGGGAAGTGGATGGTTTAAATTCACTTGCGACAAACATACGATTAGAAACAGAATCAATGGCCATTTTTGGAGAAAACGAATGGGCTATTCATAAAAATAAAATACTTGCTAAACATAAAGGGAGCTTAAATTTCAACACAAAAGCACAGTTGTAGATGTTACATGGAGGTAATGCAAATTTTTCTATAGTGCTGTTTAATCTCTCATTCATCTCATGTACCTCTCATCACCTACAGCAATGTGTGGAAGTATTTTTCCATTTTTTAAGATTTGCAGATCTCACCTACGTGTCTTGAAAGTGACATGTTTGATTTGTTTACTTCAATTAACGACGTATCTTTCGTTCTTATAAGAAGGCTAAACCCTAGCTTGTAAACAGGGAGTATTGTCTTTTTCTTACAGCACTCAAGTAAAGAGGAAGAAAACTGATGAGTAGAACATACCTTCATCACATGTAGTTTATGCGAAGATAACATATTTATACAGACATAATTCCATTTTTATTCTTTTCATGAACAGGATATCACTTTCCGTTGCTACAAAATGTAAGGATGTATTTTGTTTTTAATAGTCTATGCATACACATTCAGTGAGAGAATGTATCTGTTTGAGGATAGTAGTGTACCTAAACAGTCTACAGTCGCTGAGATACAGTAAATTACGTACCTGTCATATATGAAACACGTTGTCTGAAGGGATATGAATTCCATACTTGTCCAATTGTAATGAGTAAGTTTTGACCAGAGCTTCTGAGTACAGTTTCTACCGTACTGGGAAAGAGACTCTTAATAACACTTGCTTCGGTAGTGTCTCCGTCATATATATATCCAAAAGTCGTACCGTAATTAAAGCGATACCCTTCATGATAATTACTCGTTTCGTGCAATGTCTGAAAAAGAAAATGCCCACAAAAATTACTTAGGATATCATTTTAAAGGATGCAAAGAGAGGCAAAAAGAACAAATCATTCATAGAGAAATATAAAAGTTTAGATACCAACAGTGTATTATTATTTCACATTTTAATGACTAAACGTATGTTAAAGAGGAGTTATCTACATTTTCATTTTTGGCTTAAAGCCAGCAAAACCCTTTAAATGAAAGAAGACAAGACTTCCCTTTTCTGATATTGCTAAGCATTCGTTTTTGCTTTTCGGCTTCCAAGGATAACGCTAATGTCAACCTAATGCTGGAAGTCCAGTCCAACTGCTTTTGGTATATGACTGACAGCAAAAGTCTTCTGCCTCCTTATATTAAAGAAATTCCTGCAGACTTACGCAACTGCCTTTGCACCATTTTTCCTGGACAACTTAAATTATCCATTGACAGTACGCAAGTTTGATACGAATTAAACAGACCAGTAACAGAATACAAGGCACTTATTGAAACATTTAAATTCTTCATTAACACGCGAGGATAGACATCTGACGTGTCCAGACAGAACGTATTTCCAAAGTGACAGGAGCATTATACTGGGATGGTCGTGTTACATAATTTATATAGTACGAGAAATTATCGGCAATCACTAGTAAACTTCCCAGCTAAACACCTTTGCTAAAGGACTGAAGAAGGACTCACCCATGAGAAGGTGTGCATATCTGAACCAAAGTAAGTTACTTAATTTTGATACAGCCTGCCCCTTGAGACATTCTGTGTGGGGGAGGGGGGGAGGCTGCTGGATTGGCAGCAGAATTGAATTCGTAATTAGTGGAGTAAGGCTAGAAAACCGTAATGTCACACCCTTCATAACCTGGTTACCAAATTGCAAATTCCAGCAGGATAACGCAAGATCCCAGAATACGGTTCACATCTCTCATAGCTTGAAGAATTTACGGATGCTAGACTGGCCTGCTCTGTCCCCTGTGTGGCTGACGTGGTACATGTCTGGGATGAAAGTGAAATTCACACACACTACCATCCCAGTATGTCATCAGCAATGTTCATGAAGTGAATAAGCGTGGTCTATAGATATGGCTGTTCTGTCACTGGACATCAGTCCGGAATGGTATAATAGTTTTGCTCACTTATTACTGTGATGTGGTGAAGATGTCCAAAACGTTTGATCGAACTGGACAGGTGCTTCATGTTATAACACTTCTCATTTCAGTCACTGTACAAAATATACAATATAAAGTTTCAACGCTTTTCGCTTCAGTGACTCGGTGACGGTATATACTTTTACCCTTCCCAATAAAAATGAAACACAAAGAGTTCATTATTAGAAGCGTACGCCCCATGTCTTACTACCGTTATGTCGCTACTTGCATTTGTTTATATTTTTTATCGCGCGTCATACTCTATATTTGCATCAATGAACGATATAGAAGTGCGTACGTCATAAAAATGGGATCACCTTTCAGAATTTCAGCTACAGCTTAGGCCGAGTAAGATGTATTTTAGTCTTGCCTGTCACCAGTGCTGCCAAATGCTCCAACATAAACGACACCCTGGTTCAGTTTTCTTTCTGTTGAGAATAAAACAAAGTAGAACGGCGCGTTAGGATTAACTCGTCACAAGTTTAACAACACTAATCTCTTCATCTCACACAACAGGATTTTATGTGTTAGTGTGGACACGTGTCGTAGTGGACGGACGTGTTCTTCTGCTCTCATCAGAAGTCTCTACAGTTTGCTGCCAATGTTTTCATTTCCAGAGGAGACTACACTTCAATGCTTTCAGATATTACTTTCCCAAATTATAATGTGCTAAGAGATGAACAATAAATAATCCCTACAATTAACAATGAAGGCTCTCTCTGCCATTGCTCTCTCTGGCATGATGAATGGGGATTCGGTGCCTAACTTTGATAGCGTCAAGACATATATCAGTGGATGACAATAATTAATTTTCAACCATCGAAGTAGAGTCATGTACACTACACTTTTATTTACAAAAATGAAACTGCCCGCCGCGCGGAAAGCCGCGCGGCCTCAGCCGCCATGTCACGGACAGCGCAGCCGCCCCCGCCGGAGATTCGAGTCCTCCCTCGCGCAGGGGTGTATGTGTTGTTCTTAGCATAAGTTAGTGTGTAAGCCTAGGGAATGATGAGCCCAGCAGTTTTGTCCCTTAGGAATTCACACACATTTGAAAATTTTTTTAAATTGCCGCTATGTACTACTTCATTTGCATTTTTTGTAGAGAGATGTATATTTAACGTAAAAGCAATTAGCTTTGCATACCATTTCTCCTACTTTTTCAATTTGCTCCTCGCATTGATATTCTGCCCAGATATCATTCCCTATTAATTTATTAACTCAATGATTGTGTTCCCTACATTGCATCAACATCAGTGACCTTCAATATTGTGTAATGAGGCAGAAGATGTGAATGCTAGTTCTGTTGTAGAGTGTACTAAAAATCAGTTAGAACTACTGTTATTCTGCCCATTTTCTTAAATACAAGAAATATTTCTAGATGATTTTTAATGTACTACAATTTACGAGACCATTGTCTGAAAATACTTGCATCGACTGTAGTGTTATACACAACTTCTAAATGGCGGAACTACTTCCAGGTAGTTCCCACACAGGGAAGTGTGGTAGGTCCGCCGTTGTTTTCTATCTATATAAATGACCTTTTGGATAGGGTGGATAGCAATGTGCGGCTGTTTGCTGACGATGCTGTGATGTATGGGAAGGCGTCGTCGTTCAGTGACTGTAGGAGGATACAAGATGACTTGGACAGGATTTATGACTGGTGTAAAGAATGGCAGCTAACTTTAAATATAGATAAATGTAAATTAATGCAGATGAACAGGAAAAAGAATCCAGTAATCTTAGAATACTCCATTGGCAGTGTAGCGCTTGACGCAGTCACGTCGATTAAATATTTGGGCGTAACATGGCAGAGCGATATGAAGTGGGACAAGCATGTAATGGGAGTTGTGGGGAAGGTGGATTGTCGTCTCCGGTTCGTTGGTAGAATTCTGGGAAGATGTGGTTCGTCTATAAAGGAGACCGCTTATAAAACACTAATACGACCTATTCTTGAGTACTGCGCGAGCGTTTGGGATCCCTATCAGGTCGGATTGAGGGAGGACATAGAAGCAATTCAGAAGCGGGCTGCTAGATTTGTTACTGGTAGGTCTGATCAACACGCAAGTGTTACGGAAATGCTTCAGGAACTCGGGTGGGAGTCTCTAGAGAAAAGGAGGCGTTCTTTTCGTGAATCGCTACTGAGAAAATTTAGAGAACCAGCATTTGAGGCTGACTGCAGTACAGTTTTACTGCCGCCAGCTTATATTTCGCGGAAAGACCACAAAGATAAGATAAGAGCGATTAGGGCTCGTACAGAGGCATATAGGCAGTCATTTTTACCTCGTTCTGTTTGGGAGTGGAACAGGGAGAGAAGATGCTAGTTGTGGCACGAGGTACCCTCCGCCACGCACCGTATGGTGGATTGCGGAGTATGTATGTGGATGTAGAAGTACAACAGGTCACCAGCTTTATTATGCAAAGTACCTTTATTGCAGTATGTAAATGTTTCCATTACTGGCCAGTCTCGACGCTTGGCCGCTTTCAGATGTCTGCGAATACAATGCCAAAAGAATAGTAAGCAGGTGAGACACACTGGTGAACCACCCTACGCTTCCGTATTACGGTTCCTGTCACATTAGTCACATAACGAGGGTGATGCGCGTTCCACATTTAAAACCTGTTTCCTGCTGTCTGGAGACTGATATTAATTCCTACAAACACATATCGAACGTTTACATACACACATAAAGAAAAGTTTTTGCATCACCCCGATTCCCAGAACTACTGAAGAAAGACGTTGACTGTGGATATTGTACCTCACACACAGTCCCTTTGACTGTTCAGAGCTGTTACTGAACCCGCCCACAGATGTAAACAACCATACATGAGGAGCGCCTGTTAGACGGAGGGGGTCCGACAGCCGATCAGTTCCAGTCATTCCACCAGGAAGGAGGTACACGGCCCGACCTGAATCCTACAGAACACCTTCGGGATGTTTTGGAACGCCAACTTCGTGCCAAGCCTCACCGACCGACATCGATACCTCTCCTCACTGCAGCACTCCGTGAAGAATGGGCTGCCGTTCCCCAAGAAACAGTCCAGAACCTGATTGAACGTATGCCTGCGAGAGTGGAAGTCGTCATCGAGGCTAAGGGAGGGCCAACACAGTACTGAATTCCAGCATTACCGATGGAGGGCGCCACGAACTTGTATGTCATTTTCAGCCAGGTGTCCGGATACTTTTTATCACATAATGTATGTGTGTATAGCAATTTCCATCTCTTCTAATGAGTTCAGCATATTTGCCTTTTTGGCCGAGTGGAATACTTTTAAATCGCTAATCGTCGGTAAACTGATTTTTTTCTATTCAGTAAATACTCGTGAAATCTAGTCTTAAAACTCCTGCCCGTTTGTTCTACATATGAAGCGTCACATACACTGCAACTGATGTTGTAGACGCCGGATCCTGCGAATTTCCGTCCATACGTCTGTTCATTACACATATAATGATTCTCTAGGCTGTTGGTCAAAGCGAAAATAGCGTCTACACCATGTTCCTTAAAACGGCTAACATACGAAAGATTTCCTACGAAAGGCATCCTCACGAACGTGGGGTTAGTATCCTGCGAAGCGACTGGGATATACTCATTCTGTGAAGCCTTTTCTCTGCATAGGTTGGCAGCTATTACTTGGTTATAGCACTTACAGGCAGCAATGTGCTTAAGATTTAACAACTCTGTTTCAGTGGACGTTGGGCTTATTGATATCGCACTAATGCCTTGGACAATAGTTTTGGAAAAAGCATGCATCTAGCGGAATAGATGACAGGGCGAGTCTTGTATCACAGTAACTTTTGGTTGGTTTCCGGTATGTATGCCAAACCGAATACAATCCTCCTTGAAATGTGCTTATAAATCCAGGTAGTTGAGTGCTTTCCTTTTATCCGTCATTTCACCAATGAATATCAGTTTTGGGTGCAGCTTATTAAAAATCATCTACCAACACCTCAACCGCAGCCACCGACCCATTAAAAATAGTAAAAATGTAGTCGAGATGCAGACGACAGAAAAAGATTTACTTAACACTAGACACACGTTTTTACCGAAGTACCCACATTCTCAGTGAGTTACTGGGACGTCAGCAATGAGAGCTCGTACGCAACTGCCCCCCGTAGGGCTGTCCTTAAATCCATAAGTCTACGAGGGGGTGGAGATCTCTTCTGAACAGCACGTTGCAAGACACGCCAGGTTTGCTCAATAATGTTCATGTCTGGGGAGTTTGGTGGCCAGCGGAAGTGTTTAAACTCAGTAGAGTGTTCCTGGAGCCACTCTATAGCTGGACGTGTGGGATGTCTCATTGTCCTGCTGGAGTTGCCCAAGTCCGTCGGAAAGCACAGTGGACACGAATGGATCCATGTGACATGTCAGAATCTTATCTAGACGTATCACAGGTCCCATTACACACGCCCCACACCATTACAGAGCCTCCACTTCCTTAAACAGTCCCATGCTGACATCCAGGGTCCACGAATTCGTGATATTGTCTCCATACCCGTACACGTCCATCCGCTCGGTACAATTTGAAACGACACTCGTCCGACCAGGCAACATGTTTCCAGCCATCAGCAGTACACTGTCGGTGTTGACGGGTCCAGGCGAGGCGTAAAGCTTTGTGTCGTGCAGTCATCATAAGTACACGAGTGGGCCTTCACCTCCGAAAGGCCATATCGATGATGTTTCAATGACACTTGTTGATGACCCAGCATTATAATCTGAAGGGTTGCACTTCTGCCAATTTGGACCACTTTCTTCAGTCATCGTTGGTCCCGTTCTTGCATGATCTTTTTCCAGCAGCTGGGATGTCGGAGATTTTATGTTTTACCGGTTTCCTGATATTCACGGTACACTCATGAAATGGTCGTACGGGAAAAATGCCTGCTTCATCGCTACCTCAGAGATGCTGTATCCCGTTGTTCGTGCACTGACTGTAACACCACAATAAAACTCACTTAAATCTTTATAATCTGCCATGATAGCACCTGTAACCAATCTGACAACTGTGGTAGGCATTTTTTGTCTTATATATGCCTTGCAGACCGCTGTGGCGTATTGTGCGCTGTTCGCCTCCAAGGCGTGCCACCACCAAGAGACACCGCGATTACGTGAGACCTACGTCAGCGGGACACGCCGAGGCAGGAGTAGCAACGTCCGAGGCCTAGATGCTGAACTGCCGTCGGCCTCGGCCTCACCACATACGAGAATACACCATTTAATTAATAAATTACAGTTCACGGAGAAGAAAGGAAGGTTTGGCGACGTGTTTGGAAGTCGGCCACAGACAGCAAAGGACTTCGAATAGCAGCTGAACGGAATGGACAGTCTGTTGGATGGATGATCTAAGATGAACATCAACAAAAGCAAAACAAGGATAATTGAATGTAATCGAATAAAGTCAGATGACGTGTACGGTATTTAGATAACAAACTGAATTTTTCCTTAGCCTTGGGTAGAGGTATCTATCTGTCACTGTTCTCGAGGAACTTGATCTGATGTAACACACTCATTTGCGACCGTGGCGCGCCACCTATAAAGGCACAGTAAAATATCTACAACATTCCTCGTATTTCATAATCGGTTTCAGGTATCGAAATGAGATTTTGGCAGACGATAGAAAGCAAAGAGGAGACTGTTTCCCCATATTGTTATTATGTAAATCTTCATTATCTACCGTGTTATTGCAATAACTTCTTCTGGGAAAGAATGTAATTTTTAATGGCCATCCATAGCTGGTGAAATGAGAGGCGCTATAGGTTTTGGTAACAAAGTAAGTGAAAATATTACACGTGTTTTTGTGCAATGATGTGCTTTTTCATAAGCAACGGACCTTACTTTTCCTCAGTTCTTCCCTTAATAAGGTTAGTAAACCATTTTTTTTCACGATTCTCTCGCAGTTGCGTGTGCACAACATGTTAGTCAGGTGCGACTGCGTAAACTCCGCTGTGTTTTGGCAAAAGAAGCAGATTTTAATATTAAAACCAGAGAAATGTCTAGGTTGTACTGACAATTCGCCACTCATGACACTTTTCTGAAAATTACAAATGGTAGACACACCAGATGAAAATATGTCATGCCATTTTCAGCGGAATTACTTTTCGACACTGACCAAAGTAGAGGTCACAGTAGCTCTTTTCAGGTGGTAACCATGCAGGTTTGGGCGTGGAGGGGCCCCACTTAACGCTTGCAATGAATGTGAGTGTAGGCTTCAGTTTAGCACTCCACTTGCCCTCCAGTGCTCTGCGCTTCCCCTCTGGCGCCTGCCCGTAGACCCCACCACTACCCCTCTCCCCACTACGACCTGGCGTCCGCGCATAAACCAGCTACAGTATTTTGCGTGGGCTGTGTTAAGGTAATCCACATGAAAGAAATATAAATATTGCGTAGATAATCATCTTATCTGTGGGTTGTCATAAGTTTTTTGTGTCGCCTAAAAAATTTTGATCGTGTAGCATGACAGATGTCTAAACTGTTCATTTAATTTATATTACAAATGGCAATTCTAGCGTCTTCTTTCGTCCTAAAATTTCTGCATACGCCCATGTGTAAGACCGTGATCAACAACTGTTCCAACACCTGAGATGCCTATAAGATAAATTCAATTATAGGGGAGAAAATACCGTTTCAGATTTTTCGAAATTATAATAATTATGTAAATGGATAAAAATAGATTGGTCAGATAACTAACACAATCAGAAACGCAAGACATAGTGCAGATCAAACAGTAATGTTACAAAACAGACTGAATGAGTTGGCTTCATTCCTTGAGTGTGTGGAAGAATCATTGCAACGGTAGTTATGTACTGGAAATATTGGGGAGAGTGAAGTAGATGATAAGAAACATGATCCAAATGCAAAGTAATTACAATAATTTTATGAGAAAGAAATGCAAAGAACTGAAATAAAAAGTAATTATGAAATGAGTGCACAATACTACATTAATAGCAAAGGATTATAAATTCTTCTGTTTGACTGAGTACATTTGACATACTGAAAATTTATTGGAACAAGGGATAAAAGCACAAGGAGATAGCATCAACGACATTAAAGGAGAGATTCTGGTAATTAGTTATACTGCACAAAATGTAAGATGTCGTGGTGTCCTGACCTTCATTGCTTACATATTCCGCCCTTGCAATCATATTCCACATACCAAGATGCTTCATTCTAACCCAAACTCGATAAGCTTAAGTCAATGTTGTATGAATTCATGTAAACGATGTGCAAATAACTAGTAAATCGCAAATGCGCACTGAAATTGAAATACTCGAGGCTTGCATACACACACACATTCCAGACACGACGGTCACTGGAGCTTTAAGTTCGGGTAAGGCAGACCGCGCCTGTGAGGCCGGTCACTTCAGAATACGATTCAGCCTATCTATGACGGCCGATGACCACCTGTGGAGCGGACAGCATTTGCCCGAGTGAAAGGGGAGAACGACCCCATGTTCGCCTTAAGAGCAAATTCCACTACATTGGTGGGAGTGCCCAACCTACGCATTCTTTACAAACATAGCACGCAGTTTCAGAGGTTTAGACAGGGAAACAGCAAACGCCAAACGCCGATGATGCAGATTTCAGGATTGGTCGCCTTAAACGAAACGTCATTCTCCCGTTTTAGAAGAGCAATGCTGATTGACAGACGATATTTCTGACGCCTTGAGCTGAAGGAGTAATAGAAGAGACAAAAAGATATACCCCTTCATGTCTGGCATGGAGAGGGGCCGTTCCGTTGTCGCTCTTGGAACGAGAACACGAAACAAGAGTGTATGCACTCGTACGTGTACTCAAAAAGCGAGGAACAAGTCTCTCCTCAGTACTTCACTGGGAGAGCACCTCTGTCGAGAGCGAATCGGAGAGCGACTCTATATTGAGTCCTTGCGATTGAGCGTTGTTTACTGTGTTGGCCAGCACACTTATTGTGCGGTGTCAACAGACAGAGTTACAGTTAAACGCCTGCGAGCGAGTTTTTGAGTGGCATCACAGTGGACTGGTTATCTGACCGGTGTACCACGCCAATAGTTAGACTAGGGGCGAATAGGAATCCTTGACTTCATCAAGGCGTAGGGAGAATTTGATTGGCAAAGGTCAATCCAGATAGAATGAGAGTTACCTTATTTGTCAGCAACGAGCGGCGCAGACAGCAGTCATTGCAGCTTACGGTATCGGGCGCTACAGCTCTTGCGAGCCCCATATTTCCTCCACAACAGTACACTTCACTGCATTTCACACGCGACAGCATCAATCATACCTAACAACATTCTAACAGATAATTATTCAAGTTGAGTAGGCGTGGTTCTCAGCCATTCTGCCAAGTCAATAAAAATGTAAAACTTTGTATAAAAATTTCATTAGTGAATCCTATCCTTAAGAGGTAACTTCACATTCTGAAAAGAACCCCGAAATAACTTGTTCAGTTCATAACTAAAAGTGCCATTGTGATTTCTCAGAGTTTTTTTCAAAATAAATAATAATTTTTGTTAGTTTCATGTTTTTCTTACACTAACTAGCACGACTCCAGTATCCCACTAGTTACGTAAGAAATGTTGTGAATTTTTTGTGTCATTTCCTTACAGTGGACGACTCCAGAAGATTTTTATTACTAAAAGTTTTTCAGGCATTTCTCTTTAGAACGTTAGGAGCATCTGTCTGACTTCTGTCGTAGTGTGGGGGTGGAAATGGCATCCTGCAGGAGGCAAATGGTAAAGGTTACATCTCTGATTAATCCGTTGCGTGGAATGACAGAATAGCACTCACCCACTCACAAAGGGATTAAAGGACTAGATTAGGAATTCGACAGAGTAAATGCAAAGTAAATTTAAATATTTCAGAAAAAGTGAATAAGTTTGGTACTGGAGCCAAAAATATTCTAGTTATTTAGAAAAAGGAATGATGAGAAGAGAATGAACCGGAAAACAATTTAAGAGTCAAGTCAAACCTGCAAAGTCAAAGAATTGGGTGTGCAGAAGTGTTATGTCTGCTAGAGAGCGAGTTGAACTTAGGTAGGTAAAAGGGATAGATAATAGAGAAAGAAATGGAGGAACTGTAGAAAAAGAACCGATGCAGCATTTGTTTACTCAGTTGCTTAATAAACTGCACAATGCTAAATGAGATTTGGAGGATACATATGTGCTAGGCATGAGCTCAGCAGGAATGGTATCGTGTAGTACAGTGTGGTATTGTTTTATTAATTAGAAATGTAAGGCAGTAGGGATTGTACATTCTGAACTTTCAATAGGGCTGTTATAGAACATTTATCAAGTAAATGGCATGAAAAAAGAAAGGTTAATGGGGTCTCATGCACTTGTAGAGCGAAAAAGAATCTTCGCAATTTTAAGGACTTCCAAGATTAAACTATGGCAGCCCACTTTACCAAAGGAAGACCAAGGAGAGCTAAAATTGGTTTAAAAAGATATCTGCTTAAAACGAGCGTATTATGTTAATCAGATAGTACTTTGAAGAAATATTAAAGAAAGTGTAATACCTAGATTGTCGCTCGGATACTGAAAATATAATAGAAAATTCGTGCAGGAAATTATATACATCCACATAAATAGGCTGTAAGCCAAATGACTTTCAGTGGCAGAGCGTACTTCTGGTACCACTAACTGATCCCCTCTTCCTTGTTCCATTCGTGAATGGCGGGCTAGAAAAATGATTGTCAGTAAGCTTCTGTATTAGCTATAATTTCTCAAATTTTCTCGTTGAGGTAGTTTCATGAGACGTATGTCGGAAGAAGTAATACGTTTTCCGACCCTTCCCGGAACGCACAGTAGTTCTCGCACTGATGCACAATTCCTCTCATGTCGCGCCTGCCACTGCAATTAGTTGAGTATGTCTGCAACGCTCTCGCACCGACTAAATAACCCCTTCCTCCCTCTATTTCTCTCTTCTCCCCCCCCCCCTCTCCCCCCCCCCCCCTCACTCTCACTCACTCTCTCTCTCTCTCACTGTGTCTCTCTCTCTTCTATCAGTCCTAGTACTTAATGATAGGAGATAGATAAACTGCGCTCAGGAATCGGTCGAACAAGTTCGTCTTGTGTGGAAGAGTTACATTTCCCTCAGAGTCGCCCTCAACCTACTATCTCCTTTTCGTGCTATTTGTTTTATCTGGTCACTCCGCTTAAGATCGCTTCGGATGGTAACTCCCACACAGTGTATAGAAGAATAATTTCTTATCAGTAATTACACAGAAGTCGAAATTTTTTTCCTGAATATGTGTAAAATGTTGCATTTATTTACATTCATGGTGAACAGGCAGCCCATGCACAAACGTTTTCAATCCTTCTATCTAAATAATCGAATGATTTGAAGGACGCAAATGAAGGAACGTCCATCTGGACGTCGGCAGTGCATCATTAGGGACAGGGCTCCTAGGGCTGGCAGCCCTTGCCTCCCCAGACCCAAAGAAAGGGTGCTGGGGGACCTACAGTTCGATGTGGGTACTGAAACCTTGTGCTACTTACCTGTTTCCGCATTAACAAAAATTACAATGGGTGAAACATGAAATAGGTAACAGAAAAATCAGACTGTTGGTTAAATGGCAAGCCTCTGAATTTGTAGTCTGACACTTACCTGCTTAGCTATCGAACCACACTTTTAGCAGGACGCTGAACAAAATACGTTTTCAGTTTCCTTCAAGATTCGTAGGGATCCAGGTGAAACCGAATTTTTGTAATGGGGTACAATTATCAATAAGGTTCAAAGTCACTAAAAAGTTAATGTAAGAATTGCAAAAAATAAAAAAAATATGGCTGTGTATTGCTTATAGTTTCCTGGTTTCAAAATATAAATTGTAGCAATCAATTTAATATAGTTGTAGCACAATGTTAATATTGCTCCTAGGCAAAATTCTAATAAATCACTGACTTACCTACAGATTTACTCAGTCATTAATTTAGTCTATTTTCCACTGCGTGAGCAAGTTCAACTAAATTTTACACTTAATACAAGTCAGTTTGTATCCCAATACTGTAACATTTCCAAGTCAAAGATATAATTTGTTACTTACGATTTCTACAATATGACCCTTTGGTGCTTTTATCAGCCACCGACAATAACCGCTATGGATAGTAAACTCTCCTGAAGTTCCTGACAAAACAAAGTCACATCCTGACATCTCAGTGCAGACAGTGGGGCTTGTGAGAGTGTATCCTTCATAACAAGAGCAAACTGTTTCATGTTCCACAGTTTCACATTTCTGTGAGCAGTTACCATTATTTTCCATACAGCGATCATCGTGAGGCATTGCTGAAACAAAAACCATAAATTCTGAAATAGCGTAAGTAACGTCACCTGGAGAATTTATAATAATAGCATAAATTTCTAAGAAATATATTAAAATATTTCCAAATGAATATTATCAATATTCCCTTTTAAAATGAATGTTGTACTAAACAATTACAAATCAGAGTGGCAGCTTTAACTTTGACAGAGCTAAGAACATGAGTTGTCTTCCAAATCGTTCTTCATTCGTAATATGGGAAGTAGTAGAGCCGTAGATCAGAGAAAACAAAATGAATCAAAGCACAGTATCCGGAAATTTACCTTGCAGTCTATACTACAGATTCGAAGTGGACGTTTGGGCCATCAACAGACTGAAAGATGTATTTCTTGCCACAGTCTCTCAAATATTGCTTCTGTGATTGAATTAATAACGTCACTCATAAAACGTGTTACGTTATTACGTCTACCATTCCAGCACTTCATACAATTCTGAACCGATGTTTTAGAATGTAAACCGATCACAGAGAAGCAAATCGATTCCATGAAAACAAAAGTCACAAATGACGAGAGTCCCATCAAAATAATTTGTAAGGAGACACAATTTTTCTTTCCAACTTGACGCACATGTGATAGGTATAATCTGACAGGCGACTAGGGTAATTAACATTAGTACGTTTTGTTCATTGGAGCCTGTTTTCTGTGGTAAAATTATATATTAGGATCGATGATCAAAATTGACTACACGGGCATACAGAAATATCCTTTTCTCTTTAAGCCAATATATAAACTATCAGAGAAAAAATGAGAGAGAGAGAGAACGAGAGATACAACAACAAAGAAAATTGCAAATGAGCTGCAGGTTTGTGCAGCTGTCACACGAATACGCCAGGTTGATGTTTCTGTTTTTAACCTAGAGGGCAGGACCTCTAGCATATCCTCACTTAATGTATTATGCAAATTGCTTGTTACAGTACTCCATCTCTTGTACAGTTTCCCAAAATTTCTTCCGCCAGTGAATTTATAACTGTTAATCTATACCTCAAGTTTTCTTAATTCCTATGGCATAAATGTTCCTTCCATTTTCTCCTCCTTTGATTTATTTTTTCTTTTAGGTTATGCATTCCTAAAAATTGTCGTATATCTTCAGTCTATTTATAATCTTCCCTTGAACATCCTTCCATTCTTCTCAGAATGCTCGTTTTTGGAGCCTGTATTCTTGTTTCTTGGTGTATTGTTGTAGTCCAAGCTGCATTTCCCCGTGTAATGGTTGGTACTGTTATGTTTCGATAAGCATCACCTGGAACTCTTTCTTGGCTTTATTCTGAAAGTTTTATACCATGATTCACATATGAAAGAAAATTAAATTTTTATTTCACTTCATACTTTTGTTCATATGTGATATCACAGTCCAGATATTTAAAATTTCTTATTAGCTCCAACATTTTGTTATTCGAGAGCATTTTTGATCTTACTGCTTGTATGCGCTACAACGACCTCCCTTTCGCTTTATCTACATAGATTTTTACGTTGTAACCTGAAGCCATCTGGTGCAACTTACACAACCCCACCTGAAAGTTATCTCAATTCTCTACAATCAGAACTAAGTCATCTCTATATACAAAAAGCAAAGTCCTGCGTAACTGACAGACTGATTCATCTTCACTCAGCCCAAACGCTAAGGATAGATACTTGAAATCTTATACTGTAGCGAAATACCTACTGTAAGTGGCTGGAATAGGGTGATACACCATGTGATCAAAAGTATCCGGACACCTGGCTGAAAATGACTTACAAGTTCGTAGCGCCCCCCATTGGTTCAAATGGTCTGAGCACTATGGGACCAAACATCTGAGATCATCAGTCCCCTAGAACTTAGTACTACTTAAACCTAACTAACCTAAGGACATCACACACAACCATGCCCAAAGCAGGATTCGAACCTGCGACTGTAGCGGTCTCACGGTTCCAGACTGAAGCACCTAGGATCACTCGGCCACTTCAGCCGGCTCCTCCATTGGTAATGTTGGAATACGGTGTTGCCCCACCTTTAGCGTCGATGACAGCTTCCACTCTCCCTAACCTACGTCCAATCAGGGGCAGGAAGGTTTCTTGGGAAATGGCAGCCCACTCTTCACAGAATGCTGCACTGAGGAGAGGTATCGACGTCGGTCGGTGAGGCCTGGCATGAAGTCGGCGTTCCAAAACGTCTCTAAGGTGATCTACAGGTTTCAGGTCAGGAATCTGTGGAGGCCAGTCCATTACAGGAATGTTATTGTTGTGTAACCACTCCGCCGTAGGACGTGCATTATCAACAGGTGCTTAATCGTGCTGAAAGGTGCTATCACCGTTCCCGAATTGCTCTTCAACAGTTGGAAACGAGAAGGTGCTTAAAACTTCAATGTAGGTCTGTGCTGTGACAGTACCACGCAAAACAACAAGGTGTGCAGGCCCCCACCATGAAAATTACGACCACACCATAATGCCACCGTCTCCGAAATTTACTATCGGCACTACACACGCTGGCAGTGATGTTCACCGGGTATTTTCCTTACCCACAGACTGGTATCGTATCGACACAATGTGTACGGTGATTCGTCACTCCACACAACGTTTTTCTACTGTTCAATCGTCGAATGTTTACGCTCCCTACACCAAGCGAGGTGTCGTTTGGCATTTACCGGCGTGATGTGTGGCTGATGAGCAGCTGGTCGCCCATGAAATCCAAGTATTCTCACATCCCGTCTAACTTGCAGTGGATCCTGATGCAGTTTGGAATTCCTGTGTGATGGTCTGGATAGATGTCTGTGTATCACATATTACGACCCTCTTTAAGACCGGTCGCTGTGGCCAAGCGGTTCTAGGCGCTTCAGTCTGGAACGGCGCTGTTGCTATGGTCGCAGGTTCGAATCCTGCCTTGGGCATCGATGTATGTGATGTCCTTAGGTTAAGTTAGGTTTAAGTAATTCTACATCTAGGGGACTCATGACCTCTGATGTTAAGTCACAAAGTGCTTAGAGCCATTTGACCTTGTTCAACTGTCGGCAGTTTCTGTCAGTCAACAAATGAGGTTGGCCTGTACGCTTTTGTGCTGTACGTGTCCCTTCATGTTTCCACTTCACTATCGCATCGGAAACAGTGGACTTTGTGATTTTTAGAAGTGAGGAAACCTCGCGTACATACGTATGCCACAAGTGACACCCAATCACCTGACCACGTTCGAAGTCCGTCAGTTCTGCGGAGCGCCATATTCTGCTTTCTCACGATGTCTAATGACTACTGAGATCGCAGATATGGGGACCCGGCAGTAGGTGGCAGCACAATGCACCTAACGTGAAAAACGTATTTTCGGTGGTGTCCTGATACTTATGATTACAGGCCGGCCGGTGTGGCCGTGCGGTTAAAGGCGCTTCAGTCTGGAACCGCGTGACCGCTACGGTCGTAGGTTCGAATCCTGCCTCGGGCATGGATGTGTGTGATGTCCTTAGGTTAGTTAGGTTTAAGTAGTTCTAAGTTCTAAGCGACTGATGACCTCAGAAGTTAAGTCGCATAGTGCTCAGAGCCATTTGAACTTATGATTACATAGTGTAGGGTTTTTTGAAAATTGTGTCTTTGAAGGCAGTTTCGAAGCTAGGCCAACGATTATTGGTATTTGGTTTCTCAGTCAGAAGTAAGGAAATACGTGTTTCAGCATTCTTTGAAATTCCACCACTAATGGGGTAAAACGCTGGGCGAAATATTTTTTAAATAAATAATTACTAAAATACTACTAAATTAATTTTAAGGCTATATCAGAGAGAAATGGTATTTCACTTATTGGTTAGAAATACAAGAAAAACGTGTTTTGGCGTTTCTGGAAAATCAGCTTGTAACGAAGTGCATTAGCGGATAAAAATATTTAAGAAAATATTTCATTACATTAAAGAATTTTAAATCTAAACTAAAAATTGACATTTCACTTCCCAGTTAGATTTAAAGAAATATTTGTTAGTGGATGAAAATTGGTATGTAAATATCTCCATAAGAACGCAAAAGGCATGATGAAGAGAAACTATGGACTTTAGCTACCATGATCGCTTTCTGGACAGAAATACGGTCTGACAGACCATGCTTATATGGCCTTAATTAGCGTGAAAAGCTTAAAAGGTGTCGTAGTCTGTGAACAACTTAAAAATTCGATTAAATAAAAATAAAAAGATTTCTGCTGGCCATACAGTCTACGCAATAGGAGGAGAATGCACTGAGTCAGAACGCAAATAAAATTGTATTTAATCTATATACACCGCTGAGTGCCAGAGAAATATAGCGCCCTTGTCTTGGCCCTTTGTTTGTGTTCACTGGCCTTGTGATTATATTTTGTAACAATTTTGGTGTTTGTGTATAGATTATTAGCAGCATTTGTGAGATAGGGTGAATAACCTCTTTCTGCCATTACATTCCATAGAATTTCTCTGTTCACATCGTCAAATACCTTTTCAAAAATCCATTAAATCAAGATTAATTTCCTTATTGAATTCTCATCTCTTTTTTCATTATTTTTTGCAGTTTAAAAATATTGTCAGTAGCTGATCGCCCCTTTCCAGAATCTGTTTGTCCTTCAGCTATTCGTTTCTCGATTATATTTTTTGTCTAGTTATCATAATTTATGAGCTCAGTTCGTGACGCTGATATCTCAATAGTTGTTACTTTCCTTTTTATCGCCCATTTTTAAAAATAGTTATTACTTTTGGCATTCAGCGGTTCATTCGTACCTTCTTATGTCTCCAATATTCATTGAAGATGTGAAGAAGCCGTAGTCATAGGAATAACCATCCATATGTCGACTGTTCGAGATCAATACCATGTTCACCACCTGCAGTTCTATTGCTTGTACCTTATAGAGCATCCGTCAGATAAATCAGTATCGCCGAAGTTTTTTGTGCCATTTCTTGGGGTAATGTAAGAATTACAGTATCGACATGCCATATTTTTTATAATAGCCTGTTTAGTCCTTCTCTCCTGTATTATTGAGTCGTACAAGATCTTTTTCATCTCTGCTGAGTGTTTTCATCACTTAATGTGTGAGCATTTCAAATGGTTCAAATGGCTCTGAGCACTATGGGACTTAACTTCTGAGTTCATCAGTCCCCTAGAACTTAGTACTACTTAAACCTGACTAACCTAAGGACACGACACACATCCATGCCCGAGACAGAATTCGAACCTGCGACCACAGCGGTCGTGCGGGTCCAGACTGTAGGGCCCAGAACCGCTCGGCCACTCCGGCCGGCCTGTGAGCATTTGTTTACCTTCTAGATCATTCTCTATATTGCTAATAGAGCGTTTCCGAAAATGCTTTAGAAGTGATGTTATTTATTTATTTATTTACGAGTTCTGTAGGACCAAATTGAGGAGCAAATATCCAAGGTCATGGAACTTTTCAGTATACGAAATTACAACATAACAGTAATAACAGATAAAAATAAAATCTTTATGAACCCGGAAAACGTCAATCCATAAGTTTAAGTAAACGCAATCAACAACACAGCCAGAATCAGCTTCACTTTTCAAAGAACTCCTCGACAGAATAGATGGAGGGACCCATGAGGAAACTCTTCAGTTTCGATTTGAAAGCGCTTGGATTACTGCTAAGAATTTTGAATCTGGTAGCGTATTGAAAGTGGATGCATAAGTATACTGCACACTTTTCTACACAAGAGATAAGGAAGTCCGATCCAACCGATCAAAACGCAGGTTTGAAACAGATGGTGCTATGGTTGGCCCGCTAGATGACGCTACCATAGGTCAAACGGATATCAACTGCGTTTCTTTTAAGTAGGAACACCCATTTTTTACTACATATTTCGTTCTTTGTTGTTTTTTCGTTTGATGCGTATTTCGTGAGATATTTGGCCCAGTCACTATCATTGGACCATCCTATATATATATATATACTGGGTGGTCCAATGATGTAGTGTCAAAATACCCATACTCGTGATCAGGGGTCGACAAGAGTTCGTAAACTTACACCACTTATTGCCCGAACCGCCCGTTTCTGAGCCAAAAATATCCTTTTAGAATGTGAAGAACTACCCCAAATACAATACCATACGACATAAGCGAATTAAAATAAGCAAAATAGATTAATTTTAGTTTCGAACGATCACTCACTTCAGATACCGTTTGAATAGTAGAATTAAGTCCCTGAATAAGATCCTGAGCGTGGACTTTCCATGACAGTTTACTATTTATCTGAACTGTTCAGTTTCACTAACCATATGATCATGCTGTGAAATGAAAACGTCTGATTTTGTTGAATTGTGTGATAGAAACTGTAAAACCTGCGTCTTACTGTGATATTGCGTTAGTTTATTTGCTACAGACCATTAACTTAGGCCATGAACTGCATTATGTTGCAGACAACATCCTTTACTACCAAGCTAGTATCATCAGCAAACAGTTTAGTTACCCATAACACTAGAGGGCATATTATTTATATAAATAAGTAACAGGAGTAGCCATAACACTGATGCCTGGGGCATCCCTCCACTCAGACCACACATCACAGCCATTCTCAGGATTATGAATAATAAAGTTTGGCTGTCTGTTGCTAAAGCAAGAGGTGAACCAATTCTGAGCTACTCCCTGTCTTACCTAATGGTACAACTTCTTGAGTAATATTTTGTGATCAACGCAATCAAACGCCTTAGTTAAATATAAAATATGCCTAGCGGTCGAGATCTTTTGTTTAACCTACCCAGTACTTCACAGAGAAAAAAGAATATAGCATTTTGAGTTGTTTAACGACCTCTAAAACTGTACATTTGATAGTAGATTATGTTATGTAAAATAGCTTTAGCAAACGCCGATGGCATATAAATAGGTCTAAAATTGTCTACATTGTCCCTTTATCCCTTTTTATAAAGCGGATTTACTACTGAGTACTTTAATCGTTCAGGAAACTGACCATTCCGGAAGTAAAAATCACAAATATGGCTAAATACAGTGCTAACGTGCAGCACAGTACTTTAATGTTCTGCTGGGCACTCCATCATATCCATGAGAGTCTTCAATGTTTTAATTATTCACTCAATCTCACCCTTGTCTGTAGCACAGAGGAGTATTTCAGACATCAATCTCACAAAGGTATTTGCAAAGAAAGTTATATGATTAACTGTAGAAACTAAATTTTTATTTAATTCACCAGAATGCTCAGAAAATGATTGTTAAGTACTGTACATGCATTTGTTGTATCAGTAACATAAATATTGTTACTACGAATTGATTTTATATCGTCGACCTTGCGCTGCTGACCATATGGTTTTAATGTTATCCTGTGAATTAGTTATTCTATTTGATACCACATACTCATAGCCTTCCTAATAACGTTTTTAAGCACCTTACTACTGTAGCTTGATTGTGACTACTTCCAACATTTGTATATAATCCCACTTTTTTCTACATGATATACTTATCCTACTAGTCAACCACCCAGGCTGCCTATTAGCGCTAGTACCCTGTTTAGAACTTTCTAGTGGAAAGGAACTCTCAAAGAGCATGAGAAAAGAAAAGCATTATATTTATCATCTATGTTATTGGCACTATAAACTTCCTGCCACTCTTGTTCCTTGACAGGGTTGAAAAAGTTCTCTTTTACTGTTGAATTAACTTTAATACATAGCTTATAATTATATATGACATTTATTTGAGTAGCAGAGCATTTTAATGTTAAAATTAGTGCATCATTGTCTGAAAGGCCATTCAGCCCTTTACTAACAGACTATTTTCAGACTGCTTATGCTGGTATTGAAAGCTTCTAGTTTTTCTTTAACTGCTGTTTCCATGTCTTCTTTCCAAATCCTCACTCGTCAACGTTTCCTTTGTATCCCTTTTTTTCCCAAACCTAGATATAGCTGTTTCTAAGTTTTTCGCGTTTTCAAAGTCTTCTACCGATTCCAAATTTGCTAATGTCATTAGAGTTTGTTAGACATCGCTTATGCTGTTATCTTCTACAAGTTACTCCTTAAAAACTTGTTCTTCCTTTAGGTCCTTAATTGATTTTTGTAGTTTTCTCCTTCTTGTGTAGATGTCAGTTACTGACAGAAGTAAGAAGTGGTATAATCCAGTATCCACTCTTCACTAGCCTCCGTATGTCTACTCTGTACTTGTAACCCCTTATCTGTTCTTATATTATACGTAATATGCCTACATGGTCCTGCTGAACAGGTGTATTTGTGTACATCATTTCCCCTAAAGTAGCTATTGGAATTTTGAAGCAATGAAACGAAGGAAAATCTCTTAGCATTTTGCCGTTTTCACTACATACATTTTCTTCAAATGTGCCACCTATTTTTAAACTGGTATATTTCCAATTCTATCAATGAGATCCGCTTTGAGTAAAATGTAATTTTTATTGTACCTGTTTAATGCCATTCGTAATTGTTTTTGAACGGGAATCGTCAATTTATCTTTCTTCCAGGGCATCTTTAAATCTTTTATACAGCAATACATTCATTTAGATATTCATAGTCTAGTTTTCTATTATCCCATTTTCTATTACCGTAGATGCCAATAATATAATAATTCCAATCCGAAAGAAAGCAGGTGTTGACAGATGTGAAAATTACCGAATTATCAATTTAATAAGTCACAGCTGCAAAATACTGACGCGAATTTTTTACAGACGAATGGAAAAATTGGTAGAAGCCACCCTCGGGGAGGATCAGTTTGGATTCCGTAGAAATGTTGGAACACGTGAGGCAATACTGACCTTACGACTTATCTTAGAAGAAAGATTAAGGAAAGGCAAACCTACGTTTCTAGCATTTGTAGACTTAAAGAAAGCTTTTGACAATGTTGACTGGAATACTCTCTTTCAAATTCTAAAGGTGGCAGGGAGCGAAAGGCTATTTACAATTTGTACAGAAACCAGATAGCAGTTATAAGAGTCGAGGGGCATGAAAGGGAAGCAGTGGTTGGGAAGGGTGTGAGACAGGATTGTAGCCTCTTCCTGATGTTATTCAATCTGTATATCGAGGAAGCAGGAAAGGAAACAAAAGAAAAATTTTGAGTAGGTATTAAAATCCATGAAGAAGAAATAAAAACCTTGAGTTTCGCCGATGGCATTGTAATTCTGTCAGAGACAACAAAGGACTTGGAAGAGCCGTTGAACGGAATGGACAGTGTCTTGAAAGGAGGATATAAGATGAACATCAACAAAAGCGAAACAATGGTAATTGAATGTAGTCGAAATAAGTCGGGTGATGCTGAGGGAATTAGATTAAGAAATAAGACACATAAGGTAGTAAAGGAATTTTGCTATTTGGGGAGAAAAATCACTGATGATGCTCGAAGTAGAGAGGGTATAAAATGTAGACTGGCAATGGCAAGGAAAGCGTTTCTGAAGAAGAGAAATTTGCTAACATCGAGTATAGATTTAAGTATCAGGAAGTTGTTTCTGAAAGTATTTTTGTGGAGTGTAGTCATGTATGAAAGTGAAACATGGACGATAAATAGTTTGCACAAGAAGAGAATAGAATCTTTCGAGATGTGGTGCTGCAGAAGAATGCTGAAGATTAGGTGGGTAGATCACATAACTAATGAGGACGTATTGAATAGAATTGACAAGAAGAAGGGACCGGTTGGTAGGACATGTTCTGAGACATCAAGGGATCACAATTTTAGCAAAGAAGGGCAGCGTGGAGGGTAAAAATCGTAGAGGGAGACCAAGAGATGGATACACTAAGCAGATACAGAAGGATGTAGGTTGCAGTAAGTACTGGGAGATGAAGAAGCTTGCACAGGATAGAGTAACATGGAGAGCTACATCAAACCAGTCTCAGGACTGAAGACCACAAGAACAACAACAGATGACAACACCTTTACTTGTTTTTTGTTCTTGTTTTACTCCGCTATAGTTGATAATATCGTCATCGACATATTAATTTCGGATTTCTTATTTGTGTCTTCAATCGCCACAAATGCTATCCCCTCAAATGTTTAGCTAATTCTGCTTCATTAAGAGCAAGTCCCCTAACGTTACAGGTGGCGAGTTTCTAAGCTTTATTAAACGGTTTTGTCCCTGTCTCTAGCCTGTGCTGTACCCTGCTAATCCGTTCTGTTTCTGAAGCTAGATTGGACACTATCAGTGTTGGTTGAGTCCCTGAATGGGGTACTGAGCCATCACAGTCAAGACTGGTTATGAGGCAGCATTCCCTGAACCTTACCAGGTACAGCCAATAGCTGGCGTAGGTGGGTACCGTGCAGTACTTCCTTTCTACTCAATGTTGTTGTTATTATACAGCCAGTACTCGGTCGTCAGAATGTCGACTGCTAGGCGGGGTACACCGTAGGTGGGTTATGTTGACAGGAGGATGAGAGAGACTGTACACTCGCTTCATGATCGCACTGGTACCCACTAGTCGGCGGTATACAGAAAATTCACTGTCTGAGATTATAGTCATTAGTCATAGATAGCCGATAGTGATGGATGTATGTATGAGACAGTGAACCGATCTTTGCACAGATTACCACAACTATATCATAAGCAACACCTACGATTTTCATCTCAAATACCATTCGACATATGTAATAAAAACACATTGTCTTATTTTATGAACCCCACGTGCTCATTCATAGACAAGAAAATAGGAAGTGAAATGACGGCAGCTGTTTAATGACAATGGAACTAAGTATGTACATCCTTTCTAGGCCTAAGGCTTTAGTCACACAGCCAGTAAAAAGAAACGGAAATATCAACCAGCCATAGCACCAGTGCTAAAATTATTTAAGGACACGCATAATTTTAATTCGTAAAATTTGCATCGGTTTTAAATATGAAATGGGGAATGCGATGAGTGCTATTCTATTAACAATGCCAACAGAAACGAGGCAAAGACACATGTCACAAGAAGTGGTCCAGCACTGCAGAGACAGCAATGTCCCTGTGCCATGGCATAATATACAGGGTGAGTCACCTAACAGTACCGCTGGGTATATTTCGTAAACCACATCAAATACTGACGATTCGATTCAACAAACCGTACGTGAGGAGGGGGGCTAGTGTAATTGGTTAATACAAACCATAAAAAAATGCACGGAAGTATGTTTTTTAACAGAAACATACGTTTTTTAAATGGAACCCCGATAGTTTGGTTAGCACATCTGAACATATAAACAAATGCGTAATCAGTGCCGTTTGTTGCATTGTAAAATGTTAATTACATCCATCATTTGCTGCACACAATTGCAATCTCTGGCTTAAAGAATGTCGTACACGCCGCAGTGCATCTGGTGTAATGTCGCCGCAGGCTGCCACAATATGTTGTTTCATATCCTCTGGGGTTGTAGGCACATCACGGTACACACGGTACATGATGCCCACCACATTGAACATCTATTGGCCTGACATGTCGGGACACACTCTATTCCACTCCGTAATTGAAAACGGAAACCACGTGTGTACGTGTACCTCAGCCCTCATGGTAATGTACATGTGCGTCAGTGAAAAAGACCAATAAAAAGATGTTAGCATGTGGACGTAATGTGCTGTTCCAGTCTCTTCTGTAGGTAAGGTCCATCACCGTTTCCTTTGGATCCCTTCGTAATTGGTGCTCTCCGATACACACGATCGAACAGCGGAGGAGTGGTACTCAAGCGTCAAATTTAGGTTACAATATATCCGGATGTAATTAATATTTCACAATTCAACAAACGGCACTGATTACGTATTTGTTTATATGTTCAGATGTGCTAACCAAACTAACGGGGTTCCATTTAAAAAAACGTAGGTTTGTGTTAAAAAACATACTTCCGTGCATTTTTGTATGGTTTGTATTAAACAATTACACTAGCCCCTCTCCTCACGTTCGGTCTGTGGAATCGGTTCGTCAGTATTTGATGTGGTTTACGAAATATATCCAGCGGGAATGTTAGGTGACTCACCCTGTATACCTTGTTGTATAATGTGCACCTCATCCACCCAGTAGCTACTCACTGCCACTGGTGGACACACATTGTTTAAGTATTACAGAATGGCACCGACCATAGTCTGTAAATACACTGGTGTCTAAAATTAAAGCAAGAAACCGTTATTTTCCCTTCCCTTGTCTGGTTCCAGATATCATTGTAGAAACTGCCAACAGCTGTCTGTACGATCGTGTTCTGCGTGGAAGATGGTATTCCAGTCCATGGACAACCACGCCAGCGATGATGTCAGGGACCCCATCAAATGAGGTGGTATTATCATTTTCGTTAGTACTAATCATAGATTTTCTGTCCAGTTCTCGAACTTCCAGTGCCAACATAGTGCGTTATTTCACAATTCCGACAGGGCTCATTCAGATGATTAATTTACTGCCTTATTTCCATTTTTATTTAGCAATTTATCATATTACTGTCGTTACTCATAATTAGAACCATTAATAATACACTGTGTTTTTGTCCCATTTATCTTGTTTTATATTTTTTTTGTATTAGTATTAAACCGGGACCTAGAAACGACGGAGAGGCTTCGTGAAGTTCACAACCCCACAACAGGTCACAGCAGTCCACCAACCCCACCGCCGCCCCGCATCGAACCCAGGGTTACTGTGCGGTTCTGCTCCCAGTGGATTCCCCCGGGAGCGTCTCATACCAGACAAGTATAACCCCAAATGATTGCGTAGTAGAATAATTAGGGTGTACACGTACATGGAAACGGTGTTTGCGTGGCAATCGCCAGCATAGTGTAACTGAGGCGGAATAAGGGGAACCAGCCCGCATTCGCCAACGTAGATGGAAAATCGCAATATCCGTCAATCGCTGATTTGGGGTATGACGATACCCCATCCAAAATTCTAATGCCTGTAACGTCAGAATTTTACCTACTGCGCACTACCGCTCCTCTGTCGCTTTCGTTCAGATTGTTATGAGCAATTGTAGTGACCAGTCATTGTTGCGAGCTGCTGTTATTTTGACTTGGTAAGTAGAATAACTTGCTTGGGGTATGACGCGACCCCACAACACAGTTTTCATTATGAGCTCAGTTATTTTAAACACTTTATAAACTGACATTTCTTACTGAAATATCACTCAGCATGGTTAACAAGGACAGAATGGGAGTTCCTGATCCCGTTTTTCAGACTTTTATCACTCAGTGGATACATGAGGTGGAAGATATTGAATACAGCGATGCTGAAACTGCTAACGAAAGTGGTCCTGAACGCAACAGTCAACACGATACTGAATCAGAATTGTAAATAGCAGATGGGTGTGAACGAGTTAGACAAGGAACAAAACAGAACACTTGCTATGGATGCAACCGCTGTGAGTGGTCAACAGTGGAACCGAAGAAAAATATTCGAACGCCTGCTCATAATATTACAGCACAACGTCCTGGACTCAAAGGGAATGCACAACGTCTTGGCCATTCTTGTAACCCACCGCAGGTATGGCAATGCCTTTTTTTTTTTCACAGGTCATGGTAACTGAAGTTGTAACACACACAAATGAGAAAATCAAACAATATAGAAGTATATATGTTGATGAAATCAGAACAGAATTGAGAGATGAAGGCCTTTATTGTTTTACTGCACTATACTGCAATTTCCAAATCCAGTAAAGAGACTCTTGAACCCCTCTTTGCTACCATTGGTACCAGTCGCGATATATTTCGCTGCACAATGTCATTGAAACGGATGTTAATTCTGCTAATCTGCCTTTGCTTCGATGACTCTTGAACTGGGAATGAGAGACTGAAAACCGAAACTGCAGCTGCAATATCATATCTATTTAATTCACTTGTCAGAAACAGTCAAGACTGCTACTGGATAGGAGAAACAACCTGTATTGACGAAATGTTGCTAGGATTTCATGGAAGATGCAGATATAAAGTCTATATGGCATCGGAAACTGAAAAATATGGCCTCAAAACCGTGATCTTATGTGATCCCAGAACACAGTACCTCCTAAACGCCTACATATGCCCTGGCAAAGGCAACCATGGAATGGGTTTGTCACCTGAGGAGAAGAAATTACTGATATCATCACAGAGTGTAAACCTGTCCAGGGTACTTGAAGAAATATCACAGCTGACAATTACTTCAGCTCTATAGAAGTAGTTGACGAGTTGAAGAAGAAGAAAAGAAAACGGAAGCTAACTTACGTTAGCACTCTGAAGAAAAATAACAGGGAATTTCCATTAGGGTTCTTGCCACAAAAGGACTCGTCCGAATATGGGTTTACTAGAGACAAGACCCTGGTTTCGTATGTGCCCGATAAAAATAAAGCAGTGGAATTAATTTCATGTATGCATCACTCTAAAAGCACGGATGATGAGACAGGCAAGCCTGAAATAATACAAACAAAAGGAGGTGTTGAGGGATTGGATAAAAAAATGTATGACCTTATCAACTAACAGGCACACCTGTCGTTGGCCAATGGCAATGTTTTGTTGAATGGTTAACACTGCTGATGTAAATTCACATGTACTTTATTCAGGCTTCAGGGACAATAAACCCCTCTCAAGATTCGATTTCCGAAAGGACCTTTCAAGGCAACTGTGTGAGATGCACCTAAATGAAGGGCTACTCAATGCAAGACTACCTAGAGAACTCAGAGTTTCTATTGGACGTATTCTCAATAAGCCATAGCATTCTTAAGTGCAAAACGTTGGTCCAGTGAAACGGAAAATGCGTTTCCTGTTTCCTGGATCATCGGATAAGAAAACTCAAGTGCTCTGTATGAACTGCAAACGACATATTTGTGCATGCTGTAGGCACTCAATACCTTTTGAGTGTGTGACTGAATGAATATTTGCGTAAGTTCGGGGTTAGTGGAATTACGTTAAATTGAACCTTACCTGATTAATCTTTGTTATGTTTGATATTTTGGACACTAATGCACATAACTGAAGTGCTCTTAATATCCAAAGTTATGCTTTAAGTTTTTTTCGGTTATTAACATATACTTTGCAAAAAGTTAGTTCTAATTTTTTTCTGTAACTAACAGATACTTCGCAATTTGAACTGGTGAGCTACAGAGGTATCAATTTTTAAAAAGGCCGTTGTTATGTTTTGATTTTGCAAAGCTGTTTTGATGGCAATAAAGGCTAAATAGCAATGGGAACAGCCTGTATTCATTGCTTTATATTAATGTTCAAATACTTGTGTAGAAAATTCGATAAGACTATGGGATATATAAGTATCCGACGACACAGTTTATTTCATAAAATATTCACGACACCGACTAGGCTTTAGAAACCCTCTACAGGCTGGCCCACTCGGGAAGCAGCGTGTTAGACCACGCGGCTAACCGGGTGGGCTCCCGTTTATCTGACTTTCAGCACTGTTACACACAGATTCTTCTAGCTCTCTGTTAAACGAGTTTCTCCTGTCTTACTCGAACTCTTTTTTGGCGTGTTTCGTCATCTGACCACCCGTAACGCTAGTTTATACTTCTGCTGTCTTCGCGTAGCTCGAATGTTCTTCATTTCAATAATGAAACAATACATCGGGTACGTATTTTTTTCATGCCTAGAACAATGCGTTTCGAGACTTTATTCTCACTGTCAAGTGAAAATATTTACAGAAGTGTTTTTTGTGCTGTTTGTATGTGTGTGGTGCCTCCCTCGCAATGTGTCGTCTTTTTGGGGTTAAGATATCGTACTGTGTTAGCTCACGCACACACACAATGTGAAATTTTACGGACAGCATTATGGATAAGGCACAGTAAACTCTTACCACAAAGAGACGGCTGCACGTCGCTCGTACAAACTGCAGCCAAGCCTGAAACTCGTATTACTTACTAGCAGAAGGGGAACAGAGTCAGTCAAGCTGTGAGACATACAAAACTTAAGACATCCCAGTACATTAACACTAACCGACAACAGCATTAGACCAGCTGTCTTACGGACAAACCTGCGTGGTCTCGGTAAGGGCAAAGTAATACGTGTAGGTTTGCCCAGCGAACAGAATGGCACTTTACATTACCTACAGTAATAGCTGAACCACAGACGAAACAAAGAGTCGTTGACTATTTCATCCAGGCAAACGACTGTGGCCACGAAAAATTGTATCTGTAGCCAACAAACGCCATAAGAAAAGGTCGTCATGAGTATGACATCAGCACCTACTGGATACGATGGCGTCGCAGTCCAAATGATGAAACTTATTATTGGACATCTGCTGTCCATTATAACAGATATCTTCAACCACTCCTCAACCTAAAGTGGTTTCCCTCAGGCCCCGAAACAGGAACTAGTTAAGCCGTTACCTAAAAAAGATGCTGCTACAGCAACCTTTGTGTACAACATACTTGCTTCATTCCTGCACTGTCCAAGGTGTTCGAATATATCGTCTATGACCGGCTAACAAACCGCTTAACTGCAGACAACCTACAAGACGAATGACAATCAGGCCTCCAGAAACACTGCAGCACAACATCTGCCTTAATACAACAGCTGAGCTGAAGCTTGCCATGGATTAACAAAAGGCAGCTGTGATGTGCTTCTTAGACTTCAGCAAAACCTTGCACACTGCCGACTATTACATCTCACTTGTCGAGCTGAGCAGCCTAAATTCCTCGCCAAGTGCATTGCCACGGTTTTGCTCATATCTGACGCTCGTCAGCAATCCGACACGCCCAGCACAATAAATTCATAATCGAAGCAGGTACTATCAGGTGTCCCCCACGGTTTGGTGTTAGGTCCTTTATTCTTTTCATTGTACATAAGTGATGTGTCCTCACTTTTGTCCTACAGGTAATACCACACCCACTGTGGTGACCTCCAGTGGTATATTAGTGCAAAACCAATAAACCTGAAGACAGCTATGAGGAATTTTAGTACCAACCTGTGCGCACTACCAAAATGGGTGCTGGATATAGCGTTAAGTCTCAACTCATCCAAAAACCCAAGCAACGCTGGTTAGTCATTCTAGGTTCATCAGCCTGAAATCTCGGGAATAGGTAGCATCTTTAACCCTAAATATGGCAAATATCAACTTATTTCCTTCAGCAAGAGTCTAGGGGTAATAATAGATGAAAATCTAAACTGGACATACCATTTGAAAGAAGACGTCAGCACCTCTCCAAGCATGAGAAACTCTTTCTTCTTAATGCGAAAAAGAAACTTGTAGAAACTGTTATACTTCACTTATTGATAACAGCCATGTTATCCTACAAGGTCTTTGTCAAGAAATCTCGTGGCCGCTGGAACTGGTTATGACTGCTTGTGTTCATTCTATTGAAGACGATCGACTCTTTGGTCATATTTCCACATTATATGCACAATTTCCTTGGCTGCGTGCAGAGAAGCGCAGAGATTTCCGTACGCTCTGTCCTCTCTACTGTCTAATGAACGTACGCTGTTCTCCC
Source organism: Schistocerca serialis cubense (assembly GCF_023864345.2). Taxonomy (NCBI): domain Eukaryota; kingdom Metazoa; phylum Arthropoda; class Insecta; order Orthoptera; family Acrididae; genus Schistocerca; species Schistocerca serialis. The sequence continues at coordinate 84,329,599 of NC_064648.1, forward strand.
TTGTTTCTCCTCCATCTTAATCCCCTTTTCTGAACAACACGGCAGAAACACCCGTTCCCAACAGAGCAAAATCCCTTCCGTCCCACTCCACCGTTCACCCACGTTCTCGAATCCTCCTCAGTAGCAGCAACTCGGCTTTGGATTGACTTCCCCCATTATATTAGAGAACTGAGTAACAACTCCAGCTTCGGTCGACATTACTGACATACCGACTCAAACAACAACAAGGATTACCATTGCCCCCTTACGTACCCAAATTCCCAGTATTCTTAGCCGGTGCAGTCGCCTTAAATCTCCTTAACCCAGAACTCGTTGTATCAGAAAACGTCTACTTCATACACCTAAAAATTCTTCTTATACCTGCCACTATCATTACTGTCATTGTCATTATTATTGTTACTACTATTATCACTGTTGGTCGCAGCAGCTGCAGTATTACAAGTACTGGCAGTACTTTTATTAGTTCACAGGTAGCGTAATTTATTCAGCCTCTCCACTTCAGACACTCAGACCACCTCTCATATTGAAAGTGTTATTTCTTGGTAACTATGATGTCAGAAAGGCACTGTATTTGTGAGACCCTGGTCCGATGTGAAAGAGGGCCTGATGGGTCTAATCAGACAAAGTTAAATAAATAAAATAAAAGATATAGTATATAGCTTAGATGTGAGAGTACAAACGTTATGTTGAATTATGATATTATTTAATATGTATTTAACAACATAGCCAATCAATAAAGTTTTTTTATTTTTATTTTTTATTTTATCTGAGTTATTGCTATGGTGGTATTCCACTTTAGCCTTGCTCTGTAGTGGTAATGTTCAGCAGCCCTAGTTTTGCGATACACTGTTTTCCCTAAATCCCTGGTGTTCTATAAATGTCAGAAAGTTGCAAAATGTTCAGTCTCGTCAGAGTGCTTCAGTCGAAACTGACCAGTAGGACTCGAGCACTGACCATTCTGTACGAACTTAATTGTGTACATAGGTAGTTTATTCATCCCCAGAATCTAGAATTTCGACAATTTTAGCCCTTTATCGGTAACGATACTGGCCATATATCAACATCTGGCAGATAAATGGCCTCATAATTTGAATGCATTGACTTTAAAGCTTCATTATTTTACATTTCCAAGAAATCGTTGACCTTAGTACGTGACATACATTTCAACTTCATAGATCTGCTTATTCCTAAGGAAAAGGAATCTTAACTGACAGACAGACGGTAAAGAAATGAAAAAAAATACTTTTTTCGTGTGATAGAATTGCACATTAACATTTTCAATTTTTTCCCCTTACTTCTACTGTGAACCCTTAATCGTTGCCAAATTTTATGATTCTAGGTCAACTGGAAGTTTCTATAGGTTTTGATGAGAGAGTATTTTCAATTGTGACATAGATGGCCGTACCTTTGGATTTAACTGACTTACACTGAACAGCCAAAGAAACTGGTATACCTGCCCCTGCGAGCACAAAGAAGTGCCGCTACACAACGTGGCATGGACTTAACTAATGTCTGAAGTAGTGCTAAAGGGAACTGCACCATGATTCCTGCATGGCGGTCCACAAATCCGTAAGAGTCTGAGGGGGTGGATATCTTCTCTGAACAGCACGTCGCAAGGTATCGCAGATATGCTCAATAATGTTCATGTCTGAGGAGTTTGGTTCTCATCGGAAGTGCTCAAACTCAGAGGAGTGTTCCTGGAGCCACTCTGTAGCAATTCTGAAACTGTGCGGTGTCGCATCGTCCTGCTGGAAATGCCCAAGTCAGTCTGAATGCACAATGGACATGAATGGATGCTGGTGATCACACAGGATCCTTACGTACGTGTCACCTGTCAAGAGTCGTATCTAGACGTAACAAAGGCCCCACGTCACTCCAGCTTCACGCGCTGAGAGTGTTCCTGCAGCCACTCTGTAGGAATTCTGGACGTATGAGATGTCGCGTTGTCCTGCTGGAGTTGCCCAACTACGTCGGAATTCACAATGGACATGGATGAATGCAGGTGATAAGACAGGATATTTATGTACGTGTCACCTGTCGGAGTCGTATCTAGACTTATCAGGAGTCCTATGCCATTCGAACTGCACACGCTGTAATAGTATTGGATTTCAGCTGCTTTGCATATGGGATATTTGTCATTAAAAAAAAAAAGACATCCAATGAGCTGTAGTTTGTAAAGATGCTAAGCATCACAGCGCGAAAGCAAAGACAAAATATTTTTTTAATGTGCGCCTATACCAAAACGCGCGTGCAGCGTTTAAATACTCTAAATAACACTATAGCCCGCTGGGCGCAGATATTTGAAATCATTGCCGTAGCTCTTGATAGCAAGAAGCTGCGAAACAGAAGAAATATCAATCTATCTTTTGTTAAGAAATATTCTAGAGATTTCATTATCACTTGTATTTTTGGTCACCGACATTTAAGACGCACTACATAGCATTGCTACAAGTTATATTTTCATTTTGTGTAAAAACTATGTGAAACGAGGAACAAACATTCCGGTAACTCGGGTGTGGGTCCAATGTACTTACGCACACGCAAGGACATTTAATTTTTAAGAAGGAACGGACTGACAAAGCAGCGATTATTGGACTGTGCGATTTACAAAAGTAATATCAGATGTAAGTCATGCGTTTATTGTGTATTTGTCAATGTTTAGAAGTTTAAAGCCAATTTGTTCAAAATATATTAAGATTTTCCGATGCAGTAATTTTCTTCTTCATCTTTTCTTTCACTAACCAAAAATGATGTTCAAATTATATACGAGCTTTGTTACAGGTTCGCTCTTTATCGCGGTGTCTCGATTGTATCTGGGAGACCACTAATGTGTTCACCTTCCGATCTGTTAATCTTTCTCTTACGAAATTCCACTAATGTGCTTTCATTTCCATTTTTATATTCAAATAGGCCCCTTAGGCATTTTCATCGAAGATTCTGCTTGCGTGAAGGCAATCCGGGTCAAAAGATCAATTATTCGCGTAATCAATCCGTACGTCTCCTGAACACAATCGAGAACTGACGCATCGGTGAACAATTAATAATCTCTCTCTCTTTTCAAGTCGTACTGAAAAACGGCCACACAGGAGAGCCCTAAGTACGCAATCTGGTGTTAGGTTGCATTTTGCCAGTAAATATTAGCAACAAATAGTGACAGCATCACTGTTATTATTTACTACTATTTCTTATACGGTACAAGCAAGTTCCCAACGCCAGAACGCCCCACACCATAGCAGAGCCTCCGCCAGCTTGAACAGTTCCCAGCTGATATGCAGGGTCTATGGAGCCGTGAGATTATCTCCAAATTCATACACGGCCATGCGCTCGATACAATTTGAAACGAGATTCGTCCGACCAGACAACACATTTCCAGTCATCAACAATCCAATGTCGGTGTTGACGGGCCCAGGCTCTGTGTCGTGCAGTCACCGACGATACACGAGTGGACCTTCGGCTCCGATGGCCCATATCGGTGATGTTTCGTCGAATGGTTCGCACACTGTCGCGTGTTGATGGACCAGCACTGAAATCTGCACCAGTTTGCGGATGGCTTGCACTTTCGTCACGTAGGACAATTCTCTTCAGTCGGCGTTGGTCCCTCACTTGTAGTATCTTTTTCAAGCCGCTGCAATGTCGGAGATTTGATGTTTTAGCCGATAGCTGATATTGACAGTACACTCGTGAAATGGTCGTACGGGAAAATCCCCACTCCATCGTTACGTCGGAGATGAGTCCCATCGCTGTTGCGCCGCATATGACACTATCTACATCTACATATACATCACATGATTACTCTCCAATTCACATTTAAGTGCTTGGCAGAGGGTTCATCGAACCATAATCATACTATCTCTCTACCATTCCACTCCCGAACAGCGCGTGGGAAAAATGAACACCTAAACCTTTCTGTTCGAGCTCTGATTTCTCTTATTTTATTTTGATGATCATTCCTACCTATGTAGGTTGGGCTCAACAAAATACTTTTGCATTCGGAAGTGAAAGTTGGTGACTGAAATTTCGTAAATAGATCTCGCCGCGACGAAAAACGTCTTTGCTTTAATGACTTCCATCCCAACTCGCGTATCATATCTGCCACACTCTCTTCCCTATTACGTGATAATACAAAACGAGCTGCCCTTTTTTGCACCCTTTCGATGTCCTCCGTCAATCCCACCTGGTAAGGATCCCACACGGCGCAGCAACATTCCAACAGAGGACGAAGGAGTGTAGTGCAAGCTGTGGACTTGTTGCATCTTTTAAGTGTCCTGCCAATGAAACGCAACCTTTGGCTCGCCTTCCCCACAATATTATCTATGTGGTCTTTCCAACTGAAGTTGTTTGTAATTTTAACACCCAGGTATCTAGTTGAATTGACAGCCTCGAGAACTGTAATATTTATCGAGTAATCGATTTCCAACGGATTTATTTTGGAACTCATGTGGATCACCTCACACTTTTCGTTATTTAGCGTCAACTGCCACCTGCCACACCATACAGAAATATTTTCTAAATCGCTTTGCAAGTGATATTGGTCTTCGGATGACCTTACTAGACGGTAAATTACAGCAACAGCTGCGAACAACCTAAGAGAACTGCTCAGATTGTCACCGAGGTCATTTATATAGATCAGGAACAGCAGAGGACCCAGGACGCTTCCCTGGGGAACACCTGATATCACTTCAGTTTTACTCTATGATTTTCCGTCTATTACTACGAACTGCGACCTTCCTGCCAGGAAATCACGAATCCAGTCGCACAACAGAGACGATACCGCATCGGCCCGCAGCTTGATTAGAAGTCGCTTGTGAGGAACGGTGTCAAAAGCTTTCCGGAAATCTAGAAATACAGAATCAACCTGAGATCCTCTGTCGATAGCGGCCATTACTTCGTGCGAATAAAGAGCTAGCTGCGTTGCACAGGAACGATGTTTTCTGAAACCATGGTGATTATTTAACGGATCTGCGCCTGACACTTGTTGTCTTAGATAGACGTTCCCGACCACAGCGCAGTGTTCTGGCTCTTTACGTACCTCTGTATTTGAATAGGCGTGCCTATACGAATGGCTTTGACGCTGCATTGTAGAAGCTTAAATCTTTTATACCATGGAGAGACTTGATACGTCTACCTGTTCCAGAGAAAAAGGGTTCTTAAGAGCCAAGCAGGAAGATAGACAGACGGACAAAGTGATCCTACAAGGTTTCCATTTCTACCGAATGAGCTGCAGAACCTTAAGAAAGAAGGAATATCATAGTTTAAGGTCCAGTCAACAGGGAGCTCATTAGAGATGGAGCGCAAGCTCGGATTGTGAAAGGAAGAGGAACGAAATCGTCTGTGCCCTTTCAAACGAACCACACCGGTAGCTCCCTACACCTACATCTACATCTACGTGGTTACTCTGCTGTTCACAATAAAGTGCCTGGCAGAGGGTTCAATGAACCACCTTCGTGCTGTCTACCGTTCCACTCTCGAACGGCATGCGGGAAAAACGAGCACTTACATTTTTCCGTGCGAGCCCTGATTTCACTTATTTTATCGTGATGATCATTTCTCCCTATGTAGGTGGGTGCCAACAGAATGTTTTCGCAATCGGAGGAGAAAACTCGTGATTGAAATTTCATGAGAAGATCCCGTCGCAAAGCAAAACGCCTTTTTTTTAATAATTGCCACTGCAATTCATGTATCATGTCTATGACACTATCTCCCCTATTTCGCGATAGTACAAAACGAGCTCCCCTTCTTTGTACTTTTTCGATGTCATCCGTCAGTCCCACCTTATTCGGATCCCACATCTCACAGCAGTACTCTAGAATAGGGCGGACAAGCGTAGTGTAAGCAGTCTCTTTGGTAGACCTGTTGCACCTTCTAAGTGTTCTGCCAATGTATCGCAGTCTTCGGTTTGCTCTACCCACAATATTATCCATGTGATCGTTCCCATTTAGGTTATTTGTAATTGTAATCCCTAAGTATTTAGTTGAATTTACAGCCTTCAGATTTGTGTGACTTATCGCGTAACCGAAATTTAGCTGATTACTTTTAGTATTCATGTGAATAACTTCGCACTTTTCCTTATTCAGGGTCAATTGCCACTTTTCGCACGATACAGATATCTTATCTAAATCATTTGGAAGTCGTTTTGATCATCTGATGACTTTACAAGACGGTAAATAGATTCATCTGCAAACAATCTAAGAGAGCTACTCAGATTGTCTCCTGTGTCGTTAATATAGATCAGGAACAATAGAGGGCCTATAACACTTCCTTGGGGAACGCTGGATATTACTTCTGCTTTACTCGATGACTGTGCTTTCTGACAGGAAATCACGAATCCAGTGGCACAACTGAGGCGATACTCCGTAGGCACGCAGTTTGGTTAGAAGACGCTTGTGAGGAACAGTGTCGCTAGCCTTCTGGAAATCTACAAATATGGAATCAATTTGACATTCCGTGTCGATAGCACTTATTACTTCATGAGTATAAAGAGCTAGTTTCTTTTCACAAGAATGATATTTCGTGAATCTGTGTTGACTATGTGTTAATAAATCTTTTTCTTCGAGGAACTTCATAATGTTCGAATGCAGTATGTGTTCTAAATCCTTACTGCAGATCGACGTTAGTGATATAGGCCTGTAATTCAGCGTGTTACTCCTCCTTCCCTTTGTGGGTATTGGTGTGACTCGAGCAATTTTCCAGTCTTCAGGTACGTATCTTTCTGTGAGCGAGTGATTGTATATAACTGCTAAATATGGAGCTGTTTTATCAGCATACTGTGAGAGAAACCTGACTGGACCGGAGGCCTTGCCTTTTTTTAAGTGATTTAAGCTGCTTTGTTACACCGATGATATCTACTTCTATGGTTCTCATCTTGCCAGTTGTTCTTGATTGGAATTCAGGAGTATTTACTTCGTCTTCTTTGGTGAAGGAGTTTCGGAAAACCGTGTTTAATAACTCTGCTTTAGTGGCGCTGTCATGACTGACTTCACTGTTTTTATCGCGCAGTGAAGGTATTGATTGTGTCTTGCCACTAGAGTGCTTTATGCATGACCAGAATCTCTTTAGGTTTTCTACAAGATTTCGAGACAGACTTCCGTTATGGAAATTATTACAAGCATCTCGCATTGAAGTACGCGTCATATTTCGAACTTCTGTAAAACTTTGCCAATCTTGGGGATTTTGCGTTCTCATTTGGCATGCTTTTTTCGTTGCTTCTGCAACAAAGATTTGGCCCTACAGCGACTTTAGGGAAATCCTGGAGAAACTAAACATGGAACGTCCGGCAGGGGGATCTGAGCCGCCGTCTACACGAATGGAGATTCACCGAGCTGCCAGCCTGCCGTCTAGCAGGGTACCATCAGGGAAGGTTTTACAGCTCACGTGACCAGGCTTACCCTCTCAGCATGGGTAGGAATGACAAATCCTCAAACGATCAACTTACAGGTGAACATTATCGATACAAATAAAGGAAGGTAGCTACACAACAGTTTGACGTCCACACACATTATCTGGAGACCACCATACAGCGTGTGGCCGATGGTACGTTGAACCAATACTGGTCATCTCCTTTCCCGTTGAACACGGAATTTGAGTGAGGCAGAAACAACCGTCCATATACCACAGTACGAGCACAAATTTCTCGTATCTTGTCCTTTAGCGAAACGTACCGTGTCAGCAGAAGAATCGTTCTGCAGTCAGCCGTAAGTGCCCGTTCTGTAAATTTTCTCGATAGTGGTTCGCGAAATGTAGCTCGTCTTCCCTCCACGGATTCCCATTTTAGTTCGCGAAGCTGCTCCAAAATACTCATGTGATAATTGAACCTTATGCTAACGAGGGTAGCAGCGTAGCTCTCAATTGCTTCGATGTCTTCCTTTAATCTGAACTGATAGGTTCCCAAACACCACAGCAGGACTCGAGAATGGGCCGTACTAGTGCTCGCACTAGTCATCTCCTACGTAGATGGGCTACACTTTCCTACAATTTACCAAATAAACAGTAGTAAGCCATTCACCTTCCCTACTTATTAACCTCATGTGTTCAGTCAGTTCCATATTTGCTCGCAAGGCTACGCCTGGACTTTTAACCGATTGACAGTGTCAGACAGCATACCACTAATATTACACTGAAGCGCCAAAGAAACAGGTATAGCCATCAGTATTCAAATACAGAGATATGTAAACAGCCAGAATACGGCGTTGCAGTCGGCAACGCCTGTATGAGACAACAAGTGCCAGGCTCTGTTGTTATCTCAGTTATCACTGCTACAATGGCAGGTTATCGCAAGTGAGTTTGAACGTTGTGTTATAGTCGGCGCACGAGCGATGGAACATAGAATCTCCGAGATAGCGATGAAAGGGGCATTTTCCCTTATGACCACTTCACGAGTGTACCATGAATATCAGGAATCCCGTAAAACATCAGATCTCTGACATCCCTGCAGCCGGAAAAAGATCGTGCAAGAATGTGGCAAACGACGACTGAAGAGAATCTTTCTACGTGACAGAAGTAGAGCCCTTCTGCAAATTGTTGCAGAATTCAGTGCTGGGGCATCAACAAGTGTCAGCGTGCGAACCATTCAACGAAACATCATCGATATGGAGCTGAAGGCCCACTCGTGTACCCTTGATGACTGCATGACACAATACTTTACATCTCGCCTGGGCCCGTCAACCCCGACATTGGACTGTTGGTGGCTGGTCGGACGAGTGTCGTATATAACTGTATCGGGTGGATGGAGTGCACGAGTATGCACACATCCGTGGACCCTACATGTCAACAGGGGCCTCTTCGAGGTGGTGGATGCTCCGTAATGGTGTGGAGCGTGTGCAGTTGGAGTGATATGGCGCCCATGATACGCCTAGGTACGACTCTGACTGGTGACACGTGCGTAAGCATCCAATCTGATCACCTCCATCCATTCATGTCCGTTGTGCATTCCGACAGACTTGGGAAAATCCGGAAGGACAGTGTGAGAACTCAAAAGTCAAGAATTGCTGCAGTGTGGCTCCAGGAACACTCTTCTGAGTTTAAACACTTTCGCTGGCCACCAAATTACTAAGCATATCTGGGATGCCTTTCAACGTGTTGTTCAGAAGTCACCTCCAACCCTATTACGGATTTATGGATAGCCCTGCAGTATTCATGGTGTCAGTTCCCTCCGGCACTACTTCAGACATTAGTCGAGTCCATGCCACGTCGTGTTGCGGCACTTCTGCGTGATCGCCAGGGTCCTACACGATATTACGCAGGCGTACCAGTTTATTTGTCTATTCAGTGTATTTCCATTGCACAAATACTAGAATTCTACTTCCAACTGATTTACCTTTTAACTGATTTCGGAAGCCTGGCAGAAATCGAGTGGACAGTCACAACGGCTGTGATCAGCAATCTGTTCTTGTAGTCGGCATAGCAAAGTAGTGGCTGTAACATTGTGAACTGCTTATTGTGATCTAAGTTACGAGCTTTCCTGCTGACAGGAACTACTGGTCAGTTCTTGCCAAATACGATAGCCGATTAACGATGGGGGAGATTCCCGCCTTTATTCATAGTAATGACTACCTGTCAGTAGCAATATATGTTCACTGGAGATCTTTTTTTTTTTCCTTAGACAATATGAAATATAAATATTTCAATGTAAGTCGGTGCCCACCTGTATTACTCTCTGTAGTTTTCGTCGCCACACTCGTAGGGGGTGGGCTCCCCACTTTGAGGACGGATGGCTCGTCTTGAAAATAAAAATTCTTGTGAGCTGTCCAAGTACTCAGCTACCCGAGTACTTCCTATCCGTGTGTTGACCGCACAAGAGCAATCCTAAAGCCCTCCACTGCATATCGTTGGTCCAGAAACCTGCAGCAAAGACCGTCGCAGAATCGACAGGACCTTTTTTTGCGCTCCAAACAAAAGGTTTTCCAAGGACAGTGTTCCAAAGAGTACTTCTCCAATGCTCCAAATTCGTGTAAAACGGGAAGAAATCTAATATGTAGTACAATGAAAGCACCCTCGGCCATACTCTTAATGGCGTTCCGCGAAGTATGAATTTAGGCGCCGAATCATGTGTAATGTCTTCAAATCAGATTTTCTTGTTCATACATAAATTGTATTGTCGTAGTCGAGATTGGCTCAATGGATACGTCATTGACGTAACTTTAAAACGTGCAATTTGTTACTTTCTGACGCCCTTCAGATCATAACATTAAGCATTTTTAAACGAGGAACTTAATAATGTGACTTTCCATGCTTTTGTCTTCGTATATACTGATTACAATATTGCTGTAAGTGTTTATTGTCAAACAGTCTTCAAGGGCTTCTAAGTTGTTTTCTGTATCTCTATATTCTCTGTTTTAGTCATGTAAAGAAATAGTATAAATTATTAACTGCAATGTAACTATAATTTTAAGAAAATTTAAAACCTGTGTAACACATTAAATTTTGAAGTCTGCCGATTTTCTACAGTAGACACAATTTTCGTAACACAGTCTAGGCGTACTAAAGTTATCGCTTATCCGCAAAACAGGGTCGGTAACACAGCATAAGCTGCTTATTCGTTTATGTTTCGGTTTTTGGTACATTCTTAATAATTTATTATATCATTTTCGATTATTAAAAAAGACCATGTAGGTAAGTTTCAATACTGCTGCATCTTTACACAGAAACTTCAAAGCGGTTTTATCAGTATAGTGCATACATATTTTTTCTCGTTTGTTTTATTGCTTTTTTGTGGTTACGCGCAGACAGAGTGACCTTCCATCTACAAACGTTACACTTGAAAAGATCTTATAACAAGTAAGACAGAATTTACACAGGCAAACAGCTAAAAGGCTACAAAATCTGAAAAAAAGGAGTAAACCACATTAGACACACATTAAATGGGGGTCAAAATTAGCATTCTGCTCGACAAGGAGGATGTGGACAAAAAGCAAACTCAGTCAAAGAATTGAATGGAAACATATCCGAGTTGCCAAAGGCAGAAAGAGTGCTAAGATTCATGACTTTAAGAATGTTAAAGACTTCTACAGAGTACACATTTTTATCTCCAATGCCTGCAGAAAACTACTGCAGATCTTCTACACCATCAGCCAAGAAAAAAAAGCTAGTTAACTGCTGCAGTGGCTGAGAAAAGACCCAGTAAGGCTGATGATCTTGAAAATCAATTTGTGAGTGTCTACATCAAGGTAAGAACCATTTAAATTCTGAATACTGCATCTTCTCAAAATTTGTTGAAACATAGTTTTTCATAAAAACACATATTTCTTTTGGGACACATCACGTGAAACAGGACTGAGTCCCAGCATTCTTTGTAGCTACCATCTGGAAGTTGTAAACTCAATTCCCTTTAGCCAAGCGTAATACTTCATTAATACTTGTTTGACTTTCAGATGTCAAGAAAGCAGCCAACATATGACAAGTCCCATAGTTAAGGAATTTGCGTTGACATATGTCGCTGAAATCAGGAAACATTTTCTTTGTTATTTTTGCTAAATTCATCAAACATGCAGCTTTTGTTTCAGTGTAGAACCTAATGTACGCCCTTTGTATACGATCTCTTTATATTGTTGACATTTCCATAAATCAACAGCAATCAATTTCTGTAAAAAGTTCAAGGACTGGTTTCCTGGTGAAGACTTTGCATTCAAAGCATGATGGCGACCAACATATTAAAGCTGAATTGTTGTTGTTGTTGTTGTTGTTATTGCTGTTGTTGTCCTCAGTCCAAAGACTGGTCTGTGGCAGCTCTCCATGCTACTGTATCCTGTGCAAGCCTCTTCATCTCCAAGTAACTACTGCAACCTACATCCTTCTGAATCTGCTTAATGTATTCTTTTTCCCTTCCCAGTTCTATTCAGCACCTTTCCATTACTTAGATGATCTACCATTTAATCTTCAGCATTCTTCTCAGGCACCACATTTGAAAAGCTTCTATTCTCTTTATGTGTATACTGTTTGTCGTCCATGTTTCAACCCCATACATGGCTACACTCCATTCAAATACTTTCAGAAAAGGCTTCAAACACTTAAATCTAAGTTCGATATTAACAAATTTCTCTTCTTCAGAAATGCTTTTCTTACCATTGCCAGCCTACGTTTTATATTCTATCTACTTCGGCCATCATCAGTCATTTTGCTGCTCAACTAGCAGAATTCATCTGCTACCTTACGTGTATCGTTCTGTAAGTGTCTCGTTTCCTAATGTGATTCCTCCGGCATCAAGTATTTCAGTTCCACTACATTCCATTATCCTTGTTTGCTTTTGTTGATATTATCTGATATCCTCCTTTCAAGACACTGTCCATTCTGCTCTTCAAAGTCCTTTGCTGTCTCTGAGAGAATTATAATGTCATTTGTAAGCTTCATAGTTTACTATTTCTTCTCCCTGGACTTTAATGTCTGCTCCAAATATTTCTATGGTTTTCTTTACTGTATGATCAATGTACAGATAGAATAACATTGGGTACCGGCTGCAACCCTATCTCACTCCCTTCTCAATCACTGCTTCCCTTTCATGCGTCTCTAACTTCCATCTGGTTTCTGTACAGGTTGGTAAACAGACTTTCTCTCCCTGCCAGGAAGTTTCATATCAGCGCACACTCCGCTGCAGAGTGAAAATCTCATTCTGGAAATTTATCTCCCTGTATTTTGCTCCTCTTACCTGCAGCATCTCAAAGAGTGTAATCCAGTCAACACTGTCAAAAGCTTTCTCGAAGTCTTCAAACGCTATAAATGGACATCGGAATCTAACGGTTTTTTCGTTCTTCTGTAAAGAGTAGGTGTTAGTGTTCTGCAGTCACGACTTATTAAACTATCTGTTCGCTAGTATTCACACCTGTTAGCACCTGCTTTCTTTGGAACCTCAATTGTTATATTTTTCTTGAAGGGTGGTGTATGTCACCTGTCTTATACATCTTGCACGCCAGATGGAAGAGTTTCGTCATAGTTGGTTCTCCTAAGGATATCAGTGATTCTGAGTGAATGTCGACTACTCCCAAGAACTTTTACCGACTTAGGTCTTTCAGTGCCCTATCAAATATTCTCTCAGTGTGATATCTCCCATCTGATCTTCATCTACGTCCTCTTTCATTCAATAGCATTGCCCTCAAATACATTTCCCTTGTATAAACTCCCTATATGCTGTTTCCAACTTTCAGTTTTCCCATCTTTGCTTTTCTCTGGACTTCGATGTGAGCTCTTGATAATCATACAGGTGGTTCCCTTTTCTCCAAAGGTCTCTTTAATTTTTCAGTAGGCGCCATCTATTTTCCCCTAGTGACACATGCTTATAAATTCTTACATTTCTCCGCTATCCATTCCCGCTTAGCCATTTTGCAGTTTCTGCAGTTTCATTTTTTAGACGTTTGTATTCCCTTTCGCCTGCTTCATTTATTGGGTTCTTATATTTTCTCCTTTCATCAATAAAATTCAATATCCCTTGCATTAGCAAGGATTTCTACTAGCTCTCGTCTTTTTACCTACGTGATCCCCTGCTGCTTTCACTATTTCGTCTCTTAAAGATACCCTTTTCTCTTTTACTGTATTTCTTTCCCCTGTTATTGTCAATCGTTCCCTAATGCTCCCTCAGAAAGTCTGTAAATCTTTGGTCGTTTCAGTTTATCCAGGTCCCTTCTCTTTAAATTCCCACCTTTTTGCAGTTTCTTCAGCTTTTATCTACAGTTCATAACCAGTAAATTGTGGTCAGAGTGCACAGCTGCCCTGGAAATGCCTTAAAATTAATAATCTGGATCCAACATCTCTGTCTTACCAATATACAGTATGTTCCATTGATAGTGACCAGGCCAAATATCTCACAAAATAAGCATCAAACAAAAAAACTACAAAGAACGAAACTCGTCTATCTTGAAGGGGGAAACCAGATGGCGCTATGGTTGGCCCGCTAGATGGCGCTGCCATAGGTCAAACGGATATCAACTGCGTTTCTTTAAACAGAAACCCCCATTTTTATTACATATTCGTGCTGTACGTAAAGAAATATGAATGTTTTAGTTGGACCACTTTTTTCGCTTTGTGATAGATGGCACTGTAATAGTCACAAACGTATAAGTACGTGGTATCACGTAACACTCTGCCAGTGCGGACGGTATTTGCTTGGTGATACATTACCCGTGTTAAAATGGACAGTTTACCAATTGCGGAAAAGGTCGATATCTTGTTGATATATGACTATTGTGATCAAAATGCCCAACGGGCGTGTGCTATGTATGCTGCTCGGTATCCTGGACGACATCATCCAAGTGTCCGGACCGTTCGCCGGATAGTTACGTTATTTAAGGAAACAGGAAGTGTTCAGCCACATGTGAAACGTAACCACGACCTGCAACAAATGATGATGCCCAAGTAGGTGTTTTAGCTGCTGTCGCGGCTAATCCGCACATCAGTAGCAGACAAATTGCGCGGGAATCGGGGAACCTCAATGACGTTGGTGTTGAGAATGCTACATCAAAATCGATTACATCCGAATCTCTATGCACCAGAAATTGCATGGCGACGACTTTGAACAACGTGTACAGTTGTGCCTCTGGGCACAAGAGAAATTACGGGACGATGACTGATGTTTTGCACGCGTTCTATTTAGCTACGAAGCGGCATTCAGGAACAGCGGTAACATAAACCGGCACAATATGCACTATTCTGCAACGGAAGATCCACGATGGCTGCGACCAGTGGCGACCTTGGCCGGTTAATGTATGGTGCGGCATTATGGGAGGAAGGATAATTGGCCCTCATTTTATCGATGGCAATCTAAATGGTGCAATGTATGCTGATTTCCTTTTTGTTCTACCGATGTTACTACAAGATGTTTCGCTGCATGACAGAATGGCGATGTACTTCTAAACATGATGGATGTGCGGCACATAGCTCGCGTGTGGTTGTAGCGGCATTGAATACCATAATTCGTGACAGGTGGATTGATCGTCGAAGCACCATACCCCCCGCCCGTTCACCGGATCCAACGTCCCCAGATTTCTTTCTGTGTGGAAAGTTGAAGGATATTTGCTATCGTGATCCACCGACAACGCCTGACAACATGCGTCAGCGCATTGTCAATGCATGTCCGAATATTACGGAAGACGAACTACTCGCTGTTGAGAGAAATGCCGTTACACGTAGTGCCAAATGTATTGAGGGTGACGGACATCATTTTGAACATTTATTGCATTAATGTAATATTTACAGGTAATCACGCTGTAACAGCATGCGTTCTCAGAAATCATAAGTTCACAAAGGTACATGTATCACACTGGAACAACCGAAATAAAACGTTCAAACTTACCTACGTTCTGTATTTTACTTTTAAAAACCTACTTGTTACCAACTGTTCGTCTGAAATTGTGAGCCATATGTTTGTGAGTATTACAGAGCCATCTATCACAAAGCGAAAAGAGTGGTCCAACTAAAACATTCATATTTCTTTACATACTACACGAATATGTAATAAAAATTGGAGTTCCTGTTCAAAAAAACGCTGTTGATATCCGTTTGACCTATGGCAGCGCCATCTAGCGGGCCAACCATAGCGGCATCTGGTTTCCCCCTTCAAGCTAGACAATTTCGTTCTTTGTAGTTTTTTCGTTTGACGCTTATTTCGTGAGATATTGGGCCTGGTCAGTATCAATGGACCACCCTGTGTAAAAAATCTGAAACCTTCGAGTGTTTCCAGGCCTCTTCCCCATATACAGCCTTCTTTCATGAATCTCGAACGACTTGTTAGAAATGATTAAATTATCCTCTGCACAAAATTCTACCCGGTGGCTTCCTCTTTTATCCCTTTCCCCCAGTCCATATTCACCTACTATAATACCTTCTGTTTCTTAACCGGTCAGTTTTGGTGGACAACTGTACAAAATCTCTGTTAAGGTCTCGGAGTAGTCCAGTTACGAAACCACTAAATAATTTGTGGGAAGTTGTGGATCACAGATTGGGGTAAACTTCTATTACCACGAAGACAAAACTCACCGATGGCTTACAAAAATATTCCAGCGATAAGTAGATTTTTTATTTTTCTGGGACAGTTACACAGGAGATTTTGTTTCAAGAGTGCAGCACACAGCTTCAGTACAAGATCCAGAATATATTTGTTGTGTGTGTAGATATTCGCCAATTAGCCACATTCAGCAGTGTTTGAGATACAGAATTTTCTACCATCATGTCCATCGACTGTCACAGAACCAAGCCCACTTCTTACAGCATCGCATTTATACAGAAGTCACTGTGTTAACTTGACCCTCAACCAGAGATGCTGGTAATCTCTTGACATTTTCCTAGTTCGCTTAGTTCAAAAAACGAAATAAAAAACGTTTTCAGTACCATATACACCGAAGCGCCAAAGAAACTGGTATAGACATGCGTATTCAAAAACAAAGATATGTAAACAGATCGAATACGGCGCTGCGGTCGGAAACACCTATATAAGAGAACAAGCGGCTGAAGCAGTTGTTAGTTCGGATACTGCTGCTACCATGGCAGGTTATTAAGATTTATGTGAGTTTCAGTGTGATGTTATTGTCGGTGCACAAGTGGTGGGACACAGCATCTTCGCGATAGTGATGAAGAAGGGATTTTCCAGTACGTCCATTTCACGTGTGTACCGTGGATATCAGGAATCTGGTAAAACATCAAATCTCCTATATCGCTGCCTTCCGCGAAAAGGTCCTGCAAGAACGGGACTTATGACAGAAGTGCAACCCTTCCGCAGATTGCTGCAAATTTCAGTGCTGTGCTATCAGTAAACGTCAGTGTGCGAACCATTCGACGAAACGTCATCGATATGGGCTTTCGGAGCTAAAGGCCCTCTCGTGTACCCTTGATGACTGCACTGTACTGTTGATGACTGGAAGCATGTTGCCTTGTCAGACGAGTCTCGTTTCAAATTTTATGGAGCAGATGGACCTGTATGGGTATGGAGACAACCTCACGAATCCATGGACCCTGCATATCAGCAGTGGACTGTTCAAGCTGGTGGAGGTCCTGCAATGGTGTGGGACATGTGCAGTTAGGGTGATATGGGACCCCTGATACATCTAGATACGACTCTGGCAGGTGACACATGCGTATGCATCCTGGATCCATTCATATCCATTGAGCATTCCCTCGGACTTGGTCAAATTCAGCAGGACAATGCGACACCCTACACATCAAGAATTGCTACCGAGTGGCTCCAGGAACTTTATTCTGGCCACCAAACTCCCCAGACATGAACATTATATAGCATATCCGGGACGCCTTGCAACGTGCTGTTCAGAAGAGATCTCCAGCCCCTCGTACTCTTACGGATTTTTGGAGAGCCCTGCAGTCAGTTCCCACCAGCACTACTTCAGACATTAGTCAAGTCCATGCCATATGGTGTAGTGGCACTCTTTTGTGCTCGAGGGGGCCCTACACGATATTATGCAAGTATACCAATTTCTTTGGCTCTTCAGTGTATTTATTAGGAGTACAATACAGTGCAAGTATCTATACTCCTGCAGTTATATCCTCTACAGAATGAAGAAGAGAAGCCACTGGCCTCTCATCTGACATTAGAAAAGCATTTCTCAGCTCCATTGAAAGTGTACAGAATAAAGACCCGGACTTCTGTGCAGTGAGTGAGGAAGTGATGTTCGAGGGTAACGCTCTTCCCACTATCATATTCGCTAAATTTTACAATTCCTGTATAATAACATTTAACTGTTACCCATTAAGCACATGTAAAATGGATGTACAGGAATGATTTAGTCACAATTTCAAGATATTCTCGGAATGACCTACATAAGTATGTCAAGTCAGAACAGATAATCCTCATCATGTTTTTCTGGGATACGAATATCCTTTGTGCACATACAGAATCTCCTCAAAACGTGGTTCTACATGACAGAGAAGGGAAATATCGCTTATATGTATATGTGAGGCTTGAATTTGTACTTGCAAGAAGCCTGTCAACTTCTTCTGTCTTAAGATGTAAGGCGTTTGGTATTATTGATTGATTGTCTTGTGATAAAAAAGTTTTGCTTGTTAACGTTCTCAGGAAAAGTGTGTGTGTTATGTTTATGTTGAGAGTGACAGTTTTTCGTAAACCTCATCCTTTTACAATTTGGCAAATCATTCACATTACACGCCACATCACTCTTAATTATGACAATGTTATCTTCAAATACTTTCTTTTTTTCTTATCTCCCCCATTTATTGGAAAACCACTGATGCAAATCAAGTTATTTGTTAAACAGGAACTGGAATGATTTATCAAATAATAAAATCAAATCACTCGTATCGATATAAGACAAATTTGAAACAGCAGAAATGTATGTCTTCATTAACGTACCCTACTCGTTTGTAATACAGCTATCTACTTTGTGATTGTCACTTGTTTTATTAGCAAACTTCTACTCGTTGGTGAACCAATCTTTATTGACAATAATGATAAGAAGACGAATAGAGTGGATCAGATGTAAAACGCACAACATATTCCACCAAGTACAGAAAAGACAGATACTTGCCTTGGTAAGCATAGTAAGGTACCGCAACAGCTTTTCTCTCAAATTTGTAGTGCTCTGTAGTCTGAAGAAATTGTCGCTCTGCAACATTGGAAAAAGTAATGAATTACATTCTCGTTATGCTTGTCTTTTCTCCACATGTTCTTGAAAAAGAAATAAATTAGAGTTACTGAAGTACTGACGCAAAAGCAAAAGAAACAATTGATCATGAAATAAACTAGAATAAATATTCCATGTATTAGATCTGTCTGATTGTACAGATACAGTCGGTTAAATATCAGGAAAATATATGTAAGCCAATGTCACCGTACTTTCACCTCTTAGAATCTTGTTTTTGTAATTACAGTGAACGATGGACCTTTCTGTTGGTGGGGAGGCTTGCTTGCCTCAGCGATACAGATATCCGTGCCATAGGTGCTACCACAATGGAGGTGTATCAGTTGAGAGGCCAGACAAACGTGGGGTTCTTGAATAGGGGCAGTAACCTTTTGAGTAGTTGCAGGGGCAACAGTGTAGATTATTGACTGATTTGGCCTTGTAACAGCAACCGAAACGGCCTTGCTGTGCTGGTACTGCGAACGGCTGAAGGCAAGGGCAACTACAGCTGTAATTTTTCCCAAGAGCATGCAGCTTTACTGTATGGTTAAATGATGATGGTCTCATCTTGGGTAAAATATCCCAGAGGTAAAATAGTTCCCCATTCAGATCTCTGGTCAGGGGCTACTCAGCAGGACATCGTTACCAGGAGAAAGAAAACTGGCAGGTGGAATGTTAGATCCCTTAATCAGCAGTTAGGTTAGACAATTTAAAAAGGGAAATGGGTAGGTTAAAATCATATATAGTGAAATTAGTGAATATTTGTGGCAGGAGGAACAAGACTACTGGTCAAGTGAATACAAGTCATAAATAGAAAATCAAATAGGGCTGGTGCAAGAGTAGGTTTAGTACTGAATAAAAATAGTAGGAACAGGATAAGCTACTATGAACAGCACAGTGACGTATAATTGTAGCCAAGACAGGCATGAAGCCCACGCCTACCACAGCAGTACAAGTTTAGATGCCAAGTAGCTCCGCAGATGAAGAGATTCAAGAAATATATATGCGATAAAAGAAATTATTCATATAGTTAAGGAAGACGAAAATTTTATAGGAGAAAAAGGAGAAGGAAAAGTAGTAGGTGAATATGGACTGGTTGGTAAGGAATGAAAGAGGAAGCCGCCTGGTAGAATTTTGCACAAAGCATAACCTAATCGTAGCTAACACTTGTTTGAAGAATCATGAAAGAAGGCTGTACACGTGGAAGAGGCCTGGAGACACTGGAAAGATTCAGATCAGTTATATAACGGTTAGACAGAGCTTTAGGAACCGGATTTCAAATTGTAAGACATTTCCAGGGGCAGATGTGGAGTCTGACCACAATTTATTGGTTATGAACTACAGATTAAAACTGAAAAAACAGCAGAAAGGTAATATATAAGTAGATGGGACCTGGATAAACTGAAAGTACCGGAGCTTGTAGAGAATTTCAGAGAGAGAATTACGGAAAGATTGACAAGAACAGGGGAAATAAATGTAGTAGAAAAAGAATAGGTAGTTTTGAGAGATGATATAGTGAAGTTAGCAGAGGATCAAGTAGGTAAAGAGGCAAAGGCTAGAATAAATCCTCAGATAACCGAAGAGATACTGAATTTAATTGATGAAAGGAGAAAATACAAAACTGCAGTAAATGAAGCAGGCGAAAAGAAATATAAACGTTCCAAAAATGAGATCAGCAGGAAGTGCGAAATGGCTAAGCTGGTACAGCTAGAGGACAAATGCAAGGATGTAGAGGCACATATCTCTAGGGGTAAATAGATACTGCCTACAGTAAAATTAAAAAGACCTTTGGAGAAAGGATAACCAACTGCATGAATATCAATAACTCAGATTGACAACTAGCCCTAAGCAAAGAAGTAAATGCAGAAAGGTGGAACGAGTATATAGAAGTGAGAGGTGAAACTGCATGAAGAATTTTACACAGCACTGAAAGACCTAAGTCAAAACAAGGCCTCAGAAGTAGACAACAATCCATTAGAGACAAGTAAAATACCCTCAGTCTTCAAGAAGAATATAATAATTCCGATCCCCAAGAAAGCAGATGTTGACAGATGTGAAAATTACCCAAATATCAGTATAATAAGTCACGGCTGTGTAATACTAACACGAATTCTGTATAGACAATTGGAAAAACTGGTAGAAGCCAATCTCAGGAATGATCAACTTGGATTCCGTAGAAACGTTGGACCATGGGTGGCAGTATTGTCCCTACGACTTATCTTAGAAGATAGATTAACGAAAGGCAAACCTACGTTTCTAGCAGAGAAAGATTTTGACAATGTTGACTGGTATACATTCTTTCAAATTCTGAAGGTGGCAGGATCCAAATACAGATAGCAAAAAGCTATTTACATTTTTTACAGAAACCAGATGGCATTCATAAGAGTCGACGGGCATGGAAGGGAAGCAGTGGTTGGGAAGGTAGTGAGACAGGGTTGCAGCCTCTCCCCGATGCTATTCAATCTGTATATTGAGCAAGCAGTAAAGGAAACAAAAGAAAAATTTGGAGAAGGTATAAAGTCCATGGAGAAGAAATAAGAACTTTGAGTTTTCCTGATGACACTGTAATTCTGTCAGAGACAGCAAAGGACTTGGAGGAGCAGTTGAACGGAATGGACTGTGTCTTGAACGGGGGATACAAAATGAACATCAACAAGAGGAAAACGAGGATAATGGAATGTAGTCGAATTAAATCAGGTGATTGTGAGGGAATTAGATTAGGAAATGGGACACTTCAAGTAGTAGATGAGTTTTGCTACTTTGGGGAGCAAAATAACTGATGATGGTCGAAGTAGAGATGATATAAAATACAGACAGAGTATGGCAAGGGAAGCGTTTCTGACGAAGAGATAGTTGTGAAGATCGAGTACAGATTTAAGTGTTGGAAATTCTTTATGAAAGTATTTGTATGGAGTGTAGCCTGCTTCGAAGTGAAACATGGACCACAAATAGATTAGACAAGAAGGGATCAGAAGCTTCCCAAATGCGGTGCTATAGACGAATGCTGAAGATTAGATTGGTAATCACGTGACTAATGAAGAGGTATTGAGTAGAATTGGGGAGAAGAGGAATTTGTGGCAAAACTTGACTAGAAGAAGGGATCGGTTGGTAGGACACATTCTGAGGCATCAAGGGATCAGCAATTTAGTACTGGAGGGAAGTGTGGAGGTAAAAAATCGTAGAGGGAGAGCAAGAGATGAATACAGTAAGCAGATTCAGAAGGACGTAGGTTGCAGTAGGTACTCGGAGATGAAGGAGTTCACACAACAAACAGTGGCATGGAAAGCTGCATCAAACCAGTCTCTGAACTGAAGTCAACAACAACAACAACACCAACAATTGCAATCGTTCGGCATTAAGCCATTTCCAAATAGAATATTTTGACATGTAGGCTTATGACACGTAGAGGTAACGACATAATACGCACACCCCTGTCTAACATAAACCTATATGCGAAAATCGTTTCTTCAGGATAGCTTAATGTGGTAACTGCAAGCATGAAAACAAAATTCCAACAGTTGAAAGTAAGATAACATCATTAAAAAATTGTAGAAGCTGTGGACCCATATTTCAAGAAAGTAAAACAAATAATTTTGACAGGGACAGACATTTCCTCTCTTTTTCCTCTCTATTTCAATCTAGTCAATGACTCGCTGACGTTTTCTTTTACTACCCGCCCCCCTCCATCCCTCTCCCCCCCCACACACACACACTTTACAGACTATAACTACGAGTATTTCCAGCCTACTCACACCAGTAATTTTGCGAAAGAGGAAAGCAGCTACATAAAAAAATTAAAAAAAACTCCTTTCCTCTCAGACCATCCAACTTAACTTCTTTAGTACTGTATCTATGTACTCTATGCACAGTGAGTAGCCTGTTTTGGATAAGGTTACACTGTAATAGATTCGTAATATATCAAGACACCTATACAAATAAGGAGATGCTGCACAAAACACGATAACAATGCTTCCATGAACCACAAAAGATAGCCTTAGCAATATTTGTGAGGTGTGTCAAAAATGGCTCTGAGCACTATGGGACTTAACATTTGTGGACATCAGTCGCCTAGAACTACTTAAACCTAACTAACCTAAGGACATCACACACATCCATGCCCGAGGCAGGATTCGAACCTGCGACCGTAGCGGTCACGCGGTTCCAGATTGAAGCGCCTAGAACGCCACGGCCACACCGGCCAGCGATGTATGATACTCTGCTGCTTAAGTCTTCCTCCTCCTTCACCACATGTTAATTTTCAAATAATGTGAACTCCTAAATATTGTTAGAAATTTGCTGCTAAGAAATAAACCTGTTCACTAGACATACTGACTGATTATTCACAGCAGACATTGCATATCCTTATTGTAAAGACTTTGCATGAATAGTTAAATGAGTAATTAGTGAAGTGTGAAAGCAGGTTGCATGAATAGTTAATGCTTAACTGGCAGGTGGTACATGTTTAAGCTGACAAATAAAGCTACGCTTACTATTGCTGGTAACATGGCGTGATGGATTGATATTCGAAGGTTTTCAGTGTTGTTGGCTACAAATTTTGTGAACATTTACTACCTTATGAGGAAGAGGCTACTGAGTACTTGGTTTCTTAGGTGTTTCTACCTCCTTTAACTGTGTAGAAGAACAGTTACGGTTTTGGAAATATTTTTTTTAGAATTCTGTTGCTGTGCGGACATTCTGTAAATAAACTTGCTTTGTTAATTCAGTTTTTCTTTCAGGTTTCTTTATTTCTATTGAAATACCATTCCCCAGACATGTTTCCATGCTTCAAATCACATCTATCATTACTTCTTAATGTCATTGTTTTCAATATCTCTTTCTACAATTCTTATTGATGTCATAAACCTTCATTTACTTGTGCCTAAATTCTTCTCTTTAGTAGTTACTGTGTTCCATATGAGGTGTTATTTACTGCTGCTTTCTTTACCTGTATATGTTTTGGTGTTGTCACAGATATATTTACTAAATAATTTCTCCCTTATTCCACATTCATGAAACATGCTAGCAGATCATGTACTTCTGCCACACTGGGGGTGAAACCCGTATCCTTGCCTTGAGCTGTGAGTACGCATCGTCAGTCGTGTCCACTTTATTTAGTTAATAACGGAAAAGGATCTGGGTTCTACGTCCCAGTCCGTCGTACAATTTAATCTACTGGGAAGTCGCAGAGCAGTGCACACTCCTCTGCAGAGTGAGAAAATCTTTCTGCTGTCGACATGTTTGGTTGCTGGCCCAAAAAGTTCATTGTTTCGCAATTTTGTACATAAATTTTCTTTTCACTTTACAAACACTGAATGACTGTTTAACAAAATGTAATCAATTTTCTTTTAGCATACCTCACTACCTTAAAAAGCCACTTTTTTAATCGTTTTCTTTTGGAATAACGCCTTGAGGACAGTCTCGTTCTTCTTATTCGCAAATTCCGTACTGACTGATGTTCACTTCTGTTCCCTTATCCAAAATTAGAATTTATTCTTTCACTTTAGGCACAATTTTGAATTGAAGTCCTTTGTTGTCATTTATTAGTCTCTGTAACTATTCGTTAAAATCGTCATTGTCTTCAAAATAATGTATTAAATGTATAAACAACCATCAGCTGTAGTAGAATGGAATGATGACATGAAAATTTGTGCCGGACCGGGACTCAAATCCAGGTTTCTCGCTAATCACCAGCAGTCGCCTTGCGATTCGGCCATCCGTGCACGACTCGCAGCGAGACCCGAACATCCGTATGCCGTTAAGCACGCCTCTGCAGCCTATACTCGTACAGCCATTACGTATGTTCCAGTACAGATGGGACATTGTACCCGAAAGTCACCTGCGCGGTGTCGGAGGATAAGTACTATAGTGCAGCGTCTGTGTCACTCTGAACATGATCGAAAGTTCCTTCTCACTTGCAGGTAGCCACCAATCTTTAGACTCATTTCTGAATGGCTCTGTCCCTGTCTCCTGTAGAATGGACAGTCAAGCAGAGAAACATTACTATACAGTGTGCTAATAAGAGAAATTTACATTTCACATGGTAAGCATAGAGCAAAGATTAGATTTTACTAGTAACAATTGCTGACCAAATTAGGAGATGAAGGGCTGTCTCTCCATAGCATCTCGAAGATGAAAAGACGTATATCAGTCATAAATAGCATTTGGAACTGTGAATTTTTCAGATGTAATTCAAGCATCATGATCACATTTGATTTTACTCATGCATATGCAAGGTTATCTTTCTACTTAATTTTGAAAATAACTAAACAAGTGACTCTTCCTCGATGTACAGCGTGTAAATAAAGTGATCCGGTGAAACAAATGGAGTAGGTGACATCAAGAAGTCAGTAAACACAGCATATCTGAGTAGATACGGTACACAAAGATACAGTCCCTGTAGTAATGGACTAATGTCATAGAGGAAAATATTACCCAGCTATGATATTATATGCTTATTGTACAACTGAAGTTCTTCAAACTCAGTACTGTGTGTAGATGTTCGTGAATTAGTAAGTACTCAATATGGATATCTGCAAAATGCATATGCTCAAACTCATTGCAGACCGGAAAGGTCTTTATTTCACATTATGTGGAAGCTTTTAGTTTTCATCCTACTGAGTTAAAAAAGTACTAATTTTGTTTGGAGTGCATTCCTTGAGGTTTCTTTAGGTACTCATTTTTTTCTCTTGGTAAGATTAGGTAGGATCTTCAGGTCCTCTCATTTGTCTGGTGAGATATTCTTTGTAAGTTAATATTTCATTATGATTAGTAAATGAGCGATTCTCAATAATAACACTAATAACAATAGTTATAGCTATTGCAATATTCACAAACATATAGTACATAGCATTATGTGACAATTACTTTCATAATAAATGCAACAATAGTAACAATTATGAATGCATGCTACTTCAGGGATGTCAGTCTAATTAACAGAATGATAGACAATTATCTCCACACGTTTTGTCACATGTCAATAATGAGATCCAACAGTAATATATTGCACCATTACAGTGGGAAACAATTTCTGGAGAACAGTACCATTCAGCTGGAAATACGACAGCTTTTCATCAACTATATACACCGGAAAAGTCTGTATTCTAATATACCATCCATGGTACTTGAAATGAAGGTTCTACATTGGTCACTGAAGGTTTGTATTTAAGATCCTACCTATCTGAAGCATTTTATTTAGTCTTTCGTACTGTTCGTCTTTATACAATGTGTCCCTCTTCAGGCAGATTCAGATTGACGGTTCTCCTGTCCATCCTCTACCCCAATCAGTTCCTCTTTCCTCCCTGATGGAAGAATCTGTGTTTACCATACATGCATGTGGTGTTAACTATTTTTATTTTACTGTTCACAGTACTGGGAGTTGCAGTCACATAAGCTAAGAACTGAGCTGCTCATCTGCTGCTCTGCGAATTTTAGTGGTCTTACTATATTTCTCTTATTTTATGTAAGATTGTGATGAGACTAAGATACAAAGGACCAAAAACGGTTTTATCAAACTAGATGATGAAGGACACTATTTAACTAGGTGACTTTGATGTTACAGAGGAAAACTTTAGTATAATTTTCTTTATAGCTTCTCAATGACAGGAAGCACAACATGTTACGTACTAATGGACAAGTGTGTGTGGTACTTGGTGTAACTAGTAGTTTTGTATAGAGCTAAACACCAACAGCAGTAATGTCATTGCCACCATTGTGTTTGTTCTTACCTTTTTTAGCATATGGGACTGCTTTACGTCTATCTATTGTTTCACAGTCCTATTTATGTGTCTTCTGTATTTCTATTCCATTGCACTTCTTATCAGGTGAGAACGCTAACATTTCCTTCCAGTTTGGAACGCTATTAAATCTAAAAATACGCCGCTTTTGAAATTAAACAAAATTCTTGTACTGTCGCTTCTTATCCTTACAACACGTGATCTGTATACAGCCATTGACATAAAATGCAAAAGCTACTGGGCTTTTAAAGATCCATGCAATGTGCCATGCTTAGCTGTGGATAATGGTGTGATGTTTAACTTACCATGGTCATGTGGCATTATTAATTCTCCAATATGTGCTGCCATTCTTGCCGCATGATCATCTTGCAGCGTTTCCCCTGAAATTAAAAAAAAAAAGTACCCTGAAATTTATCATAGAAGATATTTTCTTATTTAAAAAAATATCCATAAATTTTTGGTACCCAGAGCCACTAGGTACGCAGACATTTGAAAATGAAACGAATATTTGTTTTCAACATCTTAGCTTTCGTAATGTCTCAATCACTTTCTTGTATTTTGAAACTTCTGATGTAATTTTTTACTTCCAGTGTGTGCAAAACAGATGTGATTCTTACAGCTTCATCATCATAAAAACAGAAAATTATTTTCTTTCAATTTATTGTCAGTGTGTGTTTCATTAACAATGTATGACATTTGTGACTCCCGTTATATTTCTGGAAAAATATGGAAAATTTTTACTGATTTCGTCAGTTGGTAGAGCACTTGCCAGCGAAAGACAAAGGTCCCGAGTTTGAGTCTCGATCCGGCATACAGTTTTAATCTGCCAGGAAGTTCCATATCGGCGTCCACTCCACTGCACAGTGAAAACCTCATTGTGGATTCATCCCTCAGGCTGTGGCTAAGCCACGTCTTCGCAATATCCTTTCTTTCAGGAGTGCTAGTTCTGCAAGGTTCGCAAGAGAGCTTGATTTCCTGTGTTATTATCACTGGACTAACATTAATAATATGTGCATCTAATTCTGTTGTGGTTGTTCACTTTATGGAATTTCATTTAAGTAATGTATTTTACATATTTCGTGGTCTGGAATTGCAGATTTATGAAAGTAGTGTGCAGTGTTGAGTGGCAAATTCTATCTTTCCTGTGGCCAGCAAGTCACGGTCGGTAGCTTGTTCCACTGGTGCCATGTGAGGGCAGGCAAGCAGGCACATCATGGCCACAGCTGGGACCAATGGACAAGACAAAGTCAGTTGGTGTGGGCTCCATTGTGTTTGAATTATATTTATAGATCTGTACTGGGGTGCCAATTACTTTATGTTTCATAATGTTTCCATAAGGTGAGGTTCAACAGCCATAAAGTGTTTTACAAAATGCATTTTAAATACCAGCTGTCTACCGGTTTTGGTAATAACCACCCTCCAGAATGCCTATCAACATCAACATTAATGATTTAGGAATGTACAGTTCCTACACAAATTACAAAACTCAACAAATATATGGTTGCAAAATTCATTGTTGTACTTACTGCTTAATACAGATTACTTAAAAGTATCCCATACTCCACTGAAGCTGAACAATATCAAAATTATCCAGTGATATTGTACAAACACCTGACATAATTTGTCTTACAATACTGACAGTCATATCTCATGTCAAACAGACAGACGTCACAGGAAAAACAAGACAAACAATTACTGGAAGAATGCGTCAGGAGTCAAGTTATATCAGAGAAAGTACATTTGTACTGCATAGGTAACACAATAACAAACTTTTGCTGCAGTGGTAATGTGAAGGAACAGAACATCTTTACCGACATCGTTGACTGAGTGTAAAGAAAAAGAGAGGAATATTAATACTGGAATTTACACTAAAATCTGTCGCAAGATAAAAGCGGAACCACATATAAGTGAAACCAGAAATTATTACAACAACAAATGTGTACACCTGGTTCAGAACGCAAAAGAAATTATGTAATAAACGCAGTAATGTTAGTCTAAAGAGCAACAACTAATTTCCGATGGTACTTCACTTACTACATGCCTTTTTTTTTTACTTAACTGATATTTTTCAAAAGAGACTGTATCTAACGTATTAAATTAAAACAAACAGTGCTTTGCAATTGCGTATATCGTTTCAAGACGATCAGTTATATAGCTCTGTGTAACGTAATGACAAACTTCAAAATGTAATTTTTTCGTGACAGCGCTAAAATTACCTATACCTCATATTGTAAGTGCTATTCTTGAACAACAGATGACAGTCAGCAGGTGAGTAAATAAAGATCACGAAGAGGAGAGATGTAAGGAAAAACATAAATGCTTCATAGGATGATAGTAATCGATATACAACAAATAATTCCTATATTAACACATAGTAGTAGAAAAAAACTAATTTTCTACTCAGTGTGGTACAATTACAGTGCTAAAAACCACCTAGGCATCAGGTTACACATCATCATTATTAACTGTATTGGATATACAGAACAGTAACGATCATGGCATAACATTGACATCTACACTATTGAGAAAATTTAGAGAACTGGTATTTCAAGTTGACTGCCAAACTAGTCTAATGCTGCCAACATACATTGCGCATAAGAACCATGAAGTTGTGGATATTAAAACAATCCATGTCTAAAAACAAGCCAATCATTATACTTCTACCTATGTAAAGATAACAGAGTAAGGAGATGAACCCAGTCAGATTATATACCACAAATATTGGTCATAGGTATCATTACTGTATAATACAATAAGACTCTATATCAGTGTTAGTCTCGTGACCACAGATGAACGATAAACAAATAAAAGATAATTACACAAATACCAGATATAACGTATTTGGTGACAAACCGTATCACATCCAGGCCATGAACATTGCTCCTAGCACAACTTCCATATAAAGATACCACAAAGACCCACATTCCTTTATAAAACATAATTACAATGGGCGTACAATTTCATATAATCATAAGGTATCTTATCTACACTCCTGGAAATTGAAATAAGAACACCGTGAATTCATTATCCCAGGAAGGGGAAACTTTATTGACACATTCCTGGGGTCAGATACATCACATGATCACACTGACAGAACCACAGGCACATACACACAGGCAACAGAGCATGCACAATGTCGGCACTAGTACAGTGTATATCCACCTTTCGCAGCAATGCAGACTGCTATTCTCGCATGGAGACGATCGTAGAGATGCTGGATGTAGTCCTGTGGAACGGCTTGCCATGCCATTTCCACCTGGCGCCTCAGTTGGACCAGCGTTCGTGCTGGACGTGCAGACCGCGTGAGACGACGCTTCATCCAGTCCCAAACATGCTCAATGGGGGACAGATCCGGAGATCTTGCTGGCCAGGGTAGTTGACTTACACCTTCTAGAGCACGTTGGGTGGCACGGGATACATGCGGACGTGCATTGTCCTGTTGGAACAGCAAGTTCCCTTGCCGGTCTAGGAATGGTAGAACGATGGGTTCGATGACGGTTTGAATGTACCGTGCAGTATTCCGTGTCCCCTCGACGATCACCAGTGGTGTACGGCCAGTGTAGGAGATCGCTCCCCACACCATGATGCCGGGTGTTGGCCCTGTGTGCCTCGGTCGTATGCAGTCCTGATTGTGGCGCTCACCTGCACGGCGCCAAACACGCATACGACCATCATTGGCACCAAGGCAGAAGCGACTCTCATCGCTGAAGACGACACGTCTCCATTCGTCCCTCCATTCACGCCAATCGCGACACCACTGGAGGCGGGCTGCACGATGTTGGGGCGTGAGCGGAAGACGGCCTAACGGTGTGCGGGACCGTAGCCCAGCTTCAAGGAGACGGTTGCGAATGGTCCTCGCCGATACCCCAAGAGCAACAGTGTCCCTAATTTGCTGGGAAGTGGCGGTTCGGTCCCCTACGGCTCTGCGTAGGATCCTACGGTCTTGGCGTGCATCCGTGCGTCGCTGCGGTCCGGTCCCAGGTCGACGGGCACGTGCACCTTCCGCCGACCACTGGCGACAACATCGATGTACTGTGGAGACCTCACGCCCCACGTGTTGAGCAATTCGGCGGTACGTTCACCCGCTATACGCCCTCGCTCAAAGTCCGTCAACTGCACATACGGTTCACGTCCACGCTGTCGCGGCATGCTACCAGTGTTAAAGACTGCGATGGAGCTCCGTATGCCACGGCAAACTGGCTGACACTGACGGCGGCGGTGCACAAATGCTGCGCAGCTAGCGCCATTCGACGGCCAACACCGCGGTTCCTGGTGTGTCCGCTGTGCCGTGCGTGTGATCATTGCTTGTACAGCCCTCTCGCAGTGTCCGGAGCAAGTATGGTGGGTCTGACACACCGGTGTCAATGTGTTTTTTTTCCATTTCCAGGAGTGTATGTATAACTATAAGAGGACCATAACATGCAAAAAGGAGGTTTGAGATCAATAGGAGATATACACTACGTAATCAAAAGTATCCGGGCACCTGGCTGATAATTATAAGTTCGTGGTACCCTCCATCGGTAATGCGGGAATTCAGTATGGTGTTTGCCCACCCTTAGCCTTCATGACAGCTTGTACTCTCGCAGGCATACGTTCAATCAGGTGCTGGAAGGTTTCATGAGGAATGGAAGCCCATTCTTCACGGAGTGCTGCACTGAGGAGAGGTATCGACGTCGGTCGGTGAGGCCTGGCACGAAGTCGGCGTTCCAAAACATCCCAAAGGTGTGCTGTAGGATTCAGATCAGGACTATGTGCAGGCCAGTCCATTACAGGGATGGTATTGTCGTGTAACAACTCCGCCACAGGCCGCGCATTATGAGCAGGTGCTCGATCGTTTTGAAAGATGCAATCGCCATCCCCGAATTGCTCTTTAACAGTGGGAGGAGGCAAGAATGTGCTTAAAACATCAGTGTAGACCTGTGCTGTGATAGTGCCACGCAAACCAACAAGGGGTGCTGGCCCCCTCCACGAAAAACACGACCACACCATAACACTACCGACGCCGAATTTTACTGTCGGCGCTACACACGCTGGCAGATGACGTTCACCGGCCATACGCCATACCCACACCCTGCCATCGGATCGCCACATTGTGTACCGTGATTCGTCACTCCACATAACGTTTTTCCAGTGTTGCATATTTATTGTTTACGCTCGTCAACCCGAACGAGGAGTCGTTTGGCATTTATCAGCGTGATGGGTGGCTTATGAGCAGCCGCTCTACCATAAAATCCAAGTTTTCTCACCTCCCGCTATAACACCCCAACGACTCCCTTAAGGTCAACTAAGAGAGAATATCATAATATGAAGTAGGGAAGAGTTATATTGACAAATACGACATCTTTGCCGATAAGCTAACACCAAGAAGTTTTGATAACAACAACATTATACATCACTGAGAGTTTTTGTCATGAAAATAGGAGGAAGAAACCTCAGATTTAATTAATGGACAAATATCCAAGTGATAATTGCAATTAATATCTTGAAAGCTTAGTCCAAGGCGATGTTAGTCAGAGATAACTTTTATGTGGAAGAGAATTTTAAGCGCAAACGAAGAAATTCAGCCGGCCGCGGTGGTCTCGCGGTTCTAGGCGCGCAGTCCGGAACCGCGCGACTGCTACGGTCGCAGGTTAGAATCCTGCCTCGGGCATGGATGTGTGTGATGTCCTTAGGTTAGTTAGGTTTAAGTAGTTCTAAGTTCTAGGGGACAGATGACAACAGCTGTTAAGTCCCATAGTGCTCAGAGCCATTTGAACCATTTTTTTGAAGAAATTCAATGCGGTTACAATACTCTTTCGCAGAAGAAGTCGCTTGCTGGCTCTCATCCTGTAAGGACGTGCGAGAAGAATTTCTTGTCTTAGTTGTTGAGAGTACGAAACGCGACTAGATGGTTTTGCGTTCAGAAGTGTTTCTTGCGTGACGTGATTCACGAACTTCGGAAACTGATTTTCTAAGCAGAGACAGGAACTGATAGACGCTTTTAACCGTGTAAAACGGGTTAATAGAACTTTATTGACGAAACTAGTGAATATTGGAACTAAAAGAAGAGTGGATAGTATATCAAAGGACTACACTCGATTAGTGTCGAGTAGGACAAAATTACACGACTTCTTGAAGATTGTAATAGTCAAGAAACTTAATTTTAACAGAACTGACTTTACCAACCAACTGCGTGTGAGTGTGGTGCGAAAGTTATAAAGTATTTAGTGGACAAGGAACAATAAACTGTTCGTTCCAAGTGAAATATCAAGCGTGGACTACATTATTAAGTGATGTAATCGATGATGATTAACGAACGACTGTTCAGCAGGTACAATTTAATCTGAATATCAAAATACCTACTTCATTAATTGAAAAGAGAACTTTTTTTTGAACATTTTTTTAACACTACGGCGTAGGTTCACTGAGACGTGATCAAATAGTATCTGTGGATATCGCTTCATACAGGTTCAAGAACTCCATAGCAACGAGCCAACAACGTACGAGAAAACTGATAATCACAACGTTTCCTCGCAATTGGTGGTGTGTTCGATGCGGATGAGTACGATTTAACAACTACTGCATATCCGGGCAATGAATCATTCAAGCTTAAATCAGAAGAAGTGTCCATCGTACGAGTTCGCATTTGTGTCTCCCGTTCACCATCGGGGACCCACGTCATCGCGCACTGCGAGAGCTGTGGCAGTAGCAGCTCTACGGCGTCCATAGTATGAGCACGCGGTTGGAGTGCGGGGACGCCACAGCGCCTAACTGTCACAGTACTTGCAGTGGATGCTGATGCAGTTCGGAATTCCGTGCGATGGTCTGGAATGATGTCTACCTATTACGCATTACCACCCTCTTCAACTGTCGGTGGTCTCTAACAGTCAACAGATGAGGTCGACCAGTACGATTTTGTGCTGTACGTGTCCCTTCACGTTTCCACTTCACTATCACATAGGCAACAGTCGATCTAGGGATCTTTAGGAGTATGGAAATCTCACGTACAGACGTGGGGTACAAGGGAGACCCAATCACCTGACCACGTCCGAAGTCCTGTGGAGCGCCCCATTCTGCTCTCTCACGATGTCTAATGACTGCTGAGGTTGCTGATATGGAGTACCTGGCAGTAGATAACAGCACAATGAACCTAACATGAAAACCGTGTGTTTTTGGGGGTGTCCGGATACTTTTGATCACATAGTGTATCTCAGTTCAAGGTGTTACGCCGAAAGCAGGAGAAATGAAAACATTTTCTCTAAAAAGAGAGGAATTATACAAGCTACAAGTCTGTTAACCTAAGTGAATCCACAACAAATCTAAAAATATAAGTTCATTGATTACAAATATCACAGTACAATGAAGCATAAGCCAAATATAAAATCTATGTACACGATAACACCTCTTTGAAACCACAAGGCAAAGATTTTTGCTAAGATTTTTGAATTCTTGTGGTAGCTTCCTAAAAATGGATGCAGCAGTATACTGCACACCTTTCTACTCAAGAGTTAAGGAAGTCCGACCCAAATGCCGGTTGGATTTATGCCGAGTATTAACTGAGCGTAAGCTGCTTATGCTTGTGAATGGGCTGATATTGTTAACAAGGAACGACAGTAAAGAATATATATATATTCAAAATACCCAGACTAGTGAAAAGGGGTCGACAAGAGTTTTGCGAACTAACACCACTTATTGCCCGAACCGCCCATTTCTAAGCCAAAAATATTCTTTTAGAATGGGAAGAGTTACCCCAAAATATAATACCATATGACGTAACAGAATGAAAATAAGCAAAGTAGACTAATTTTCGTTTTAGACAATCACTTACTTCAGATAACGTTGGAATAGTAAAAATGGAAGCATTGAGTATCTGAACAAGATCCTGAACGTGGGCTTTCCGTGACAGTTTGGAATGTATCTGAAACGCCAGAAATTTGAACTGTTCAGTTTTGTTAATCATATCTCCATTCTGTGAAGTTAAAACGTCGGCTTTTGTTGAATTGTGTGTTAGAAACAGTAAAAACTGAATATTACAGTGATTTAGCGTTAGTTTATTTTCTACGAACCGTGAACTTATGTCACGAACTGCACTATTTGAAACCGAGCCAATGTTGCACACAACATCCTCTACTGCCAAGACAGTGTCATCAGCAAGCAGAAATATTTTAGAGTTACCTGTAATACTGAAGGGCATAACATTTATATAAACAAGGAACAGGAGCGGCCCCAAGTCTGATCCCTGGGCCCTCCACATATGACCTTACCCCACTCAGACCCTACAGCACAGCCATTCTCAACACTATTCTCTGCTGTTGAAGTAAGAGTTGAACCAATTGTGAACTACTCCCCAAATTCCGTAATGATCCAACTTCTAGAACAATATTTTGTGATCAACGCAATGAAACGCCTCAGTCAAATCAAAAGATACGCCCAGCGTTCGAAACCTCTTGTTTAATCCATGTAGTGTCTCAGAGAGAAAGGAGAATACAGCATTTTCAGTTGTTAAACGGCTTCTAAAGCCGAACTGTAGGGAGGCAGGAGTTTCGAGGGGGAAGACTGTACGATGTCGAATGGCGCGCTTTGCCTTCGCTGCTGTGAGACAGTCCTTCTTGGCATCTTGTGCTGACACAATGAGATGGAAGGTCAACAGGCATATGACTGCACCGCGTGTTGCTGCAGCCTAGGTGGGGCAGTGGTGGATGGCAGGAAGTCAGCTGGTGAAGATCCAGAAACAGAAAACCTGCTGCCAGCTGGTACGCCAGGCAGCTGTCTACAAGACATCACCAACGGTCAGCACAAGTGTGGCCGCCGTGTGGGCACAGACAGTCTGGCGAAGAGGTGGTGTGTTTCCCCAGTGCAGTGGACGGCTATTCCAGAGCATACGGGGAAAGGGGCTTCTGCATTTCAAAACGAGCATTACCTACATCTCCCTACCTACCTACAGCTGCGTCTTGATCATTAAATAATCCAGTATAGTGTATAGTCCAAAGAGCAACTGGTGCATTCAGTGTATTGATTCCCAAATAATATTACACGCTGGAAGTTGGTGGCTGTATGGCGATGTGCTATCGTCTATCCTATGGTACCCTGGTCACACGAATATGTTCTCTAAAGGCTACGGCCATTTTGAGTGTGTGAATTACATGTCGTGAGCTTGATTTTTTTTTTTTTTTTTTTTTTTTTTTGCAATGTATGAGATTTTGCATTACTTGCACTGTACGAGAAATTGATTTGGCCGATTTGCACACAAATGTAACCTAGATACTTTGCTCTGTGCGAGTAATTCATTGGCACTATGTCATCAAAAGTATCCGGACCCCCAAAAACACACGTTTTTCATATTAGGTGCATTGTGCTGCCACCTGCTGCCAGGTGCTACATATCAGCGAACTCAGTAGTCATTAGACGTTGCGAGAGAGCAGAATGGTGCGCTCTGCGGGTCATGGAATTCCAACGTCGTGAGATGATTGGTCGTCGCTTGTGTCATACGTCTGTACGTGAATTTTCCACACTCCTAAGCATCCCTAGGTCCACCGTTTCCGATCTGATAGTGAAGTGGAAACGTGAAGGGACACATATAACACAAAACGGTACAGACCGACCTTGTCTGTTGGCTGACAGAGACTGCCGACAGTTGAAGAGGGCGATAATGTGTAATAGGCAGACATCTATCCAGACCATCACACAGGAATTCCAAATTGCATCAGGATCCACTGCAAGTACTATGGCAGGCAGCAGCTGACAAAACTTGGATTTCACGGTCGAGCGGCAGCTCATAAGCCACACATAACGCCGGTAAATGCCAAACGACTGCTTACCTGGTGTAAGGAGCGTTAACATTGGACGATTTAACAGTGGAAATAGTTTGTGTGGAGTGACAAATCACGGTACGCAATGTGGGGGTCCGTTGGCAGGGTGTGGGTATGGCGAATGCTCGGTGAACGTCATATGCCAGCGTGTGTAGTGCCAACATTAATATTCGGATGCGGGGGTTATGGTGTTGTCGTGTTTTTCATGGATGGGGCTTGTACTTCTTGTTGTTTTTCGTGGCAATATCACAGCACAGGTCTACACTAATGTTTTAAGCACCTTCTCGCTTACCACTGTTGAAGAGAAATTCGGGGATGGTGACAGCATCTTTCAACACGATTGAGCACGCGTTCATCTTGCACGGGCTGTGGCGGAGTGGTTACACGACAATAACATCCCTGTCATGGACTGGCCTGCACAGAGTTCTAACCTGAACCCTATGGAACACCTTCGAGATGTTCTGCAACACCGACTTCGTGCCAGGCCTTACCCCCCGACATCGATACCTCTCCTCAGTGCAGCACTCCGTGAAGAATGGGCTGCCATTCCCCAAGAAATCTTCCAGTACGTATGCCTGCCAGAGTGGAAGCTGTCATCAAGGCTAAGGGTGGACCGACACCATACTGAATTCCAGCATTACTGATGGAGGGCGCCACGAACTTGTAAGTAATATTCAGCCAGGTGTCCGGTCACTTTTGATCACATAGTGTATATGATTTTTGTACATAGGACTGTATGGAAGTATATTCAGATCAATGTGTAACAATGTAAGTTATCCTAATTAGACTTTTGTGTCCTCTTAATGTCCTATGGATACTAGTACATTATTATTTTTCTTGTTTTTGGTTGTATGTTTTAATTATTACTGTTGCTACCAAATTCTGTGAGCTAAGGTAAGTGACTTTAATTGTCTTTGTTGAACTGTGTTTCGTTGTATTGAAGGAATTTTGGTTGTTCTTGTCTGACTGCTTCTGGAACTACACTCCTGGAAATGGAAAAAAGAACACATTGACACCGGTGTGTCAGACCCACCATACTTGCTCCGGACACTGCGAGAGGGCTGTACAAGCAATGATCACACGCACGGCACAGCGGACACACCAGGAACCGCGGTGTTGGCCGTCGAATGGCGCTAGCTGCGCAGCATTTGTGCACCGCCGCCGTCAGTGTCAGCCAGTTTGCCGTGGCATACGGAGCTCCATCGAAGTCTTTAACACTGGTAGCATGCCGCGACAGCGTGGACGTGAACTGTATGTGCAGTTGACGGACTTTGAGCGAGGGCGTATAGTGGGCATGCGGGAGGCCGGGTGGACGTACCGCCGAATTGCTCAACACGTGGGGCGTGAGGTCTCCACAGTACATCGATGTTGTCGCCAGTGGGCGGCGGAAGGTGCACGTGCACGTCGACCTGGGACCGGACCGCAGCGACGCACGGATGCACGCCAAGACCGTAGGATCCTACGCAGTGCCGTAGGGGACAGCACCGCCACTTCCCAGCAAATTAGGGACACTGTTGCTCCTGGGGTATCGGCGAGGACCATTCGCAACCGTCTCCATGAAGCTGGGCTACGGTCCCGCACACCGTTAGGCCGTCTTCCGCTCACGCCCCAACATCGTGCAGCCCGCCTCCAGTGGTGTCGCGACAGGCGTGAATGGAGGGACGAATGGAGACGTGTCGTCTTCAGCCATGAGAGTCGCTTCTGCCTTGGTGCCAATGATGGTCGTATGCGTGTTTGGCGCCGTGCAGGTGAGCGCCACAATCAGGACTGCACACGACCGAGGCACACAGGGCCAACACCCGGCATCATGGTGTGGGGAGCGATCTCCTACACTGGCCGTACACCACTGGTGATCGTCGAGGGGACACTGAATAGTGCACGGTACATCCAAACCGTCATCGAACCCATCATTCTACCATTCCTAGACCGGCAAGGGAACTTGCTGTTCCAACAGGACAATGCACGTCCGCATGTATCCCGTGCCACCCAACGTGCTCTAGAAGGTGTAAGTCAACTACCCTGGCCAGCAAGATCTCTGGATCTGTCCCCCATTGAGCATGTTTGGGACTGGATGAAGCGTCGTATCACGCGGTCTGCACGTCCAGCACGAACGCTGGTCCAACTGAGGCGCCAGGTGGAAATGGCATGGCAAGCCGTTCCACAGGACTACATCCAGCATCTCTACGATCGTCTCCATGGGAGAATAGCAGCCTGCAT
Source organism: Schistocerca serialis cubense (assembly GCF_023864345.2). Lineage (NCBI taxonomy): Eukaryota > Metazoa > Arthropoda > Insecta > Orthoptera > Acrididae > Schistocerca > Schistocerca serialis. Next base: position 84,367,903 of record NC_064648.1, read on the forward strand.
TGCTGCGAAAGGTGGATATACACTATACTAGTGCCGACATTGTGCATGCTCTGTTGCCTGTGTCTATGTGCCTGTGGTTCTGTCAGTGTGATCATGTGATGTATCTGACCCCAGGAATGTGTCAATAAAGTTTCCCCTTCCTGGGACAATGAATTCACGGTGTTTTTATTTCAGTTTCCAGGAGTGTATATTGCGTGGCAACTAATCTATGTTTGCTTCGTACTATTCCGCAGTAAAGAAGACTTTATTTTTATAAATTAGCCCACATCAGCACAGCCTCCAGCCCAAACCCTTCTCTATCCAAATCACATGCTACACTCGAAAGTTACACTTACAACTGTAGCTGGAAAAGTAATAGCAAAGGAAATCAGTCACGTGTGTGAATGATAAAACCTGGTTTGAGGACGAAAACGGAAAGCGTTATGCGTTCTTGAAGATGTCCAAATAAGCTGTGTTTACATTAAGTCTAACGAAATGGTTCAAATGGCTCTGAGCACTATTGGACTTAACATATGAAGTAATCAGTACCTTAGAAGTTAGAACTACTCAAACCTAACTAATCTATCACACACATCCATGCCCGAGTCAGGATTAGAATCTACGACCGTAGCAGCAGTGCGGTTCCGGACTGAAGCGCCTAGAACCACTCGGTCACAGCGGCCGGCCACATGAAGTCTAATTTCAGGAAAGCTGATACAGATTTTCACGCACTTGTTCTCCAAGCACGACAGTACTGTCTTGCTTCCTTCGCAAAGACTTTGAAAATGACAACAGTCTATCGAGTGATAAATTTGTTACACAGTATATGATGGTTCTAAAGTTCTTTACAAAATCAGATGGTCATGGAATCATAAGATGCACTGTGGATGTAAATAACGAGAAGCAGACAGACTCCTCAGTCAAGAGATTATAAATGAAGACTGTGGTAGTTACAGCATCACAGAAAACATCTCCTGACACTGTGATCTCTTCTGACTGAGTAGTAAACGTAGGACTTTTTCCAGATAATATTTAAAAATTTATACTTTTCTTACTTATTTAAATAATATTTATTGATAATGCACGAATTTTCATCTTACGAATCTGCATCTACATAAATACTCCGCAGCTCCCGTAACGTGCGAGGCGGAAGCTACCTGAAACACTACTTGTCATGTTCCCTCCTGTTTCACTCTCAAACAGAGCGACGGAAAAACGACTGTCTCTATGGCTCCGTATGAACCCTAATTTCTCGTGTGTTATCTTCCTGGTCGTTACTCGCAAAGTATGTTGGCTGCAGTAGAATGGTTCCGCAGCGGTTCTACGAGATACAGTCTGGAACCGCGCGACCGCTACGCTCGCAGGTTCTAATCCTGGCTTGGGCATGGATATGTAACGTCCTTTGGTTGCTTAGGTTGAAGTAGTTGTAAGTTCTAGGGTACTGATGACCTCAGCAGTTAAATCCGATAGTGCTCAGAGTCATTTGAACCATTTGAATAGTACGGCAGTCAGCTTCAAATACCGACTCTCTAAAGTTTCTTAATAGGGTTTCCCGAAAACAACGCCGCTTTCCCTCCAGCGATTCACATTTGAGTTTCTGAAGCATCTCCGTAACACTTACGTTTTGTTCAGACCTACCGGCAACGAATCTAGCAGCCCTCTTCTGAATTACATCGATGTGGTTCCACCAGTCCGAGCTGGTATGGATCCCGAACACTCGAGCAGTACTCAAGAATAGGTCGCAGAAGCGTCCCATACGCGGTCTCCTTTACAGGTGAACCACTCCTTCCTAAAAGTCATCCAATACACCGAAGTCGACCATCCACCTTCCCTACCACACTTCTCACATGATTGCTCCATTTCATATCACTTTGAAACGTTAGGCCCAAACATTTAAATAACTTGACTGTGTCAAGTAGGACACTAGTAATACTGTAAGTGAACATTACGGGCTTTTTCTTCCTATTTACCCACATTAACTTAAGTTTTCCACATTTAGAGCAAGCTGCCATTCATCATACCAACTAGAAATTTTCTCTAAGTTGTATCTTCCTAAAGTCATTCAACTTCGCACCTTCCCGTAGACCACGGCAGCATTAGCAAACATCTGCAGATTGCTGCCCACCTTGTCCGCCAAATCATTTACACTACTGGCCATTAAAATTGCTACACCACGAATATGGCGTGCTATAGACGCGAAATTTAAACGACACGAAGTAGATGCTGTGATATGCAAATGATTAGCTTTTCAGAGCATTCACACAAGATTGGCGCCGGTGGCGACACCTACGATGTGCTGACGTGAGGAAAGTTTCCAACCGATTTCTCATACACAAACAGCAGTTGACCGGCGTTGCTTGGTGAAATGTTGTTTTGATGCCTCTTGTAAGGAGGAGAAATGCGTACCATCACGTTTCCGCCTTTGATAAAGGTGGGATTATAGCCCATCGCGATTACCGTTCATCGTATCGCGACATTGCTGCTTGCGTTGGTCGAGATCTAATGACTATTAGCAGAATATGGAATCGGTGGGTTCAGGAGGGTAATACGGAACGCCGTACTGGATCCCAACGGCCTTGTATGACTAGCAGTCGAGATGACAGGCATCTTATCCGCATGGCTGTAACGGATCGTGCAGCCACGTCTCGATCCCTGAGTCAACAGATGAGGACGTTTGCAAGACAACCACCATCTGCACGAACGGTTCGACGACGTTTGCAGCAGCACGGACTATCAGCTCGGAGACTGTGGCTGCGGTTCCCCATGATGCTGCTTCACAGACAGGAGCGCCTGCGAAGGTGTCCTCGACGACGAACCTCGGTGCACGAATGGCAAAACGTCATTATTTCGGACGAATCCAGGTTCTGTGTACAGCATCGTGATGGTTGCATCCGTGTTTGGCGACATCGCGGTGAACGCACATTGGAAGCGTGTGTTCGTCATCGCCATACTAGCGTATCACCAGGTGTGATGGTATAGGGTGCCATTGGTTACACGTCTCGGCCACCTCTAGTTCGCATTGAAGGCACTTTGAACAGTGGACGTTACATTTCAGATGTATTACGACCAGTGGCTCTGCCCTTCATTCGATCCCTGCGAAACCCTACATTTCAGCAGGATAATGCACGACTGTATGTTGCAGATCCTGTACGGGCCTTTTTGGATACAGAAAATGTTCGATTGCTGCCCTGGCCAGCACATTCTCCAGTTCTCTCACTAAGTGAAAACGTCTGGTCAACGGTGGCCGAGCAACTGTCTCGTCACAATACGCCAGTCACTACTCTTGATGAACTGCGGTATCCTGTATAATCTGCGTGGGCAGCTGTACCTGCACATGCCATCCACGCTCTGTTTGACTCAATGCCCAGGCGTATCAAGGGCGTTATTACTGCCACAGTGGTTGTTCTGGGTACTGATTTCTCAGGATCTATGCACCTAAATTGCGAGAAAATGTAATCACATGTTAGTTCTAGTACAATATATTTGTCCAACGAATACCTGTTTTTCATCTGCATTTCTTCTTGGTGTAGCAATTTTATTGGCCAGTAGTGTATGTATGCAGAGAACAACAGCGGTACTGTCACACTTCCCTGGGTCACTCCTGACGGTACCCTCGTCTCTGGCGAACCTTCTCCTCCGAGGACAAAGTACTGGGTTTTATTGTTTAAGAAGTCTTCAAGCCACCCATGTATGTGTAAACTTCCATATGCTTGTACCTTCGTTAACAACCTGCAACGGAGCACCACGTCAAATGTTTTCCGGAAATATAGAAATATGGAACCGGCTTGCCCCTCGTCCATATTTCGCAGTATGTCGTGTGAGAAACGGACAAGCTGAATTTCGCACGAGTGAGGCTTTCTGAAATCACGCTGATTCGTCGATATGGGCTCCTCAGTCTCAAGAAGCTTTATTATATTCGAACTGAAAATATGTTAACGGATTCTGCAGTAAACAGATTTTAATTTTGCTGTTCCCTTCTTTTACCCTTGTGCACTTTTTTCCAGTGGTTTGAGACTGTGTGCTTGGTGAGGGATTCACGATAAATGCAAGCTAGGTACGGGGTCAACACCATAGAGTACTTATTGCATAATCTATCTCGGACTCCATCGGGGGGTGGCGATTTATTTGCTTTCAAATTTTTCATCTCTTTCTGTGTGCCAAACATGCTTATAGCTATGTCATCTATACAGGAGCCTATATCCATACTCAAATGACGGTATGTTCGTACAGTTCTCCTGTGTGAACGATTTCTTGTATCTGAAATTTAAAACTTCGGATTTCGTTTTTCTGTCTTCTATTACCACTAAGACTGGTCAACAAAAGACTTAGTGGAAACCTAATGCAACTTTATTCTCTGTTCCAAATGGGGCATGCATATGGCATGAATGAAAACCAATACTATCTTTGTGTGTCGATCAACTTAAGCTACGCCAGTCATGAATTAAAGTTACATGACACCCTCCACCTACTAGCAAATGAGTGCCCCAATGAAATATAGTGTGGGCACAAAGTCTTGTCCTGATTATAAAAATTTATTACAGATTACCCGTCTGACTTAATAATTTACATTTGATGCCGTTACATAGGTTAGTGCTATTAGGTTTTTTGAGGCCACTTACGTTAGTAAACCTAAACGTGTGTTGCCTTGGTGGAGAATGTCGAGGCGGTATTCCAGTTCCCACCAGGAGTTTCGTAACATGTGTTCTGTCACAGTACCCAAAGCAGCTTGTATCCTAGCCTTCAGTTCGTCGATGTCAGAGACTGGTGTGACGAAGACTCTGTCCTTGATATAGCCCCAGAAAAATAAGTGAAGGGGTGTAATGTCTGGAGAGCGGGGTGGTGGGGAGGTCTGCCACTTCGAGGGCGATCTTCAGCGCTGCCTATTTCGCTAAACTTTGCATACCAAAGCTTTCTTGATTTAACGTCAGGAGGCGTGCGTCCGTAACAAGCTCGAAATTTATGCTGAGCACTGATGGGCGATTTCGTTTCTTGAAACCAAAGCACACATTGCGCTTTCTCCTGCTTCGACGCCATTTCGCCAGCAACTAGCAGACCAAAGAGACCTAACAGACAGCGCCATCTATTGGTCGCAAGAATTAGTAACACTAACCTATGTAACGGCATCGAATGTAACTGATTATATCAAACGTTCATTCTGTTATAAATTTTTAAAATCAGAGCTCACCCTGTATATATGGCGGTACCAGTTGTGGAGTACGAGTTAACAATCAATACCAGAATCTCATTAGAAGCCAACAATGCACTGAAGAGCCTAAGAAACTGGCACACATGCCTAATATCGTGTATAGCCCCGCGAGCGGACAAAAGTGCTACAACACAACGTGGCATCGACTCGACTAATGTCTCAAATAGTGCTGGAGCGAATTGACACCATGAATCCTGCAGGGCTGACCACAAATCCGTAAGAGTACGATACGGTGGTGATCTCTTCTGAACATCACGTTGCAAGGCATTCAAAATATGCTCAATAATATTCATGTATGGGGAGTTGGGTGGCCAGCGGAAGTCTTTATACGCAGGACCCACTGTGTAGCAATTCTGGACGTGTGAGATATCGCACTGTCCAGCTGTAATTACTCAAGTCCGTTGGAATTCACAATGGACACGAAGGGATGCAGACGATTAGGCAGGATGCTTATGTACGTGTCACCTGTCAGAGTCGCATCTAAACGTGTCAGGGGTCCCATATCACTCCAACTGCACACGCCCCACACCATTACAGAGCCTCCACCAGCTTCAATAGTCCCCTGCTGACATGCTGGATACATGGATTAAAGAGGTTGTCTCGTCAATCCACTCGATACAATGTTAAACTCAATAGTCCAATGTCGGTGTTGACAGGCCCGTACGAGGCGTAAAGCCTTATGTCGTGCAGTAATCAAGGGCACACGAGTGCGGTTTCTGCTGCGAAAGCTTATATCGATGATGTTTCGTCGAATGGTCCCACGCTGACACTTGTTGATGGCCCAGCGTTGCAATCTGCAGCAATTTGGGGACGTATTACACTTCTGTCACGCTGGAAGATTCTCTGCAGTCGTCGTTGGCCCCGTTCTTGCAGGATCATTTTTCGGCAGCAGCGGTGTGAAATGGACGTTCGGGAAAATCCTCCCCCCCCCCCCCTCTTAGAGATGCCTTGTCCCATCACTCGTGCACCGACTATAGCACCAAGTTCAATTTCACTTAAATCTTGGTAAGCTGTTGTTGTACCAGTCGTAATCGAACTAGCAATTCCGTCAGACCTTTGTAGTCTTATACAGGCGTTGCCGACCGCAGCGCCGTATACTGCCTGTTTACATACCTCTGTATTTCAATACGCATGCCTATACCAGTTTCCCTGGTGCTTCAGTGCAGATCATTAATAGCAAATAATAAATAATAAATTGTTTGAATTAACATCTTGTAAAAAGCAACAACTGTAAGGTCGATTGTGTGTGTTGTCTGTCAGGATATTGAAGTAAATTCATTTGGTGTGATAGGATGGGAGACCCACGAGAGAGATGCTATGCCGTGTGTTTGCCAGTTCTTTCAGCAGGACGCCACCTCTGTGACTTGCACGCCCTTAACCTGCACCAGTAATCAGTAATTCTACTGGGGACAGGGGACCCACAGGTTAATGTGGAATCACAGCTACGTCTTCACTTCATGGAGAGGTGAAGGCTGGGGCAAAGGTATCCATCACTGATGCCTTCATGTTACAGATCACAATACAGACATCACATGTACATATGTGAGCACTGAAACTTCATAATAAAGAGCATATTAAAATATAATAAGACTTTAATTACCCTTAAAAATCACAAATGATGTCACTTCGACTTGAAACTCGTTCATTTTTTGATGTCATACACAAAACGTTGAAAGTTTCTGGAAATTAAGGTTTTATTAGTGTTCATTATCAATGGTCTATACACTACTTCTTTACAAATGTAGAGAACAGTAAGATGATCAACATATACAACAAACATCACCCAAACAGTCTTTGAAGGTCCAACAGTACCGACCGGCCGCCATGTCATCCTCAGCCCATAGGAGTCACCGGATGCCGACACGGCGGGGGGGGGGGGGGGGGGGAGGGGGGAGAGGGAGATGCATGTGGTCAGTCAAGTAGCTCCTCATTTGGCTTCACAAGGTATGAGTGCACTCCGCATTATATACAGGGTGGTCCATTGATCGTGACCGGGCCAAATATCTCACGAAATAAGCGTCGAACGAAAAAACTACACAGAACGAGACTTGTCTAGCTTGAAGGGGCAAACCAGACGGCGCTATGGTTGGCTCACTAGATGGTCAAACGGGTATCAACTACGTTTTTTTTCTAAATAGTAACCCCCAATTTTATTACATATTCGTCTAGTACATAAAAAACTATGAATGTTTTAGTTGGACCACTTTTTTCGCTTTGTGATAGATGGCGCTTTAATAGTCACAAACATATGGCTCACAATTTTAGACGAACAGATGGTAACAGGAAGGTGTTTTTAAATTAAAATACAGGACGTGGGTACGTTTGAACATTTTATTTCGGTTGTTCCAATGTGATACATGTACCTTTCTGAACTTATCATTTCTCATGACGCATGCCGTTACAGCGTGATTATCTGTAAATACCACATTAATGCAATAAATGCTCAAAATGATGTCCGCCAACCTCAATGCATTTGGCAATACTTGCAACGACATTCCTCTCAACAGCGAGTAGTTCGCTTTCCGTAATGTTCGCACATCCATTGACAATGCGCTGACGCATGTTGTCAGGCGTTGTCGGTGGATGACGATAGCAAATATCCTTCAACTTTCCCCACAGATAGAAATCCAGGAACGTCAGATCCGGTGAACGTGCGGGCAATGGTACGGTGCTTCGACGACCATTCCACCTGTCATGAAATATGCTATTCAGTACCGCTTCAACCGCACGCGAGCTATGTGCCGGACATCCATCATGTTGGAAGTACATCGCCATTCTGTCATGCAGTGATACATCTTGTAGTAACATCAGTAGAACATTACGTAGGAAATCAGCATACATTGCACCATTTAGATTGCCATCGATAAAATGGGGGCCAATTATCCTTCCTCCCATAATGCCGCACCATACATTAACCCACCAAGGTCACTGATGTTCCACTTGTCGCAGCCATTGTGGATTTTCCGTTGCCCAGTAGTGCATATTATGCCGGTTTACGTTACTGCTGTTGGTGAATGACGCTTCGTCGCTAAATAGAACGTGTGCAAAAAATCTGTCATTGTTCCGTTATTTCTCTTGTGCCCAGTGGCAGAACTGTGCAAAGTCGTCCTGGTACATAGAAATATCGTACGGGTGCAATTGATGTTGATATAGCATTATCAACACCGACGTTTTTGAGATTCCCGATTCTCGCGCAATTTGTTAGCTACTGATGTGCGAATTAGCCGCGACAGCAGCTAAAACACCTACTTGGGCATCATCATTTGCTGCAGGTCATGGTTGACGTTTCACATGCGACTGGACACTTCCTGTTTCCTTAAATAACGGAACTATCCGGCGAACGGTCCGGACACTTGGATGACGTCGTCTAGGATACGGAGCAGCATACATAGCACACTCCCGTTGGGCATTTTGATCACAATAGTCATACATCAACCCGATATCTACCTTTTCTGCAATTGGTAAACAGTCCATTTTAACACGGGTAATGTATCACGAAGCAAACACCGTCCACACTGGCGGAATGTTACGTGATACCACGTACTTATACGTTTGTGACTATTACATCGCCATCTATCGCAAAGCGAAAGAAGTGGTCCAACTAAAACATTCATATTGGTCTATTTGGTTTGTGAGTCCTAAGAAATGGATATCCTGGGAAATGAACGGACTGAGAAGTTACGTGTGGCTTAAGCGCCATTTCAGACACAAGGTCTTTGTGAATGCTTAATCGTGGAGAAAAGAAGCTTCATTTCTTTATAAAGCGTGAGCCAGAATTGGCAACGATTGCCTATCACAATGCGCTGCTAATATTCCTGACAAGTGTTTCCAGGTGGGCCGCAGGTGGCCTTTTACCAAGTTCATCCCTCCCTCTGGTGGAGGACACCGAGTCACAGCTCCGTGCAGTGGTGTAGCTCAAGAGTGGTCGAGGTTTTGAGCACCAAAGCTGGTTTCCGCTTGTGGACACTGAACGAGGGGAGATCTCCATGAGCGAGGTTGGTCTTCCCAACTTCCTGTACCAGACGCTCGAATCATCTAAGTACGACTTCGTATGCTTCATCCTGTTCCCCCAGGGCTGCCAAATCGTTATGCAAATACTTCGTACGAACACGTGACAGCAACTGAGCCCATCTCAGTTGCTGTGACGTCTTAATTTTAAATACTTGTATAACGATTGGAATTCACGATATTCAGTGTTTTATGGCGCTATAAGATCAGTTCGTTTATTTGAATAAAAGCCTATGGGGCCTGAAGATGGAAAAATGAATTGCCGAAACTGATTGCTTTCAGAATAGATAAAATATCTCAATGTACACGGCTGTTGATGATGTTTATTGACATTGAAAAGTACTTATCAGCCAATGTTGCGTGGCCATGATGGACCAACAGAGATTGCTTAGTTTGCCCGTCTTTGGAACGAAATACGAGGGCGGTTCAGAAAGTAACCTCCGATTGGTCACAGTGCGGGTTGTGGGGGGAGTAGCGACGCCATCTGTGCGTTCACGCACTCAACAGGTCAGTCGGCATCAAGCTGTGGTCGAGTGAACGTCGTACCTGCGCTAGTTTAGTTTTTGTGGCAGTTTGAAATGTGTGCTGCAATAGAAAACCCCGCCAAATGTGAAGTGCGTGCTGTCATAAGGTTTCTTACAGCCAAAGGATATTCTGCAGCAGCTATTCATCGTGAGCTTTGTGCCGTGTACGGACCAAGAGTTATGAGTGAAGGAGTTGTCCGTGAATGGGTACGTTTATTTAAAAGTGGACGAGAAAACGTTCATGATGAAGAAAGGAGTGGTAGACCATCATTGGTGACTGACGAACTCGTTCAGACAGTTGATGCAAAAGTTCGTGAAAATCGACGTTTCTCAATGTCGGAGTTGTCAACTGGTTTTCCACAGATTTCTAAGACTCTCTTGTACGAGATAGTGACAGCAAGGTTGGGTTACCGTAAGTTCTGTGCACGATGGGTGCCCAAAATTCTTACCGACCACCACAAAGCTCAAAGAATGGTCTCTGCATTAGACTTTCTGTCACGTTATGAGGACGAAGGAGAACCATTGTTAAACAGAATCGTGACCGGTGACGAAACCTGGATTAAGTACGTGAACCCTGAGACAAAAGAACAATCAAAGATGTGGGCACATTCAAATTCGCCTACCAAACCAAGAAAAGCCTCGCAAGATTTTTCTGCCAGAAAACTGATGGCAACGGTGTTTTGGGATGCCAAAGGGGTGTTGTTGGTTGAATTCATGGAACGTGGTACGACCATTAATCAAGACGTGAACTGTGAAACAATAAAAAAGTTACGACGGGCTATACAGAACAAACGCCGTGGTATGCTGACTTCCGGTATCGTTTTTTTGCACGATAACGCCCGTCCTCACTCTGCTCGCAGAACAACGGCCCTTCTTGAGTCATTCAAGTGGGACGTTATAAACCTTCCACCTTACAGCCCAGACCTGGCGCCAAGTGATTATCACCTCTTCATGCATTTGAAGAAATGGCTCGGGTCACAGCGGTTTGATGACGACGGAGAGCTCAAAGATGCGGTCACAGGCTGGCTCCAGGCACAAGCGGGTGAGTTTTATGCAGAATTTCAAAGCTTGTGAAGAGATACGATAAGTGCCTCAATCGCTATGGAGACTATGTAGAAAAATAGTGCAAAGATGTAGTTGTAAGATGTATATATTAAAATATTTTTATTTAACTTGTGTATTTTTTTAAATCAACCGGAGGTTACTATCTGAACGGCCCTCGTATATCACTGATTCCGAGGTCGGTGATCCGAAAGTTTATTGGTAGGTTTGTGGAGGTATGTGGCATTAGATGCCTATGCATAGGTCATGTAATATGGGTACATAATGGGCCGGTGATTTGGGTAAGCCGTGATTGAGCTGGATAGGATCCCAGATGGACTTGGTTCAAATGGCTCTGAGCACTATGGGACTTTTATGAGGTCATCAGTCCTCTAGAACTACTTAAACCTAACTAACCTAAGGACATCACACATGTCCATGCCCGAGGCAGAATTCGAACCTGCAACCGTAGCGGTCAGGCGGTTCCAGACTGTAGCTTCTAGAACGGCCACAATGGTCGGCCAGATGGGTTTGATAAGGTTTACATCAGGCCAGTTGTGGTCGCGGAGACATCAACGTCTGTTCACTATAATGCTCCTCAAACCAATGTAGCGCAGTTCTGTCTCTGAGACACGAACAGTTATGCTGCTGATAGACCACAGCGCCATCAGGGAAGACACCAGGCGTGAAGGGATGCAGATGGTTCACAGCCATCAGAGTGTCTTCCTTTATTAACACAGATCGCAAGCGAGCGCAGTAGAATCTCACTCACAGCATACTGCTGCCCCCACCAGCCTGTGTCCGTGCCGCACTGCACGTTTCGAGCCATCGTTCACCTCGATGACGGCGTTTTGTGGAGACGACGATCGATCTACTGCAGCAAAGATGTGATTCGACCAAAGAGCCGAGAAAATCCCATTGATTGACAGTCGATTCTGATTGGTCCCGTGCCCACTGTCACTGAAACTGACGATGTCATTGGGTCAACATGTTAACACTTAGGGGTGGTCTGCCGAAGAATTCCACGTTCAACATTCTACGATGAACTGTGTACTCCGAAATACACTCCTGGAAATTGAAATAAGAACACCGTGAATTCATTGTCCCAGGAAGCGGAAACTTTATTGACACATTCCTCGGGTCAGATACATCACATGATCACACTGACAGAACCACATGCACATAGACACAGGCAACAGAGCATGCACAATGTCGGCACTAGTACAGTGTATATCCACCTTTCGCAGCAATGCAGGCTGCTATTCTTCCATGGAGACGATCGTAGAGATGCTGGATGTAGTCCTGTGGAACGGCTTGCCATGCCATTTCCACCTGGCGCCTCAGTTGGACCTGCGTTCGTGCTGGACGTGCAGACCGCGTGAGACGACGCTTCATCCAGTCCCAAACATGCTCAATGGGGGACAGATCCGGAGATCTTGCTGGACATGGTAGTTGACTTACACCTTCTAGAGCACGTTGGGTGGCACGGGATACATGCGGACGTGCATTGTCCTGTTGGAACAGCAAGTTCCCTTGCCGGTCTAGGAATGGTAGAACGATAGGTTCGATGACGATTTGGATGTACCGTGCACTATCCAGTGTCCCCTCGACGATCACCAGTGGTGTACGGCCAGTGTAGGAGATCGCTCCCCACACCATGATGCCGGGTGTTGGCCCTGTGTGCCTCGGTCGTATGCAGTCCTGATTGTGGCGCTCACCTGCACGGCGCCAAACACGCATACGACCATCATTGGCACCAAGGCAGAAGCGACTCTCATCGCTGAAGACGACACGTCTCCATTCGTCCCTCCATTCACGCCTGTCGCGACACCACTGGAGGCGGGCTGCACGATGTTGGGGCGTGAGCGGAAGACGGCCTAACGGTGTGCGGGACCGTAGCCCAGCTTCATGGAGACGGTTGCGAATGGTACTCGCCGATAGCCCAGGAGCAACAGTGTCCCTAAGTTGTTGGGAAATGGCGGTGCGGTCCCCTACGGCACTGCGTAGGATCCTACGGTCTTGGCGTGCATCCGTGCGTCGTTGCGGTCCGGTCCCAGGTCGACGGGCACGTGCACCTTCCGCCGACCACTGGCGACAACATCGATGTACTGTGGAGACCTCACGCCCCACGTGTTGAGCAATTCGGCGGTACGTCCACCCGGCCTCCCGCATGCCCACTATACGCCCTCGCTCAAAGTTCGTCAACTGCACATACGGTTCACGTCCACGCTGTCGCGGCATGCTACCAGTGTTAAAGACTGCGATGGAGCTCCGTATGCCACGGCAAACTGGCTGACACTGACGGCGGCGGTGCACAAATGCTTCGCAGCTAGCGCCATTCGACGGCCAACACCGCGGTTCCTGGTGTGTCCGCTGTGCCGTGCGTGTGATCAATGATTGTACAGCCCTCTCGCAGTGTCCAGAGAAAGTATGGTGGGTCTGACACACCGGTGTCAATGTGTTCTTTTTTCCATTTCCAGGAGTGTACTTGCGCGTGCACCACCACTGTGCTCTTTGGGCAGAGATGCCACAGATCACCATCTATCCTATTTCACAGAGCACACAGGCCTCCAAACCGCGCGTACTGTGAAGAATCGTTGACGTCCGACCATTTAGCGTGTAGTGGTAGTATTACTGTCTTACTGTCTCTAGCGTGTAGTGGTAGTATTACCGTCTTTCTGTCTCTTTCCATGGATGCTGACTGAGATCTGGCTGGCTCGTGTTATGCTTGCATTGAACCTTGGTTGCTATTCTGTGATTAGTTTCCTACGGTTATCGCGATTATGCTGTTAACCTGTCTCTCCACGAGTGGCAGCAGCAGTGTGTATCGATATTCGCACCCTTGTACTATCTTTGGCCTCGCGCTGATAGTTTCCAGCTGTGCCATGTGCAGAAAGATGGTCAGTTGGGCTGGAGCAGCGAGGAAGTCTCCGTGGCGCGTGTCTGGCTGGGGCCACTGGCGGCGTCCAAACGCGCTTGGAGTGTGAGGGGCTGTTCCCATTGCTACGATGTCTGTGGCTCACTGATCCCGGACACGAAGTTGAGTCTTTACTTAATATACCAGCCAGCCCCAGCTGTTCACACTGGGTCGTTTGAATTTCGTTGTGGGCTGTTGGGACACTCCTGCGAGCAAGAACGTGTGTTTTCAAGTTGGCGAAATTCATGGCCGTTAACGTTCTGGTTACCTGCCCTTAGCCGTTGGCGTTAATTCACGCAGTGTATTTTCCTCGTCGTGTTGTGGCTGTCCAGCACGGCGTGTGGTTTCACAGCTGAATGTGTAATTCGTTGTGGGCGCCGATACCTTCTGAGTTGTTCCATTGAACTCGCTGTTTTGTGCTGCTCGGGTGGAGCAGAAGTTATCCTGTCGCTTGGTCCGTTGACTGTCTGTCGGTCGGGTTGCCGTCAGACTGAGAATTGTTGGGCCGACTGCCTGTCTCACCTAAGCGAGCGCCGTTTGATGTGCTGCCTTTTCTTACTTGTCTTTGTTGTTGTTTATGTAAGGCTTTTAGCCGATTTTAAATTGAAGTTGTTTTGTGCTTAAGGTGTTAGAGTGTTTGGGCCTTCACCCTAATTTAGAGAAATGTTTTAAGATGAGGCTTTCTCCCTATTAAAATTCAAATTCTTGTTTTTGAGTCTTAAGTGATTGGCCTTCAGTCGGTTTTAAATTAAAGTTGAGAGTGAGATTGAATGGCGCATTTAGCCGGGAATTAGATTCTTAAATTAATGTTTGGCTTGCTCTGATTTTAATGTTTACTTTACTCTTGTAACGTTTGTCAAATAAATAAAGTAGTATGTTCGAGTGTAGCTGACAGCCACTCATTCTGGCCCCTTTCCGCAAAGTAAACTATCTGTCCTGTCCCATGAGTGTAGCAGGGGATCTCACAGACGACAGTAGCACGTGAACATTCGACCAGCTTCGCCGTTTTCGGGATACTCGTTCTCAGGCTGTGAGAAACAGTAACCTGCCCTTCGTCAGATTCGCCCACCTCAGTGTATTGCCCCGTTTGCAGTCCACGTCTTCGTTATGGCGCGCCATCCCCCCCGCCCCCCCCCCCCCCCCTCGTCTGCTCCACCTGCACAGGTTGGTCACCACGCCACGCCACCAGCCGGCATCCAGCGATGAGGTGAGCAGCGGCCGTAATATTTTGGCTGCCCAGTGTAGGTGTAAGTAAACAGAAGGACAAAGGGCACAGATTTTGCGCGTAGCTGGTTTCATGGCACCTTTTGGACTGGTGTCACTGCATCGGCACTATACGAGAATCTCACAAAAACGACGAAAAATGTGGAGCACAACATTGCGGCTAGCTACACATTCGTAAATCGGTGACGTAAAAGTATTGCTAAGATTCGAAAAAAGGCTACGGTCATGACTGTAAGGCTCTGTAGAACATATGTGCTAGAGATAAATAAATGGCATTCCGACTAGTGCACCAAGCACAATTCTTCATTAAGACTCAATCATGTTACAGAGTTCATTCATAATAACCACGTGATGACACTGTTACTCAAAGCAGGTATCAAATCAAGAAATAGGACTACCACAATGAGGTAAATTAGCTCACGCCAAATGAATTTGTGGAATCATGAAATGTCTCTAAAAATACTTACCCGGGCTGTCAGTTCTTAAACGGTAGACAGTGACATCACCATCGGATCCTGAAAAAGAAAATCGTGCTTATCTCTAAGAAAAAACTGCACATGTATTTCATTACTTGGTATAAAATTGTTATTCCAAGACATACATAAAATAAAAATAATAATGTATTTACCTGTAACGGGATCAGCGGCGCTGTATTCAGTGGCTGTGCCTACTGCTAAGAAAACGCAGATGACGAAATTAGCGCTTCTGCAGAACATTATGTCGACCCAAGTAAAGAACTTTTCCTTCAAAATATCTTCACCACATCTGCACACTGCTGAACAACCTGTAATTTTATGAATAAATATAGTTCCAACATTAGTTTTCTTTTAGCTAGCTGTGTAGCAAATTAGCTAGGGAAAATAAGTGTTTTCGTCCAACTTGGGTTGCATCATTGTATAAGATTCGTAGGGCACAGTCCTACCCAAGCGGTTTACCTCTGGAACCATTTAAGATATCATAATTCTATTTCCTTCTGATCAAATGTGAAGAAGTGCTCTCTAGAAAATTCCTGTGCATCTGTGATCTAGGGCTGGAGTCTTTGACTAGTAATCAAACTGTATGCAATCCCAGGTTCAAAGCCCGCCACCGCTTAAACCTTGATTAATAATTAACATTGGCGGCCGCAGACTTCCGGTATAAGTAGTCAACCTCATTCTGCCAACGGCCATGTCAAAGAGAGCGGGGGAGCGGACAGAGATTCAGGGCATTCACTTACTTTTTGGGGTCCAAAACTGCCACTAACGCGGAAGAATCGGCAAGGATCAACGGCATGAGGGTGCAGAAAGCAATGGAAAATAATCCATCAAAGAGACATAAATTTAATCTACAGGACATGTGGACTGCAATTGAAAAGGTGTCATGATGATCTTTCCGTTGCTAAAAGATTCCGGAAGAGTCCACCGTTCGGATCTCTGGGAGGGGACTGCCATGGGGGAGGTGACCATGAGAAAGAGATTGAATAGTCAACGAAAGGACAGTGTTCTACGAGGAATGTCAGAAGCTTGAACGTGGCAGGGAAGCTAGAAAATTTGAAAAGGGAAATGGAAAGCCTCAATCTAGATGTAGTTGGAGTCAGTGAAGTGAAATGGAAAGAAGACAAAGATTTATGGTCAGATGAGTATACGGTAATATCAATAGCAGTAGGAAATGGTATAACGGGAGTAGGATTCTTTATGACTGTGATTGTAGGGCAGATAGTGTGTTATTGTGAACAGTTCACTGACAGGATTCTTATTATCAAAATCGACAGCTAACATGCCGATGTCGCAAGCTCAAGATGTAGAGACACAGAAAGTGTATGAGGTTATTGAAAGGGTAATACAGTACACAAGGAAAGATGTAACTGCAATAGCCATGGGGGACTGGAATGCAGCTGCCGGGGAAGGAGTGGAGAAAAAGGTTACAGGAGACTCTAGGCTTGGGAAAAGGAGTGAGAGAAAAACTACTTGCGTTCTGTAATAAATTTCAGCTAGTAATAGCGAATACTCTTTTCAAGAATCGCAAGACGAGAAGGTATACTTGGGAAAGGCTGTGTCATACGGAAAGATGTCAGTTACATTACATCATGGTAAGATAGAAATTCCGAAATCAGATACTGAATTGTAAGGTGTACCCAAGAGCTGATATAGACTCAGATCATACAGTAGCAGTGATGAAAAGTAGGCTGAAATTTAAGAGATTAGTCAGGGCGAACCACTACGCAAAGAAGTGGGATACGGAAGTACTGAGAAATAACGAGATACACTTGAAGTTCTCTAAGGCTGTTGATGCAGCAATAAGGAATGACTCAATTGGCAATACAGTTGAAGAGGAATGGCATATTTAAAAGGGGCAATCACAGAAGTTGGAAAGAAAAATACAGGTACTAAGAAGGTAACTGTGAAGAAACCATGGGTAACAGAAAAATTACTTCAGTTTATCTATGAATTCAGAAATACAGAAATACAAGTCGCCGAGGAATGAAATAAATAGGAAGTGCAGGGGAGCTACAACGAAATTGGTGAATGAAAAATGTGAAGAAATCGAAAAAGAGATGATTGTCGGAAGGACTGACTCAGCATATAAAAAATTTAAAACAACCTTCACTGAAATTGAAACCAGGGGTGCTGACATTAAGAGTGTAATGGGAATTCTACTGTAAATTACAGAGGAGAGAACGGATAGATGGAAAGGGTACATGAAGGCCTCTATGACAGGGAAGATTTGACTGATGTGTTTAAAGAAGAAATAGGAGTCGATTTAGAAGAGATATGGGATGTAGTATTAGAATCAGAATTTAAGAGAGCTTTGGGAGACTTAACATCAAATAAGGTGTAAGGGACCGATAACATTCCATTAAAATTTCTAAAATCATTGGGGGATGTGGGAAGAAAACGAGTATTCACGTTGGTGTGTAGAATGTATGAGTCAGGCGATATACCATCTGACTTTCGGAAAAATATCTTCCACACAATTCCGAAGACCGCAAGAGCTGGCAAGTGCGAGAATTATCACACAACCAGCTTAACAACACATGCATCCAAGTTACTGAGAAGAATAATATACAGAAGAATGGAGAAGAAACTTGGCGATGCATTAGATGACAATCGCTTTGACTTTAGGAAAGGTAACGGCACGAGAGAGGTGATTCTGACGTTGGTGTTGATAATGGAAGCAATCTTGAAGAAAAATCAAGACAAGTTCATAGGAGTTGTAGACCTGGAAAAAGCGTTCGACAATGTAAATAGTGAAAAACGTTAGAAATTCTGATAAAAGTAGGGGCAAGCTGTACCAAGAGAACGGGTAATATACAGTATGTACAAGAGCCAAGAGGGAATACTAAGAATGGACGACCAAGAACGAAATGCATGGATTAAATAGGGTATGGTCTTTCGCTCCTAATGTTCAATCTGTACATCGAAAAAGCAATGATGGAAATAAAAGAAAGGTTCAGGAGAGGAATTAAAATCAAAGTGAAAGGATGTCAATGATACGACTGGCTGGTGACATTGCTATCCTCAGTGAAAGTGAAGGAGGATTACATGCCCTGCAGAATGGGATAAACAGTCTAATGGGTACAGAACATGGAATGAAAGTAAATTATAGAAAGGCGAAAGTAATGATAAATAGTAGAAATGAGGACAGGGAGAAACTTAACATCAGGTTTGATGGTCACGAAGTAGATGAAGTTAAGGAATTCTACTACCTTGGCGGCGAAATAACCAATGACGGATGGAGCAGGGAGGACATAGAAAGCAGACTAGTAATGGCGAAAAGGGCACTCCTGGCCAAGAGAAGTCTACTAGCATCAAACATAGGCTTTAATTTGAGGAAGAAATTTCTGAGAATGTACGTTGGAGTACAGAATTTTAAGGTAGTGAAACATGGACTCTGGGTAAAACGGAACGGAAGAGAATAGAAGCATTTGAGATGTGGTGCTACAGACGAATGTTCAAAATTAGGTAGACTGATAAGTTAAGAAATGAGTAGGTTCTGCACAGAATCGGAGAGGAAAGGAATATGTGGAATACACTGACAAGGAGAAGGGCCAGGATGATAGGACGTCTGTTAAGACATGAGGGAATGACTTCCATGGTACTAGAGGGAGCTCTGTAGAAGGCAAAAATTGTACAGGAAGACAGAGATTGGAGTACATATAGCAAATAACTGAGGGAGTAGGTTGCAAGTGCTACTCTGAGATAAAGAGGTTGGCACAGGAGAGGAATTCGTGGCGGGCCAAGTCAAACCAGTCAGAAAATTGATGACTCAAAAAAAGAATTTATAACTGGGTGTCATCCACATATTATTTTACACTGCTGTAAATATCAACTTTCTCGAATGAAAGTGCTCTGTATGACATTATGAGCAGGTCCTTCGCGCAAACGGAGAGAGGGATGGTGGTCTTGCCTTGTCTTCAGCAGCGGCATTTGCCGGCAGCAAAGACGCCAGCTGTAGCTAATCGAGTCTTAGTGTGGAAGCGCAAAGACAGTACGTAACTCGGGTGCGGACTCGCTATGCTGTCCAGCATAGCTATATGCCCCTACAGGTGTCCCGGGTTCCCGGGTTCGATTCCCGGCGGGGTCAGGGATTTTCTCTGCCTCGTGATGGCTGGGTGTTGTGTGCTGTCCTTAGGTTAGTTAGGTTTAAGTAGTTCTAAGTTCTAGGGGACTTATGACCACCGCAGTTGAGTCCCATAGTGCTCAGAGCCATGTGAACCAACCTACAGGTGTCCACATAGGTCGCTGGTTAACCAGGCAGTCAGTGCCGCAGTACTATACCACCAGCAATGTGTAGCACGCGCGCCAGTTGCTCTGCATTTCTCCTCAAACACTTTTACCGAAATTGTGTCGTAAGAAATTGTTGATCTTTTCTTTACTTGTAGCCTCATATGTCAGCTTCGCGGTGAACTGCCTATCCTTTAGTTAGTGGCCATAATTATTGTGATACTTCTTAGTTAAGTAGTCGTTGGTATGAAATTCGAACAGTCTGGCATGGTATGAGTTTACATTGGTGCACATTAGGTCATACACTCCTGGAAATGGAAAAAAGAACACATTGACACCGGTGTGTCAGACCCACCACACTTGCTCCGGACACTGCGAGAGGGCTGTACAAGCAATGATCACACGCACAGCACAGCGGACACATCAGGAACCGCGGTGTTGGCCGTCGAATGGCGCTAGCTGCGCAGCATTTGTGCACCGCCGCCGTCAGTGTCAGCCAGTTTGCCGTGGCATACGGAGCTCCACCGCAGTCTTTAACACTGTCAGCATGCCGCGACAGCGTGGACGTGAACCGTATGTGCAGTTGACGGACTTTGAGCGAGGGCGTATAGTGGGCATGCGGGAGGCCGGGTGGACGTACCGCCGAATTGCTCAACACGTGGGGCGTGAGGTCTCCACAGTACATCGATGTTGTCGCCAGTGGTCGGCGGAAGGTGCACGTGCCCGTCGACCTGGGACCGGACCGCAGCGACGCACGGATGCACGCCAAGACCGTAGGATCCTACGCAGTGCCGTAGGGGACCGCACCGCCACTTCCCAGCAAATTAGGGACACTGTTGCTCCTGGGGTATCGGCGAGGACCATTCGCAACCGTCTCCATGAAGCTGGGCTACGGTCCCGCACACCGTTAGGCCGTCTTCCGCTGACGCCCCAACATCGTGCAGCCCGCCTCCAGTGGTGTCGCGACAGGCGTGAATGGAGGGACGAATGGAGACGTGTCGTCTTCAGCGATGAGAGTCGCTTCTGCCTTGGTGCCAATGATGGTCGTATGCGTGTTTGGCGCCGTGCAGGTGAGCGCCACAATCAGGACTGCATACGACCGAGGCACACAGGGCCAACACCCGGCATCATGGTGTGGGGAGCGATCTCCTACACTGGCCGTACACCACTGGTGATCGCCGAGGGGACACTGAATAGTGCACGGTACATCCAAACCGTCATCGAACCCATCGTTCTACCATTCCTAGACCGGCAAGGGAACTTGCTGTTCCAACAGGACAATGCACGTCCGCATGTATCCCGTGCCACCCAACGTGCTCTAGAAGGTGTAAGTCAACTACCCTGGCCAGCAAGACCTCCGGATCTGTCCCCCATTGAGCATGTTTGGAACTGGATGAAGCGTCGTCTCACGCGGTCTGCACGTCCAGCACGAACGCTGGTCCAACTGAGGCGCCAGGTGGAAATGGCATGGCAAGCCGTTCCACAGGACTACATCCAGCATCTCTACGTTCGTCTCCATGGGAGAATAGTAGCCTGCATTGCTGCGAATGGTGGATATACACTGTACTAGTGCCGACATTGTGCATGCTCTGTTGCCTGTGTCTATGTGCCTGTGGTTCTGTCAGTGTGATCATGTGATGGATCTGAGTCCAGGAATGTGTCAATTAAGTTTCCCCTTCCTGGGACAATGAATTCACGGTGTTCTTATTTCAATTTCCAGGAGTGTAAATTGCTATGTGTACTAAATTTTTCTTTAGACTTTGGAGCCGGTCTACATTTATTGCTGATCTCGAGAAAACAAAGGAAGTAGGTTACAGTACGCTTGTTCGCTCACTGCTTGAATACTGCTCAGCAGTGTGGGATCCGTACCAGATAGGGTTGATAGAAGAGATCGAGAAGATCCAACAGAGAACAGCGCGCTTCGTTACAGGATCATTTAGTGATCGCGAAAGCGTTACGGAGATGATAGATAAACTCCAGTGGAAGACTCTGCAGGAGAGACGCTCAGTAGCTCGGTACGGGCTTTTGCTGAAGTTTCGAGAACATATCTTCACCGAAGAGTCAAACAATATATTGCTCCCTCCTACGTATATCTCGCGAAGAGACCATGAGCATAAAATCAGAGAGATTAGAGCCCACACAGAAGCATACCGACAATCCTTCTTTCCACGAACAATACGAGACTGGAATAGAAGGGAGAACCGATAGAGGTACTCAAGGTACCCTCCGCCACACACCGTCAGGTGGCTTGCGGAGTATGGATGTAGATGTAGAAAATGGATTTTATGTAGCACACTCAATATTACCCACATGCGTCACAATACAGCACAAGTGAACTATTCGTAAAATTATTCGGTTACTCATAAAACTTACACTTTATAAACAGTTCAAGATATCAATATAAGTATCTGGAAAATGATACCGTGGAAATAGGAAACTTTCATATATGTAGACGTAAGTAAATACAGACCTCTTCAGAGCTTTAATGTAATTTTCAGGGACTATTTCTAGCTGATTAAACGAGAAATTGTGTGGGTTTTTAAAAAACGAAGAAATTTGATTTTGTATACTGACAATGAGCTTCTTACAAGCCATTGGTGTATCTTGTCCTTAGTTGTTTGATTAATAACAGACTATGATCAAGACACTATCACAATTTGAACTTCATCAGCAGATTAGTGAAGCTGAGTTATTTACAATTTACCATGCTATGGTAAAAGAAGCAAATATTTAACATGTTAGCAAGACATATCTAAGTGCTAATAAAAAGTCAGAAAATAAGGTTAAGAAGTTGGACGAAAATAAATCATCACTTCTTTTGCAGTTCGCTGGAATTCTGTGAATTAGCTCGTTATTAATAAAGAACAGCTCCGAAGGAAGATTAGCAAAATATTTTCTCCCAAGACTTCAATGATCTGAGAAACAAGAAACATTTACACCAAATTATGCATCAACTCCTTGTTCACATCCTCAATCTCAGTGAAGTGCTGAACGCTATGTATATACTCATATATAGGGGGAAGGGCTTATACTTTGAGCATGTTTCATTTTTGACCATCACAGCAGATACAATAATTGGCCTTTCGATGTGCTTAATTAACAACTTCTTTACTTGTCTTATTTCCCATCAAATGAATCACAATGCACATATTGTATTGAAGGCTTTTTCATAGAGATAATTTTCAAAGTGTTACAATTGGCTCAAGATACAGTGATATTCTGTAAGACGAGTCGCAGATTAAAATAAGTGGCCAAGTCAAAATTATGAATACATTTTACTGAAGAAACTGGAAATCCAAATGAAAGTAATTATTCTGGTTACTGGGATTAGCCGAGCGGTCTAGGCGCTGCAGTCGTGGGCTGTGCGGCTGGTCCCGGCGGAGATTCGAGTCCTCCCTCGGGCACGGGTGTGTGTGTTTGTCCTTAGGATAATTTAGGTTAGGTAGTGTGTAAGCTTAGGGATTGATGACCTTAGCAGACCCATAAGATTTCACACACACACATTCTGGTTACTGGGCCTAAAATGTACGTACATTTATTGTTTCAAGTCTATGTAGTATTTTTCTATTGTTAATCTCTATTGCCATATTGTACACTGAAGCGCCAAATAAAGTATTTTACGAATGCGTATTCAAATACAGAGGTAAGTGAACAGGTAGAATACGGCGCTGCGGTCGGCAACGCGTATATAAGGCAACAAGTGTCTGGCGCAGTTGTTAGATCGGTCCCAACTGCTACAATGGCAGGTTTTCAATACTTTAAGTCAGTTTGAACGTGGTGTTATAGTCTGCGCACGAGCTGTGGGAGACAGCATCTCTGAGGCAGCGATGAAGTGGGGGTTTTCCCGTGCGACCATTTCAAGAGTGTACCGTGAATATCAGGAACCCGGTAAAACATCAAATCACCGACATCGCTGCAGCCGGGAAAAAATCCTGCAAGAACGGCGACGGAAGAGAATAGTTAAACGTGACAGAAGTGCAACTCTTCACTAAATCGCTCAAATTTCAATGCTGGGCCATCAACATGTGTCAGCGAGCGAACCATTTAACGAAACATCATCGATACTGGCTTTCGGAGCTGAAGGCCCACTCACGTACCGTTGATAACAGCACGACACAAAGCTTTACGCCTCGCCTGGGCGCGTCAACGCCGTCATTGGACTGTCGATGACTGGAAACGTGTTGCCTGGTCGGACGAGTCTCGTTTCAAGTTGTAGCGAGTGGATGGACGTGTACGGGAATGGGGATGACCTCATGAGTGGACGCTGCTTGTCAGCAGGCGACTGTTAAAGCTGTGGTGGAGGCTCTGTAATGGTGTGGGGCGTGTCCAGTTGGAGTGATATGGGACCCCTGATACGTCTAGACAGGTGACACGTACGTAAGCATTCTGTCTGATCACCTACATCCATTTGAAACGTCCCCTTAGAGAAATTAATGAAGTACTGTGCTGGTAAACCTCTTACGTTATTTGATTTTCAAACAGCTCAGCGAAACCGTACGTACTCAGACATTTCTCTCTTTACTTATTCTGATCATCACTAAACTGACACACAATATTTTTAACGCAACGCAATCTGACATTCACTAATCCCTACAAAAGAATGGCCCTGACTAATAATAACCTACACCTGTCATGATTCACTTACCTCACAAAAATCTTCGTTACTCGAACTACTGCAATACAGCGTGCGCCAATACTGCCAGCTAAATAAAAGATTCTAACTACTGAAGGGACTAACTAATTTCCTTTTTCTGGCGGACACACGTCCAGATCGTCCGCTCTCAAAACTCTGCCGTCTCTCTCCCCACATCCACCACTGCTAGCGACTCATCTCCAACTGTGCAACGCTACGCGCTGTTCGCATCCAGCTGCCCAACATTGCAATAGCAAATACTCCAACAATGCAAACCAGCCACAGACTTCACACAGCACAACCAGTAATTTTCATACAGAGCGCTACGTGGCGTTACCAACATAAAAGTCTAAACAGCCTACTTACACGTTCATGTCCATTGTGCATTCCGAAGAACTTGGGAAACTCCAGCAGGACACCCTACACGTTCAGAAATGCTGCAGTGTGGCTGCAGGAACTCTCTTCTGAGTTTAAACACTTGCGCTGGCCACCAAACTCCCATGACACGATAATTACTGAGTACATCTGGCATGCGTTGCAACGTGCCGTTCAGAGGAATTCTTCACCCCCCTCGTACTCTTACGGACTTATGGACAGCACTGTAGGTTTCATAGTGTCAGTTCGCTCCAGCACTACTTCAGACATTGATAGAGTCCATGCCACATCGTGTTGGGGCACTTCTGCATCCTAGCATGGCCCTCTACGATATTAGTCAACTGTACCAGTTTCTTTGGATCTTCTATTTACAGAATGAGATCAGTCCTTTCACACTTTGCTGGAGCGCTCTTGACGATACCCTTGCCTCTGGTCAACACCTGCCGTCGAGGACGACATACTGGCTTCTGTTACACAGGAAGTCTTCGAGCCACTCGCCCATCTGCGAAGCTAACCCGTGTGGTCGGGCCTTCGACAGTCTGCAGTGTGGTGCCGTGTCAAATGCTTTTCGGAAATCTGGGAGTATGGAAGCTACATGTTGCTGCCCTCCATGCATGCCTTGTAGGATATCACGTGAGAAAAGGGCAAGTATGGTTTCACATGAGCAGTGTTTCCTAAAAATCCATGGTGATGTGTTGACAGAAGCTTTTTTACGTCAAGGAGATGTATTATATTCGAACTCAGAATGTTTTCAAGAATTCTACTGAAAACCGATGTTAACTGTATTGGTCTATAGCTATGCGGGCCCGTTCTTTTACCCTCCTTACACAGGGTGGCACACTTTAACGTAACTACGCAGGTATCTCTGGAACTACCGTACGTATTGGGAATCGGCTTTCGCGGCTATGAATGTAAGGCAGGGGGTCATGAAAGTAAATACAATGAGACGTTCTAAAAGGTAAGCAAATATTATTTTCATCACAAAGTTCTGCTTTTGAAATGTATACCGAATATTATTTGTTAGTCAGTCGAAAAGAATGGCACTGGTTGCAACGCAATACGTCAATTACGTGCTCAGAAACTGTAAAGCAAAGTTGACGCTTGAAATAAACTGACCCCGCCGATGTTAGACGTCCCGAGATGCAAGCGCGAACGCAACGTTGCTAGTAATTGAGATGTGATTGACGTACATAACGGTTTCCCCTTCAGTGTGTTATTTATGAACGTGCATACTGCGAAACAGTATCCGACAGTACACTAAACTAAAAATTCCCAATTCGACGGCTAGTAAGGAGCAATCGTGGTGAGAGATTTCCAGCGCCGACACACAATCTCATCCCCATGAACCATTTTATCTGGGAACGTGTGAAAAATGTGTTGTATCGGAGGGTTCAAACAACAATGGACGACATGAAAGGTCGTATTACCGCTGCATGTGCTGCAAGAACGCCTCAAACACAGAAACCAGTGAGTCGATCAGTGTTAGGGCGTGCATAGCGGTGTTGGCATGAAAATGGCGATCTCTTCTAACATACGTCGTAACGTGTCTGCTGTGAGAAATGTGACAGCATACCCGCGTACTTTTTTTGTGTTTCCGAGAAGACGTGTGTTTTGTGAGAAATACTCCACATTTATTTAACCGTTTCACCATGTGCAGAAGCCCAGCTGTAGCGTAATCATTAAAAACATTCAGTAACATGTGCTGCACGTGTCACGTACCAGTGTGTAACTGATGTCCAACTACATTCAACCTCTCTGTTACATCCTCGGTCAGCCAATGATTATGTTAACTCTGACCGGTGAAATTCGGTAGTTCGTTAACCTTATGTCATAGTACCATAGCAAACATTAACGAACCACGAACGAGTAAACCGTTCCCTTATTTTTCATTGTGTGTGACTCGACATCGTATAGTTTCCAGTCCACTTAATAACGGTGTAAATAGCAATAAGTACAGGGTCTGTAGTACGTCAATCAAACAGTGATTGCGAACAACATAGGGTTCACGCTTGCCTCTCGGGAAGTGGAACATCGGCGAGTTTCGTTCATTTCAAGCACAAATTTCAGACAGCACTTTCTCGTGGTGTAATTGACATACTGCTATGCAATCGACGCCATCGTATTTGTCATTTCTCCTGTTGTTGATTGCCTAAGAAATAAAACGGGGTTTCTATTTACACTGAACAGCAAAAAAAAAAAAAAGGAAGACTGGTACAGCTGCCTAATATCGTGTACCGAGCTAGGTGGCGCAGTGGCTAGCACATTGGACTCGCATTCGGGAGGACGACGGTTCAGTCCCGCGTCCGGCCATCCTGATTTAGGTTTTCCGTGATTTCCCTAAATCACTCCAGGCAAATGCCGGGATGGTTCCTTTGAAAGGGCACGGCCGACTTCCTTCTCCGTCCTTCCCTAACCCGATGAGACCGATGACCTCGCTGTTTGGTCTCTTCCCCCAAACCAACCAACCAACCTAATATCGTGTACGCCCCCTCACTCCCCCCCCCCCCCCCCCCCCCATGCAGCCATCAAGGACACACGAGTGGGCCTTCGGCTCTGAAACCCCGTATCGATGATGCTTCGTTGAATGGTTCGCACGTTGACACATGCCGGTGGCCCAGCATTGAAATCTGCAGCGATTTGCGGAACAGTTGCACTTCTGTCACGCTGCCCCTCAGTCGTCGTTGGTCCCGTTCTCGCAGGATCTTTTTCCGGGCTCACCGATGTCGGAGATTTGATGTTTTACCGGATTCCTGATATTCACGGTGCACTCATGAATGGTCGTACAGGAAATTGCCAACTCCACCACTGCCTCGGAGATGCTGTGTTACAGCCGGCCGCGGTGGCCGAGCGGTTCTAGGCGTGGAGTCCGGAGCCGCGCGACTGCTACGGTCGCAGGTTCGAATCCTGCCTCGGGCATGGATGTGTGTGCTGTCCTTAGGTTAGTTAGGTTTAAGTAGTTCTAAGTTCTAGGGGACTGATGACCTCAGCTGTTAAGTCCCATAGTGCTCAGAGCCATTTGAACCAGCCATTGCTGTGTCCCATCGCTCGTGCACGTTTAAATTCTCTTGAATCTGGTTAACCTGCCACTGTAGCGGCAGTAACCTATCTAACAACTGCGACAGACGCTTGTCTTATATAGGCATTACCGACCGAAGCGCCAGATTCTGCCTGTTTACATATCTCTGTATTTGAATACGCAAGCCTATATCAGTTTCGTTGGCGCTTCAGTGTAAAAAGCACAAGTGTGTGTCGAAAATAATATTTGCTTACGTTTTAGGATGTCCCATAGTATTTACACCACTGGCCATTAAGATTGCTACACCACGAAGATGATGTGAGACAGACGAGAAATTTAACCGACACGAATCAGATGCTGTGATATGCAAATGATTAGCTTTTCAGAGCATTCACACAAGGTTGGCGCCGTTGGCGACATCTACAACGTGCTGATATGAGGTAAGTTCCCGACCGATTTCTCATACACAAACAGCATTTGCCCGTTGCCTGGTGAAACGTTGTTGTGATACCTCGTGTAAGGAGGAGAAATGCGTACCATCATGTTTCCGACTTTGATATAGGTCGGATTGTAGCCTATCGCGATTGCGGATTATCGTATCGCGACATTGCTGCTCGCATTGGTCTAGATCCAATGACTGTTAGCAGAATATGGAATCGCTGGGTTCAGGAGGGTAATAAGGAACGCCGTGCTGGATCCCAACTGCCTCGTATCACTAGCAGTCGAGATGACAGGTATCTTATCCGCACGGTAGTAACGGATCGTGTAGCCACGTCTCGATCCCCGAGTCAACAGATGGGGACGTTTGGAAGACAACAACGATCTGCACGAACAGTTCGACGACGTTTGTAGCACCACGGACTATCAGCTCGGAGACCATGGCTGCCCTTACCCTTGAAGCTGCATCACAGGCACGCCTACGATGGCGTACTCGACGACGAACGTGGGTGCACGAATAGAAAAACGTAATTTTTTCGTATGAATCCAGGTTATGCGTACAGCATCATGATGGTCGCATCCGTGTTTGGCTACATCGCGGTGAACGCACATTGCAAGCGTATATTCTTCATCGCTATATTGGCGTATCACCCGGCGTGATGGTACGGGGTGCCATTGGTTACACGTCTCGGTCACCTCTTGTTCGCACTGACGGCACTTTGAACAGTGGACGTTACATTTCAGATGTGTTACGACCCGTGGCCGTACCCTTCATTCGATCCCTGCGAAACCCTACATTCCGGCAGGATAATGCACGACTGCATGTTACAGGTCCAGTACGGGCCTTTCTGGATACAGAAGGACATCACATTCTCCACTAAGTGAAAACGCCTGGTCAATGGTGGCCGAGCAACTGGCTCGTCACAATACGCCAGTCACTACTCTTGATGAACTGTGGTATCGTGTTTAAGCTGCATGGGCAGCTGTACCTGCACACGCCATCCAAGCTCAGTTTGACTCAATGCCCAGGCGTATCAAGGCCGTTATTACGGCCAGAGGTGGTTGTTCTGGGTACTGATTTCTCAGGATCTACGCACCCAAATTGCGTGAAAATGTAATCATATATCAGTTCTAGTATAATATATTTGTCCTAATGATTACCCGTTTATCATCTGCATTTCTTCTTGGTGTAGCAATTTTAATGGCCAGTAGTGTAGAGCCGCTGTGCTACATTCATAGCCGCGGAAGTCGTTTTTGAGTATCTACTATTGTTCCTGAGATATTTGCACTGAAACGTTCACGTGTACCGACCTCTGTAGAGGAGATAGTTGCCCTTTTTTCTATTCACTTCTGACTTTGAGCTGGCGGAATGGTTCAGGATAAAGCTAAGTCAGAGGCCAATGGCGCAGAATACGCTTGTTGAAAACGAAACGGGATTCCATATGGACCTGGCGACTTATTTCTGCTCAATTCTTTCACCTGCCTCTCTACGCCACGGATGCCTGATCGTATATCATCCAGGCTCCAATCAGTGTGACAGTCAGACATCGGTTGCGTTTGTGCCATCGTGCTGAGTGAATGATTTCTTAAACGAGGAGTTCAAAACTTCTGCTTCTCGGCACGATCTTTCGCTAAGATATCAGTGAGGAAGTTGCTGTAGGCTTGGCGCGTTGATCGTCTTACCGACGCACGATTTCCTACTGACGCTTTCCTGTTGACATTTGCGCGTGCTTGTGTGAGTTACGTTGAGATCGTTTCGTAATCGTAGATAGCACTCCGTCTTCAGGCCACGAGAGGCCTACCGGGACCATCCGACCGTCGTGTCATCCTCGGAGGAGGATGCGGATAGGAGGGGCGTGGGGTCAGCACACCGCTCTCCCGGTCGTTATGATGGTATTCTTGACCGAAGCCGCTACTACTCGGTCGAGTAGCTCCTCAATAGGCATCACGAGGCTGAGTGCACCCCGAAAAATGGCAACAGCGCATGGCGGCCGATGGTCACCCATCCAAGTGCCGCCCAAGCCCAACAGCGCTTAACTTCGGTGATATCACGGGAACCGGTGTATCCACTGCAGCAAGGCCGTTGCCATAATCTAACCGTACATTTGCGGATGCTTGTGTGAGTTAAGTTTGTTTAGTTATTTTAGATTGACACTCTAATATCACACATTTTAACTAACTCCTTAGATTATCTTAGATAATCACTTGCTAATAAATTTACTGTAGTTCTTTCAATTACAATTGGTATAAATCGACCGTTTTTTAATCGTAGTACACCCACCAAAAAAAGTTAAACATAATTATTGGTTCTCGTATCTAGAAATGAAATAGATGTCTTACATGTATTGTTCGATAACTCAGAATATTTCGGAAACGAAAACTATATTGTGTGATCGTGAAATCAAAGAGGAACACTATTTTAAAATACGAGTCAAATGAAAACCTTAAATTTGTAATAACAAATCGAAGTTTCACGCCCTTATCTTATAAGTTGGTTAGCGTGCTACAAACAGCGTGCAGAATGGCCTGTTGGTGGCAGCATAGTGCAGATGTAGACATACCGTCGCAGTATCAGTATAAAGATGGCCGGCCCACTTGCGACTTGCACCAGGGAAGAACAGCGTTCTGTTATTCGGGATTTGCGTAGTGAAGGTGTGAAACTTATTGAAATTCATCGGCGAATGAAGGTTCAGTACGGTGATGCATGTTTGTCACAGCAGCAAGTCTACGAATGGAGTAGGAAGTTCGCAAGTGGTGTGGCTTCAGTGGAAGATGCTCCTCGTCCAGGTCAGGCACAACCAGTTGTTACTCCACAGAACATTGCAGTAGTTGAAGCCATAGTGGAAGAAAACCGCCGAGTTACACTGAATCATATTGCAGTGTGTTCACAGATTAGTCACGGGTCAGCACACCACACTGTGCACGATGTGCTCCAGTTCCACAAAGTGTCTGCAAGATGGGTGCCACGGCAGCTGACTCCTGAAATGAGAGAACGACGTGTTGATGCTTGTGAAGAACTTCTTCGGCGCTTTGAACGAGAACGTGATGGCTTCCCTGCAAGAATCGTTACTGGGGACGAAACATGGGTTCACTTCCACCGACCGGAAACGAGGAGAGCGAGCGAGGAATGGCGCCATTCCCCATCACCAAAACCAAAGTAGTTTCGAACAGAACCATCAGAAAGGAAGGATATGCTGACTCTCTTTTGGGAAGAAAAAGGCGTCATTTTGGAGCATTACATGCCTAGAGGGACCACTGTCACCAGTGCATCATACACAGATCTCCTAAAAAAATCATCTGCGGCCTGCAATTGAATCAATGCGACGTGGATTGCTGTCAGCAGGTGTCCAACGTGACAATGCAAGGCCCCACACTGCCCGTACAACAGTTGCAACAATCACAGACCTGCATTTTGAGTGTCTTCCTCATCCACCATATTCACCAGACCTTTGCCCAAGTGATTCCCGTATGTTTGGACTACTCAAAGACGCCATGGGAGGAAAGAAGTTCCGTTCTGATGAAGGGGTACGCCTCGCGGTGCATGAGTGGTTACGCGGACTACCAAATCAATTTTTTTCTAAAGGAATTTATGCACTTTGTAAGCGCTGGAGGACTTGCATTGAGCGTGGGGCGATATTATGTTGAATACTGATACAGCTTTGTACCACTTCTGCACAGTAAATAATATTTATTTCTCTCACCCTCGTACAAAAAAGTTGGAATGTCCCACAACATCAAGAAACCGAAAATGTGTTCAGCGCACTGTTGAGTAAGGTGTAGTTCCTCCACGAACCCTCAGGCACTCTTGAAAGCGAAGAAGCAGGCTCAGTACCACATATTGTGGCAGCATTCATGAGAGCTTCAGTCGTTGAGGACTAGAAATGGCTCTTTAGAGCAAGCTCCATCCTTGGTCTATGCAACTCAGATCCGGTGAGCATGCTGGCCAATTCCACTTCCTGTCAGCTTCCGACACACACTGCGACCCCGATGAGGTCGGGCGTTGTAATCCTGTAGGGAGAACCCCCCCCCCCCCCCTCACCCCTCCTGCAGTCTCTGTAGATCCACTGACTGCGGGTCGCAGTATGTTGTTTTCACACACTGCAGCAGTCACGTGGCCTTCAATCGGAAGGAGTGGTGTGCGGCAGCCGTACAAGATACCTGCCCAGAATACGACTCAGACACTGGACTGTTGGTGACGTCCCACAGCCACAGATGGATCGTTGCGTAACCCCGTTCGTCTCCATATGTCGTC
Organism: Schistocerca serialis cubense; assembly: GCF_023864345.2. Lineage (NCBI taxonomy): Eukaryota > Metazoa > Arthropoda > Insecta > Orthoptera > Acrididae > Schistocerca > Schistocerca serialis. The sequence goes on from NC_064648.1 coordinate 84,400,219, forward strand.
AGGCTGCAAGCGTATTCGCATTTCGTCTATGATCAGCGTTTTGTTCCGGCGGTTTCGTGTCCAACGTTCGTGTGCTCCAGCCGATCATACATGAGCACGCCTGTGATGTGGACAGGGTGGTGGAGCCTCGAGAAGTCTTTGGCTGTACAATCTGCATCTACGTCTACATGGATACTCTGCGTTTAAGTGCCTGGCAGAGGGTTCATCGAACCAGCTTCACAATTCTCTATTATTCCAATCTCGTACAGCGCGCGGGAAGAATGAACACCTACATCTTTCCGTACGAGCTCCCATTTCCCTTATTTTATCTTGATGGTCGTTCCTCGCTATGTAATTCGATGTCCAGAAAATATTTTCGCATTCGGTGGAGAAAGTTGGTGATTGGAATTTCGTGAGAAGGTTCTGTCGCAACGAAAAACGATTTTCTTTTCATGATGTCCATCCAAAATCCTGTATCATTTCAGTGACACTATCTCCCATATTTCGCGATAATACAAAACGTGCTGCCTTTCTTTGAACTTTTTCGATGTAGTTAGTCAGTCCTACCTGGTAAGGATCCCACACCGCGCAGCAGTATTCTAAAAGAGGGCGGACAAGCGTAGTGTAGGCAGTCTTCTTAGTAGGTCTGTTACATTTTCTATGTGTCCTGCCAATAAAACACAGTCTTTGATTAGCCTTCCCCACAACATTTTCTATGTGTTCCTTCCAATTTAAATTGTTCGTAATTGTAATACCTAGGTATTTAGTTGAATTTACGGCTTTTGCGTTTGACTCATTTACCGTGTAACCGATGTTTAATGAGTTCTTTTTAGCACTAATGTGGATGACCTCACATTTTTCGTTATTTAAGGTCAACTGCCACTTTTCGCACCATTCCGATATTTCTTATAAATCGTTTTGCGGTTTGTTTTGATCTTCTGATGACTTTATTAGTCGATAAATGAGATCGTCATATGCAAACAACCGAAGACGGCTGTTCAGATTGTCTCGCAAATCATTTACATAGATAGGGGCCTATAACACTACCTCGGGGAACGCCAGAAATCTCTTTTACTCGATGACTTTCCGTCAATTACAACGAACTGTGACTTCTCTGACAGGAAATCACAGATCCAGTCACATAGCTGAGACGATATTCTATAAGCACGCAATTTCACTTGAGGCCGCTTGTGTGGTACAGCGTCAAAAGCCTTCCGGAAATCCAGAAATACGTAATCGATCTGAAATACCTTGTCAATAGCCCTCAGCACTTCATGTGAATAGAGAGCTAGTCGTTGATTGGCGACTCCATGGAGTGCTGTGTGCTCAACGACCATATATGTTAAATTAAAAGGAAGGTCAGCGTTGGCCGTAATATTCTGCTATCAATAAAACATCAATATTACGGCCGACGCTGACCTTCCTTTTAATTAAAGAGCTTGTTGTGTTTCACAACAACGATGTTTACTAAACACATGTTGACTGTGTGTCAATAGACCGTTTTCGTCGAGGTAATTCATAATGTTCGAACACAATATATGTTCTACAATCCTGCTGCATATCGACGTTAACGATATAGGCCTGTAATTTAGTTGGTTCCTCCTACTACCTTTCTCGAACACTGGTGTGTCCTGTGCATCTTTCCAGTCTTTGGGCACGGATCTTCCGCCGAGCGAACGGTTGTACATCATTGTTAAGTATGGAGCTAGTGCTCCCAAAGGAACCTAATTGGTATACAGTCTGGGCCAGAAGACTTGCTTTTATTAAGTGATTTAAGTCGCTTCATTACTCCGCGGATATCCCCCATCACGAAGGCTGATGCGCGCAGTCTGGGTACTTGCGGCAGCCGCTGTGGCTTCTCGAAGCTCGTGGAGCGGAGCAGTCGTGACTTTGCAGGGCGTCTCCATGCAGACATCGTGACACATGGATGGTGAACTGCTGTAGTTTTACGTGGACATAGTCAACCACAACGAAGAAAACATCCACTGCCCCCCCCCCCCCCCCAAAATGCCGCACCAGCCGCTACAGTAACAAACAAACAATGGACAAAGAGTTCTAGATTAATCTAATTTAAGACTGAAACTTCCTGGCAGATTAAAACTGTGTGCCCGACCGAGACTCGAACTCGGGACCTTTACCTTTCGCGGGCAAGTGCTCTACCATCTGAGCTACCGAAGCACGACTCACGTCCGGTACTCACAGCTTTACTTCTGCCAGTAAAGTTTGGAAGGTAAGAGACGAGATTCTGGCAGAAGTAAAGCTGTGAGTAACAGGTGCGAGTCGTGCTCCGGTAGCTCAGTTGGTAGAGCACTTGCCCGCGAAAGGCAAAGGTCCCGAGTTCGAGTCTCGGTCGGGCACACAGTTTTAATCTGCCAGGAAGTTTCATATCAGCGCACACTCCGCTGCAGAGTGAAAATCTCATTCTGAAAACATCCCCTAGGCTGTGGCTAAGCCATGTCTCCGCAATATCCTTTCTTTCAGGAGTGCTAGTTCTGCAAGTTTCGCAGGAGAGCTTCTGTAAAGTTTGTAGGGTAGGAGACGAGATACTGGCAGAAGAAAAGCTGTGAGTAGCGGGCGTGAGTCGTGCTTCGGTAGCTCAGATGGTAGAGCACTTGCCCGCGAAAGGCAACGGTCCCGAGCTCGAGTCTCGGTCGGGCACACAGTTTTAATCTGCCTGGAAGTTTCATATCAGCGCACACTCCGCTGCAGAGTGAAAATCTCATTCTGGTAATTTAAGACTGTTTATTTTTAAGTAACATTTCTCTGTATGTATGTATAAACGCCTGAAGATGAACAGAACACGTTCGACACGCGTTGTATTATGTTGGATTAAACATAAAACAAAAAATAAAAAAGTGACCGGTAGCATAAATTAGAAATAAACAATCATCTCACACAGACACGGTTCTCAAATATAGCCATTATGACCGAGAATAATTATGACTCCCGCAAGACCGCTACGGTCGCAGGTTCGAATCCTGCCTCGGGCATGGATGTTTGTGATGTCCTTAGGTTAGTTAGGTTTAACTAGTTCTAAGTTCTAGGGGACTAATGACCTCAGCAGTTGAGTCCCATAGTGCTCAGAGCCATTTGAACCATTTAATTATGACTCGACGTTATTTTCTGGCTTCATAGACGGCAAGTGTTCTGTACCAATTTGTTCGTTTCGGCTTCAGCTGTAGTATGGTGGCACGTTGCAAAACAGTTGTTGTTTACACCCGTGCGTGTGTGTGTGTGTGTGTGTGTGGGTGTGTGTGTGTGTGTGTGTGTGTGGGTCCGTCCTTGAGATAAACTATCGCAATGTGACTCAAAAAATAATGAGCAGCATGTTGTCATAATAATGAGCAGCACGTTTTCACAATTTTATGATCGACAGGGATACCAGTTACACTATCTTTCAGCTAGAACTGCGCTGCTACTTCTCAAGGTGAAAATACATTATTAATAGCAAGCAGGTCTGATGATAAAATATCGATATATCAACACGTTCCAGAAAATATCGTCACATATCGGCGATATTCTTTCTTCCGATATATCCATATCGCAACTGTAATGTCGAGTCCGAAATTTTCATTTTATATCGTAATTTTCACAATTTTCGGTAAATATTTGAAGTAGTTCTTTTGAAATTATAGTAGAACCTAATTTACTTTCAGTGTGTAAAGGAATCTTTCTATTTTTTGCACTTCCATCACGTCCAGTATTTGTCTTTGAGTGTGTGAAGCAAGTATATACGGCACAAAAGAAGAAGTCCGATTGTACTGTGGAGTTACAGATTGAACGAAACAACAAGCTCCCCAATGTGAAGAAATAGCAAACCAGTTGCATTATTTAAAATTTTTTTTAATGCAACTAGCATGCTGTTTCTTCACATCGGCATTATTCTAAAACAGTTGCTGAAAATGACGAACAAACATCTGAATGACGAGACTGGTCTTTGCTGTGGGCAGAGGCCCGCGTGCGAAAATGCTGACTTAATCGGCTCTCGGCGCTACCAACATAAATTGCAGTTTTGACACTACAGAAATGAGAAAACGGTGAAGTCGACATGAAGCGCTCCGGACAAATCCGATATGTGACGAAACCGAACAACGTACCCATCGGACACCTCTTATTCAAAAAATGGTTCAAACGGATCTGAGCACTATGGGACTTAACTCCTGAGGTCATCAGTCCCCTACAACATAGAACTACTTAAACCTAACTAACCTAAGGACATCACACACATCCATGCCCGAGGCGGCCGTAGCGGTCGCGCGGTTTCGGACTGAAGCACCTAGAACGGCTCGGCCACAGCGGCCGGCCCCCTTTTACTGTACCACTTATCTGCACTTACCATTGTTAGGAAAGTGGTGATCGCCAAGCGTGTACGTGTATCGTTTCCCTTTCAATTTCTGCTCTAAGGAGGATAAGCGAGCTGCTAGCTTCTTGATGTACAGAATAAATAATAACAAATCATCAAACCCGCAGTATCTTAGGCCGGTATTACACTATCAAATTTCTTTGCCCAATATCTTTGTCCAATATCTTTGTCAAAGATATTTGATAGTGTAATAGGGACTTTGTCCAATGTCGTCCAATATTTGATCAAATCTAGGGCCTCGCTGTATATTTGATCAAAGAAACCGCTTGTCTTCTGTTCACTGCAATGTGACATGTTACCACATGGAGCGCTAGCATCGCTGCAGCGTTCTGTCGTCTGTAGTGTTTTTGCAACTATTGCCGGTAAATACAATTGGTGTGTGCCGACAACTCCAAAATTAATAGAGATGTCTAAAGCTGATGAGGCGCTTTACAACGTGAGGCAACCTGAATACAAAAATAGATTAAGAAGATTTGAGACCTGACCTGACCTGACCTGACCTGACCTAACCTAACTTAACGTAACCTAACATACCCCTCTCCTGTAGCAAGGAATCGGAGTGTTACAGTGAGCCTTTCTTCTGAAGATGTAGCAGTTCCTAAGTGAATATTGTGCTTTGTGATATGAGGATACACTTCATTGAGCACATACAGAAATGTATGCTCATCCATTCTTAAGTAATTGATGTACGACTTGACGTCTTCCACTGTAAACTCACGTAACAAGTTTTGTGGAATACTTTTATCGTGTCGTCGTAAAACCCACGGCTTCACCCAGATTAGATTAGTTTTTCGTTCCATAGATCCGTGCTGAGGAGATCCTCGTGGATGTGGAACATGTCGATTTTTTTAAGCTGAAATAACAATACTAATAGTACGAATAAATACAATACATCATTTGTTTCTATTAAAAATTTCGCCAATGGAGTCGAAGGAGTTGGCCAGTAGTAAGTCTTTCAGACTCCTTTAAACTGATCTTTATTTCTAACTAAATTTTTTATGTTTCCTGGCAAATTATTGAAGATGAGTGTTCCTGAGTAGTGGACCCCTTTTTG